>NC_077229.1:165730649-166449399 GCF_027887165.1 Monodelphis domestica
GGGAAACAGCATCCTCCATTGCCTAGGCTGACAGTCTAGGAGTCTTCCTGGACTTCTCACTTTTTCTTATACACCCCATATCAAATCTGTTGTCAAGACCTGTCAATTTCACCTTCGCCCTATGGATCTGATTCCCTCAACTATCTCCCTGCTCTAATATATCCTCCATTCAGTCACTGAAAGAATTTTCCTGAAGTGTAAATCCAATCATGTCAATTCCTGCCCCTTTCAACAAACTTCAGGTACTCCCTATCACCTCCTGGATCAAATACAAAATCCTTTGTTTGACATTCGAAGCCCTTAATAATCTAAACCCCACCTATTTCTCTTATCCCTTACTCCATGCCATGCATTCTTTGATCCAGTGGCACTAGCCTCTTGTCTGTTCTACAAACAAAAAACTCTACCTTGGTTCCAAACTTGACTCTTGGATTTTTCTCTTTGGGTCCCCCAAACCTGGAATGCTCTCCTTCCTCTCCACAAATTGCCTCCTTTGGTCTCATTCAAGTTTCAACTAAAATCCCACTTTTTAACAAGAAGCCTTTTCCAATCCTTCTTAATTCTTGGCCTCTGCCCTCCTAATATTTCTTAATATTTCTCATTTATCCGGTATAGCTTGTTTTCTTTTTGTCTCTCCCATTATATATTGTGAGCTCATTGGGGCCAGGAATGGTATTTCGTGTCTTTTTGGTAACCCAAGTGATTAGCACAGTATCTAAATTTGATTGAGTATTCGACTGATGATTGAAATAGACTTCTAAGCAATCCCCACACATACAGTCTCTCTTTCCAATCTAATTGTTTTCTAAACTGTTGCTAAATTAATGTTTCTAAAGCACTACCTGCTCAAAAGACTTTGTTTTTCAAAATAAAATGCAAATTCCTCCATCATTTCAACATTTTGTAGCCTGACTCCAGATTATTTTTACAAACTGCTCCCCATCACACTTGTTTTTCATCCAAATTGCCCTACTTGTTCTCTGAACAGGACAATATACCTCCTACTTCTGTGCTTTTAGTCAGGTAGAATGCCCAGAATGCTCCGGCTCTTCAACTCTGTCCCTTGGAACTCCTGGTTTCCTCTAAGGCTCAGCTCGATACCTACATGCTCCTCAATGCCCTTCTTGATTTTCTAAGTAGTTAGTGCTCTTCTCCTACCCCTCACTGTATATTTTGCATGCACCCTGTATTTATTCATTTGTGAATATATTGTATTTCCTCCAATACAAAGTAGGCTCTTTGAATTGAGGAACTGAGTCACTTTTAATATTTTATCCCTGGCTCCAAATATAGTGCTTGAAACACAGAAGCTGATTAATAAACTCTTGATTGGTTGAGGTCTTCACACCAGATCTCTCTTCCCAGCATTACCCTCTGTGGTACAAGACCCTCCAGATTCCAGAATGTAAGGAGGGGTGAAAATTCAATCAACATTAGACCCAGACCTTGTGAATCTTGAAATTTCTCAGACTTGTGAATGTTAAAAAAATTCCCCATTGGGGAATTCTCCATTGGGACAATTCCCTATTGGGACTATTCCCCATTTTAAACAGTGAAGCTACTTAGATCTAAAATGTGAGAACTCTACTTAGATCAGAAATGTGAAGACCTCTACTCCACCAGTACTTAAGCCTGCTTTAGGGGAGAAAACTCCTTGCTGAACAATGAAAAATACTTAAACCCATACTTAAGCCATGCCTATTTTTAGAATTAATACAAAGGGGTGCTAAGTACCTATAAAGGTCAGGCAACTTGTGAACTTACAAGGAGCAAAGAGGAAAAAACTTACTCAGAGATTCTAGCCTACTCAGGTGTGGATTACTAAAAGGATTAGTCTACTCAGGTGTGAATTCAGAATGGGCTGTCCTTTGGAAAATGTCTACAGTGATTGGTAGATGGAAGAACTTAGGGGAGGTAACATAGGAGAAAACCCGCTATATAAGAAAAGGACAGGCTGTTGAAAAAGAGGAGTCTCTTGAGAGACAGTCTCTAAGGAGGTTGTTGAGAGAAGGACAATCTCTAAGAAGGTCTCTCAAGGGAGGCTGACTCTGGCTGGAACTCCCTCTGGGGAGACTCTGTCCCCCTGAATCCTCGCTTGAACAGATCTTATGGGAGTGATTAAGGACTGACTGATCTTTTCTTTTAGGGCTTAGGCCTGGGTTGGCTAGGGCTGCCTGGGCCGGCCTGTTCTTTCCTCATTTATTTCCTTTCTCTCTCTCTCTCTCTCTCTCTCTCTCTCTCTCTCTCTCTCTCTCTCTCTCTCTCTCTCTCTCTCTCTCTCTCTCTCTCTCTCTCTCTCTCTCTTTGATTGCTCATTGTATTATTAATTAAATTCTCTATAAAACCCAGTTAACTTGGATATATTTCATAATTGGGGATATTTCCCTGGCGACCACCTTATATTTGATTTGATACAAGACACTGAAGTGAAATATATTTTCTGAGGTCACAATTTACTCACCCACTCTTATATCTATTACAATTTATGTCTTCCACTATTTAACTCACTACAGTTTAAGGCCTTCAACTATTGTAACTCTTACAGTTTATGGCATCCACTCTTTTAAATGCCACAACCTTAAAAATAGAGCTAGGTTGCTCACTATGCAGAAGAGTGTAACAAGCTACAGTTCTAAGGTCAGCAGATTCTCCTCTCTAAATCCTTCTGACTTGGAGTCTATAATTGCCTGGATATAAACTTCATTTACCTGTTACCACTCTCTGCTTGCCATTTGCCTTATCTGTACCACAAAAATCTGAATCCCCCTAGAAAAGTCTATCTCTAGATACTCTCTCCAGAATTGAGTTTTCTAAATGAAGCAATGGAGGTATTCCTTGTTCTGTTTGCTACTTCCAGACCCTCTTCCTCATCATGCCATCACTTAGTAACTTCTCCTCCTAAGTTTGATCTATCCAGATCATATTAATGAATATCCACTGGCCCCCATTTCATTCTCCTTTCCTTTCTCTTCAGTGGAGAGTTCACAACAGTATTATGTTCTAGTCCAACCCCTGTCCTGATACTAGGGGACTTCAATATAGTTCTGATATTCCTTAAAACATATTGGCCTCCTGTTCTATTAACCTTTTCAACTTCCATGATCTATACCTCCACTCAACTTCAGCTATTCACAAGGTTGGTCATAACTTTAATCCCACCAATTCATAAATTCATAGAAAGAAAGGACTTCAAAGGCCATCCTGTCCAATCCCTCCAAAACTGAGACTCAGTGAGGTGATATCATTTAAATAAGTTGTATATCCATGGTTCAAAACTCTTAAATTGCTCTATCTGATCATAATCGCCTCTCCTTTCATCTTTGTCTATGCTTCACCCTTCATAAGCCTGTTTTTTTTTATCCTGACTACAATCTCTAATCACTTCACTCCTAGAAGATTTCTGAGTTCATCAGCCAAACTTTAGCCTTACTTGCCCCACTTTGAACTCCATATATCCAATCAGTTGCCAGATTCCATCAATTCTACCTTCTCATCATCTTTTAAATCTGATTCCCTTTGCTATACTACATGATTACTACCATAGTTTAGGCCTTCACCTCCTCTCATCTGGAGTATATAACATGCTTTCCTAATTGGTCTATCTCTAATTCTTCTCTAAACTATCTTCCACAAAGTTGCTATATTAATATTTCTAAAGCAAATTACTGATTATCATTTTTGAGACTCTCTTGCTTAAGGAACTTCAGTAGTTCCTTATTTCCCTTAGGATAAAAAACAGAATCACATAATTTCCGAGTTGAAAGCAACCTCCAAGGCTGTCTAGTCTAATCGATGCCTAATTGAATATCTCTTCTATAAATGTCCTCAGCAAGTGGGCCTTTATATATTTATGACAATAATTAATTGGGGAGAAAGGGACCCTGCCACCTTCTATGTGTGGAAAGGAAACAAGACTGACAGTTGGTGGGGGAAAGGGCAACTGGAGTGGCAGTTGGGTCTTGTGACTAGCACTTCCTTCCTGCCAGGCTTTACTTCCTTCCTGGTGTTAGAGGTGGGAGGAGCTTGTTCAGCCCAGTCTGGAGTGGAGTGCCACTATACTATTCCCTATACACAAAGGTACACAAAAGTATGTGTGATCTCATGTGTGTGAATGTTGTCTCCAAATATGTAAAGCATTACTTCCTGCTCATCCAATATGACCTCTTATGAGGTTACCACAAGGCATACATTCAACATGGTGTGGGACTTCCTTACATTCCCTTGGCCTTGTGTGGATAAAGGTAAAGTACATGAATGATCCAATTGCTATCCATCATTCCCATCAGATACTGAGCTCCATGTTTGAAAGGGAGAAAGAAGCCATACATTTATTAACATATTCATTCTAGTTCTCCTTCATAATTTTTCATTTGTAATGTAGCTGGATCACTCTACTATATGATTCTCTTTTGATCTCTATGACACTTATTTTCATTGGAAACTAGTGTTCCATTCCAGTCCATAAAAGATTAATAGTAAAATATTGGTATTAAAAATGTGGGCCTTTGTTTCAAGAGGAAGTTTAGAGTAATTAGAAGAACTTTGTGATTTCCCAAAGGCATTCTAGTTATATTCCCCTTTTTGTTCAATTTATGGCCCTATGTATTGTCTATTTACAGTGTATATCCAAGATATGTGTATGTATAGAAATAGAGGCTTATATAAAAACATGTAGAACTCATTTACCAATTTAGTTACACATTTGTAGTATTTATCACTACAGAGATACATATTCCCATCACACACATTATATAGAGTTATATATGTATATTTATATATTATTTAATGCATAAAGGCATATGTATATAGTAATGAATGAGTCCTATTGTTTATCCAACTAACTAAATATCATAGACTAGATATTAGACATTCTTTATCCACTTGTTTATTCCTATATTGACAAGTAAGCCAAAATATTTTGAGATGTGATGGTTCTCTTCTAGGATTCTATACAATATTCTTGGGTTTGACACAACTAGTCCAATGACTCCTTCCTAAATAAAAACATCTCTAGGACCTGACCATAAGGGAGTTCCTTTTCTTGGCTTAAACTTTGAGTTAGAGCTCATATATCAACCACCTTGGTAGATATATACCTGACTCTCTGTATTATGCTTCATTTGATATTAAAGAAAAGACAATTTTTTTAAACCTTTACTTCCATCTTGGAGTCAATACTGTGTATTGACTCCAAGACAGAAGAGTGGTAAGGGCTAGGCAAGGTTAATTGACTTGCCCAAGGTCACACAGCTGGGAAGTGTCTGAGGCCAGATTTGAACCTAGGACCTCCCATCTCTAGGTCTGACTCTCAATCCAATGAGCCACCCATATCCCCCCCCCTCCCAGGCAATCTTTAAATGAGTTTCTTTTCTCTTTTTCAAAGAATTATAAACAAATCTGGTACTGAGGGTGAAGCATTTTGATGGAGAATCTTAAACTATCATTTTGTCCTACCTAATCAAATAGTTTTTAAAAAATAGTCAAAAAACAGGAAATAGAGTGAGATCTTATATCCTCTACATCTTGTATATTCCTCATGTTACTGCTAGATTTGCTCTTTTCTGGCCAAGAAAACAAGTTGAATTTCTCTTCCAAATAACAGCCCTTGAAATAAATCTTCCCTAGTCCTTTCAACCAATTGTAATGTCCCCTCACCATCCTGGACACTCTCCTCTAGCCAATTTATGAATGCTCTAGACACTAAAGATAGGCTAAATCCCAATTTCAGAAGATGAGATAACTACAGACAGCTGTAGAAGAAAACAACTTTTGCACTTTAATTAGAAATGGGGTGACTTTTATAGAAAAAGAAATCAGGTAGCCTGAAGTAAAAAAGGAAGTCACAAGCATAGCAAGGCTCTAAATATCACAGCTGCAGCTGTGAAATAACAGTGTTTATATTTCTCAAATGGGAAAAATATTGCTAGTCATCTATGAATATTTTCAACCACACACACACACACACACAGTAATCACCATAAGAAGTATTTTTGAGCATGAAGGTAAATAAGATATGCCAGCAATAAGGAAAGACTTCACTGATGAGTACCTAAACATCATTGGCTCAGGACAGCCTGGTATCCAAAGGGACTCGTTAAATTTGTTAAGATGAAGAAAGCTCCCAAATATTAGCACTAAGCAATTCAGGAGTCATTTAAGGAGCCCTACTAAAACTAACTCCATGTAAACACAGTGAATATCTCCCCTGTGCGATGAAATGTAAGCCACTTTATCACTGAAACTATGCTATTATTATGCCTTTTCCTCCTTTGTGTGAGTGGATAAGCATGGAAGAGTAGTCAGATCATGTTCTATTCTAGAAAGGCTTATACAACTATAACCTTCACATTAGTAATGGGTACAAATTATACAAAGGTCTTTATTGTGACTTATAAGGTCTAGAAGTGCTGTATGCCCAAGAAACATCGTGCCTCCTATTTGACCTTACGTTATCAATTATTTTCTCTCTTTCATTAAGCCCCTTACTGGCTTCTTCCCCTCCACTTCCCAATGTATCATTAGAATGTTAGAACTGGAAGGAACATTGGAAAGCATCCATTCTAAGCATTGCATTTACAGATAACAAAACTAAAGCTTAAGAGTGAAGTGATTGACCAATAGACACATTAAGACAATGGTGGAATCCAGTTTGGACTAAGGCCTTTCATTTCCCATTCAAGTTTTCATTCCATTATATCAAATTATCAAAGTTTTCTATCTTGGAAAAACTACTTTTTCACTTGGTGCTTCTCCCTAGGCACATTTCTAGAGTACTAGATTGTATTCACTACCTATACTTCCTCTCCACCCTTATATTTTTCAACTCTTTGCAATCTAGCTTCCAGCTCAGATATTCTAATGAAACATCATTTTTCCAAGCTCACTAATGACCAGCAAGGAGTGTATGGGGTGCTCAAGGAGGGGTAGTATCTCTGGTATGGAGGGCTTGTCGTGCCCTCCTAGGGCAGCTCTCCAGCCTCTGACCCCCACCTGACACCCAGCTCTCACTTGTGGCTCCCAGTAGCTGCTAGCATGTGGCAGCGGCCATACCCTGGGCAATGGCTTCAACAGGCCAGCTAAACCTTGTGAGGGTAGCCATAAGGTTCATCAACCCCTGGTGAACCAGGGCTTTGCTCACCCAGCATATGAAGACTGCTTCGGCGGAACAGGTAGAAGAAACCAATAAGAAGGTTCAACGGCTGAGATGGCGATGCAGCAAAGCACTGTGGAGTGCTTAGGGCGTGTTGGAGCACAAAAGACAATGCGGCCATCCAATGCAGCTGAGGAAGTCTCCAGGTGTAACGATTTTTCATGCCACTGGACCCAGGCTTCCAACGCCGAGAGAGTGGGACTGTCTCTGTGCATCAACTTTTCCGCTTAAATCTCTTTCACGCACAAGTATCTTTGTGCACACTCATCAATCCTGACCCTGTCCACACTCTTCAAGACCTGCGGTGATGGGGGAGTGGAGACGCAACAGGTGGAGGTGACCACTGGTAGTTGTAGTCACGATCCTGCACATAGGCAGCCCACAGACCAGTGGTCACTCGGCCCTGTAGGGCAGCAGGGACGTTTGGCAGCATCCTGGGTGACTGAGCAGCCCTCTCTAGGACAGCACTGCTCACCCTAATCAAGGGAGGGGACTAGAAAAGGTGTCCCACACATTGCCTGCCCTACAAACACCCGGTCAGCACACCACGGTTGGCGGGTCATCCCTTTAAGTGGTCGAAATCAAAAGAAACAAAACACAAAGAAATTCCTACTAGGAGCATGGAACATCAGAACATTACTTGATAGAGAGAATACCCCAAGACCTGAGAGAAGAACAGCTCTAATAGGTAAAGAACTGGCACAATATAACATCAACATAGCAGCCTTAAGTGAAACACGCTTACCAGAAGAGGGATCACTCAGCGAACCCACCACTGGATACACCTTCTTCTGGAAAGGTAGACTGACCAGCACAGAGGAGACAATCGAGCAGTTCTACTCTGACCTGAGTGCCATCCTGCACTCAGTGCCCACAAATGACAAGCTGATACTACTGGGAGACTTCAACGCCCGCATTGGCCAGGACCGTGAAAGATGGAAAGGAGTGCTCAGCAAACACAGCATGGGCAAAATGAACAACAGCCTACTGCTACTCAGCAAATGCTCAGAGTTCGAACTCACCATCACGAACACTGTTTTCAGAATGGCGAACAAATATAAAACAACATGGAGGCACCCATGATCAAAACAGTGGCATCTCATTGACTATATCATTGTATGCCGGCGAGACATCCATGATGTAAAGATCACCAGAGCCATGAGAGGAGCTGAATGCTGGACAGACCACCGATTGGTTAGAGCGACTCTTCAAATGCGCATTGCGCCTCGCCATCCAAAATGCGCCCAGACAGTTCGCGCATTTTACAACGTGAGTCATTTTAGAGATCCTTCTTATTTGCAAACATTCCAGGCCTGCCTGGATGACAAACTGTCTGCCAAGGGACCACTCACTGGAAGCTCAACCAAGAAATGGAACCAGTTCAGAGACACAGTGAAGGAAACATCAAAGGCAGTCCTAGGCCCCAAACAACACAACCACCAGGACTGGTTCAACAAGAACAACACTGCTATTGAAGACCTATTGAGCAAAAAGAACAAAGCCTTTATGGAGTGGCAAAATTACCCAAAATCTGCTCCTAAAAAGGACAGATTCAAGTCTCTCCAAGCCACAGAGCAGCGTGAGATCAGGAAGATGCAAGACCGATGGTGGGGAAAAAAGGCAGAAGAAATCCAGTGTTTTGCTGATATGAAAAACTACAAACAATTTTTCAGTGCCCTCAAGACTGCCTATGGGCCATTAAAACCCACCACCACTCCCTTGCTATCCTCTGACAGTGACACTCTCATAAAAGATAAAAAAGGCATCAGCAACAAGTGGAAAGAACACTTCAGTCAGCTTCTCAATTGACCCTCTTCAGTCGACCAAAGCGCCCTTGACCAGATCCCCCAAAACCGCTCCATTGAACAACTTGATGTCCCTCCTTCAATAGAGGAAGTCCAAAAAGCCATTAAACAAATGAGTGCAGGCAAGGCACCTGGTAAAGACGGGATCCCAACCGAGGTGTACAAGGCCTTAAATGGAAAGGCACTCCAGGTATTCCACATAGTCCTGACCAGCATATGGAAAGAGGAAGACATGCCCCCAGAACTCAGAGATGCCTCTATCGTAGCCCTATACAAGAACAAAGGCTCACAAGCAGCCTGTGACAACTACAGAGGCATCTCACTACTCTCCACTGCTGGAAAGATCCTCGCCCGTGTTATACTCAACAGACTCCTGTCATCTGTTTCAGAGCAGAACCTGCCTGAATCACAATGTGGCTTCTGACCAGATCGCAGCACCATCGACATGGTCTTCACGGTGAGGCAAATGCAGGAAAAATACCTTGAGCAGAACCTACGTCTCTACATTGTCTTCATAGATCTGACAAAGGCATTCGACACAGTGAAGAGGGACGCAATGTGGGTGATCCTCAGCAAGCTCGGTTGCCCAGCAAAATTCTTCAAACTGATCCAGCTCTTTCATGTCAACATGATAGGGGAAGTCCTATCTGGAGGAGAGACTTCCGATCGCTTCAACATCTCCAATGGCGTGAAACAAGGCTGTGTCCTCAGTCCGGTACTATTCAACCTATACTTCACCCAAGTATTATGACATGCTGTGATGCATCTAGACCTGGGCATCTACATCAAATACCGACTGGATGGCTCACTATTCGACCTTCGCCACCTGACTGCAAAAACAAAGACAACAGAGAGACTCATCCTGGAAGCTCTCTTCGCAGATGACTGTGCTCTCATGGCCCACCAAGAAAATCATCTTCAAACCATTGTGGACAGGTTCTCCACTGCAACAAAACTGTTTGGCCTGACGATCAGCCTCAGCAAAACAGAGGTGCTGTTCCAACCTGCACCAGGGAGGCCAACAAACCAGCCGTACATTACAATCGACGACACGCAGCTTTCTAACATTAACACTTTCAAGTACCTGGGCAGCACCATCGCCAACGACGGGTCTCTCAACCATGAGATTAATGCCAGGATCCGAAAGGCCAGCCAGGCACTTGGGCGTCTGCACTGCAAAGTCCTCCAACACAGCGGTGTAAGCACTGCGACGAAGCTCAAAGTGTATATAGCACAGTGGTCCTCAGCTCGCTCCTGTACGGTTGTGAGACATGGACACTGTACCGGAAGCACATGAAACAGCTGGAGCAATTCCACCAATGCTCCCTCCGGTCAATCATGAGGATCCGATGGCAGGACCAAATCACCAACCAGGAAGTCCTCGACAGAGCCAACTCCACCAGCATCGAAGTCATGGTCCTCAAAACCCAGCTACGATGGTCTGGACACGTCATCCGCATGGACCCACAGAGAATACCAAGACAGGTATTCTATGGTGAACTGTCAGCTGGACTCAGGAAACAAGGCCGACCAAAGAAAAGATTCAAGGATCAGCTAAAGTCCAACTTGAAGTGGGCTGGCATGACACCAAAGCAACTAGAACTCGCTGCCTCTGTCAGAAGCAGCTGGTGAACCCACATTCACCATGCCGCCACCACCTGTGAAGATGAGTGAAGTCGATGTCTTGCCGCTATGCGTGAACGCTGACACCAGGCCACAACCGCACCTCCCGTAACAACTGGCGTCCCAGGCCCCATGTGCCACAAACTCTGTGCCTCAGCCTTTGGACTCCAAAGCCACATGAGGGTACACCGTAGATGAAACTGCACAAAGACAATTGTCATTCTCGATCACCGAGAGACTACCACTAATGACCAGCGACCTTTTCTCAGCTCTTTGCCTTGATGTTTCTGTAGCATTTGACTTCATTGGCCAGCAACTCTTTCTTAATACTTTTGCTCTTTTAACATAAACATTATGTATAATTTGAATCTATTATCCTAAAAACTATGATCCCCAGCAAAACTATAATTCCCAGCACCCTACTCACTTCTTGTCTTACGTGCTGACATAGACAAGATATAAATTGGGTGCAGTTCTGTAGCCTGCTCTTTTTCCTTCCTGTCGAGGCTTTGGTGGATTGGGGAATTTTGAGCAGGTAGAAAAAACTTAGTCACATGGTTCTGTTTTGTCATATAACAAACTTTATAAAAAATAATTAAAATATTACACATTAATTTAAATCTTAAAATTACACCATACTCTCTCGTAGTTCTTATTTGATCTCTTTTTCTCTGTCTCCATTGCCATTTTATACTCTTAACCTTATTTATCACTGGAAAACAGGTATGTTCCAGAATTCTATCCCTGATCAAATATAAATTCAACATTATGAACATGAGACCTAACGTGATCTATATAAATAGAGATATACTTTAAGTAGCTTGATTTGTGGGTCTGGAATTCAGAAAAGAGGTCGTGTCTTGAAATTTATATTTGCAAGCCATCAGAAGTGATGCTTAAAGCCAGAAAAGAGAATGGATTTTCCAAGAGAGTATAGAATGAGAAGAGGCCCATAACAGACCCATAAGAAACGTCTACATCAAGGGCTTGATTAGAGGATCAGTAACCAAAGAAACTAACAGAGAAGATAATCTAGAGATGTTGGAGAACCAGGGGAGAAGAGAATGGCATTTCTTAAAGGAAAGAAGATAGCAGCTCACATCAAGTGGCAAACAGTGGCAAAAGCTCAAAAGAGGTCAGGGAGGATGACTACAAAAGGGACTTAGATTTGGGAATTCGGTGGTTGCTGGTAACCACTGAGAGAACCATTTTACAAAAGTGATAATAGTGAATAACCACTTATAACAAACCGAGTAGTGAATAAGTAGTTAAGTGAAAGCAACCTTTGCATTTTCAAAAATTTTAGCAATACAATGGAGTAAAGAGATAAAATAGTGGATAAGATACAAAAAAAAGGCCAAGAAAAAAACTTTTTTTTGACAGCTTGGAAAAAATGACCATGCTTGCCTACAAAGAGAAAAGATTTTACATTATAGGATATTCTGAGTATCACATTTTAGGAAGAATACTAGCAAGTGGGAGTAATGTCAGAGGACAATAGCCAGAAAGGTGAGTGGACTCAAAAATCATGCTATTGCAACATCTAGACCTAGGAATACTCAACTCAAGGAGGATAAAATAATGGATGGTGTGATTGAAGTCATCAAATATTTGAAGTGCTGTCCTGTGGAAGAGAACTTAGATAAATGAATGGAAAAGCACTTATTATGTGCTTACTGTGTGATAAAATGCTGGGGATACAGATATAAAAGTGAGATAGTCCATGTTTTCAAGAAGTTCTTCAAGAAGACCACACATGGCCCCACTCTTCCTTAGGATTCAGCATCAATGCAGAAAGCAAGGCCCAGGGGTCCTTGGGTATATCCTCATGAAAAATGACAATTCTGGGAGGTATGAAGTCTTAGTGGCAGGGAATATAAGGGCCAGTGAATATCCAGGGGCAAAATTAAAACCAGTGGAAGTTACAGATGGCATCGTTAGTTCAACTCAGTGATGCTAACAATTAAAGCTACCTCATAGTGAGATAGGCTACCTTGGGAGGGGATAATTTCTTAATTACTAGACTTCTTCAAGGGGAGGCTATATGATATTAGAAATGTTTTAGACAGGATTCTTCCTGCAAGAATTACCTGGACTAGACTTCTGTGTTCCCCTCTAGCTTTGGAATTCCATGATTCTATTATCCCTGCCTCTGACCTTTTCCCTTTCCCATATATTCTTCCAATGGCAGAACAATGGAGTATACAGAGGATGGCACTAAAAGTTAAGAAAAGCCATGTTCTAATAACACTTCTTACTCTTAATATCTGTTTGACCTGAGTTAAATCACAACTTCAATAAAAATTGTTTCTTCAAAGAACATGAATCTTGTAACCATGGGAAAATATTCTAAATTAACTAATTAAATAAAAATTTTTAAAAAATCTTAAAAAAAAGCAGACCTTTGAATCACTCACAAAATGTTCATTCAAGATTTTCAAAAATAAAACATAGTTAATCTCGAAAAAAATTTGTTTCTTCAAAAAACCTCAATTTCCATGAAAATGGGAACACCATGAGAATATTGGGTGGGCCTCCTAATTTATGGGAAGACATGCACAAGAGTTGCATAAGATGAGTAGGCATAGATAGGTTGCAATCTATATACTGATTGAAACTTCTAAAGCCGTAAGACCACAGAACCATTTGATTAATAGTAGCATCTACTTTGCAGGGTTATGAAAAGGATCAAATAAGTTAATCTATATAGGGAGTTTTAGAAACCTTAAAGTACACTGTTAATGAGAGATGTTACTATTATTATTCCCAGAGATGCCCAATGTCTATATTATCCAATTAAAGTGATGATCATATAACTTCTGATTAAAACATTTAAACTCCCAATCCTGTCACTGAAGGACAGTCTCAGTTTGACACTGACTTATCATTCCAGGTTCTCTCACATCCTTTCACATGATCTAAATTCCAGTCAAATTATACTCTTAGAATTGCTCATTCTAGTTCTACCTTCTCCTTAACTTGAAAAGCTCCAATGCCTAAAACGCATTATCTTCCATCTCTTTTTGTTGAAATTCCTTCTTTCCTATAAAGGCTTTACTTAATTATCATTCCTCCATGAAACCTACCTTGATCTCTCCCACTGAAAATTGTCTCTTCCTCTTCAGATATATCATAGTTCTTTTGCACTGACCACATTCTTCCTTGCATTATTTGTGAGTGCATGTGTGAGTGTTTGTGTATAGGACATCCACCCTATTAACTGGTCAGTTAACTGAGAATATTAATTGTATTTTGCTTCATCTTTTTATCCTCAGCATCTAGAATGGGACCTTACACATAACAGGTGATTAATAAATATTTGTTGAATTAAACTGAATTTATTAAACCAAAAACATATGAATTCCCTTTGACATCAACTCTGACCCAAAGCTAACCATCATCAATTCATAGCATGTGGAAGCATGCAACTTCTAATGTCAACAGCATTCATTTGGCTATCAAACTAAATTGTGAAAAATTCAATATAGGAAGAATAATATATCAATTTTATTTAAGGCTCAAAAGGTCATGCTGTGATTTTACTATGTGGTAAATTTATGCAAATAGAACTATTCTCCA
This sequence comes from Monodelphis domestica, assembly GCF_027887165.1. Lineage (NCBI taxonomy): Eukaryota > Metazoa > Chordata > Mammalia > Didelphimorphia > Didelphidae > Monodelphis > Monodelphis domestica. Next base: position 165,744,807 of record NC_077229.1, read on the forward strand.
CAGTAATCTCTCTTACTTGGAATAATTCTGATACTATGAATATAGCAAACCTTTTATTTAGAAACAAGAGTTTCTTCCAAACATGGTAATCAAAACATCTATAATTAGGTGTATTGTTGCATGAACAAAGATAAATATGGTACTTTAACATTTTTATCTATTTCATTTCTCCAATTCAATTTGTGTTAGTTATCTATTAAGATAATACAGGAATAAGGTAGAGTTTAGAAAATAAAGAATAGCTTTGGGTTGGGAGGCAATATATCTACAGGAACCTAGAATAATTGAAACAATCACCAAATATTGTATTTGAACTAAAAAAATACACTTATTTTTCTACTTTGATAACTTTTAAAGTTTCAAACTTGACATCTGCAAAACTTTTTATTTTATAATTTTATTTTATAATTAGATATAAATTAACTATTCTTTTTCATATTATAATTGCCAACTAGTTGTCTCATCTTAATCATCAACAGCATTTATTAACTACCCACTGTGTGGAGAGTACTCTAATGAGTAATAAGAGCCATATTGACATTAATTTTAAATGTTCCATAAGCATTTCAAAACCAACGTAAGTCAACATAGTTATCTCTGTTAATCCTTAGTTTCAAATAGTCAAAAAGTTTCAAAAAGTCTTTGATTGTTGTTATGAAATAAAATCAGTATGTCAAAATCACTTCAGTGACAAACATTAATAAGCACTTCATTTTTAGAAAAGGTCTCAAAATTCTTCATCATAACAATGGAAAAATATTCAATTATTATGTATCCATTCATGGATTCTCTGTTCCATCAAATTCCAAGGTGGATCCAAAAATCACAGAATCTTTCTAATGTCTAGACTTCCACAGGATAGTCAAAGCACATTACAGGATCTAGTGACTGCCCTGCTCTGGTCCTAGAAGGGTTTGCAGTCTAGCACAAAGTCCCCTCAAACATAAAACACAATCAACCAGAAAATTTGGAAGACCAATATGGCCCATCATTAAGTCAAGAGCCAAACCCTCCTTATCCCTAATGAGAATAATGCCCTTGAACAATAAAATGCCATTTCTCTTAGAAAGAAGTTTAGAAATCCATAATTAGGAGACTAGAGGATAATAACTCTAGAGTTAGAAGGAATCCCCAAAATCATCTTGTCTAACTTTCTTATTTTATAGCTAAGGAAGCTAAGGCCCAAGTAGGTTCAGCAAATGCTCCAATGTCACACATATCACTTTGAGGCACTCAGAAGGATCTACTCCTTAATGACAAGCTCTCCTCAAATTTTAGAGATTCCTCAACTCAATAGTATTGGAACATTGAAAATTTGTATTTGTTATTATGAGAATTAAAGATTGATCCTAACACACTTCACAGGTAGCTTAAATATGAATTAAACTCCTCAGAACAGACTAACATGGACTACCAAAGGCCAATCCTTTGTCCCAAACCCACAGTCCAGAATATCATCATTATTATAATATTTATATTTTATGAAGTGAGGGAGAAAGAGTATTAACATTTCAAATTCATCATTAAGGATATTTTAATCATCTCATACTTAAAATCAACTTCACAGTACATTCTTATTTACAATAATCCTTGCTATATCCTGGTGCAAATGACTTGTTAACTGCTCTGCCAGAACTAAAATTAGACTCCAAACCTAACTTATCTAGACATCTCCCCATATTTTAACTGTAGAAAATATTGAATTTTAAAAGTCATATAATGAGAAAGCAAAGTGAAATTCAAGTTTTATCTCAGGGAAGATTCTACAAAATCCCTTTAACTGGAATTCTAAAGAGATATTCTCCCTTAAGTGTTAAATAAGTTTTAATTGATCATTTTCCACATTAATCATATATAAAATATTTATCATTCAGAAATATAATTGCATATTAAACTAGTTTTTAATCAACAGCAATTGTCATGCATCCTCTCTTGAAAATGAAAAGATTTAAAGTAGCTACAAATTCTCATTTTGAAGTTATCAACAGCACTAATGTCAATAAATAGTAAAAGAAAGAAAAAGGTTCTAACCACTTTGTCCTCCTGGTGGGAAGGTCCATGAAAGCAAGAAAGAAAAGACAGGAAAAGAGAAAGAAGAAAAGAAATAATTACTACCATTCTGAAAGCAAATAAGATTGTTAATAATAAGTTTTAGGAAAGCCTAAAGTAACAACATTTGATTCAACTATGAAAACTGATAGGAAAAGAATAATACAATTTTATTTAAGGTTTAAAGAACATGCTGTGTTTTATAGTAAGCTGTAAGATTCATGCAAATAGTAATGTTTCCATAAGAGCAATTTAATTCCCCAATGTAATAAGAAAAAGACTTCTACATGGACAAATGAATTTTTGAATGATCATTCTCTAACAGAAAATTTGACAAAACTGTGAAAAAATTCTATATACAGAGTTAATAAACACATGCTATTATCAGTTTTCACCTGAATATAATATAATCTCATCCTAGTGGTAAAAATTCTATTCTCATTTGAAGTCTTCACATTGCTGCAAAAGCTAATTTTATCTCCATTAAACCAAAGTGGGCTTTGTCTTAATAACCAAAGAAAGATTTAGATATTTAGAAAATCACTAACAATAAAATTCTAATAATGCAACTAACATTTACCCAAATAATATGTGAATTTTACTTTAAATTTAGATAACAAGTTCGGGTTTCATTGGTACAGGGAACTCCTGTGTGAGGAAATTTCCTGACTCCAAGTTTCAGAGAATGTGCTGACCTGCATTAGAAGTCAAACACACAGTCATGAGGGCCACATTCATAATACTCCTGAGTGCTGCTCCAAACTGGATTAGAATTCAATTGGAAAATATTCAACAAAAGGAATAATATAATAAAACAGATAATAATTCATTTTTGAAGTCAATATGTGGCCTGAAGGGATCCTTATGTATGTAGATTAGTGGTCCCATTGCTATTTGAGTTTGGCACCCCTGATCTGGAATACTGATAAGTGATTTATGCAGGATCATATGGCAAGTATGTGTCAGAGATGAGATGTGAACCCTGGTCTTTCCGACTTTGATATCAACTTCCTGTCTAAGCCATTATACTATATCTCTTCTTGAAGTTATAAACTTGAAATATGGATCCATGTAAGAAAAATACAATAATAACTTTTAGAAACCAATAATGCTCATTTCATGCTTTTATGATCTAATATATTTGAATGCTTATTTTACATCTTGGCCAAATAGACTCTTTCCAGGGTTAGATAGATGAAATGATTCCTATACTCCAAACATTGTTCTTCCTATTTCATGACCACACCACAATATTGCTCTTTCTGTTTCAATGAATACGTAGATAATAGAAAGACAAAATAAACAGAAGCGTCTATATAAAAACATGCATATATAGGTGGTGAGAGAGACAGAGTCAGAGACAGAGAGCTAAATGTAAAATGATGATAAGAAGTACCTCCCTTGGCAAAGATCTAAAAAAAATTGTCAGAAGAAGTTAGAGAGATTGCAGGATGATAGGCACACTATTACATTGTTGGTGGAGCTGTGAAATGGTATAATCATTTTGGAAAGCAATTTGGAATTAGGGAAATAAAATTACTAAAATATGTATAACTTTTGAACCAGAGACTCCTTTAGTGGGCTTAAGGAAGCCATTAATAAGAAAGTCCTCATATGCTAAAATATTTAGAGAAATGCTTTTTATCATAGTGAATAAGTGGAAACATATTAGATGCCCATCAATTGGAGAACAGCTAAATAAATTTTGGTACATGAATGACATAATATTCTTATGCTGTAAGAATTATTGATGCCATCACTCTAGAGAAGCATGAAAAAATCTACATGAACTGATACAGAATGAAGTAAGGAAAGACAAGAAAGCAACATACAAAATGACAACAAAAATGTAAATAAAATAGAAAGAACAACTACAAACCCCCAAATCAAAAATGAATGTCACAAATGTATAAAGATGAGACTCTAATCAAATGAAGAGATATAAGAAGATGCCCACAACCCATTCCTTTCACGGAGATGGAAGGTCTACTGGCTTTAAACACTGCACATGTTTTGGTACTTTTTCAATACATTGATGGATTCTGCTAAACTTCCCTTCATTTTCTTTTTTGTTGTTAAGAAATACTATTTGTTATATAGGATTGCTCCTTTGAAGTGGGGAAGAGAGCTACAAGGGAAAAGTATGATAATATAAAAAAGATTTTTAAAACTTAGTTTTTTTAAAAGAAATACCTTCCCATTCCTCTTTTAGAAAACCAATTGTCATCCAGGCCCAGAAATGGAAGGTCCTGGGTTCAACTTGGCATTAGACATATCCTAGCTGTATAACCTCAGGCATGTCACTTAACCCCCATTGCCTAATCCATTCTCCTGCCTTAAACCCAATACATGGAATTGATTCTAAGGCAGAAGGTGAAGATCTTGTAAAAAAAATCAGTTGTCATTATTTGAAACATGAAATCAATGTTTTGTTCTGTGAAAAAGATAGATGTTATTTCTGCTATCCAGCTATCACAGGACTTATAGGAGGAGATTGAATCTCTGATTTAATTGGCATAGGGAATTCCTGATTGAGGAAATTCTCTCTACAAATATAGATCAGCACCTTCTCTGCATCTTATATACTGGCAGTATTGCCTAGAGCAGAGGCGACCTCAACACTCCCAAGTGCCCCCAGAACCAGATAAATATATAATACATAAATATGTTAAAATACAATAAGATACAGATGATATTAATTTGTGATTTTCCAAATCAATATTCAGGCTGCAGGAATCCTTTTCTATTTGAGTTTGATACCACTGGCCTAGGGCAATAAGTTAAGTGACTTACTCAAATTCATTCAGTCAGCCACATGGCAGAGGCAGGACGTGAACCCAGGTCTTTCTGACTCCAAGGCAAGCTGTCTCTCCACTATGGCACAATGTCTGATTATTAGATTCTATTCATTTTATTTTGCAGTGTTATAGCTATACATTATTTTTAGGCTAATGTCCAGCAATAAAGAATAACACCCTGTCTAAAATCAAAACATAGATTTCTTTTATTCCTTCATCCAGCAAGTATTTTTTAAGCATCTATTGCCAGGCACTATACTTAATGCAGGTGATTTAAAGAGATAAATGGCTTAATCTCTGTTCTCAGGGAGTTTTTCCTGGATTTTGAAGAGATGGCAGCCTAGTTTACTAAAGGGGAAAAGATTTCCAGTAGCCCACAAATGGAAATGGAAATGGAAATTTCACCAAATGGAAAGAAGGTGTCAAAATGTTCTCGTAATGCTGATAATTGGTAAAACAGGCTTGTTAAGAAGTCATCCTTTGGGTATGTGTGACTTAGAAGTTCAGCAAACTTTGAGTATATGCAAAACACAGAATTAGTGTTCAGTTTGAATGACTGTATGAAAGTGAAAAGAGTAATTAGTGAAATGAAGCAGCTGTATAGAATTGGTGAGCATGTTAAATGCTGAACTGAGTGATTAGCTGTGTTGGCTGGAGAGATTGATTTGCAAGGAGTATTGAGGGGTAAATGCCCAGGCAAACTAAGAGTACATTTTGGGACTCTCTGAGTCAGTTCTATTTTCAGAATGCGAATACTAAGTTATGGATGCATTAGGTCATTAGGATATAGTGTGAGTCAGAGGCAGGCCTAGATTTATGGAACTGGTCAGAGAAACTGGGTGGACCTGGCTCCTGAAATCAAACCTCAATAAGTCTGGAGAAGTGATGACACAGCCTTGGCAGATATGATCAATCCGCCTGGCACAATTCTGAGCCCCAGGAGTTTCCACACATGGAAAGAAGGTGCTAGAAAAAAAAAGAGGGATGGGAAGGAAGAAAGAAGGCAGACCTAGCAAACCGGAATGCAAGAATGCTTCATTGCAATGACTATGATCCATGGTGGTGGTAGTGGAAATAGCAGCAATAGAAGCATAAAATGTCCCCTTATATTCTCTGGAACTATAGCTTCTCTCATTTTGGACACCATGTCTCACAATGCAGCCCGAAGGATTGAATTAGCCAAAGGCAGAGGATGAGGATATGTTTATATGTAGAGGCCCATTTCAGTGAAAATTAAATTAATGGATTACTATTTCTAATATATTTGATACTATTAACTATCATGATGCAATGGAAAGAGCACAGGACAAAGTCAAAGGACTAAAGCTTGAGCCCAGGTTCTGCTATTTACTGGATACCCAGTAAGTATGGGTGAGTCATTTAACTTTTCTGAGCTTCAATTTCCTTCACTATAAAATAAGCATAATTCTTAGGAGATCCAATTTCAGAGCATTGTCATGAGGAAAATTCTTGGTAAACTGTATAGTGCTGCATGAGTGGGCATTAGCATTAGCAAAATTATCATTAAGAACATTGCTGTGAGAAAGAACTGTTGAAGTCAGAAATCAAATCAAACATCCTATCTTTCAAATTAGTTTATTTGTGTTTCTATTGGGGGGGGGGATGATTCTATAGGAGTATTATCTTACAAGAATGACCAACATGGAAGCACGTTTTACATGAAAACCTATGCCTAATCCAGATCAAATTGCTTACCACCTCTAGGAGGCGGGAGGGAAGAGAAGGAGGGAGACAATTTGTACCTTATAATTTGGAAAAATGCATGTTGAAAATGGTTATTACATGTAATTGGGAAAATAAAATATCTTTAAATTTTAAAAAGAACATTGCTGTGCTGCTATTTCCATCACCAATCATAGGCAGATAAATGAAATGTTCCTTAGTGTATTGCAATTATTCTCTTCTGTAACATAGCAGTAGCAGTAGTAGCTTTCTCTTTCATCAGGACAGGGACCCTGTAGCATCTGAGCTTTCCATCTCACCCAAAGCCTAATATTGTGTTGCATATATAGTAAGCACTAAGGACATATTTCTTTAAAACAATAATGTCTAACATTTATATAGCATTTTAAAACTTGCAAATATCTTTACATGCATTATCTCATTTATTCCTCACAACAATTCTATAAGGTAGATGCTATTATTATTCCCATTTTCTGTACCAAGAAACAGGCTGGAAGATTGTGTGACTTGCCCAGGACTACACAGCTAGAATATGTCTGAGGCAGAATTTCAACTCAAGTGTTTAAATTAATACAATGTATATTTGTTAAAATAATCTAATGAACTCTCATAGCTTCAACTACTACCTCTAGGCCAATGGCTTCCAAATCTGTATCTTCTCTTCTGAGCTCTATATTCACATCTCTTCTCAGCCTGGGTGTCCACAAAGTACTTGAAATTCAAAATGGTCAAGATGGCTTTCCCAGATAGTTTTCCTCCTTCTGTGACCCTAATAATTCTACTTAACATCTGTGTGGTTTTCTTTTTGGATAGTCATTTAACATCTCTAGTCTTCAGCTTTCTCATCTATAAAATTGGTGGGGGGATGGGGGGATATTGGGGTTGGACTAGGTGAAATCTTGGGTCCCTTATATCTTGACATCCATGACCATTATATAATCACATAATTTCTGCCTATGTCACTACCATCTACATAGGCTCCTAAATTTGAATCTTGGTGTTCAAAACAAATTTTATATATATATATATATATATTCAATATATTTCAATATATATTTCAAATATATATATATATATACATATATATAAAGAGGCCTTAAAAGGCAGCTAATTTAACTAATTTGTGGTGCTCCAGCCACTGTGCTACCTAGCTGTCCCATCTAAACTCTTTCAAATGGTATTGACAAGTCTCATCTCTACTCTGAATTTCCTAGAACCTATTTTTTAAAATACTGGCAGACTTCTTCCTAATGCCTAATTGTTCTCATGGTACTCTTTGACTCAAAGCCCTTTGGTGGATCTCTTTTTCTTACTAAGTGAAGTTCTGGTTGTTTTGCCTACTGCCACTTGCCCTCCCAAGCTTTGTCTCATGAGGCTAGCTGAAAGAGTGCTGCAGCTGGAATCAGATTTGAGGTACCCTTCCTTCTTCCTCTTCTACAAAGCTCTCTGGGTCTCAGGTATGCATTCATAAAACTAGATAATATTTATGTCCCTTCTGATGAGGACATCTTATAATTCTATACTTCCATCTACTTTATCTATGGCCCTATCCAAACTGAACCACTTACTCTCCCCCATAATACTCTGTGTTTTCTGTACCTTTGTCCACACTTTTCCTATCTCTGTAATATCTTCTTCCCAGCACACATTCTCAAATCATTAAACTCATACTCATCCTATAAAGTAGAAATCAAATGCCACTTTTTCTATGGATCTTTTCCTTATTTATACATATAATAATTGTATTTCACCCCTTAGACCTCACATAGCAGAATCAAAGAATGTCAGAATTGGAAGGGATCATGGAGGATACCCAGTTGAACCCAGAGCTGAAAAGTAATTTCTTCCATAATATGTGTCCTAAAATTAGTCATCTAATCCTCACTTGAGACAGTATAGTATAAGGGACTCCACTGTCTTCCCAGGAAGCCCATTCCATTCTGATTTTCAGGAAGTTCTTCCTTGCATTGAACTTCAATCCCCACTTGATAACTTTTACATATTACTCCTAGTTCTTTCCTGTGGGGTAAAGCATATCAAATCTAATAGCTTTGCCATATGACAAATCTTCACATATTTGAAGAGAACAATCATGTAAGTCTACTCTTCTTCAAGACTCTAATTCCTTTGGAAGTGGCTAGGTGCCTCAATTGAAACTAAAAGCCAGGTCTAGAGGCAGGAGATCCTGTGTTCAAATTTGATCTCAGATATTTCCTAGCTGCATGACCCTAGGCAATTCACTTAGCCCCCATTGCCTAGCCCTTACCACTTTTCTTCCTTGGAACCAATACATAGTATTAATTCTAAGACAGAAGGCAAGAGTTTTATTAAAAAAAGAGTTTTTTTTTAATTAAAAAAAGAGTTTTATTAAAAAAAAAAGATCTAATACCTTCAAATGATCCTTACATAGAATGGTCTCCAATTCTCTTATCATCCCATTCACCCTAATTTGAATACACATCCGCTTCTCTCTCTCCTCCCTAAAAGATGACAGTGAGAATTGAATGTGGCACTTCAAATGTAGGCAGTGTACAAGATGATCACCTCCTTTATGTGGACAGTATGCCTCTCTTAATGCAGCCTAAGACTGAGTTAGCTTTTTTGGTTGACCTCTATTGAATTTGCAGTAAAAGTGAACCTAGATATTTTCCACACCCTTTTATCTAGCCAGTCTTTTACTCTTCAACCAGTGTAATTGCTTATCTTTCAATGCAAATTTGAGATTTTAGATCTCCAATAAATTTCAACCTATTAGATTTATGCCACAGTTCTCATACTTTTTAAAAATCTCTCATGTATTGATCATGTGCTTTGTTGCTTTTCAATCATTTCTGTCCTGTCCTGCTCTTTGTGACCCTGTTTGGGCAAAGATACCAGAGTGGCTGGCCATTTCTTTCTCCAAATCATTTTACAAATGAGAAAACTAAAACAAATGACTTAAATGACTTTCTCAGGGACACATAGCTAGTAAGCATCTGAAGACATATTTGAACTCAGAAAAATGAGTTTTCCTGACCTCAGGCCCCACATCCTATCTACTGTTCCACATACCTGGCTCTAATCAGGTATTATTTCATATTATAATTACATCTTCATAGGTCATATCCCTTACTCTCCATGCGCTCATTTAGGGCAAGGACCACGTCTTAATCTAAATGGACATGTAGCACCTATGAATGGCATTCTCTACAGAGCAGTCACTTAAAATGTTTGTTTATTACATTAAACTAAACATGGAATGGCATACATGACAGTAATACAGCTACCCCCTTAGTTCAGGCTCTCATCACCTCTCACCTAGGTTACTACAATAGCCTGCTAACTGTTATCTCTGTATCTTCTCCCATCATTCTAGTCTGCCTTACACACTCCTGTAAAAGTGATTTTCCTTAACTGTTGAGTGAGTTTTATGACTCCCCGACTGAACCAAATCCAGTGGCTTCCTTTTCCTAGCCTGGAGGACAAAATATGAACTCCTCTATTTAGCTCTTAATGCCCTATACAACCTGAGCTCAACCTATCTTTGCAGTCCCATCTAGATATTACTTCCTTACCATGCTCTGTAACTCACCCAAACTGTATTCCCCACTCCTGCCGAATACCATCCACATTAGACACTTAATACCTATTTGTCAAATTGCAATAGAAAACACTATATACATATGGGCTCTTATTATTAGGAGGACTTCCTTTTCATGAACCATCATAGCTATATATCTTCTGCTTTTCTCTTCTAAAATCAGTTTAAAAAATCTTGCCCACAACTGCAAAATCTCTCTGCTAGCTCCTCCTGCACTAACATCAAATTGCTTACTCTTGGTTTCACATGATCAGACAGACACTCTGACTAGTAAAGCTTAGTTCATCTTTATAATTCACCTATTCACAAAATTAAAGTACCATTTCCACAAAATCAAGGAGATAGTCACAAACTCATCACATTTTCTAACTAGCAGGGAACCCAGTGACCCTCAGCCTGATCCAAAACTGAGCAAGCCTTTGCTTTAAGAAAAAGCCCCATTGATGAGGAATGCTAATAACTAGCAAATATATCATATTTTAAGATTTGAAAAGTGTTTTCTATATATTCTTGAATCACTTTATCCTCTTTGCAATCCTATGAGATAGACACAATGATTAGCTTCATTTTACAGATGAGGAAACTGAGGCTGAGACATGGTGGCTTTCTTGTTCAAAGTCACCTAGTCAGAAGGTTTCCAGAGGACTTAAAAATCAAGTCTTCATGACTTGAATAAAACACTGACTTTTATTGTATCAGCCATCAGTAACTAGACAATCTATCAACAAGTGTTGACTAAGCACATCTCATTGTTCTATAATATCCACATGATTCCATGGACTTTTGTCCATGAAATTTTCTTGGCAAACATATTGGAGTGTGGTTTAACATTTCCTTCTCAGGTGTATCCTCATTTTATAGATGAAGTCCTAAGGCAAATAGGGATTAGGTGATTTGCCCAGGGTCACTCAACCTGTAAGTGTTTGAGGTGGGATTTGAACTCAGATCTCCCGAACTCTAAGCCCAATACTCTATCCACTGTACCACCTACCTGCCCTTTATAAAGCACATACTCTGTGCCAAACACTAAGAATAGAAAGAAAATAGAGAATCTCTTCTCTCTAGGAGATTACATTCTCATTTCTCTTTGTGTATCGCTCTCTCTTCTCTCTCCACATATGTGAATGCATGTATATGTATATATATATATGCATCTATATATGTACATGTGAATATACATATGTGTGTATATATGTATATGATGTAGAATTATTTATAAACTAAACCCAAATCAAATACAAGATAGTAAAGGCACTAGCAGCTGAAGGCATCAGGAGAGAATGTAGATGATGGTGGTACCTCCCAGGCATCTATTTTTGCATGGCTGAAATTAATAGGAAATTGTTACTAACACAAGCCTAAAATTTCCTTTTTGCAGCTTCTACTCATTTCTCCTAATTTCAGTCCCCCTCCCAAAAGACTAATCCCTCTTCCCCCATGACAACCATTCAAATCCTTAAAGACCATTTTCTTCTCTTCTCCAAGTTAGTCATCCCCACTTCTTTCAACTAATTCTCAAAGAGCATAAACTCAAAGTACTCCTCTATCCTGTAGCCCTTCTCTAATTGGATTCATGGTCCTAGACCAAAGAATAGTCAGTTAGTGTACAAGGTGACTAGGTATCTCAATGGAAGGCGTGCTGGATTTGGAGTCAGGAAGATCTAAGTTCAAATCACCCCTGGACCCTGTCTGTGTGACTCTCGTCAAGTCACTTATGTCTGCCTCTGTTTTTCTCACCTGTAAAATGTGCATAATAGGAGCACTTAACTACAAGAATTGCAAGAATTGTGAGAAATGAGATATTTGTAAAGGGCTTTGAAAACGTTAAGGAGCCATATAAATGCCGACTATTATTACACAACTTTGAAGAATGGAATATAAAAGAGAACTAGGAAAGAAAACATGACAATTATGTTGCTTCACAAAATTTAAATCTAGTATTCAGGATCATCACACTGCTAGTAAGTCACTCTAAGATACTACTTCAGACTCAGAATAATAATTTCATTTCCACTATGGAGAATCAATTACCAGTTTGCCACCCCACCCCATGGGAAGTAAAACAATCCATTCTGCATGCTACTTAACATATTGAAACTAAAAAAAAAAAAAAACAGGGATTTCTGGGATCTAACTCTACAGTAGAAGTCTATACTGTACATCTCAGTGCCAGATGAAGAGAATGGCAGTTCGACATTTCAATGGGAAGAATGCTCTGGTCTAAGAGGCCAGGAAGGATTCTAATCTATTTGGGAGATAGGAAAAAGAGAAGAAAAAGATAATAGGGATTTTTGAAAAGAGAAAGGGTCCTTTTGACCTCTTCTCTGAACTCTAATAACCCCTTTTAATCTTGATATTTTACTTTATAGTATCATATACACATGCATACTCTCTCTCTCTCTCTCTCTCTCTCTCTCTCTCTCTCTCTCTCAACAGTTCTCCAATCCCAGAGAGACATTTTGTGACAAAATGTCCCTCTGGGACCAGGATTTGTCTAAATATATGTGCATATCTATGTATATATATAAAATATAATTAACTCATTACATTACATTATTTCCCTTGCTAGGCGATATGCTCTCTAAAGTAAGGAAGAGTTGCCTCTGCTTCTATAGTTTTGTTTTAAAGTCTATATTTATCTCCCTATAAAGAACTCATCCTACTAATAACCTTGCTAGATTAATTCTTTGCTTCATCCAGAGGCCTGGGAGCATTAATAAAGCTCCTGCAAGAGCCTCCTGAAAAACTTGGCTGCATGTTTTCAGATGTCAAATTGAAAATACTCATATGATGTTGTTTTCCCACATACACACGGTGGCTAAAAGGTGTAATGCATCCAAAGTTGCCAGTTAAACATAGAAGTCTGAGGTAGAAAAGCTAGGCAAATCAACCAACCAATCAATCAATAAGCATTTATTACATACTTCTCATATACCACAGTTATGAACCTGGGTTAATGTCACCTCTGAGTAGGTCAGCATATTTTAGGAAAATAAAATGCAGACACAATTTGCCTACACAAACTGATAATAATCCAAATATCCTTCATCAGTGCTGAAAAGTTGGTCAACTTTTCTGGGGCCTTTACTTTTAAGTGGCAAGTACCAATTGCTAGATCTAAAAATGTCATTTCATTTAATAATAGCTAGCAATTAGGTGTTGTTTGAAGTAAATGAATGAATGAATGAATGAATGAATGAATGAATGAATGATGAAGCATTTATTTAAAAAACTGCTATATGCCAAACACTGTGCTAAGTGGGGAAAAGGAAATAGAGGGAAAGATGCAAATACAAAGGTGTAAACAGTCTCTGCCTACAAGATTACATCCTCATAAGGGGAGACAATACACATTTTGGGTAATGTTCAAGATTTTAAACAAGATGTTCTAGATGGAGATTCAACAGAGCATTTAGGTGCACCTGCACTATTGTGAAAGCCAAAGAAAATGCTCAGAGAAGCAGTGTAACTGAAGCAAGGACCAGAGGATGACTTGGCAACAGGAAGACCTGGATTTCAGTTGCAACTCAGATATTTACTAGTTCCATGATCCTCAGCAAATAAATTCACCTTTTTTAATTTATTTATCTGCAAAATAAGAGGATGGGCCCTCATTCTACTCAGCCATTCTGTTGTGCCCTCTGGAATACCTGTTTTATAGGCAACTATCTTCCCTTTATCTTAAATCTCCTACCATCTATTTAGCTCTTACTGAAACTTGGCTTTCCCCTGATGACACAGCCTCCCTGGGCACCTGCCCAATACTAACTATATCTTCCCTCCTTCTTTTTGGTTTACTAATAAAGGTGGGAATTTTTGAATATTCCATTCTCCTCATTGCCACTTCCAGATTTTCTCCCTTTTTCCATCATTCAATAACCTCTGTTCATTTAAAGTTCACATTCTTCATATCTACCACTTAATTAAATCTTGGTAGCTATTATCTACAGACTTCCAGGTGACACCCCTTCCTTCTTCAATGAGCTTAATACCTAACTCACATTTTTTCTTTCCTTTTTCAAATCCTACCTTCATAATAGGAGAATCCAACAACCATATTGACTCCTCAAACACTTTAGCCAATCAATTCCTCTAGCACCACAGCTACACATAAGGTAGTCATATCCTTTATCTTGTTATCAACACAAACATACTACTTTTATGTTCAAGAATTTTGAAATTCTCTTATTTGACCACAATCATGTTGGCTTTTCATCTGTTTTCTCCTTTTTCTTATACAACCCTACTCTTTTTCCATGCCATCACCTCTAATTCCTTGACCCCTCAATTCTCTCCTAGGGGACCTTCCCTATACTAACTACCCTCTCCTCTTCATCTCATCTCAACCCCTTATTGAACCAATTCAACTCTATACTGTGCTCTTCTCTTGAGTCCCTAGGTCCCTAATCATATCACAAATTATCCCAAGAAAAAATTCAGTCTCAGATTGCTCCCACCATTTGTCACTTTCACTCCTATACGTGTGCTACTACGGTACCTTCTTTTACAGCTTACTATCCCACTCTCCACAGCAATTCTTCCCAACATTTTCATTCCTCCTTAAGCCTTCCTGCATCCCCCAGCCCCATTCTCTTAGCTTAAAACTTTCTTTCATTTTACAAAAAAAAAGGTCATTTGCCAAGAAGTCCCTTTCTCTCCTCTTCCCCACCTATTATACCTTCTGTCACTTTCTCTTCAACTCATGATGAAATAGGCTTACTCCTTACTAAGGTTAATCCCTCTACCTATTCAAGCAATCCCATTCCATCCTATTTTCTCCAATAGCTTACCCCCTCTATCAGCCTCAAGTTTTCACTTATTTTCAACTTCTCCCAGTCAATTAGCTCATTTATTACTGCCTACATAAAGTGACATTTCCCCCATGTGTGTGAGGAGGGAATCCTTATTTTATTCTTCTGTTCCAACTGACTATAGTCTTATATCTCTTCTGCCCTTTATAGCTAACCTCCTGAAAGAAGCTCTCTGAAATAGTTGCTTCCATTTTCTTTCTTCTTACTCTATTCTTAACTTTTTTAAAATCTTGCTTCTGGAGGCAGCTGGGTAGCTCAGTGGATTGAGAGCTAGGCCTAGAGATGGGAGGTCCTAGGTTCAAAGATACTTCCTAGCTGTGTGAACCTGGGCAAGTCATTTAACTCTCATTGCCTAGCCCTTCCCACTCTTCTACCTTGGAACCAATACACAGTACTGATTCTATGCTAGAAGGTAAGATTTTTTTAATCTTCCTTCTGACCATACCATTCCACCAAAACTTCTCTTTAAAGTTACTAATTATGTCATAGTTGCCAAATCCAGTGACCTTTTCCGAATCCTCATTCCCTTTGACCTCTCTGCAGCTGTTGACATTGTTGATCATGTTCCTTCTTAATACTCTCTTCTCTATAGATTCTGGACACCATTCTTTTCCTTCTTCTATTACCTATCTGACCACTCCTTCTCTTTCTCCTTTGCTGGAGCTTTATCCATATCATACACTGTAACTTAGGTTTCCCTCAGGGTTCTGTCCCAGTAATACTTCTCTTCTCCCTCTCTACTACTTTTCACTTGGTGATCTCAACAGCTCCAATGGATTTCATTACTACCTTTATGCAGATGATTCTTAAATCTAACTATCTTGCAGCAATCTCTCTATTGACCTCCAATCTCATATCTCCAGTTGCCTTTCAGATAGCTCAAACTGGAGGTAAATTAGACATCTAAACATAATATCTCCAGAATGGAACTCATTGTCTTTTTCCTCAAATTATTCCCATTGGTCCAACCTTCCATTTATTATAGAGGGTAATGTCATCCCCCCAATTCCTCAGACACACAACCTGGATTCCACATCCTGAATTCCCCACTAATTCTCACCACACATACCCAATCTCCCTCCATTATGTCCCATTCTCTCTTCTGACACTACCACCACTCTGGTATAGACCTTCATCACCTGGATTATTGCAATAGCCTGCTGGGAGAAGTGGGGGGGGGTCTGACTCTCTCAGGTCTCTCCCCCATTTCAATATATCCTCAATTCAGGCACTACAGTGATTTTTCTAAAGCTGAGGTTCAATCGTGTGACCTCTCCTATTCACCAAACTGTGAGAAATTCCCATCGATCCTAGGATCAAATACAAAATGCACTGTTTTGAATTCAAAATCTAACACCCTTCCAACCTTTCCAGTCTTCTTATACATAACTCCTGATACATATTTTTTAAGTCAGTGACATAGGAGTTTTGATTGTTTCTAATCAAGACACTCCATTTCTCAGCACCTCATTTTCATTGGCTGTCACCCATACTTGGAACACCCATGCCCACTCCAACTACTGACTTCCCTGGTTTGTTTTAAGTCCCAACTAAAATCCTGCCTTTTAAAGCAAGCCTTGACCAAGCCCTCTTAATCTCAGTGCCTTCCATCTGTTAATTATTTCTTATTTAGCTTGCATATAACTTGCTTTGTACATATTTGTTTACTTTTGTCTTACCAATAGATTGTAAGCTTCTTGAGGGCAGGGACCATATTTTACCTCCTTTTGTATCCTCCTTGCTCAGCAAAGTGCTGGCACATAGTAGGCACTTAAAATGTTTGAATGATAACCTCTAAGGCCCCTTCTACCTCTCAATCAATGATCTTGTGGTTTTAAATTATAGAATATGATCTTATGATCCTTCAACGTATCAAAGCATTATCATTATTATTTATATTTGCTTAAATATTTAAGCTTAATTTTGAAAGAAGTGATCTTGGAATTAATATTTTAAAATATCTTAGTGCCATATTACCTCCATCTGGCCCTGAGATTCATTTATCCTTTTTTGCAATATTCTAAATTTGTCCTCAAGAGAGAACTGATTAATTTTTTAGGGATGGTTTCACATGAAAGAACCACAAAATTAAAATGAAAGCTTATTTTATCTTACTTTATCAGCAGATTGCTAAACTAACTCAAAAAAACAACTGTATAATTAAATTTTATACTACAAAGAGCAATCTGCTTTTTAAAAAATTTTTGTAATAATATTCTGCCCAAATTTTGCTGGATTTGATAATAATGAGATATGACAGAAACAAAGAGATGTGTTAAGTATCTACTGAAAGCAAGAGGCAATTGCCATTATATAAGGCAATTGAAAGTAGGCATGATGGCCTAATTTGAAGAGACACAATGAATTGCACTATTCTGTTATTATTTCTGCTACTATATTGTTTAGTTTTCCCCAACAGAATGTAAGCTCCTTGTTAGTGGGAACCATTTTTGTTTTTGTTTCCATATAGAATAGGCACCTATTAACTGTTAACTGATTGGTCAGCATAGTACAATAAAAATAGAGAACTTTGATTCAAATACTAGCTTTTACCTGACATGCCTGTCCTTAGACAAGTCATTAACCTCTTTAGGTATCAGTTTCCTCAATTGGTAAAATGAAAAGATTAAACTAGATGACAATTAGGGTCCCTTTCCACTCTAAATTTGTGAATTTGTGGGAATTTATGTTAGCTACTATAATTTTCACTAATAATAATGATAATGAATTTATTTAATTGGAGCTAAGCTAGAGTAAGATGTACCATCTCTTCATCTTCAGTCTTTAATCAAATTGAATGAGGATATAATGTCAACTTCCTTAATATTTTTGTCTCTGTATGCTGAAGATAGTTCAAAATGCCACGAGAGAGCTTATTGTTTAATTTTCAGTGTGACCATTTAAATACACCTGAGAAACTGGAAAATGCCACAAATTATGACAACTTACCATTTTATTGATTTCTTAACTTAAAAACTGATGGAGAAAATGTTATTAATTCAGATTAAGTTTTAAAATATTTCATTAATACATTTTTCAGGGATCTTGTTATTAAGCCTTTATCAGCACATCCATGCTTAAAACTAAAAAAGAGGAAGATGGAAAAGAGACTATAAAGTGACTGGAAAGGGAAACGAGAAAATTATAAGGAGAGGAATTTATAAGAATTAGAAGAGGAAAATTAAGAGGAATTGAAGGAGAAAGTCAGTTGCAAACAAAATGAAGGGTGGAGAAGAGGGATAATGAAGAGATACAGAAAAACAAATGATCCTATTATATCAGAGAAATATATTAAAATACTTATTTTCCCACAACAAAGAAAGTAGGTAAGTATAAAATAGGTGACAAGATACAGTGAAGAAGTAACTGAGCAAGATAACAGCTGCCATAGTCTTTTTCCTCTTTTAACAAAACCCTTATCTTCTCTCTTAGAATCAGTACTGTGTATTGGTTTCAAGGCAGAAGAGTGAAAGGACTAGGTCATGAGAGTTAAGGGACTTGCCTAGGGTCACACAGCTAGGAAATGTCTGAAGTGAGATTTGAACTGAGGCACTCCCATCTCTAGGCCTGGCTTTTAATCCACTGAGCCACATAGCTGTTCCCTGTCATACAGTCTTAAAGCATTTTAGAGCAACCTGAAAGTATGGTTGATTTCAGTGTGAATCTCCTTATTTAGACATATATTTAAGTAAATATGAATAATTCACTCAGAGACAGCTCTCTGGTCTAATGGATAGAATACTAGACCTGGAGTCAGGAAGATCTGAATTCAAATCCAGCCTTAGACTTGTTGTATGGCCCTGGGGAAGGCCTCAGATTGCCTTAGTTTCCTAAACTGTAAAATGAGCTGAAGAAGGAAATGGCCAACCACTTTGGTATCTTTGCCAAGAAAATTCCAAAAGGGAGTCACAAAGAGTCAAACACAACTGAAATGACAATCTCCTCAGTTTCCTCCTATGCAAAATGACAGAATCAGCCTAGATAACCTCTGGCATCCCTTCCAGCTCTATTCTGTGATGTTATAAGTAGGAAGTTAGTGACTATATATGAATGATACATGAATGGTAAGAAAAGGCGGGAGAGTCATCATGTAGTAAGACAGGGGGACAATACATTGATATTTGTAGAATTTTTTAACCCTCTAGTGCACTGAATAATATTTTAGAGTACATTATAATTACCAATAATTAATAATCATGTTAACATATATTTAACTTCTTATCATAATTTGAATTCTGTACATTTATTGTGGAAATGGAATTATAATAAAAGTAGGATTTTTTGTTTCCTTTTAAGAAAAACTATGGAAGAAATTACTCATACTAAAACTAAAAGTTGGCAAATTCAAACTGATTTCCTCTCAAATTTTTTATTGTGGGGCAACTTATAAACAAAATGTTTACAAAACATATGTGGAAATTCACAAGTATCTATGGCAACTCTCTTAGATAATTTGTCATAATAGGAAGGGCATTAGAAGTGGAATTAGAAGACCTGGGTTCGTGTTCTACTTGTTACCTTCAACAAGTTATCTAAGTTGTCATTATGCCACTTACCTTCTTTTCTTTCATTTTCCACATCTATAAAAGAAGGATGTTGGACCTAATGACCATTATCCCTTTCAGCTCTAAATCAATGGTTTTATCCTTTAATGGATCACATTGGA
Organism: Monodelphis domestica; assembly: GCF_027887165.1. Taxonomy (NCBI): domain Eukaryota; kingdom Metazoa; phylum Chordata; class Mammalia; order Didelphimorphia; family Didelphidae; genus Monodelphis; species Monodelphis domestica. Next base: position 165,764,415 of record NC_077229.1, read on the forward strand.
ATGAAGGCAAAGCTTGAGTTTCTTCTTCTATAAAATGAGGGAATTGGATTAAATGATCTGTAAGATTCCTACAAGTTCCTAAAATCATAATTCTTTGCACTAAACAACTTGTGAATGTGGTATCTTCCTGTTTTTCAGATATATATGGGTGGCCAATGGAAAATGACAAAGACAAAAAAAGACAACCCATTATTTATCCCTCAATTTAGAGTGTGACATAAAGGAGGCTTGATCTTAGCCATATCACTTACTACCCTTGTGACCTCGAATAAGTAAGACTGAAGGGAATAAATATTTGTTAAGCACCAACTACATGTCAAGCATTGTGCAATGTACTTTACAAATATTATGTCACAGCACCTCTGTGAGGGAAGTGCTATGGGTATCCCCATTTTATTGAATTAGCTAGAGGCTAAATGAAGAGTCTAGGTCACATAGCTGGTAAATGTCTGATAGCAGAACTGGACTCAGGTCTTCCTCACTCCAGGTCCAGAACTCAGTTAGTCGCAACACTGGGTACTTACTTTTCTTTAAAAAAAAAAAAAGCCTTTGCCTTTTGTCTTAGAACTGATATTCAGTATCTCTTCCAAGGCAGAAGAGTGGTAAGGGCTAGGCAGTGGGCAGTTAAATGACTTGTCTAGGGGTCACACAGGAAGTGTCTGAGACCAGAGTTGAACCCAGGACCTCTCACCTCTAGGTCTGGCTCTCTATTCACTGAGCATCCTTGCTGCCCCAACTATTTCTCTTTAAATTTCCTCATGTATAAAAGGAAGGAGTTGGTTCTGATGATTTTTAAATGCTCAAATTCTCTTTCAGCTCTGTATCTATGAGTTTATGGTCACGATCCTATAAACTAATAGATTAGATTTGAAGAAAGCCAAAATCTAGATCATACAAAAGTAAAGTAGAAAGTCAAAAAAAGTCCTAGTTAACTCAGGCTGAAGAAATTCCTTTTCCCTGACATAACAAGATCTAAGTGGGTTTTGTTTTTTTTTTTGCTTGGGTGATTTGAATAATGTCCTCAATTATTTGTTTCATTTTGCTATTGTAAACATGGCCATAATTAAATGTACTAAACACAAATAATTAAAGTGACTTGGCAATCCTGCTTAACCCAAGACATTCCTGTACCTACCTTGTTTGAGCGCAAAGACACTCGCCCTCCACAGCGCGCGCAGAATTTCGTTTGGCAATACGAACAGTTATGGCCACATCCATCAGCAAATTTTGTTTTGTGGCAGATGCCACAAGTGGGAGCATCACCCTTCTGCTCCTGCTGCTGCTGAGATTCTTCCCCCATCTTCTTGACTTGCTCCTTGTACATTTCAAACTGCTGGTGCAACTTCCTGTTAGGAAAACAGATCACACACCTCAAATTAGGTTCCCAACAGAAGAAATAAATAATTCAATTCTAATGTGAGCAATTATTTTCATGACTAATATTGCATAACATTTATTATGAGAAATATTTTTAAATGTTTAAAGTAATACAGAAATAATATTTAGCAGAACATAGAAAATCATTCAATGCAATTTGATCATTTCAAGAGGAATGTCTGGAACATTCAGTCATAACAATGCTACAGAAAGTTTGGTTCACTTTATGAACATTGGCTCAAATCTAAATTCATCACATAGATGTAAACATAGGGAGAAAGTCAATGTGACATCTAGTTGTCACTGAATTATTGGACTGAGATTTACTTGAGTCCAGTTCTAAAATCAACTGCTGTTATGTAAATTACCCAGATATTGTCTCTCAAATGCTAACTTTAAATGATCCAAGGAAGACTAGTTTATGAAAGGAAACATGTCATGGTGGATAGAGCCCTAAACTTAGAGTTGGAAGGTCTACCTCCAAATCCTTCCTTGGGAATTTGTTAGTTGTGTGATCACAGCCAAATTACTGTTTATTTATCTATCAAATGACACTATTTGTTTCAAAGAACTGTCATGAGAGTCAGATGAGATTATATATGAGGACTTCACTATGATAATAATAATAGACTAAACTTTTGTAGCACTTGATAGCTGGCAATATGCCATATGTACATTTTCTTATGTACTCTTCATGACTATCCCATCATATAGCTACTAAAAGTATTATTATTCTCATTTTTAAAATGAGGATGACGAAGCTGAGAGAAGTCATAGGATTAAGTTTCAAGATACTCTATTATATGGGTGAGGACACTGCAGTTTAAGATTCATTGAGTTGGCCAAGATCACCTACATACCAGTCTTCAGGGATGAGATATGAACATAGATTTGCTGACTCTAGAAATAGTGGTCTTTGCATTGTAGCAAAACCCACTACCTTACTGCCTTGTACAACGAGAACACCAGTAAAATTCCATAAATGAGATTCAAACTCAGTTTTCCAGAACCCCTTTCATAAGATCAAAATATTGCTATTATTATTCTGGAGGAATTAAAAAGGAAACTCATTTGGCAAAAGAAAACAAGACTGAAACTTTCTTAAGTCTAATTCTAAAATCTCAGTGACATTCCTAGTATAGGGAACTTCCTTCATTCCACTTTTGAGTGATGTTTTAAAAAGTTATTTCCAAGTCAAAATGGCTCTATGTTTCTTATTAAGAAGTTAAGAAGGGTATTGGCCACCTTTTGACTTTTCTATGTGCCCTAAATAGCTGAAACCAATTCTCAGTTGGGGTGCCTGCAAAATGTAGACATCATGAGAAACACCAGATGATTGGCTTTACTAATTGGTTAAATCTGTTCTAGAGTCTGGACACCAGTTGGCAGATGAAATAGTGCGAAATGTTAGAAGTGGAATCAGAGAAACTGTACCCCCCCCCAAAAAAAAAAGTAGAGCCAAGTTTTAAAGACACAGAGGATGACCTACCCCATAATCCAACATCACCCCATAAACAAGTGACCTGAAGTTTCAAATAATCTAGTACAAAAACAAAATTTTAAACATATTTCTCCTCCATTTCCCTGTTATAAAACCTTTAGTATCTCCTGTTCTTCAATCCCACCCCATTTTCCCAATCAATATTACAGCACTCAAAGTGTTTAAAATTGACTTCAAAACACTATTCTAAAGTCAGTGACTATTAGGAAAAAAGAACTACAAGGTCTCTGACATCTATTCTTCAGCTTTTTCTGCTCTTAATAGCTGTCTACCCTTGGTGCCTCTACCTATTCTTCTCTAACTTACTTTTTGATACTTTTCAAACTGATTTGCAAACTCATCATCCAACCAAAAACTGCTTTCTCCAAAGTTACTAATGTGCTCTTGATTTCATTCATCATCCTTCTTGATCTCTCTGCAGCATGTAACACTATTGATCACTCACTCTTCCTGGATATTCTCTTGTCGTTTGATTTTCTGGACATACTCCTCTATCCTGCTTCTCCTCCTGTCTTTTTGCCTACTCTTCCTTAGTTTCCTTTGGTCAATTATTATCTGTATGGTATGTTTCCCCTTCTTGGTAGATATACCCAAAGACTCTCTTCAGGGTATTTTTCATTCTCTACATTCTTTCAGTGATCTCATTAGTTCCTATGGGTTCAATTATCATCTCCATGTAAAAAAACTCACATTTTCTCTCCTAAGATCCCGTCCCACATCAGCAATCACCTACTGAACATTTCAAACTGGATTTTTAATAGATGTCTCAAATTTAACATGTTAAAAACAAATTATCTTTTGCCCAAAACCCACCCCTCTGAATTTTCCTATTTCTGTTAGGATAGACTAAAATTTCACATATTACCCAGATTCACAACCTCAGGATTATCCTTTATTCTTCAGTCCCCTTTACCCATTATATCCATCCACTTGCACAGTCTCATCCATTCTATCTCCACACCTTTCATATCTGTCCTTTTCTCTCTACTCACATGGCTACCCACTTTCCTCAGTATTTCATTGCTGACTAGTGTCCTAACTAAACTCTGCCTCCAGGATCTCTGTTCTTTAGAGAATGAGGAATATCCAGAGAGAATTGGTAAGACTTGTTCTGCTTGGACCGAGGTGGCCAAGTAGCAGCTATAAATTGCAATGACGCTAATTTAGACCTGATGTCAAGAGCACTTTCTAACAAGTCACAATATCTAAAAGTAATATGAGCTTCTTCAGGAGGTAAAAGGTCCCCCATATTTAGAAATCTTCAGACTACTTGGCCACAAGTCCCTTACAAATCTGAAATTCTGTCATATTGAGATTCATTTTTCCACAACATATTTAAATTATTAGGAAACAGGACAGTTTTCTTGACCTTGACTCTAACCACAAATAGCTCATTGTTTTTCCCTGCTTGTATTCCCACTGTGCTTGAATAAAGTACCGAGAGGTACACAGATGGTATCAAGGCAGGGGTTGACAACCTATGGCCTATGTACACAAAGAAAGCATGCTATCCAATTTTCGGGGTTTAAAAGTGAATACAGAGGCAACCAAAACCAGAATGGAAGAAAGACAACTGGAAGAATAGGAAGAGGGATGATAAAAGTGATGAGCAGATTTAGTTCATGAGGGAATAAAAGTAGATAGAAAAGAGGTTAAAGAGTAGAATTTCAAAGTTCTGAACATTACTTGTGATGTTTTCCCAATATACGATAAGAGATATTTGTATGTCTATTCTGGGGCCATTTTCCCAAGAGTCTTGCCAGATGCCTTGTTTCTTAGAGCACAAAAACTACCCCTAATGGTTTAAATCCTTTCAACTCTAACACTTCTGAGCAAAGTACTCACTATTCTTTTTGGTGAATGACTCCCCTGGCTCACTCTCAAATCAACTCTGCCTTATTCTTAAATGGTATATGTTACTATTTTCTCTAATGGCTCTATTTACCATCCCCATAATTTTCCAATCCAAATTGCTCCTACTTGGCCACCATTCCACTAGATATGCCGTATTCTCCTACTATAATGTAAGCTCCTTGAGGGCAGGGATTTTTTTTTTTCAGAGGAAAACCAAGATTTTAAAAATTAATTAATTTAGAATATTTTCCCATACTTACATGATTCAGGTTCTTCCCCTCCCTCAATCCTTCCCCCCCCCTTCTGGAATGATGAGCAATTCCACTAGGTTATACATGTGTCATTATTCAAAACATATTTTAATATTATTAATATTTGTAATAGAGTGATCATTTAAAGTCAAAATCTTCAACCATATCACCATCAAATTATGTAATCAATCATATTTTTCTGCATTTCTCCTCCCACAGTTCTTTCTCTAGATGTGGATAATGTTCTTTCTCATCAGTTCCTCTGGATTGTCCTAGATCATTGCATTGCTGCTAGTAGAGAAGTCCATAACATTCAATTGTACCACAGTGTATCAGTCTCTGTGTATAATGTTCTCCTGGTTCTACTGCTTTCACTCTGCATCAATTCCTGGAGATCTTTCCAGTTCCTGTGGAGTTCCTCAAGTTCATCATTCCTTTCAGCACAATAGTATCCCTCACCATCAGATACCCACAATTTGTTCAGTCACTCCCCAATTGATGGATACCCCCTTGTTGTCCAATTTTTTGCCACCTCAAAGAACATAGACTATAAATATTTTCTACTCATTTTTCCTTACTACCTCTTTGGGGTACAAACCTAGCAGTGGTATTGCTGGATCAAAGGGAGACAATCTTTTAAAACCCTTTGGACATAGTTCCAAATTGCCTTGTCAAACAGCTGAATCAATTCACAGTTCCACCAGTAATACATTAGGACCCCAAATTTGCTACAACCACTCCAACATTTATTATTTTCACAGGGAATGTTTTTGTGTTTGTATCTGTGACTCTCTATATCCACCAACCCCCTAGCACTTTACACAGTATTTGGCACATAAGAAGCACTGAATAAATGATTTTTTCATACATTGACTCATTCTTTCTAGGATATGCAGTGTATCTCCCTCACCATTTTCTCCTTTATACAATTTGTCAAAAATAAGAGTCCATCTTTCACTTGTGAGAGATAGTATATCCTATCATTCCACCCTTTGAGAACTGGATGAGGAATCTTCACCATTTCCCTACATTTGACTCATGAGCCATCAGCTTTTTCTGTCACCATTCCAATCCCATATCAAAGAACAAAGATTGAATAGTTAGAAAGCTTGGTAACCCCAACATTATGCCAGTCCATTCCCTCAGATGGTTCAGAATAATATTAGGAGGATATTGTGATAAGAAAAATATGGTGATTTGCCTAATAGATTTTTTCAGAACAGAGTTACTTTTACCAAAAGTTGGTTGAAATAGTCTACTGGAGCTTCAGAAGAGGAGAGTTTGAGTTTATCTAAAAGTATATTAACCAGCCATGTACACTAGAATGCTTTAATAAGTGTGTGGCATAGAACTAATATGAATTGAATTGAATAGCCTAAAGGGACAAGAGTAAATCATAGTATCACTTTGGGCTATTCATTTATCTGGTCTTATATAAAAAGGAAGAAAATGCCAAGAAGAAAACAATACAGAGTAATTTCCACACCTTGCCTAGAAAAGTATAAATCTGGAACCTTTATTTAGCTGGAATAGAACTCACTTTCAAAAATAATATACCAATAATATAGATAACAACAAGGATGAGAAATATCACAATAATGTTTTAAAATAAATATAATTGGTTTGAATCTGATTTATGTTATGTATTAGAGAGACTTTTTATATTGCTTAGAAAGAAAATCACAAAAGTTTATTAAAAGGTCTCTGTCAAAACATTCACATGAAATTTCATATTTAGTCAAGATTCTTTATCTTTACCAGCTGTTTTTAAAGGTGATACTTCAAATATTTTGTTCCTTTTTTATATGAAGCCACTATAACTAATTTCCTGTAGGAAATTAAACTCAGGAGGTCAATTTCCTCAACAAAACTTGTATGTACACTAGCTACAGAAATCTTGGAAATGGAAAATGTCCCTATCCCATTCACAAAATGAAATAATCTTGATTATAACTCGTGTGCTTAGAAATAATAAAACTGAACTTGGTCATTCATTCTAGATGTTCAGCATATTTTAAGAAGAAAAAGTTGTGGCTATGTAAAATGGAAAAGATATGTTATTTTTTAGATAAGCTAAAATAGGGCTATCTTTTCAGCAATCAATTTTTAAAACTTTTTTTAAAAGTCACTTAGATTAGAAAACCTCATGCATTATACAAGTCACTCAACTACACTCTTGAATTGGTAATGCCATTTTATACATATATATATATATATATATATATGCATATTCTCCAAGAAGCTAAAAGACAGATGGGAATTCATAGTTTGAAAAGTGCTTTATACATATCTCCTTTGATCTTCACAACTGCCCTGTAAAGCAGGTGTATATCATTATCTCCATTTTATAGATTAATTAAGAAGTGACTTGCAAAGTGCCAAATAAACAGTAACAATTCAAATTTTGAGACAAGATTCAAACTCAAGTTTTCCTGAGAGTCAACAGCTTTCCCTGTCACTGTTCCAACCTTTTATCAAAGAACAAAGATTGAAAACTTAGAAAGGTTGGTAATTCCAACATTATGACAATCCCTGCCCACACATGGGGCAGGATATTATTAGGAAGTTGTTATGATGGGGGAAATAGGGTGATTTGCCAACTAGATTTCTTAGAACAGAAGTACTTTTATAACCAGTTGGATGAAATAGACTATAGGAGCTTTGAAGAATTTGAATTTACATAAAAGTATTTCAACTAGCCATGTACGATAAAGTGCTCTAATAAGTTTCTGGAGTAGAACCAATCTGAACTGAACAGAAGAGAACTAAACCAAAATGTCGTAGTGATATTAATTTTCACATCTCTCCTAGAAAAATATAAATCTAGTACCTTTCTTGAGATAACTTTTCTTTTAAATTTAACTTTAAGCTAGCTCAGCTGGATCTGAACTTAATTCAAGTCAGGTGGATGCAGACCCAAATATAAAAGTAGAATAGCATAAAGTCAATTACATTGTAGAAGCAATACAATAGAAATCAGTACAGAAGTATTATTAATTTTATCTTTTCATAGCATAATAGGATGTTATTAAATGTAAGAAAAGATGAATATGGAGTTGTTTTCTTTTTATGTGGATAGATTTTTATCCAGAGAATAGTAAACATATTGAGGAAAACATGCACAATGACAACAATGCAGAAGAGAGAGATAGGGGCTGAACCTGTCGTTTCACTGGCATAGGGAACACCTTTAGTGATGAAAACCTTTTACTAATGCAGGTCTACATCTTGTCCACAATACAGTCTTAGAGAATTGTCCCAAGTGCTGAGAGGTTGAAGGATCACCCAGAGTCATGAAGCTGATATGTATACCCAAGTGCATCTAAAGCACATCTTTCTGGCTTCAGAGCTAGCTCTTTGTCCTATACCCCACAGCCTCTCTGCAGCTGTAATCAAAAAGAACACTCAGGGCAAACAAACTCAGCTTACTTTCAAAGGACAGTCTTGATTCTAAATGAAACCTACTTCACTCTTCCTGGTAAAGAAGTTGCTTGGGAAATACAGGTGTGAAATGCTGGCTAGCAAGCCCCCTTTTTTGATTACTTCTAATTAACTGTTTTTGTTAGTTTCAAAGGAGGATAAAACGGTGGTGGGTGGATTTATGACCAAAGGAATATAGTATTTTAAAAATCAATAAAAACTTTTTAAAGCCACTTGGATTGTGTCCTTTACTGTTTTTCAGTCATTTCAGCTGTGTCCAACTTTTCATGACCCTATTTGGGATTTTCTTGGCAAAGGCCCTGGAGTGGTGTGTCATTTCTTTCTCCAGTTCATTTTGTAGAGGCAAACAGGGTTAAATGACTTGCCCAGGGTGCCTGAGGTCATATTTGAACATAAGAAGATGAATCTTCCTGACCCCAGAATTGGTACTGTGCTGACTAGATGCCTTATTTGGATTTTGTCTAGCAAGTAAAATGAAATGAAAAGTTGAAATAAGTAGCTCTATGCCTAGGCACACCACACCTAGAACAATGCCTTGTAAATGACTCCCACTCATTAATTTGTTGAATTGAATTGGTTTTTTTTAACACTCTTAGGATCATATAGACATGGAAACAATGACATGGTAATAAGTCCTAAACAACCAGCTCTCCCCTAAAAATCACACACACATTACACACAAATTTAATGTGCATTTTCCTCATCAAAGACATAAATCGAGCCCTGATATATAGCATTTGCAGATTTCTGGAGTAAAAATGAGCACACTGAAAATTTAACAATCAACTTATAACTCCAAACTGGTTCCAGTATACCCCTGCTTGGGAGGGATCTAAAAGGTCTTCTACTTCAATGATCTCATTTTACAGAGGAATCGAAGATGAATCTATTGAGGTTACAGGATTTGCCCAGTATTATATAGATAGTACATGGCAGAGTCAGGATTTGAATTCATGTATACAAAACTAACATTCTTTTCACTACACCATTTAGGCAGAAACAGGGTTAGTCTTTCTTTATATGATGCCTGGCTAGATATATTGGTGGAAAAAAAAAGTAATTTCTCTAAACATCCAATAATTTCAAAAATGTATAGAGATCCTATGACTTTCCTTTGCTGCCCATATTTTGTCCAACTATTGTCAATATAAAACCCATGAATGTAGTTGAAAATAATTTTTGTTTTCTTTTTAAATGATAATTCTTTACGATAGTGGTACATTTACTCAAATATGTCAGAAAGTAAAACATTTCATTTAAATATATTTTCCAATTAATTGAAATTTTATCCTTCAGCCAATCAAGTCAAAAAATTTTTAAATGTAATTGTTTTCCAATAGATTTGTCTCCAAATTATAAAAAAATATATATAATTCCCTGCCTCAATAGCAGTCAAAAACACATGAGCTCATTGGTGAAAGCTCCACTGCAGATCACCACCCAAGATCTCTTGGCCTCCTAATTCCTCCCTAAGGGATCTATTTGACATGGTAAAATTTTCTTCTATATCTCCTGATAGTACGTGGATGTTGGTAAAGTACAAATACATGAATTCATGTCAAAGACACAGACAAATGTAGATCACTTATGCTGCTTGTCAGGGTGGTTGCGAGGCTCAAAAAATAAAGGGCATATTGTGTTTTGAAAATATTACAATAATGTATAATTATAATTTGGAGTCAGGAAGAACTATATTCAAATCATGTCTCAGACCATTAGTAGCTTCATTACATCATTCATTTGAATGTGTAAATTCTGGATTGTTTTTAATCTCTTTACTATATAGATATAACACTATCATTAAAAATATGGGTAGTTGATAGACATTCCTGATGTCCTTGACTATCATATCTTTGCCAATTTCCTGAGCTTCTCTAAACCTGGTCATGAACAGAAGAGAAACCAAAAGAAAAAGGAAATGCAGCAATGAAAAAAGTCAATACTTGACAAAGAATCAAAATAATAAAAAGCAAATAATTCCAGATCATTCATAGAACCTGGTTTTCTCCTGACTAGCATGCTGACTGACAACTATATTAGAGGAAATCATTGGATACCCTAAAAATTCACTTCCATCAGGGCCTGGATTGCTGTAGGGATTGCTTCTGATCCCATAGGAAAAGTATGTCACATCGTTTCTGTACAGTTTACTTTTATCTAAAGCTTGTTGAACAAATTCAATCTTGAAAAGAATGAATTATAGATAAAAGGGTATCATTTTGAGAAGTTATTAAAAATAAGCTATAAACAGCTTTATGCTATACACAGACACATACAGATTTGCTCCTTTGGAAAAAAATGAAACGAAATTTAGAGGATGAAGCATTTTTCTATAATTGCACTTTGTTATTCAGTCATCTCAGTCATATTTGATTCTTCATGACCACATTTGTGGTTTTCTTGGCAAAATACTGGAATGGTTTGTAATTTCCTTCTCCAGTTCATTTTATAGATGAGGAAGCTAAGGCAGTATAAAATGGCTTGCCAGGATCACAAAGCTATTTGATGTCTAAGACCACATTTGAACTCAGGTCTCCCTGACTCCAGGCCTGGCACTCACTGTACCACTTAGTTGCCTACCACTGCATAGGATGACTATTATATCCTTGTAACCAAATTTAAAAACAAATAAAAGGTGTAATTACTTTTAAAACTGTATTTGTCACAGGACAGATGGACAACTGAAAGGCATTTAATCTCAGATTGGCACAGTCACAGAAACTGGAACTAAAGTGGAATGCAGCAGGCCAACTCCTATTATGCGTTACCAAAGAAGATCGCATTACAGTAATTAATACAAGTATGCCTCACTTCACAGAGTACTGAGTTACCAGAAAAGTTGGATGCAAATTTTGATTTTATAAACACATCATATTTCAAATGTACTTGGGAACTCATCATTTCAAATAAACCTGGAGTAAATATCATAGCAAAGTGACAAATCATCTGTAATTCTGGTTTTGAATTTGGGCAGTAATTGGTTTTCATATCCTAACAAACACTGGTATTGCTCTGGATATATTGATTACAAATTTCAAACGAAACCAAATTCAGGGTTCTGGTTATTGTCCTTATGTGTTTTTTCTTCAATTGAACCAGGTGATATAATTAAACTCATTGACTAGATATATTTCCATACACACCTTTTATTACTTGGGAAAAAATGGTAAAGCTTTCTCATTAAGGATACAACATAATATAGTTGTGATTCCATATTAAACTTTCATTTTTGATTAATGAAAATCATTTTCAAATTAATTAATTAAAGGATTATAACTTTTTATAAACCTGTGTTCTGACTTTTGATCATCCAAAAATAATATAGGTTTTAAAATTTTAGTTAGAGAAATTTCTGAAAAGTAATCTGAATGAATTATATTACTAGTACAAAATATCTTTTGGAACCTAGAAGTTTTTTTTTTTTTTACAATGAATAAAATGTCATTAAGTCAATATATGATAACATAACCCTATAGCTACACAGTGTATTTTTACTAATTACTCATCAATAAATCATGCTTGTTTGAAAATAATTTCAGGTAAATGTATTGAGTATTGGATCACTTTTAAATTATTTCTCATTTATAATTTAAATTTATAAAAATATTAATAATATTTTAACTACAAATACTAATAATATGATAATTAAGTACGGCAATTGCTTTTTCCTAAGTAGCTGTTATCTTATACCTTGTACCTAATTAAGTTGACACTGAATAAGCATTAGGTACATAATAAATATTTGTTGAATTCAGAACTATTTTGTATGACTTCTGGATACAGTAACACGTGAAAGTCAGATTGAGAGAAGCAGAATTAGATAGCCTGGGACCATCCATATAAGTGACTAATTTAATTTAATGAAAAGTAGATGTTCTTAATAAGTACTCTGGTGGTGGCAGTAGCAATGATGATAACAATAATGATCACAATCAAAAACACATTTATATGGTGCTTTAAGGTAAAAATTGGCAAGACTGTACTACGATCTACTTTTTCAAAATCTCAGTAGAATAGACCTAACTACAAAATGAATTTTAGTTACTAAAATAATTAGTGATATATATTCTTCACAGGACAAAAAAGAACCCCACAAATCTCTGTTGACAGTAAGCTGTTGTTATCGGTGGTGGTCCTTGGTTTTTGAAGGGGATCAGTGACATCACCAAGTGATATCTTAGCTTGCTCATGAATTGGATTAAGTGAGAGCTGCCCAGCCATCAGTCCCACTCTCTTCCTATGTCATAGAATTCAAGTGGCAAAACAAAAATCAGAATAACTGGTGATGGCCTTGAATGCAGGGGATGAGCTTGGCATCTTTGATATCTGACCAAGCTCTATGAACTCCACAGTGTTTGCTTCAGTTGCCTTCATGGACTATAAAACAAACTATCCTCATCTGCTCATTCTTCCAGGGAAAGTTTTCACATGCTTACTAAGTTTGATGTCTGTCAGTAACCCTGTACCTGGTTTAGTCCATCTGCCAAAACTATATTACTGGGCTATTCTTGGAACCACAGTTGAGGGTTGGGCGAGACGTGGACCCCAAAGATGGATGAGCAGCCCTGAAAAGGGTTCAGCAAGCCTCCATGCCAGAGAAGCTGGTCCTCTGAACACCACATTCACCCCTGCTAGTAAGCTAAGAGTTCAGAAAGAGAACAGAACACTTTCAGGGAATGAATGCTTTTTCAATGTACTATGCTTCACCCTTATCTATCCAAAGAGGTTTGGGAAGACAAAGTTCAAATTTCAACTAGCAACTAAAATACATACTGTTTTGCATCCATTGAGCATTCAAGAAATACTCTGGAAAAGTGACTACTTAAGTACTTAGTTTCTTATGAGCTACCTAATTTAATTCCATAGTAATCGAATAAATGGTAATTTAGGGTTCTGAAAAAGCTACTATGTTTCCCTGAGCACCTAAGTTGCTGAGAGAGTGACTTGGGCACTAGAAATATTGTTTCATTAATTATCTTGTAGACTAATATTTCTATCACAGTGAGGATTGATTCATATAGCCACAACCCAGTAGAGCATTATGCAACTGGCCAGATGAATTGGCATTTACTTTAAGGTAAATTAACTGGAGCAACTTTACAAATGATCCCCAAATAAACAACTTTCTTACATATCCTGATATTATATACATATGTATCCTGATCTTAGTTGAAACACACGTGCGTGCACACACACACATATATATATATATATGTACATATATATATGTACATATATATATATATAAAATGCAGAGGTTACAGCCAGTTCCAAAGGGAATCGCCACAGATTATATTCAATATAATCTGTGGCGATTCCCTTTGGAACCCGCTTATAACACTGGAAAGTATATAGTTCAAAGTAGAAGCTAAATTTTAAAGTTGAAAGAAGATTGAATAACTGACAACTGTTATTCTTTTTTTAACCCTTACCTTCTGTCTTAGAATCAATACTGTGTATTGGTTTGAGAGCAGAAGATAAGGACTGGGAAATGGGGGTTAAGTGACTTGCCCAGGGTCAAACAGCTGGAAAGTGTCTGATACCAGATTTGAACCCAGAACCTCCTATTTCTAGGCCTGGCTCTCAATCTGCTGAGCCATCCAGCTGCCCCCCAACTGTTATTCTTAAAAGGTTTCAAGGATTCAACTTTTCTTCAAAGTGAAAGAAGATATTAGAAAACTCTCCACTAACTGGAAGTCTTTTCATTTATGTGACACATTTTGACTTCTGAGTTGTATCCCTCCTTCCCTCTCTCCCAGCCCCACATAAGAGAAGACCAATGTGTGATATAAATTTGTGGAACTATATAATATATGCCTTGCACATAACAGTTCTTTTCCTGGAAGTGGATACCACCTTTTTTTAAACCTAAGCAACCTGGTCAGAGAAGACATACTAAAATACACAATGGCATGGAGTCAGCAACTAATTCTCCAGATTACAACTAATTTGCACTCAGCAGAAGTAGTTTTCCATCTCCAAAGTCCTGGACCAAATGGGCAATGATGCTCATAGGCAATAAGAAACAATATTATAATGGTATGGTTACAAATCATCTTTGGCAATTTTAAAGTCAACAAAGAACACATAGCTAGGCAGAAAGTTCTTAAAATTTCACAACTGCTATTTCTGATTACTCTCTAATTGATGTCAAGTTGCAAACTCTCACTCACATAGCAACTATCATAGTGAGAAAGTATCACAATGAAGAAAGTACTGGACTTAGAGTCCAATATTCAAATGATGCCTCAAACCCCAGGGTAACTTCATTTCTCTGAAAACAATAACTTAATTTCTCTCATCTTTTTTGTTTTGCTTTGCCTTTCTTTGCATCCTAAGCACAGTATCTGGCACATAGTAGGTGCATAATGAATGTCATTTATTAGGAGCAGCTAGGTGGCTCAGTGGATTGAAAGCCAGGGCTAAAGACAGGAGGCCCTGGGTTCAAATATGGCCTCAGATACTTCCTAGATGTGTGATGCTGGACAAGTCAATTAAAGTCCATTCCTTTGTCCTTACTATTCCCCTGCCTTGGAACCAATACATAGTATTGAATCTAAGACAAAGGGTAAAGGTTTAAAAAAAATAAATATGATTTCACTGATTGACTGGCCCAAATTCCCTCACCTATAAAGTGGTAAAAAATAGCAAGATCAACCTCACAAGTTCTGTTGAGGATCCATGGAAAGAATGAACGCAACATAATTTGTGAAATTTCAAGTACCATAAAATGTCAGCTATTACCATTATAGACTGAATGTGGTACACAACAACTTCCTTTAGTGTAGGAGTCTACATTCACTTGAGAGTAGCAGTTGGCAACAAATTCACAGCTCTTGTCTTTATGGCTATGCAAGCATTTAGATAAAGACAGCAAAGGCAGAGTTTAATTACATATGTGTGTGTATGTGTATGTCTAGAGCTAGAAGCACACATTGCCTACATTATTGTGTTTGGGTGTCTATACACACACACACACACACACACACACACACACACCTACTACCAGGAAAAGGGTTGAAGGGGGGGAAGTTCCTAAATTAAATAAGGAGAAAATCCTAGCAGTCCAATGGACAAGGAATCAAATTACCCTTTGATCTTTCATTACTAAATTAATGCTAGCAACTACTTTTAACACTGGCCTAAGCCCCATTATACAAATTCCATACATTATACGTCTCACACAGTTACCCTCATCAAAGGTGCAAATATCAATGCTAGACTCAAGTAAAATTACAAAATAGAAATTTATTAGAAGAATCCCAACAGCAAACCTTTCTTGTAATGGCAAGAGCACTGAACTTAAAATCTGAAAACCTGGGTTTGATTTCAGGCTAACCATTTACTAGTTGCATGTCTCTTGCCGTGCTATTTAAACTGTCTGAATAGAATAAGGCTTGTGGCATGGTAGATGGAGAGCTAGCCTTTGTGAATCATGAGCCTTAGCCTTTCAGTGTCCTTAGACATCTCTGTAAATCTCTTAAACTGCAGAGAAGGTACTAGTCTGCAAAAAGGAAAGCAGATCCTCAAGGGGAGTCTTCTTTGCAGATGAAATGAAAAATCCATTCAAAAATCAATACACAATGCTTATATTACCTCTTTCATTGGTTTTACATGAGAATAATATTTTTTAAACTAAAAAGTCATGCTGGGCATCCCAAAAGTCTAAGAGCAGCTTTACCCATTAATAGTCTAAAAGACTTTTATATAAGTGTTATTAATTTAATCCTCCCAATGTGATTCCAATAAAGCTCAACAAATATAATAGAAGAAATGTTTATTGAAAACCAACTTTATGTGCGACACTGTGTTAGATACTGTGGCAGATACAAAGCTCAGATTATATTTTGCCCTGCTCTCATGGAGCTTATAGTGAGATAAGACACAAACAAGGATAGATAGAACATCCAATATTATATGACATTGTAAATGTGTTAGAGAGGTACAAAACAGTCTGTTAGGTGAAGATGGGGTGAAGGAAAGAGAAGATTATCAACAGAAAGATCACTGAGAGTTTCTTAGGGAAGTCAGTTTTTATAGAAAACTCATCAGAAGCCTGTATGCCCTAAACCACAAACTTTGCCACTTGAGGCAAACCCAGGCAAGACCCACACTCCAGAATTTCCATTCTTTTCCTCCTCTGATTTAAACATATATCTGTCCAGTGCTCTATTGTTTAAAGCTCTTATGAGATAGCCTATTAGCTGATCTAGTAAAACGATTTGAGCTAAAATTTGAAGGAAGATGATGATAACTTTAGAATTTCTCATCCCAGAAAACAATTTAAGAGTCAGATTTTAACCCAAATGATTAACTAACCTTAGGGTTTCAAACATAGTGGCAGATAGTGATGTTTGGGAGTTCTGCCTACTCTTGCCAATAGATAGCATCAACAATTGTCACCATTTTAGACATATAGAGCACTTAAGGGTTTGCAAAGGGCTCTCAGTAGATTATCTCATTTGATCCTCACCACAACCCTGTGAAGTATTTGCTATTATTATCCTCATATTACAGATGAAATTGAGATTAAGGGAGGTCAGATGACTTGCCCAGGGACACACAAATAATAAGTGTGTAATTCAGGATTTGAACTTATCTCCCTGATTCCAATCTCACACTCAGTCTACGAGAACATCTAGATGCCATAATAATAATTGCTAACATTTATACAATCTTTAAGGTTTGAAAGGGCCTTAAGTATATTCTTTTATTTTATCTTTACAACAACTCTGAGAAGCAGGTGATATTATTTATTCAAATTTAACAAATGAGAAAAATTAGCCAGACAACAAGTTGGTGACTTGCCCCAGGTCACATAATTGTCTCTCTATCCAACTATCTATCATCTATCTAATTATAGCTATATAGGAATACTAGGTGATGTAGTAAACTGAGAGCTGGGCCTAAAATGAATTCAAATCTGACCTCAAGCACTTACTAGCTCTGTGACCCTGGGCAAGTAACTCAACTTCAGTTTGCTTCAGTTTTCTCAACTGTAAAATGGAGGTAATAACATCTATGATGCACGGCTATTGTGAGAATTCAATAATATTTGTAAAGCCCTTGTCTTAGTAGGCACTATATAAATGCTTATTCCCTTCCCTCCCTTTCCTTCCTTTCTCTATCTAGCTATATTAACATAGAAATATTGCTATTGTCTCCATAGAGATAGAAATATCTATATAGAGAACCCTATTTCTATAACTTTGTAACAGCTAGTTTTATATATGTCTCTCTATATAGAAATATCTGCCTCAAAAGAGAGAGGGAGAGACACAGGTGATAGAGACAGACAGACAGACAGACAGAGACAGACAGACAGATAAACGGATTTGATGATCAATTGATAGAAAATCACTCAGAGATCTAGGTAGCATATCCCCCCATAAAAAAGTACAAGAAGGCTGCCAAGCATGGTAAATAATATTAATACATGGCTTAACATAAAAAGAAACTTCCCAGCTATTAGAGCACTCCAAAAAAAAATGGAACTGGCTACCTTGAAAAGTAGCAGTAACTTCGTAGAAATGCAAAGTCCCTGATTTCCATTAAGAAGAGACAGACCATAGACCAATACCATCATTTTAAAGATGAGACAACTAAGACAGAGATTAAGTCATATGCCTTCTATCTTACAGGCAGAAGTGGTACAATGCCCAATTTGAACTCAGGTATTCAGACACCACATCCCATATTCTCTCCACTGTACTACCCAAAAGGTCTTTACAGTCTAGACACCTATTTCACTAGTATGATGTAGAGGGTGGGATTTTTTTTTACTCATGATTAAAATAGATAGCTATTAAGATCTCTTCCAATTCTGAAATTCTGGGATTCTGTAGGACTAGTTTAGATGACATCTAAAGTCCCTATGATCCTTTGAACTTATGAACTGCATCCTGGGACCACTCAGAAATTCCCATTTTTTATTTTCTTGGATCAGAAGAATGGCTCAGTTCTATTTTTCCCTTATTAGGTAGGTGACCTATTTGCGTCTTTCTAAGGATAACAGGAGGGAACTGGAGAGACAGCTGAAATAAGTCAGTCTAAGAAAAGAAATTTCAGCTAACAATTGATTCCAAACAAGGGAGATTTTGAGGACATTGCCTCTATTCCTCTGTGGTGCTAATTCAACCATGTAGGTTAACTCCACCAGGGAAGGTAAGTGTCCTTAAAAAGACCCACAAACCATGTAGAGCCTATGTTGAAATATCAGTCCACAAGTAGTTGTTAAGTACTTTCTATGAGTACTATGCAAAGCCCAGAGGACAAAAAGAGAGATAAAAACCACATTTCTGTCCTCAAGGAGCTCACATTCTGGACAGCATGCAGATTACTATACACATACAAGGTATGTAATAGCTAGTATATGTGTTTGTGGGGAGAGAAAGAGACAGGGGAGAGAGAGAGAGAGACAGAGAGACAGACAGAGAGACAGAGAGACAGAGACAGAGAGAGACAGAGAGAGAAGGAGAAAGAGAGAAAGAGAGACACAGAGACACAGAGAGAGAGAAAGAGAGAGACAGAGAGAGACAGAGAGAGAGACAGAGAGAGAGAGAGAACAAATGGAAAGTAGGCTTAGGGAGAAGGCTTTTGGTAGCCAAGAAGACCAAGAAAATCTTTCTCCATTTGGTAGAATCTGAGGTAAGTCTTGAAAGAATCCTGAAAAACTAAGAGGCTGAATTGAGAAGGATATTGCAGGCATGTAGATGTCAGTGAAAATACATAGTGGAGAAACAAGAAGTTATGTGAGAGGAACAAGAAGTAGGCAAGTGTAGGTAAATTGTAGAGTGAGGAGAAGGGAATCAAGTGTAAAAAGACTAGAAAAGAAGGAAAGCCCTGGGGTATAATGGATTTAAGATGATAAAGATTTTATATTTGATCTTGCAAGTAAGAGAGACTCAATGGATTTTATTAAGTAGAGAGTGATGGTGAACCACAGCTATACACAATCGTAACATCTGAGTGTCAAAGAAGTCTTTAAGGATTCATGCATATCTCTAAAGAATAAAACAGTGTGTGTATGTGTACATGCACATATGCACACACACACAACTCTTCAATGAAAAAACATACAAAATTTAGGATATTTGTAGCTTCTTTTTATGATTAGAGATTTACATGCTATGAAGTATGATATTTGTGATTATAGATTTATGTGCTACAAAGCATTTATTGTAACCTCTAAGGACTATGGTCCTTTTGCTCTGGTGCTTTGTGTCACTCTAGTCCATAGGAATACAGTCCTTCAAAGTAATACAAAATCCAACAAAATGTAGTCCTTCAAAGAGTACAGTCCTGACAAAATTTTAAATACCTCTTAAAGTCTACAAGGATATGATACATTTGCATCCACATTTTCCTTTAAAGGAAAGGGTTGAATTAGCATCACAGAGCAAATGGTAATATGGACATTAAGTAACAGTTAAATATTCTCCTACAAACTTAAACATTCTTGAGTTTAACCTCCCCTCCCCTAAAAATACAGGGTATGCGCTTGAATTCTTTGCATAGCCTTAAAGGAAGGAGTCCTTATTCCTTTTCATTTCCATTAAGATAACAGTACTAAGTTGCCATTTTCATGTAAAATACAGCATCAAGTTCTTGTTAAATACCCTGGAACCAATGTTTTGTTCCTATGACATTTTAATTTATATAGAAATGTGAAACACTCTTTGCTACCAACATATCGCCATGTCTATCTTCTCCAAAGGCTACTAAATGTTGCCCAATTATTAAGTTAAATCATTTTGATAGTCTTTTGTGGGTCATCAATCTAGTTTGAAATAATAAACAACTGTAATTTTATTAATTTACTTTGAGGATGCAATCCAAACAACTGTACAACAAAATAATGCATCAACTTACCTTAGCTCAGAAACTGAACACTCAACATTAGAACATCAAGATTAGAATGAGTTCATTCTGCATCATTTACAACATTAATGAGAGTTTTAATTATTAAACAACCCATATCCTTTTTCTGATGTGATGGAGTTGTCTTAACCTAATAGTTTTCCTTTTTAATTAATAAGATAAGCATGGACATGCTAAAATAAAATTAAACCATTTGTTAAATATTTGAATATTTTAACATTTATAAAAAACAGTGGTCTCAAAGGGGTCATTTTGTTTCTCTAATTAGTTTATATGGGACAGATGAAAAGACTCTTTTATAAAAATATGTTATCCCTAACAGATAATCACTACTTTAGCAGAACTGGCTTCCTTCCTATTTAGACTGGAACACTGGGATGATAAAGCTGATTAATGATCAGGCATTATAATTAGAAATTGCTTGGCTAAAGTTACAAACCTTTAAAACAAACTCAATAAATGACTAAAGATGCTAGTTAGCAATGTTGGCAAAAGGTGGATAAATTTATAATTGCTCTGT
Organism: Monodelphis domestica; assembly: GCF_027887165.1. Taxonomy (NCBI): domain Eukaryota; kingdom Metazoa; phylum Chordata; class Mammalia; order Didelphimorphia; family Didelphidae; genus Monodelphis; species Monodelphis domestica. Next base: position 165,785,239 of record NC_077229.1, read on the forward strand.
GCCTATCTAAGTGGGTCCCAAATTTCTGAATCCAAGGCCATTTCTTATATTTGAGTCTACAAGGAAATTTAATAGTTTAGGTTTAATCATAGATGTAACATTTCACTAGGCAGCTTCTTTGATTCTGACACTCCCAAGATAAGTTAAGCATTTCCAAAATTTCACTTCAACCCACAGAAAATATCCAATGACAGGATATACTACCATGATTAAATCATGGATTCAGTGGGAAAATGCATTGAGTGAGATGAGCAAGTATATGATTACAATCAAATTGGGAATGCCTTCATTAATGTAAAGAATATTTCACGGAAAAAAGGCAAGATGGCATTGAAGATGCTGCTGCTTTCTCTGCCAGCAAACATTGCCTCTATCCATCAAAGTTAACTCGTTCCAAAGCACAGTATCAGACTCTAGAGACTCTGTTATACAGTCATAGTTCTAACAAATATTTTCAGACTCTTTCTCCATCAGACAATCTGCCATTGCCCTAACTACACCCCTTCCTCTTATCTGACACCTTCCTTCAGCCTGGTTTTTTTTTTCCTAGAGGTCCACTTGAACATTCTATATCAGGACCCTTCCAAACTAGAAGCATCAAGTTCCCCTGCCAATTGGCACTTTCTCCTTTGAGGCGAGGAATCAATCAGATTCACCTGAATGGGATCTCACTTCTCCCTTTAAAACTCCTAGTCTTCTTCAGCTTCTGTGAGATGTTTTGATGCATGAAGTAAATACTGACCCAGTAGTATCCCATACTATTTCCCTCCCTATACTCTTTACTTCACCCAAATACAAATACTCACCATTACTCTTATCTGTCCCATCACTGTGTCTAATCAAGGTCTTCCATAATGTAGCTTCAGACCACCTAGTCATGTTTATCATCCATTTGCAAACCCAAAGGACTCAAGTTCACATTCGTCAGTTGCTGAAAGTATAACCTTTGGCAAATCACTTCTGGGATTCAGTATACCCACCTCTAAACTGAATGGGATAGTCAGCAGTGCCATCCACTAGAGAACCTCAGAAATTCCTTAGCGCCACAAATCTATGGTACCGTGATCCTATTTATCTACTAGCCCAATTAAGTCAGCATATTTACTATACCTCATATCAATTCCCACTTGTATACCTGGAATGGACTTCCTCCTCAATTACATAAGGGAAAAGGAATGAACTCTACTATTCATGTGTCCAAATCTTAAAACTCGTCCAATGTCCATATCAAGTTATACATCATAGAATCAAAGTCTTCAAGTTTGGAATGGAAATCTTACCCACATCCTCAATCCCAACTCCATCTCTGAGTTGTCATTGAACCTCTCCTAAAAGATATTCCATGATTCACTTTGCAAGGAGGCAGTCCATTCTATTATTGGACCATTAATTGTTAAGGATTTTTTCTTATGTTGGACTGGCATCTTCCTTTAATTCCTAACCATTGATCTTATTTCTGTCTGATAGAGTCAAGAAGAAAAGCCAAAATTCCTGTTGAGCCTTTCAAATATTTGAAAGCATCTAAAATGTCTAACTTCCTTGCTGTGTCTCTGAAAAAAAAAACGAACAATGCCTTTCCTTCACCCAATCCTAATATAGAATTGTTCTTAGTCCCTTCATCCATCTAGTTGCTCCTATCTAGTGTAATAGATGTAAACTGTCTATGCACTTTAGATTGTAAGACACCAGCTGTACTTGGTAATTTAGTGGCCTCCTTCAATGGAAAATTTTTTTTCAGGTTCACTATCAGACTTAATGTCCTTGTCACTGTCCTTTCCCTGTGCATTGACCTTTGATTTCTTTGCCTTTCTTTCTTTTTCTTTGGGTGCACTATCTGCCTGGCCATTGTTCTTCTCCTTAATCTGATCTAACCCTTTTGCCTTCATAAATTCCTCAAAGAAGTTATTAATAACATTTTCCAAGTTAGTATCCACAACCATAATTTGTGTTGCCTTTTTAGGAATTACAAATCTATACATGTTCTTCAAATAAGTCAGAGTCTGTAAAGCTGCCATAGAAATGATGTAAACTTGAGTCAAAATCTACCATAGTATAGTTTCAGTCTGAAATGGCAACTGGAGTATAAACATGGTGTTGTTGCCAATGTAATCCAGAGAATCAAAAATCATGCTGGTCATCTTTCAATAGAGGATGTTATATACCCAAAATTCAGTAATGGCTCCATCACAACAGTTCCACAGATAATTTTCTTAAACATTTTTCTGCTGTTTCTATCTAAGGGATTGTAAGTTCAGTCTTTTTAGGGGTGCCAATCTGTAACAGATGATATTTGAGTGTGTATATTAATGGATTCTAGATAACTAATGGATCAGATAGTTATCTTCTTATTGCCTAACCTCCTCCCTTTGTACCTCCCTCTTCAAAAGCCTTTCAGCCTCCCCTCCCCCTTTCTTCAGTCTCCTTCAACTCACTCAGTGTGAGCTGTGAGGTTTCACAAATAGTTCTTAATCTTCTTTGTCAAACAAGGGGTTTATTTGGGGAAGACAGGACAAGGATGGAGGACAAGGTAAAAGAGGTAGGACATCCCTATTCTCTACAGTGAATGTTGGATTGGAGGATATTGAGAGAAATGGCAATTCAGTCACTGGCAAGAAATAGAACCAGTCAGAGAGATATATAAAGACCACTGTCTTTCTTCTTCTTCCTTCAAATCAGCCAGGTCACATCCAACTTGATTATCACAACTCTCAGAGATAAAATCAGCTTCTTCCTTCAGGTCATCCAGAAAGCCAAAAGCCTTCAGCTTCAGTCACCACCATCAGCCAAAGACCAGAGGGGGGAAAAAAACAATTTAGCAGTTGGCTCTTGCCTCCAACTGTTTCCCAGTCACATTCCAAATGGAATCTTCATTTGACTGACAAATGATCCATCTCCAGCTTCTTGTCCTTTGCATGCCTTATAAATTCTCTTCTCCACATAAGCTAAATGACCTTCACTTTCTTTTTTAGCTCAATTAGGTCAACATATTTACTATGAATCATATTAATTCCTATCTTTCATATCTAAAGTATAGCTTCTAGATTGAAGCTCTTTTGTCTTCCAGAATATCAAATTCCACTCCCTCTACTTCTAACAAAATAGCTGCTAAATCTTTTGTGATCCTGACTCTGGCTCCATGATATTTAAATGATTTCTTTCTGGTTACTTGAAATGACCTCAGAATTCTGGAATTTGGCTATAATACATCTATGATTTTTCCTTTTGGAAACTCTTTCAGGTGCTTACTAAATTCTTTGAATTTATGTTTTACCCTCTAGTTATAGGCTATCAGAGCAGTTTTTCTTGAAATATGATACTTAGGCTCAGTCTTTGATCATGGATTTCAGGTTGTCTAACTACTCTTAAAGTATCTCTCCTAGATTTCTTTTCCAGGTAAGTTATCTTTCCAAAGAGATACTTCATATCTTCTTTTTTCATTCATTTATTTTGTCTTATTGTTTATTGTCTGACTTTATTAATTTCCATTTGTTCAATTCTAATTTTAAAGGAAGTATTTTCTTTATTGAGCTTTGAACTTCTTTGAAGTTCTTTGAACTTTTCCCATTTGGCCAATTTTGTTTTTTAAGACATATTTTTTTTCAGTATGCTTTGTGACTGTTTTACAAAGCTGTTATTTTTTTTTATAATTTTCTTCCTTTACTCTAATTTTTAACCTAGGTTTTCTTCTGCCATTCTTATTTGATTTTTAAAAATCATTATTTAGTCCTTCTAGGAATTCTTGTGCTTGTGTCCAATGCACACTTTTTTCCTTTTTGAGGTTTTGCTTTTATTTGTTTTGAATTCATTGTCTTCTTCTAAGATTGTGCCTTCTCACCATAGCAGCTTTTTATTTTTCATTGTTGTTTGCTCATTTTTCTGTCCTATTTGATTTTGAACTTCATATTATACTTGGTCTTGTCCCCAGCATAGGGTGTGTGTGTGGGGGGGGGGGGGAATTCAGGAGTAGACATTGTCCCAAGCTTTAGTCTTTTATGCACTACACTTTTGTTTTCAGAGTTAATTTGGGGGGGTGGGGGGTGGAAGAATTCATTGCTTCCAAGCTGGTATGATTTGGGTCGAGGTGTGATCACCGCTTTCCTGGTCTTCACTTTGGTACTTACCCAGGATGTCCCTGACCCTTGGGTTTTCAATCAACACTTCCTAATGGTCCCTTGGAACTAAAAGTGATACTTTTTCTCAGGGCTCATCCTCCCTCTTGACTTGAAAGTATTTCTCCATGTCTTTGAATTGTGAATCAGAACTGGGTATAGACAATGGAGTTGCCAAACTACATCTGGTCCTACATTCATGCTAATACATCCATGTTAATGCCTTGTAATCCCTTTCTAACTAGTTGCCAGGTATCCTTATTGAGTCAACCTTGAGACCTCCCAAAGTTGATGCTTTTTCTGTCTTCATCCTCTAGTCCCACCACTGGTGTTGTTTCTACATCAGCTCTGAGCCAGTCTCTACCCCCATGTTATGGATCTCTCCTTCTGATCTCCTAAGCTGTCTTGGGCTAGAAGAACATCTCACCCATTCCATTCCAGAATTCACCTTTCAGTGGTATTTTAAATCTATTTAGAGAGGAATGTTAGGTGAGTACAGCTGGGTTACTGCTTCTATTAAGCCATCTTATCTCCATCCCTGAAAGTGGTGAAGACAATAATATTTGTCCTACCTATCCAAGAATTCACTGACATAGATTTAGAGTGACTCTAAAGGTTCTCTTGTCCAACTCCTTTATTTTATAGATGAAGAAACTAGAGCCAGAGCTGTCACACATGTAATAAATATCAAAGGTAGTATTAGAATCCAAGTATTAACCACAGCCAGTGATCTTTCCACCAGGTTATTCCTCCCATTGTGGTGAGCCTCAAATAAAATGGTATAAGCAAAAGTGCTTTTTCAACAATTATTCAATCAATAAACATTTCATAAGTGCCTATATGTGCCAGACCATGAGTGTAAACAGTAAAGAGCTCTACAAATGTAAAGTGCTGTTATCATTAATAATAATTTTTTAAATAGTAATATATTCGTTGATCAGTTTTTAAATAACTTTAAGATGTCAGAGATCCTTCACAACAAGATTTTTTAAAATTCCCCTTCTTTGTATCCTCATGACAGTGCCTGACATATAGTAAATTCCTTAAAATTGCTTGTTGACTGAGGCAGGTCCTGAAGCAGGTTGTTCTCATAGGTAAACATTTCCTGCTTGCCCTAAACTGAACAATCAGATTGAGAAAAGAAATTTTCTAGAGGAAGATCCTCTCCTTTCTGCTCTCAAAGAACAAGCATTGCTCATAAGCCAGAGCTTAACTTTCCACCAGTTAACACAAAAATCAAAAGACATATGCTTTCACATTATGTGCCTCAAATAAATGGAAACTAATCCAGAAAGGTACCAGGGGAATCAAGGGGGAATGTGCCTCCATGATATACTGCCAAGAATTCATCTACCTTCTGCTGTACACACATTGAGTAATCATAGAATCTGAGACCTGGCTGAAAATGTAGGAGTTCCTTCATTTTAGGGATGACTAAACTGAGACCCAGAACAATTACAATATTTGCTAAAAGGTACACAACTAGTTAGTAGCAGAGGTGAGGATATAATCTAAGTCACCTTTTGCTCCATCCATTGTTAATCCCATTATACCACACTGTCACTCAGTAGATGAGAAAATGTGATCTATCCTTGGGCTTTTTCTTATTATACATATATACAACAGACAAACTCAAATCCTCTATCACACAGTATAGATTTAAAGATGTAAGGGACCTTGAAGTCACCTAATCCAACTAGGATCGTAGATTTAGAGCTGGAAGAGATCTCAAAGGCCATCTAATCCAAACCCTTTATTTTACAGATGAGGAAACTGAGAACCAGAAAGTGTTAGTCTAGGACTTCAATGAGGATGTAGAGGAAGGGCACGCTGTGAGAGGCTTGATGAGAGGTTTGGAATAGCCATTGTGGAGAGTGGGCTGGAGAATTAATTAGAAGGGATTAGTAAATAAATTGTCTTGCTTCAGTGAAGGCCCAGTTGAAATTAGATATTGTGCATTTGTAGCATATCCTTTCATCATGGATGCATGATCTCTTCCAACTCCCTTCAGCAGAATGTGAGTAGGAGCAGAAAAGAGCAATGATCAGAATGATATAGTGTTGTTTAGTAATGTGTGAGCAGTGATAGGACAGAGAAGAGAGGATAGTTTGAACCAAATTAGTTCACTAACAGGTTCGTATTGGAAAGGGGAGCAAGAATAACTAGTGCCAGTGATGGCCAAAACAAATACTAAGAGTTAGAGAAACTGGAGGTCATTGTGAGAATGAAAAAATAGACTTAGTATTTAGTTATATGGAAATATGGAATGATAAGAGATTATGATATGATTTAGGACTATCAAAGGTTTTTTTTTCTTTATTTTATCTTGGTACTGCAGTATGAGTGGTTTATGGTAAGATCAAGATTGTGACAATTCCTGTTTGTGTATAGCATAGGTGAAGTACAGAAGTGGTCATAGGAATTATGTAGACTAAGGATATGGAAGGTTAGAGTCTTTGTGAGAACATCAACAGAAGTGATCAAGAACCCTAGTATGAAGGTGAGAATTGGGATACAGAGAGAGATTCTATATCAGTTACCATATCCATTGAGAAAAGAGGGAAAATGTTGTAAATGTTGCTAGATGAACACTTACCAGTAGCTGGATTGAAGATTAAATTTGAATAGGATGAACATCAAATGAGGAGAGCCTTCTGAGTGATGAAAATAAGAGGGAGAGTCTAGAAGCAGCAATGGGAAAAAAGAACTATTTCAACTCCATCTCTGGAGTCAATGAGCTAGGGAGTATGAAAAAGGTACAGCGGTACTGGAAATGAAAACCAGAGATTGTATTTCATTCCAATGGAAGCAGGTATTGATGAGAGACATAAGATAGAAAGAGCATGAGAAAGAGGTCCAAAATACAGGGAAACATATTTATTATAGAGCAAGTGTTCCAGAGATCATAGTAAAATATAAATAGGAAATAGTTATCAGAGGGAAAGTACTGAAAGTGAAGTGTTGAGGAAGACTTCCTATAGAAAGTATGACTTTAGTTGGGTCTTAAAGGAAGCCAGTGAGGTAAGTTGTTGGAGCACAGAAGGGAGTGGGTTCTAGGAATAGGTGACAGCTAGAGGGAAAAAAACCTCCTTCTACCAAAGAATATTGGCACATCCCTGGCAATTTATACTCTTACAAAGAGAGAGTATATACATACATATATATATATTCATGTTGTACATATTTTGAATACAGTTACATATGTTTATTTTCTCCCCTCCACTAAAATATAATCTCCTTGAAGGCTCTTTTTTGACTGTGTCCCTAATACCTAGTATGGTGTCACATAGTAGCTACTTGAGGGTTTGTTGAATGCCATAAGAACTGAAGTCCTTGTCATTAGAGGCTTCCTGGGGATGATGGGATTTGGATAATTTCATGTGGTATGATGTCAAGATTTCTGTTTATTTCTGGGTTTTCAGGAAGATCAATGATTCTCAAATTGTCTCTTCTAGACCTGTTTTCATGGTCTGTCATCTTGTCAGTAAAATATTTCATGTTTCCTTCTATTTTATCAGTCATTTGACTTTGCTTTATTAATTCTTGCTGTTTTGTGAGATCATTGGCTTCCAATTGCTCAATTCTGGTCTTTAAAGACTGCTTTTCCACTATAATATTTTTATTTTCTGTTATAATCTTTTTATTTTCCTTTTCAGTTTGGTCTATCCTGCTTTTTGTGGCTTCCAGATGTTTAATTTTGATCTCCAATTTATTTATGATTTCATTTTATTTCTGGGCTTCTTTCTCCAATTGGGAGCTCCTGTCTTTTATACTATTATTTTCTTTTTGAACTACTTCCCACTTTTCTTGCAAAATTACTTCCATCATTCTCAAAATCTCAGATTTAAATTCTTCAAGAGCTTGTAGCCAATTTCCTTTTTTTCTGGAAGGTTTGGATATGTTTACTTGTTTGTCATCCTCTGCTGTTTCCTCTGTAGTTTGGATTTTTTCTTCATAAAAATTATCCAGGGTCAATGCCTTCTTCTTACTCTTCTTGGTGAATAGAAGTTGTATTTTCTGGGCATTGCTTGTCATCACTATGCTGGTTTTTCCTTCCCTTTCTAGTCAGAAGTCTGAGTGAGGAGGGCAGGCTCTCTGTGTATGGAGCTAAGGAGCACAGTTTTTGCCTGAGGCCACCTCTCCAATCTCTGCAGCTTTTACTGTGTGCCAACCCCTCTCTGCACTATCTCTGCACCCAAGGTCCACACTCTTCAGCCTGCAAGGGTCTCAAGTCTAGCTGCTCTCAGGGGTAGGTGCTTGGTGGTCTTAGTCAGCTGCCAAGAACCAAGCAGTGCCCCCCACTTCATCACTGATTCTAAGGTGTTGGCTCTGACTCTGGCTCCATAGGTGGGGTGGGGGAGGGTTGATTGGTTCACATTTTGTTGGGAGCTATTTCATCCCATTATAGCATGGAAATGTCCAAATCCCATGTACGTTCAATGCTGTGCCCTACTGTGGAGTCCATTCATTCCTTTGAATTTGGTTTTTTGGCCTTTTGAGATAGTCTATATCAGTAGATGGTGTGGGGAGGAAGAGTCCTGCATCTACACTGCAGCCATGTTAACCTGGAAGTCCAGATGATGGGATTTGGGCTGGGACTTAAAGAACAAATACTTATAGAGGGAAAAGAAAGTCTTTCTAGTTAAGGAGAAAATTTAACAATCAGCCCTCTCCATTTAGTTGAATCCAATGCACCCCTAGATACAATTCCCAGATGGTTCAAAAATCTCTAACTTAGGAGACTGGGAAAAAAATAATACAAAAATGAAGAACTTAAACAGAGATTTCCTTCTTGGAAAGAAGATATTGAGTTCACTTTTTTTTTGCATGGTAAGTTTGTAATGACAGCAGGACATCTATTCACATGACAAGAAAGATCCTGCAAGGGTCTCACCTTCAGACACTCATACCTATAAGACCTTCTGAGCAGACAGATGCCTTTCTATGTTTAAGGCTTTTCAGGGTAAAATAACCCAAAACCTCTCTAAGTAATCCAGTCTACTTGAAATTACTTTATTGTCAAGACAGACTTTTCTTTACACAGATCTATATTGCTTCAAGGGGAACAATTCCTCTTTGTCTCAGTTCATATTATTTGATCCTAATATTCATAAAGTACCCTTTGTCAAAATATCAGAGTATGGTCTTTCATACATTCAAGATTCAATCACCTTAGGTCCTGTAATTTTTTTCTTTTGAAATATCTTTGACTCTAAAGACAGATTCAAATATAGGCTATGTCATTTCCTACATATGTGAGCTTAAGTAACTCACTTAGCTTCATGGGATCCTAGTTTCTATATCTGCCAAAAACAATAACAGCAAAAAAAGATCCTTTTAATAATATTGTGTACACTTGAGAATAGATATTGGACTTTAGGCTATTGTACAAGACTGAAATATCAGAAAATAAAAGCAACTCTTAAGATTGGACCAGATGGCTTCTAAGGATCATTTCAGGTCTAAGTCTCTAATCTCATGATACAGCATAATCACCAATTTGATCCCGACCCTCATCACTTCTTGCCTAGAATTCTGCCACATTTACAAATGACCTTTTCCTGAGAAACAAGCCCCATTTCTTAACCTTCATAGGCCTTCAACTGCAACCATTTAATCATGCTTGCTGCTCTCCTCTGGACCTTTTCCAACTTTTCTAAATCAATCCCTGCTAATTTGTGAAGCCTAAATTAGACAGTGCATTCAGAAAACTGTCCAATTTGGTCATAGAGCACAGGAAAAGGTGCTCCTTGTTTTATAGGGGTCAGCCAGTATACAAAGCTATTAATTTTACCTACTTTTAGCTGCTAACTCCCAAAAAGGGGTTCTTGGAGGCTCATCTAAATTTTAGCTATAACCTTCAAATTATGGCATTACATAAATAAGTCAAAACAATACATCAAAATTTCCTAATTTTTAACATACTTCACTATTCTTCTATTCTGCTAGTAGGCCAAAAGGATGGAAATTAAGATATATCAGAAGATAAAATAGTTCTAAAAAACTCATTAATTAGCATTGCAAAGTTAGTCAGTTGCCTGAGTTTGTAAAATGTTTCCTGGAAAACAAATGGTTGTTGTTCAGTAGTTTCTCAGTCCTATCTTACTCTTTCTGACCCCTTTTAGGGTTTTCTTAGCAAAATTATTGGAATTCGCTTCTCCAGCTCATTTTTCAGATGAGGAAACCGAGGAAGAGTTTTTTGTCTTTTACAACCTACTTCCTCACACTTCATTAGTACTGAAAGAATGGATAGTAGGGGAAGGGAGTTTAATTTATATTTTTAACTCATATACTAATCATTTTCTATAAGGGCTTCATTAGACAGAACTGAAGTAAATAGCCCCAAATTGTATCTGTTTCACCTCTAGGTGATCAAAGTCAGACATGCTCTTTTCCTTATGGTAACAGTTTCAAATAAATTACTCACTCACATCTCAATGAGTAAGTCTTCTTCATATGTGAAATGTCATATAAGACAAAACACAAAACAAAACACAGATGGCACCAATCTAAAGAAATTTACATAATAATAAGTGTAGCTTACACATCCCAAGAGCTGAAAGGTGAATTGTATTTATTAAAATGTAATTACATTGGAGAAATGTGATGGATATGAGTTCATATTGACTTTGGGAATTAATATGAACTGAAATTATGTAACTTGATTAGCTCTGAGGAGAATATATAGTTATAAATTCTACTTTTAGGAACCTTTAAAACACTTAGGAACATATTAAATTTTTAGCTGTTGTGATTAAGGGGAATAAGTGATGTCACGTGTGCATAATTATCAAAAGTCAAGATACCTCTGGGAGTAATATGCTCACCATTATCAATACAGGGCAGCACTGGTAAGCTCTCCCATAACTCAGAAGAAAAACTTAAAACTGAGCATAGAGATTCCCTACTCTCATTGAGAAGAATGAAAAAAAGAGTAGAAGGAGGACCAGAAAATGGGAAGGTCAGAAAATTAGAGCAAAAATCATAAGCCCAAGATGTAGAAACAAATGAAAAAAAGTTTAAGTGGAGAGGAAGATTGGATAAGCTATTTTCAAAAGCATAAAATCTGGGCTGAAAAATACTTGCCTGGTCATCTTTTTGATGATTTTTATATATTAGTGTAATAGTGACTATAACTCATTTATATTTGCTCATTCTATGTTGTTCTTCCCTACATCTCTTTATAAATCATTGGGTTCCTACTAAGTAGCCAAATTCCCTCTCTAGCCCCAATGTACATGCCAATGCCCCCTTTCTCTTTTCCCTTCCTGGCTGGATACTAAACCTCTAGCCTCATCATTGCCTGAGAGAACCCTGAATTCCTTGCCAGAGAAAATCCAGAATCCCTTGCCAGAGGGGACCCAGTATCTCTGCCCCACTCTGACCCTTAAGTCCGTCTCCCCTTTCCCAGTTATGGCAGATTGCTAATTTCTCTACACACCTTATTCTGCAGCAGAGATCTTCTGATGCATCCCAGGAACACCTGGGCCTCACAATTTGCTGTGATGCTGAACTCTTAGGACTTCTGGTCTTTTCCATTCATTCTGCATCTCAATCCTTCTACTTGTATTATCTCTATAGTTAAAGTATAAGCTCTTTGACAGCAAGGCTTGTCTTCACTTCTTAGCACAGTGTTGGCACATAGGAAATTCTTAACAATTTTTTAAAATCATCATTCATTAAAAAGGATTCACTCATCATGCTAGGGTCCATTCTTTAAGCTGTTTGATACTTCTCAGATACCAGGGTAATCATTTGACTGCTCATCTATTATCCCTCAGCCTCAACAGCATGGGAGCCCACTTCCTTTTTCCAGGCATGCACTCCCATGATGGCATCTTGTACACCACTCCTTGTGGGCAAGTTACCACTGGTAAACCTCTACACAAATCATGAGGCTTCTTTATTAATAACTTTTCTCAATTAGAATTGCAAAGGCTGAGATAATAATCACTCCATACAGAAAATACAGACTACAGAATTCTACAATACAGAAAAATGTTGTTTTGGCTACCTCTCAGTAGTTTGGTTCTTTATGTAATTACCCAATTTTCTCTTTTAGTCAAAAGCCCCCAGAAAAGTGAACCTACCCTCCAGGGAGGAGACACTGAATGAAGTCTCTTTTGCCCTGCTAACAAAACAGAATAAAATCCCTTTTTTCCACATTAGAGAGAAGCACTTTACCTTTCCAGAATTGTTGTCTGAAAATGGGTTTGAAGTTACAATGAATATATAAGATGAAAAAGCAAGTTTCTTATGGCCCCAATCAAGGTTCAAAGTAGTTCCTAACATATCCTGATTAAAAATCTAATTAAACTGGTGAAATAAGGAAATTCAAAATAAAATAAATGCCAAGTAGCACTAAATGGCATGTTTTGTGTCATTTTAAGCCATAAAAAAATCTTGGGGTTTATTTTCCTCGATTCTGAAGCATGTCTGGTTGCCATCAGTCATAAGATTCCATATTTTTAAGTAGCTTACAATGTAAGATATGAAGGGTCATTAATATTTCTTTCACGAAAACTTCTGCAGTTCACTTCAAATTAAAAAACATTTATTAAGCACTATGTGCAAGACAGTATCCTAGGGGATGGGGATAGGAAGACAAAAACAAAACTATCCCTTTTCTCAAGAAGTTTGTACTCTGTTCTGGTTTCCTATAATTTTTTCTCTCATTCCTTGCAACCATAACTCTTTCCCTATAGCTACTGCCTCATCATTCTGTGTGCTACTGGTAAGCCCACAAGAAGTCATTCATTCATGCAATAAATATTTTATTTGATACCTACTATGTGCCATGCAGTGTGCTAAGTGATGATATTACAAATAAAGGTAAAAAATAACCCCTGCTCTAAAGGAACTAATAGTATTAGGCCATGAGATGAAGTTAACTAAAGGTAGGGACAAAGAAGGAGGACTCTTTGTAAAGTTGCCTTTGAATTACAGAATTTAAATTTTAAGCACTCTCCTTCTTAGATCCATAATTTGTATTGGTCTCTGATATGGCAGTATTAACTCCATTTATAGTTAGTTTATTCTCCCCTTTGATCCTCAGGACTAGACTTCATGTTCCAAGAGATCATAGTCACTGTAGTTTATCTAGTAGTGTGCTGATAAAAGGTTAGCATCTTTCTTTCCCTAAAATGAGTACACATGACACCTTTAAATTTGATATGCATTCTGTCTTTTCCATCACTTTCTTAACTCTAGACAACAAAACAAGAAATTGAGTACTGATTGTAGTATCTGCTTAAATGCTTACACTGATAATTTAACCAACAGTTTGAGCATGTCAACTGGCATGGTTCCTTGGTCTTATAAAAATTTCATATCTCTCCCTTAATTCTTTGCATATAGTAGGAAGGAAGGAAGGAAGGAAGGAAGGAAGGAAGGAAGGAAGGAAGGAAGGAAGGAAGGAAGGAAGGAAGGAAGGAAGGAAGGAAGGAAGGAAGGGAAGGGTGGGAGGGATGAAGAGAGGAAAGAAGAAAGAGAAAGAAAGAAAGAAAGAAAGAAAGAAAGAAAGAAAGAAAGAAAGAAAGAAAGAAAGAAAGAAAGAAAGAAAGAAAGAAAGAAAGAAAGAAAGAAAGAAAGAAAGAAAGAAAGAAAGAAAGAAAGAAAGAAAGAAAGAAAGAAAGAAAGAAAGAAAGAAAGAAAGAAAGAAAGAAAGAAAGAAAGAAAGAAAGAAAAGGAGGGGGGATGGGGAGAGGAATGGAGAGGGGGGTGAGGTGGAGAGACAGAGAGAAAGAGAGAGATTCTTAGAACTCTTCTTCTGAAGCAAAATCATGAGGGGAAAAACAACTTCTTCTGTTGATACCTAAAGGGAAGCAATTTGTATTTTGCATAAATGATTTGTTAGAAATTTTTCAGGATGACTAATTTTTCATATTTTTTAACATTCTAAGAATTTTTAAATTGAACCAAAGTTTTACTCCAATGCCCTATTATGGGTGGAGATGTCTTTGAATTCTTACAGATTATGATATAAATGCTTTATTAATAGGCTGGAGGATAGACTGTCCTAGAAGCAGCCTAGATAGATTCAGAAAGGTTCATCGTGAATGGGTTGGAAACAGGTAATGACTTTTTTTTAATGGCAGAAACTCTAGAAAGACATGTTCTAAGGTTAGGAAAGTTCATAATGTTCATTGGTAGAGAGATTATTCACACAGTGATGTAACAAATCTTTTGATTATTAAAGTAGGGAAATCATTAAAGGATGAAAGGGTTAGTCAATTTTTGAAGTCTTGAGGTGAGACATAATTGATCATGTTCCTAGAAGTTGATATTTCAAGTAATGTATATTGTTCATACTATTTATAAGGGAGTTTCAAAGAAAATTAAGTCTCTTTTTCTCTCCTCTATAAAATATACATTATTTAAAGTTTGTTGCAAGGTATAAATAGGAAAAGAAAACTGGATTTAGAGTCAGAAAACCCAGACTCAAATCATGTCTCTCACATTCCTTATATGACCTTGAGTAAGTTACTTCCCCATCTCAGTTTCCTCAAATGGAAAGTGAGAGGATTGGACTATATGTTATCTATATGATCCTTTCTGGTTGGAAATCCCATTATCCAAAGTTCCTTTTCTAATTCTAGGGGCCAGATGTCAATAAAAGTAATTATAATCTAAAGTAGAAATGTTCCTGAGTTCATGTTATTCAATGGCCAAGTAAAAAAAAAAACATACTCCACAGTGTGTTATACTACTAGATAATATTTAGTCTACATAGAGCAGCTTACTTACGTCTGGGGCTCCTTTTCATTTTGCTGTTTGTGCTGTGGTTGAAGAACGTTATTTACCAGCTCAGTGATCCCACTAAAGGGAAACCACCTGTTTAAATAAGCAAATAATGTGACTAAATTACCAAATCAATAACACTCTGTGGTCAAATGTTTTCTTATCCAATCATAACAAGAGAGAGAGAGAGAGAGAGAGAGAGAGAGAGAGAGAGAGAGAGAGAGAGAGAGAGAGAGAGAGAGAGAGAGAGAGAGAGAAGGGGGGGGGGGAAGCTACAGCCAATGGAAGTGTGAGCTAGTATCATCAATCAGCCAAATAGAGTAGAGAGAAGTAGAGGTTTGACACTTCACCAATCCACAAGCAGGCAGCAAGAAACGACATCCAGCCACTATTGTGGATGAAGTAAGAAGCTACAGGCAGCTAGCTGTCTTACAAGCCAGTCAGGAAAGCAGCAGATGACACACTAGCTGCAATCTACCAAGTATTAGTGTTAAGCTAATACCATTGACGGGGCAGGAAGCAGAATGGAACAGAGGGCAAGAAGTCAGTCTACTGCACTCTCAGTTTACTTACTGTGTCGCCTGGGGTTTGGGTTCTTCTTTGGCCCTAAAAAGATAAGTTTGCACAACTGAGGGCAGTGGAACTAAAAACCATTTTATCCCTATCCTTCTATGCTCTATGCAGTATGGAACAGATAATAAAGTCTGGCTTTCCCTAAGGGCAGATTCACTCCCTAAGTACACAAAGAGACAGCAGGCATGAGATTCCCTCTTTCCATCTAAACTAAACTTTCTACATCTAAAACTGATGCTGTCTAATTTGTGATTTTAAGAGCACCAAGATGTAGGTGCCACAGAAATTATAAATCAACAGGGTACATACCTTTTAAATTTTCTAAATCTCACTTTTTCATCTGTACTGTCTCATGGGGAGAGATGAGTGGCTAAGTGGATAGAAACCAAGCCTGAAGATGGGAGGACCCCAGTTCAAAGCTAGCCTCAGACACTTCCTTAGCTGTGTGACCCTGAAAGTCACTTACCCCACTTAATTGTCTAGCCCTTACTCCTCTTCTGCCCTAGAACTCATACTCAGTATCAATTCTAAGACACAAGGCAAGAGGGTTTTTTTGTTTTGTTTTGTTTTGAAATACTGTCACACAGAGAGTACTAAGATACCCCCCAAAAAAAGGAAAAACTGCAACATATATTTTTGAAGGTAGAGATAAGGGGCTTTTTTGGAAGGGATGGGGAAATGTTTCTTTAGAAAAAACTTTCAAGTAATCCTGAAAAGCAGGTATGAGATAGTGGATAGAGTGCCTTAGTCAAGAAGACCTGGGTTCAAATCAGACCTAGCTGTGTGACTATAGGCAATCATCTTACCTCTCTGATCCTCAAGAAACTCCCTAAAACGTATCTACTACATGAGGTAGCTTGGTGGCTCAGTAGATTGAATAGAATTAATCCTAGAGACAGAAGATCCTAGATTCAAATCTGGACTCAGACACTTTCCAGCTGTGTGACTCTGGACAAGTCACTTAACCCTTATTTCCTAGCCCTTATCACTCTCCTGTCTTGGAATCAATACACAGTATTGATTCTAAGATGGAAGGTAAGGGTTTTAAAAAACCTTATCTACTATATCAAATATGGAGGACTTTCTTGGTAAATGCTTAATGTATTGATGTAATGTTCATCCATTGTTTTTTATTCCCCATTTATTCCTTACCCTTCTATATAAATGAGACAAAAACATAAGTAACATATCTAAAATCAAAGGTTTTATTCTCTTTTCAAACCCTAAAGATGAATTGCACTCTTGCTTAATAATCCTATAAAAAGAAAAAAATTGCAGATCTGGGATGGATATAGCTTATTTTTGCTTTTGATTTCATGAGGATAGGGAATTCCCAATGTGAAGATTCCTCTCATCATTTAGGATTTCCAATATACAGACTTAAAAAGTTTCCTGGAGAAGCAGCTAAATGACTTGGTGGATAGAGAGCCAGTCCTAGAGACAAGGGATCCTGGGTTCCAATGTGACCTTAGACACTTCCTAGCTCTGTGACCCTGAGCAAGTCACTTAACTCCAAGTCCCTAGCCCTTACTGATCTTTTGCTCCGGAACCAATACTTAGCATAAATTCTAAGACAGAAGGAAGGTAAGGTAAGGTAATAAAAAAAGAAAGAAAGAAAGTTTCTTGAGGTATCAAAATGATTTGTTACACATCAAGTATGTGTCAGAAACAGAACTTGAACCAAGGTAGCCTGACTTCAAAATTGGCTGCTATCCAAGACACCATGTCACCTCTTGTGAATATCAATTTCCTTTCAAAAATAACTTAATAGAACAGCAATAAGTATTAGATCTTAGATTTCTCTTTAGATCGGGTGAAACTATAACCTATGCAAACCCAAACAAATGAAATTAAACTCTGATCAGCTTAATTTTTTACTCTCAACTTCAAAGGTTACAATTTGTGCTCTAGGAGAGACAAGAAGCTATTCGTTTTAGTGTTAGTTTTGGGCCCAGGTGAAGAAGAGCTGGACCTTGCCCTGAATTTATCTTTAAATTCCCTCACCCAAGGGGCAGCATGGCTTAATGGGTAGAAGGTCTCTCTCTCTCTCTCTCTCTCTCTCTCTCTCTCTCTCTCTCTCTCTCTCTCTCTCTCTCTCTCTCTCTCTCTCTCTCTCTCTCCATGTCTCTGTCTCTCTGTCTCTGTCTCTCTTTCTCTGTAAGTGTATAAATTGCCAAGAATGTGCCAATATTCTTGGTAAAAGGAGGTTCCTTTTTCCTCTGCCTGTCCCCCATTCCTGAAATCTACTCCTTCCTCTGCTCCAACAACTGACCTCACTGGCTTTCTTTAAGACCCAAATAAGCCCCACTTTCCATAGGAAGTCTTCCCCAACAACTCAGTTCCAATACTTTTCCTCTGATAATTATTTCCTATTCATCTTGTACTGTGAAAATAATGGAAATAATCTCAGAGGGAAAGCACTAAGGTTAAGCAAGATTTAGAAAAGCCCCATGCAGAAGATGAGACTCTTTCACTGAAACTTGAAGGAAGTCAGAAAGACAATAAGGAGGAGATGAGAAGGGAGAGAGTTCTAGACACAGACAGTTGGAAAGCTCTAAGTCAAGAAATGGAGCACCATGGTCAAAGAACAGCAAGAAGACTAACAAGGATCCAGGGTCCCCGGATAACAGAATACTTAAGACTGAAAGGAAAGAGCAGACAATATTATGAAGGCCTTCACAAACGAGAGGATTTTGTATTTGATTTTGGTGGTAATAGGGAGATCCTTGAGATTATTGAATGGAAGGGAATCTAACTTGGTCAGACCCTCCCTTTATGAAATTCAATTTGATAGTCAAGTGGATGGATCAGAAGAGTTAGATATCTGGGGCCCCATTAGAGTAGGGGCTTTAAAACAGTTCCCTTATTACTCAAATCATCCCAAGTCCTTTTATTCATCATGAAAACCAAAAAAAAAGTTGTCAAGGGTTGGAATCACTTTCTAAAGGGTTGTGAGGACAATCAACTTGTTAACTGTAATTTTCTTCAATTTTATAGTGGCACAGCCATTTTTGATCATTTTTTGTAATCATTTTTAATATCCAAGTATTAGCAAGTACCTCAGAGTCCCTTCCACCAAAATAGGGAACTGCCATATACACTGATAAGACTACCATCTCCACAAGAATTTCTTACACAACAGACACTAGTGGAAGACCTCAGTTTCCTCATTGTTAAATAAGAAGAGTGAACTAGATGGCCGTTAAGACCCTTCTGATATGCCCCAAAGTCCTTTCTAGAGGGATAACCAAAGCAAGTTAACTTTCTGAATATTAGGTTGGACTAGAATAAAGGTGTCAACCTTAAGGACTGAAAAATTTCTAAATGCTACTAGAATCAAAATAAAATATATTTGGGGAAGACTTAACAAAATAAATAAGAATATAACACAAGATAACTAATACAGTGGATTGGAGTCAGGAAGACCATAGTTCAAATCCAGGCTCCAATACTTACTAGTTGTATGAACCTGGGCAAGTCACTCAATCCTGTTTGTCTGTTTCCTCAACTATAAAATGAGCTGGAAAAGGAAATAATGAACCACTCAAGTATCTTTGCCAAGAAAATCCCAAATGAAGTATGAAGTGTCTGAGTGGACTGAAACAACTGAATAACAACAAATGTTAATTTGTGGTTTCCAAGTCAATATGTAGTCTGCAAGGATTGCACTTCTATTTGAGTTTGACAGCACAATACTAGATAATTTCTATGTGGTCATTTCTAATTCAATATCTATGATTCCACTCCCCTTCCTACTCCATCAAGGTGCCCATTTATCCAATTCCTTTCCAAATATCTGCTTGATTGAGAATCTTGTTGGATGACACTGACCAGCCAACAATACTAGCCAACTTATTAATTTTTCATGTAATTCCCCTACAAATATTTCCTTAGTAGCCTCTCATTTTTACCTTCACTCTCAGCAAATCCCATTTTTCCTCTCCATAGACCATAAATAATCTCTGAATCTGGCTCACTCCACAGAGGGACTGGATAAGAAGGCCTATAAATTCCCCCATTACAAAAGACTTGTACTATTGTGCTGCCCTCTGTCAAAATGAGCTCAGCTCAATCCTCATGATTTTAGTAACTCATTAATTTAGTAGCATATACTCCCACAAACAGAATATATGTTTTCTGATGCTGAAGAGGTATTTTTGAACATCTTTCATGATTACTAGAAATACTCTTCTGGAATATAAAAGAATAGAAATGAAAATGATAATATCCTAATCTTAACAGACACCCATATAATTTCCCTTTAGGACATTTATCTTTTAGAAAATATATTCCTGGGAAGAAGATACACAAGCTCACCCAATCTCCATCAAATCGCCCTCCAAACAACTATGATATAATGCCTCAAAATGAATTTTGGAGCAGCGTAAACCAACAAAATATGGGGCAAAATAATTTTTCAGCATAAAGCATCTGAGAAGGCTGGATAAAAGATCTAATGCACTGGGGTGAAAGTAGGGCACTAAGCAGCATGCCAAGGAAGGTCCCAATGTGATAACTGGCTCTGAGGGTGGCTAAATATGCAGTACAGGCTTCTAGAACTCTCAGACATAGACAGTAGGTAAGGAAGTGTCAGACAATTGGTCAGAGGAAGATTACAGAAGTCTCTTTGCTGGCTCTGGGTACCAGATTCTTGTCACACTGCCCATATGGAGATCTAAGTTACAGTCCTGGGTTGAGGTCTCAGGACTAGGAGAAACACTAGTATATAAGCAACACTTGTGGCTTTAGAGGAGCAGGGATCTCAGGTCACAGTTCTAGGACACAAAAGAGTGTTTGTGATTCATCACAGAGCAAAGCACAGTACTAGAGAATATTACATTTCTCCTTAAATCACACCACTTTCAAAGAACTAAAAACTTATAGACCCCAAAGGTAACTCAAAGAACCTGAAGTTTGGAATAGTGCTCCTATACTATAAGAACAGAACCCAAAAAATTTAAGCTTTTTTAAGGTAAAGAAAAAGAAAAAATGGTTGGAAAATAAGCAAACAACAACAAAATAAGAAATGCAACACAGCAAGCTATTTTGGTGGCAGGAAAGATCAAAGCACAAACTCAGAAGAAAGCAACAAACACTGCTGTATCCAAAGCCTCCAAAAAAATATGAATTGTTCTCAAGCCCAAAAAAGAACTGATGGAGGAACTCAAAAATGACTTTAAGAGAGGTAAAAGAAAAATTTGGAAAAGAAATGAGAAAATCATGAAAAAGAGCCAACAGCTTGGTAATGTAAGCACAAAAATTATATGCCAAAGAAATTAATACTTCAAAAAACAGAATAAGGCAATTGGTAAAAGAGGCATAAAAATCCACTGAAGAGAAGAACTTTTTAAAAAGCAGAAATGTCCATATGGAAAAAGAGGTGCAAAAATTCATTAAGAAAGATAACTCCGAACTTCCGGTTAAGATGGCGGCTTAGAGAAAGCTGAAGTTCAGATCTCCGGAAAACCCTTCCCGACCGATCTCAAACTAGAAGCTCCTAAGGCGCCGAAATTCAAAACGATCAACAGCACAGACCCTGGGAACCCTCCTCCTGGACCTGGACCCGGTTCAAAAGGTACGGCTCCCCTTAAAAGCCAGAACCCGAGATCCCTCGGACCTCAGGGGTAGGAGCGCAGAGTCCAAGGCTCCCGGAAGCGGCAGCCGCGCCGGGCTCAGAGAGCAGGGTCTGAGGAACAACAACCCTCAGGGTCTTCTACCCAAGTCCCAGTCCGGGTGAAAGTTACTGCCTGGGGCTTCCGCTGCAGAGAGCTGGTCAAAACAACAGCAACCCTCAGGGCGGGCAAGACAGCCTCACGGGCTGGATCCTGCTATCCAAGTCTCAGTGAAAGTCTGTGCTCTCGGAGCTTGGGGAAGCGGCAGCCCATCCCCCCGCAGGCCGACGAAACAGCCTCACGGCCAGGGATTCTGAAGGCAACTTCCGGAAATCGAGCCAGGGGGAGAGTGTGGCCTCGTGGTCCGACCCTTCCATTCCAGTTCCAGTGAGGCATATTCAGTTTAACCCAGGGAACGCTCATAGAACCAACATCTGCCCAGGACTAAAGCCTCGGATCACCAGAGATAAGAAAAGCTAATCCTCCACATTCAGAGATGACAAACTCCACAGAAGCACAGAAGCCCCAAAATACCAAGAAAAATAAGAAGAAAGGGGCGACTCTGGACACATTCTATGGAGCCAAAATACAAAATACAGAGCAGATAGAAGAAGATATACAAGAAAATTCTCCAAAATCTTCCAAAGGAAATAGAAACTCTCCACAAACCCATGAAGAATTTGAATCAGAAAGGACCAAAAAGATGGAAGCCCTCTGGGAGGAAAAGTGGGAAATGATGCAAAAGAAATTCACGCATCTACAAAACCAGTTTGACCAAACTGTAAAAGAAAACCAGGCTTTAAAGCAAGAACTAATAAAGCAAAGCCAAAACACCAAGAAATTAGAAGAGAACATAAAATATCTCACCGACAAGGTGATAGATCTGGAAAACAGGGGGAGAAGAGAAAATTTAAGAATAATTGGACTCCCAGAAAAGCCAGAAATAAACACCAAACTGGACATGGTGATACAAGATATAATCAAAGAAAACTGCCCAGAGATTCTAGAACAAGGGGGCAATACAGCCACTGACAGAGCTCACAGAACACCTTCTACACTAAACCCCCAAAAGACAACTCCCAGGAATGTAATTGCCAAATTCCAAAGCTATCAAACAAAAGAAAAAATCCTACAGGAAGCCAGAAAAAGACAATTTAGATATAAAGGAATGCCAATCAGGGTCACACAAGACCTTGCAAGTTCTACGCTGAATGATCGTAAGGCATGGAACATGATCTTCAGAAAGGCAAGAGAGCTGGGTCTCCAACCAAGAATCAGCTACCCAGCAAAACTGACTATATACTTCCAAGGGAAAGTATGGGCATTCAACAAAATAGAAGACTTCCAACTTTTTGCAAAGAAAAGACCAGAGCTCTGTGGAAAGTTTGATACCGAAAATCAAAGAGCAAGGAATACCTGAAAAGGTAAATATTAAGGAAAGGGGAAAAATGTTATCTTCTTTTACTCAAACTCTCTTCTATAAGGACTACATTTATATCAACCTATGTATACTAATATGTGGGGAAAATGTAATGTATAAATAGGGGGTAAAGAAAGACCAAATAGAATAATGGTTCTCACACAAAGATTCACAGGGGAAGGGGAGGGGAAGAAAACTCCTATAAGAAGGAGAGGAAGAGAGGGGGCGGGGGGTTTACTTAAACCTCAATCTCAGGGAAATCAACTCTGAGAGGGAAAAACATCCAGATCCATTGGGATCTTGAATTCTATCTTACCCAACAAGGGTAAGGAGAAGGGAAAACCAAGGGGGGGAGGGGGAGAGGGAGAACAAAAAGGGAGGGAAAGAGAGGGGGGAGGGGGAGGGAACAAAAAGGGAGGGACTAAAAAGGGAAACATCAAGGGAGGGGACAAGGGGGACTGATTCAAAGTAAATCACTGGACTAAAAGGTAGAGCCGAAGAAGAAAAGGTTAGAATTAGGGAAGGCAATCAAAATGCCAGGGAGTCCACAAATGACAATCATAACTTTGAACGTGAATGGGATGAACTCACCCATAAAACGTAGACGAATAGCTGAATGGATTAGAATCCAAAACCCTACCATATGTTGTCTTCAAGAAACACACATGAGGCGGGTTAACACCCACAAGGTCAGAATTAAAGGATGGAGTAAGACCTTCTGGGCCTCAACTGATAGAAAGAAGGCAGGAGTGGTAATCATGATATCTGATAAAGCCAATGCAAAAATAGACCTGATCAAAAGGGATAGGGAAGGTAATTATATTTTGTTAAAAGGGACTCTAGACAATGAGGAAATATCATTAATCAACATGTATGCACCAAATAATATAGCACCCAAATTTCTAATGGAGAAACTAGGAGAATTGAAGGAAGAAATAGACAATAAAACCATACTAGTGGGAGACTTAAACCAACCATTATCAAATTTAGATAAATCAAATCAAAAAATAAATAAGAAAGAGGTAAAAGAAGTGAATGAAATCTTAGAAAAATTAGAATTAATAGACATATGGAGAAAAATAAATAGGGATAAAAAGGAATACACCTTCTTCTCAGCACCACATGGCACATTCACAAAAATTGACCATACATTAGGTCACAGAAACATAGCACACAAATGCAAAAAAGCAGAAATAATGAATGCAGCCTTCTCAGATCACAAGGCAATAAAAATAATGATTAGTAATGGTACATGGAAAACCAAATCTAAAACCAATTGGAAATTAAACAATATGATACTCCAAAACCGTTTAGCTAAAGAAGAAATCATAGAAACAATTAATAATTTCATCAAGGAAAATGACAATGGCGAAACATCCTTTCAAACCTTTTGGGATGCAGCCAAAGCGGTAATCAGAGGCAAATTCATATCCCTGAAAGCTCATATTAACAAACAAGGGAGAGCAGAGATCAATCAATTGGAAATGCAATTGAAAAAACTCGAAAGCGATCAAATTAAAAACCCCCAGCAGAAAACCAAATTAGAAATCCTAAAAATTAAGGGAGAAATTAATAAAATCGAAAGTGATAGAACTATTGATTTAATAAATAAGACAAGAAGCTGGTACTTTGAAAAAACAAACAAAATAGACAAAGTACTGGTCAATCTAATTAAAAAAAGGAAGGAAGAAAAGCAAATTCACAGCATTAAAGATGAAAAGGGGGACAGCACCTCCAATGAGGAGGAAATTAAGGCAATCATTAGAAATTACTTTGCCCAATTATATGGCAATAAATACACCAATTTAGGAGAAATGGATGAATATATACAAAAATACAAACTGCCTAGACTAACAGAAGAGGAAATAGAATTCTTAAATAATCCCATATCAGAAATTGAAATCCATCAAGCCATCAAAGAACTTCCTAAGAAAAAATCCCCAGGGCCTGATGGATTCACCTGTGAATTCTATCAAACATTCAGAGAACAGTTAACCCCAATACTATACAAACTATTTGACATAATAAGCAAAGAGGGAGTTCTACCAAACTCCTTTTACGACACAAACATGGTACTGATTCCAAAACCAGGCAGGTCAAAAACAGAGAAAGAAAACTATAGACCAATCTCCCTAATGAATATAGATGCAAAAATTTTAAATAGGATACTAGCAAAAAGACTCCAGCAAGTGATCAGAAGGATCATTCACCATGATCAAGTAGGATTCATACCAGGGATGCAGGGCTGGTTCAACATTAGGAAAACCATCCACATAATTGACCACATCAACAAGCAAACTAGCAAGAACCACATGATTATCTCAATAGATGCAGAAAAAGCCTTTGATAAAATACAACACCCATTCCTATTAAAAACACTAGAAAGCATAGGAATAGAAGGGTCATTCCTAAAAATAATAAACAGTATATATCTAAAACCAACAGCTAATATCATCTGCAATGGGGATAAACTAGATGCATTCCCAATAAGATCAGGAGTGAAACAAGGATGCCCATTATCACCTCTACTATTTGACATTGTACTAGAAACACTAGCAGTAGCAATTAGAGAAGATAAAGAAATTGAAGGCATCAGAATAGGCAAGGAGGAGACCAAGTTATCACTCTTTGCGGATGACATGATGGTCTACTTAAAGAATCCTAGAGATTCAACCAAAAAGCTAATTGAAATAATCAACAACTTTAGCAAAGTTGCAGGATACAAAATAAACCCACATAAATCATCAGCTTTTCTATATATCTCCAACACAGCTCAGCAGCAAGAACTAGAAAGAGAAATCCCATTCAAAATCACCTTAGACAAAATAAAATACCTAGGAATCTATCTCCCAAGACAAACACAGGAACTATATGAACACAACTACAAAACACTCGCCACACAACTAAAACTAGACTTGAACAATTGGAAAAACATTAACTGCTCATGGATAGGACGAGCCAATATAATAAAAATGACCATCCTACCCAAACTTATTTATCTATTTAGTGCCATACCCATTGAACTACCAAAATACTTCTTCACTGATTTAGAAAAAACCATAACAAAGTTCATTTGGAAGAACAAAAGATCAAGGATATCCAGGGAAATAATGAAAAAAAACACATATGATGGGGGCCTTGCAGTCCCAGACCTCAAACTATATTACAAAGCAGCAGTCATCAAAACAATTTGGTACTGGCTAAGAAACCGAGGGGAAGATCAGTGGAATAGACTGGGGGAAAACGACCTCAGCAAGACAGTATACGATAAACCCAAAGATCCCAGCTTTTGGGACAAAAATCCACTATTCGATAAAAACTGCTGGGAAAATTGGAAGACAGTGTGGGAGAGACTAGGAATAGATCAACACCTCACACCCTACACCAAGATAAATTCAAGATGTGTGAGTGACTTAAACATAAAGAAGGAAACCATAAGTAAATTGGGTAAACACAGAGTAGTGTACATGTCAGACCTTTGGGAGGGGAAAGGCTTTAAAACCAAGCAAGATATAGAAAGAATCACAAAATGTAAAATAAATAATTTTGACTACATCAAACTAAAAAGCTTTTGTACAAACAAAACCAATATAACTAAAATCAGAAGGGAAACAACAAATTGGGAAAAAATTTTCATAGAAACCTCTGACAAAGGTTTAATTACTCATATTTATAATGAGCTAAATCAATTGTACAAAAAATCAAGCCATTCTCCAATTGATAAATGAGCAAGGAAAATGGATAGGCAGTTCTCAGATAAAGAAATCAAAACTATTAACAAGCACATGAAGAAGTGTTCTACATCTCTTATAATCAGAGAGATGCAAATCAAAACAACTCTGAGGTATCACCTCACACCTAGCAGATTGGCTAACATAACAGCAAAGGAAAGTAATGAATGCTGGAGGGGATGTGGCAAAGTAGGGACATTAATTCATTGCTGGTGGAGTTGTGAACTGATCCAACCATTCTGGAGGGCAATTTGGAACTATGCCCAAAGGGCGACAAAAGAATATCTACCCTTTGACCCAGCCATAGCACTGCTGGGTCTGTACCCCAAAGAGATAATGGACACAAAGACTTGTACAAAAATATTCATAGCTGCGCTCTTTGTGGTGGCCCAAAACTGGAAAACGAGGGGATGCCCATCAATTGGGGAATGGCTGAACAAATTGTGGTATATGTTGGTGATGGAATACTATTGTGCTCAAAGTAATAATAAAGTGGAGAAGTTCCATGGAGACTGGAACAACCTCCAGGAAGTGATGCAGAGCGAGAGGAGCAGAACCAGGAGAACATTGTACACAGAGACTAATACACTGTGGTATAATCGAACGTAATGGACTTCTCCATTAGGGGCGGTGTAATGTCCCTGAACAACTTTCAGGGATCCAGGAGAAAAAAAACACCATTCATAAGCAAAGGATAAACTATGGGAGTGGAAACACCGAGAAAAAGCAACTGCCTGAATACAGAGGTTGAGGGGACATGACAGAGGATAGACTTTAAATGAACACTCTAATGCAAATACTATCAACAAAGCAATGGGTTCAAATCAAGAAAACATCTAATGCCCAGTGGACTTACGCGTCGGCTATGGGGGGTGGGGGGGAGGAAAAGAAAACGATCTATGTCTTTAACGAATAATGCTTGGAAATGATCAAATAAAATATATTAATTAAAAAAAAAAAAAGAAAGATAACTCCAAAAAAAGCTGAATTGGTCAAATGGAAAAGAAAGTACAAAAGCTCACTCAAAGAAATCATGTCTTAAAATTTAGAATTGGTCAAGTGAAAGTTAATGACTCCATGAGAAACCAAGAAACAACCAAAGTTAAGCAAATGAAAAAAAAAGAAGAAAATGTGAAATATGTCTTTGGGGAAACAACTGAAATGTAAAATAAATCCAGGAGTAATAATGTAAGCATTATTGAAATACCTGAAAACCACAATCAAAAAAGAGCTTTGGCATCATCTTTCAAGAAATTATCATGGAAAACTCTCCTGATATTCTAGAACCACAGGGTAAAATAGAAATTTAAAGAATCTACCAATCACCTCCTGAAAAAAAATCCTAAAAGGATAACTTCCAGGAATATCATAGCTAAATTCCAAAACTCCCAAGTCAAGAAGAAAATACTGCAAGCAGACAAAAAGAAACAATTCAAAAATCATGGAGCCCCAATCAGAATAACACAAAATTCTAGAAACTTCTACATTAAAGAATCAAGAGACCCAGAATATGATATTCCAGAGAATAAAAGAGCTAAGACTTAACCAAGAATCACTTCCCCAGAAACATGAGAATAATCCTTCAGAGGGGGAAATGAGCATTAAATAAAATAGAGGAGTCACAAAAATTCCTGATGTAAAGACCAGAGCTGAATAGAAATTTTGACTCCAAAATAAGACTCAAAAGAAACATAAAAATGTAAAAAGGAAAGAAAAGTCAAGACAATTGATGAGGTTAAACTGTTTATATATCTACATGTTATATATATATATATATATATATATATATATATATATATATATATATATATAACAGGATTCTTATGACTTCTAAGAACTTTATCACTCTCAGGCAATTAGAAGTAGCATACAAAGAGGGCAAGGATGTGAGGTAAATATTATGGGATGATATCTAAAAAAATTGATGAGTGAGAAAGAGGAATGCATTGGGAGATGAGGGAGAGGAGAAATAAAATGGGAATAAATTATCTCACATAAAAGAGCTTTTGCAGTGATAGGGAAGATGGGAGAAGTGAAGAGGGTAGCATTTAAACCTTAGTCTCATTGTAATTGATTCAAATAAAATATTTTGGAGTATGGGTAGAATAAAAGAAGAGAGAACTCAATAAACAGGAAAGGAAATAGGATAGAGAGTAATACACAGTAATTATAATAGTGAAAAATTTTTACAAGAAGACTCTAATAAAGGCTCCATTTATCAAAAAAAGTGAAAAATGAGCAGAATGTATAAGAATATAATTCATTCCCAATTGATAAATGGTCAAGAGATATGAAAAGGAAGTTCTCAGACAAAGTAATTAAAGCTCGCTATATTCGTGTGTTACTCTAAATCACTATTAATTAGAGAAATGTAAATTAAAACAACTCTGAGTACCACCCTACAATCATCAGATTGACTACTGTAACACAAAAGAAAAATTACAATATTTGGATGGGATGTGTGAAAAGGGGACAAGACACTAATATACTGTTAGGAGAGTTGTAAATTGATTCAACCATTCTAGAGAGTAATTTGGACCTATGCTCGAAGACTATAAAACAGTACATATTATTTGACCCAGCAGTACAATTACTAGGCTTGGATCCCAAAGAGATAAAAGCTAAAATGGAAAGGACTTATATTTACAAAAATATTTCAAGAAGCTCTTTTGCTGGAGCAAATAATTAGAAACTAAAGGGATACCCATCAATTGGGGAATGTCTGAGTAAGTTGAAGTATATGATTGTAATGGAATACTATTATGCTGTAAGAAGGGATAAGCAAGAGAAGCACAGACAAATCTGGAAACAAAAGAGCTGAAGTAGAGTGCAGTAAGAAGAACCAGGAAAACATTGTACATTGTGAAAGGAAAACTGTACAATGAACAACTGTAAATAACGTAGTTATTCTCATAAATAGAATGATCCAAAACAAACCCAAAGGACTCATGATTTTAAAAATGCCTTCTGCTTCCAGAGAAAGAACTGATGTATTCTGAATCTAGAATAAAGCAAACTTTTTTCACTTCTTCTCTTAACATTTTTTGTTGTTTCCTTCCACAAAAGGACTAACATGGGAAAATGTTTTAAGTTACATGATTGCACATGAAAAAAGATCTATTAGATTGCTTACCATCTCAGTGACAAGGGAAGGGACAGGGAAGGAGGAAGGAAGAGAATTCAAGACTCAATTGTTAATAAATGTTGAAAATTGAAAAAAAAGGACTTCCGGTCAAGATGGCAGCTTAGAGAAAACTAAAGTTCAGAGCTCCAGAAACCCTTTCTTACCGATCTCAAACTGAATGCTCCTAGGGCACCGAAATTCAAAACAAAAAACAGAATAGACCCCGGGAACACTCCTCCTGGACTTGGATCAAAAGGTACGGCCCCCCAAAAGTCAGAACCTGAGATCACTCGGATCTATGGGGTAGGCAAAAGGAAGGACCCAGGACGCATCCCCCCCAACCCAGGGCTCTGAATCCGAGGCAGCAGGAACCTCAGGGCAGGCAAAAGGGCCTCGGGAGCTGGCTATTCCGAAGGCCACACCCTGAAAACAACCTGAGCCAGTCTTGGGGGCACCCAGACAGCAGGGAAACAGAGAGAGAAGGGGGGAGCCTGTAGCCCCCTGACCAGATCCTTCCATTTGAGTCTCACTGAAGGTCCCTGCCTCAGGGCATACTCAGTCTGAGGGGGCCCCTACCCCTCAGAGTGCAGGATCCTCTGGCCAGCAAAGGCATTGAAATACATCTGAGAGTGTCAAGCCAGGTGCCGAGCATAGAAGTAAGGCAACAGAGAAACATCAGGAGGGAACTGAGGAGGGTAGTAAAACCAAAACACCAAAACACCAGCAATTCTGGGCTTCCTGGGGAAGACAGACAATTAGACAGATAACAGAAGAGCCAGCCCCCCTCACTCAGATAGAGATGGCAAATAGCACAGAAGCAAAAAAGCTTCAAAACAACAAGAAAAACAAGAAGGGGGCAACTTTGGACACATTTTATGGAGCAAAAATACAAAATACAGAGGAGATAGAAGAAGAAACACAAGCAAATGCGCTGAAACCTTCCAAAGGAAATGGAAACTCTCCACAAACTTTTGAAGAATTTGAATTGAAAATGATCAAAAAGATGGAAGCCTTCTGGCAGGAAAAGGGGGAATTAATGCAAAATGATTTCACACAACTACAAAACTGGTTTGACCAAACTGAAAAGGAAAACCAGGCTTTAAAGGTCATAATTAGGCAACTGGAAGACAACAAGCAGGTAAAAGAGCAAGAATCAAAAAAGCAAAGCCAAAAAATCAAGAAATTAGAAGAGAACATAAAATATCTCACTGACAAAGTGACAGACTTGTAAAATAGAGGAAGAAGAGATAATTTAAGAATAATTGGACTACCAGAAAATCCAGAAATAAACAGCAAACTCGACATCATAATACAAGATATAATCAAAGATAATTGCCCAGAGATTCTAGAACAAGGGGGCAATACAGCCACTGAAAGAGCTCACAGAACACCCTCTACACTAAATCCCCAAAAGACAACTCCCAGGAATGTAATTGCCAAATTCCAAAGCTTTCAAGCAAAAGAAAAACTCCTACAAGAAGCCAGAAAAAGACAATTTAGATATAAAGGAATGCCAATCAGGGTCACACAAGACCTTGCAAGTTCCACTCTGAATGACCTTAAGGCATGGAACATGATTTTCAGAAAGGCAAGAGAGCTGGGTCTTCAACCAAGAATCAACCAGCAAAACTGACTATATACTTCCAAAGGAAAGCATGGGCATTCAACAAAATAGAAGATTTCCAACTTTTTGCAGAGAAAAGACCAGAGCTCTGTGGAAAGTTCGATATCGAAAAACAAAGAGCATGGAATACCTGAAAAGGTAAATATGATGGAAAGGGAAAAGGAGAAAATTGTTATCTTTTCATTTATTCAAACTCTCTTCTATAAGGACTACATTTATATCAATCTATATATATTAACATATGGAAAATGTAATGTGTAAAAAGGGGGAAAAGAAAAATCAAATAGAATAATCTTTCTCACACAAAGATGCACACGGGAAGGGGAGGGAAAGAAAACTCCTATAAGAAGGAGAGGAAGAGAGTTTTTACTTAAACCTGACTCTCAGGGAAATCAACTCTGAGAGGGAAAAACATCCGGATCCATTGGGATCTTGAATTCTATCTTACCCAACAAGGGTAGGGAGAAGGGAAAACCAAGGGGGGGGGGGGAGGGAGGGAAAACAAAAGGGGAGGGAAGGAGAGAGGGGAGGGGGAGGGAACAAAAAGGGAGGGGCTAGAAAGGGAAACATATCAAGGGAAGGGACAAGGGGGACTGATTTAAAGTAAATCACTGGATTAAAAGGTTAGAGCTAAAGAAGAAAGGTTAGAATTAGGGAAGGATATCAAAATGCCAGAGAATTCACAAGTCACAATCATAACTTTGAATGTGAATGGGATGAACTCACCCATAAAACATAGACGAATAGCAGAATGGATTAGAATCCAAAACCCTACCATATGTTGTCTTCAAGAAACACACATGAGGCGGGTAGACACCCACAAGGTCAGAATTAAAGGATGGAGTAAGACCTTCTGGGCCTCAACTGATAGAAAGAAGGCAGGAGTTGCAATCATGATATCTGATAAAGCCAAAGCAAAAATAGACCTGATTAAAAGGGATAGGGAAGGTAATTTTATTTTGTTAAAAAGGACTTTAGATAATGAGGAAATATCACTAATCAACATGTATGCACCAAATAATATAGCACCCAAATTTCTAATGGAGAAACTAGGAGAACTGAAGGAAGAAATAGACAGTAAAACAATATTAGTGGGAGATTTGAACCAACCATTATCAAATTTAGATAAATCAAATAAAAAAATAAATAAGAAAGAGGTAAAAGAAGTGAATGAAATCTTAGAAAAATTAGAGTTAATAGTCATATGGAGAAAAATAAATAGGGACAAAAAGGAATCCACCTTCTTCTCAGCACCACATGGCACGTTCAAAAAGATTGACCATACACTAGGTCACAGAAACATGGCATACAAATGCAGAAAAGCAGAAATAATAAATATAGCCATTTCAGATCACAAGGCAATAAAAATAATGATCAGTAATGGTATGTGGAAAACCAAATCAAAAATTAATTGGAAATTAAACAATATGATACTCCAAAATTGTTTAGTTAGAGAAGAAATCACAGAAACAATTAATAATTTCATCGAGGAAAATGACAATGGCGAGACATCTTTTCAAACCTTTTGGGATGCAGCCAAAGCGGTAATCAGAGGTAAATTCATATCCCTGAGTGCATATATTAACAAACTAGGGAGAGCAGAAATCAATCAATTGGAAATGCAAATAAAAAAACTCGAAAGCAATCAAATTAAAAACCCCCAGCAGAAAACCAAACTAGAAATACTAAAAATTAAGGGAGAAATTAATAAAATATAAGGTGATAGAACTATTGATTTAATAAATAAGACTAGAAGCTGGTACTTTGAAAAAACAAACAAAATAGACAAGGTACTGGTCAATCTAATTAAAAAAAGGAAGGAAGAAAAGCAAATTAACAACATCAAAGATGAAAAGGGAGACATCACCTCCAATGAAGAGGAAATCAAGGCAATCATTAAAAATTACTTTGCCCAATTATATGGCAATAAATACAGCAATCTAGGCGATATGAATGAATATATACAAAAATACAAATTGCCTAGACTAACAGAAGAAGCAATAGAATTCTTAAATCATCCCATATCAGAAAATGAAATCCAACAGTCCATCAAAGAACTCCCTTAGAAAAAATCCCCAGGGCCCCATGGATTCACAAGTGAATTCTATCAAACATTCAGAGAACAGTTAATTCAAATACTATACAAACTATTTGACATAATAAGCAAAGAGGGAATTCTACCAAACTCCTTTTATGACACAAACATGGTATTGATTCCAAAACCAGGCAGATCAAAAACAGAGAAAGAAAATTATAGACCAATCTCCCTAATGAATATAGATGCAAAAGTCTTAAATAGGATACTAGCAAAAAGACTCCAGCAAGTGATCAGAAGGATCATTCACCATGATCAAGTAGGATTTATACCAGGGATGCAGGGCTGGTTCAATATTAGGAAAACCATCCACATAATCGACCATATTAACAAGCAAACCAACAAAAATCGCATGATTATTTCAATAGATGCAGAAAAAGCCTTTGATAAAATACAATATCCATTCCTATTGAAAACACTAGAAAGCATAGGAATAGGAGGGTCATTCCTAAAAATAATAAACAGTATATATCTAAAACCATCAGCTAATATCATCTGCAATGGGGATAAACTAGATGCATTCCCAATAAGATCAGGAGTGAAACAAGGATGCCCATTATCACCTCTACTATTTGACATTGTACTAGAAACACTAGCAGTAGCAATTAGAGAAGAAAAAGAAATTGAAGGCATCAAAATAGGCAAGGAAGAGACTAAGCTATTGCTCTTTGCAGATGACATGATGGTCTACTTAAAGAATCCTAGAGACTCAACCAAAAAGCTAATTGAAATAATCAACAACTTTAGCAAAGTTGCAGGATACAAAATAAACCCGCATAAGTCATCAGCATTTCTATACATCTCCAACATAGTTCAGCAGCAAAAACTAGAAAGAGAAATCCCATTCAAAATCACCTTAGACAAAATAAAATACCTAGGAATCTATCTCCCGAGACAAACACAGGAACTATATGAACACAACTACAAAACACTCTCCACACAACTAAAACTAGACTTGAGCAATTGGAAAAGCATTAACTTCTCATGGGTAGGACAAGCCAATATAGTAAAAATGACCATCCTATCCAAACTTATCTATCTATTTAGTGCCATACCCATAGAACTTCCAAAATATTTCTTTACTGATTTAGAAAAAACCATAACAAAGTTCATCTGGAATAACAAAGGATCAAGGATATCCAGGGAAATAATGGAAAAAATACAAAGGAAGGGGGCCTTGCAGTCCCAGATCTCAGACTATATTACAAAGCAGCAGTCATCAAAACAATTTGGTACTGGCTAAGAGACAGAAAGGAGGATCAGTGGAATAGACTTGGGGCAAGTGACCTCAGCAAGACAGTATATGAGAAACCCAAAGATCCCAGCTTTTGGGTCAAAAATCCACTATTCAATAAAAACTGCTGGGAAAACTAGAAGACAGTGTGGGAGAGATTAGGAATAGATCAACACATCACACCCTACACCAAGATAAATTCAAAATGGGTGAATGACTTAAACATAAAGAAGGAAACCATAAGTAAATTGGGTAAACACAGAATAGTATACATGTCAGACCTTTGGGAGGGGAAAGACTTTAAAACCAAGCAAGACATAGAAAGAGTCACAAAATGCAAAATAAATAATCTGGAATACATCAAATTAAAAAGTTTTTGTACAAACAAAACCAATGTAACCAAAATCAGAAGGGTAGCAACAAATTGGGAAAAATCTTCATAAAAACCTCTGACAAAGGTTTAATTACTCAAATTTACAAAGAACTAAATCAATTGTACAAAAAATCAAGCCATTCTCCAATTGATAAATGGGCAAGGGACATGAACAGGCAGTTCTCAGCCAAAGAAATCAAAACTATTAATAAGCACATGAAAAAGTGCTCTACATCTCTTATAATCAGAGAGATGCAAATCAAAACAACTCTGAGGTATCACCTCACACCTAGCAGATTGGCTAACATGACAGCTATGGAAAGTAATGAATGCTGGAGGGGATGCGGCAAAGTAGGGACATTAATTCATTGCTGGTGGAGTTGTGAACTGATCCAACCATCCTGGAGGGCAATTTGGAACTATGTCCAAAGGGCGATAAAAGACTGTCTGCCCTTTGATCCAGCCATAGCACTGCTGGGTTTGTACCCCAAAGAGATAATAAGGAAAAAGACTTGTACAAGAATATTCATAGTTGCACTCTTTGTGGTGGCCAAAAATTGGAAAATGGGGGGATGCCCTTCAATTGGGGAATGGCTGAACAAATTGTGGTATATGTTGGTGATGGAATACTATTGTTCTTAAAGGAATAATAAAGTGGAGGAATTCCATGGAGACTGGAACAACCTCCAGGAAGTGATGCATAGCAAAAGGAGCAGAACCAGGAAAACATTGTACACAGAGACTGATACACTGTGGTACAATCGAAGGTAATGGACTCCTCCACTAGGGACAATGCAATGTCTCTGAACAATCTGCAGGGATCTAAAAAACACTATCCACAAGCAGAGGATAAACTGTGGGAGTAAAAACACTGATGAAAAGCAACTGCTTGACTACAGGGGCTGAGAGGAAATGACTGAGGAGAGACTCTAAATGAACACTCTAGTGCAAATACCAACAACATGGAAATGGGTTTGAACCACGAACACATGTGAAACCCAGTGGAATTGTGCGCCGGCTATGGGAGAAGTGGTAGGAGGGGGGTGGGGGGTGGGAGAGGAAAAGAAAATGATCATTGTTTCCAATGAATAATGTTTGTAAATAACCAAATAAAATAATGTTTAAAAAGTCAAAAACAAAAAACAAAAAATAAAAATAAAAGAGAGAGAGGAGAATTTTAAAAAATTGAATAAATAAAATAACACTAAAAAAATAAAATACATTCCCCCATATTCAAAGGTTCAGATCATTTTTTTCATATACCCACTAGGCAAAGTAATTCTGTAAAAGACAAAAGAAGACATCCTGATTTCAGTTATAATCAATATTGGTCAACTTCCAAACTATCTAATAGATAGAAAAAGAGTTCAATGTAAAAAGAACACTGGTTCAGAAATCAGAGAACCTGAAATGAACTCCTACCTCTAAAAGTGAGTTATTTAAATTCTTTGGCCCTAAATTTCTAAATCTATATAATGAGAGGGATGGATTAGACAACCTTTGAGGTCCCTTTAGACCTATCCAGCTCAAAAGTTATAATTCCATTATCCTCAATCATTCCCTCCAAACCCGAACTGCCTTCTTGATATGACAGACATGATATTCCTTAATATATCTTACACCTATTCATATGCAGAAGATTCACTCAACCCATCTTTAGAAAATTCAAATTAGAAAGACTGTTTCCTTATGGACCTCTTCTCCAAGGAGAGGTTGCCTAATCAGAGAGGAAAATACTTGGGGCCAAACTCTTTTATACTAACAATCTTACAATGTTAAATAGCAGCAGCCATGGAATAAATCTAAGGAGACTTACACCAAGATTTCTAACCATTGATTATTTAATCATAATTAACCTTCCATTGCTTCTTGTGAGTTATGAAATCAGATACAAATTGAGCATCTCTATGACTAAACTAATCCTCATCTTTCTGATTTCCCTGGGCCTGACTACACACATAATTACAGTAGAATAGGAAGAAAAAAAAAAGCTGAAATGTGTGTGTGTGTGAATTTCTCCAATCCTATTATTGGTCTCACTGAATCATAGGATTATAGTTGGAAGGGACTTGTGTGGCCACCAAGTTCAGCCTATATTCCTGTAACAACAGATTCAGGAAGAGGTCATTGAGTCTCCTCAATGAGGAATTGAAAGACCTCCATTGTCAGAGTCTACTACCTTCTAAGGCAGACCATTCCACTGTACAAGGAGTTCTAATTGTTTAAAAGTTTTTCCTAGCTTCAAGCTTTAACTTATTTCTTTGTACCTTCTACACACTTCTCTCACTTCTTCCCTCTGGGTCCAAAAGGAGCAAGTCAAATCTCTCTTTCTCATGACATCCTTCATGATACTTGGAGACAACTATTACATTCACTCTATCACCAAATCTCTTCTTCAAGCAAAATATCTCCAAGTTCCTGCAATAAATTTCTTTATGACATCACCTATTGAAATCCAAAAAATTTATAGAACTCCATTTATACTGTCTTGCTGACAAGGTCTCTTCTTGTTTTTTATCAAGAGATTTAAGACAGGATGAAATAATATTTGATTATACTTTGTCTAAGCAATGAGAAAACTAGCCAACTTACCTCTTAATTGGATAAAGATTCCTAGAAAGCCATAAGAATCTTGGCAAATTTATTGGCAATACCTCAAATGGAATTCAACTAAAGTCATGAAATGACTTAATAAATTCAAATCTTTTTACACACAACATGTTATTATTCTTGTTGATAATAATGATGACAAATCCCAATGCCCAGATGCCAGGGGGCAATTATTAACACAAAATTATCCATACTTGTACCCATTATGAAGCTTTTACAAGAGAAATCGAAAACACACAGCTTTCTTTCCACTCCCAAGTGAATCATTTCATTCAAATACACCATTCTGCAATGACCTCTCTCCATCTACAGGTGCTGAGTGTTGCCATCACACTCTGGTGTGTACTGCCTTCTACCTTGACCCATATAGATGGCTCTGGGATTGACCATCATTCCATACCCTGTAAAAGTCACACAAGACCATGCTTGGGAGTAAGCTGTCAAAACAATTTGGGAAGGAGAAAATGCAAAGAGCCAAACACAGATGAGAAGAGAAACAATAGGAGATGTCACTGAAAACATTTCTCCTTAACTGATGGCTCCTTCCAGTCACCCAGTATCCCAATTTTAAAGGCATCCTCAGTTCTTCAATTCCTTCAGTTCTTCTCCCCTATATTCAATCAGTAACCAAGTGTTGGTAATGCATTCCCCATGAAGTCTCTCACCCCTGTCCTCTCCTAGCCATCACACAGCCACTACATTAGTGAAGGTCCTAAAGCATAGATCAGGTCATGATACTTACCTGATAAAGAATCTTCAGGAACTTTTCCACAGTTAAAAAGAAAATGCCATATTTTTTCATATTTTCATATTTAAAATTCAACAAACATTTATCTTTTTAATAAGCATTTCTTAAGCATCTACTCCATGCTAGTCACTGTTCTAAGTGCTTTAAAAATATTATATCATTTGATTTTAACAATAGGGAAGGTGCTATTATTATATGCATTCTTTTCTGAGGAACACAGAGGTTGAGTGACTTGCCTAGGGTCATATAGTATATGAGGTCAAATCTAAGTCCAGAGCTCTCTCCACTATGCCACCTAGCTTTCTCTTGCAAAATTTACCCAAGAAATTTTTTATTATACTAATAAATGTTTTTCCTATAGACACTATCATTATATATTCCTTTTCCATTAAATGGCAGCAGATGTCCCTATAGAGAAAATTATTATACTTTCTTCTATGATATAATAAGAAATATGTAATCTAATGTTGTTTGCTTTTTTTGCTATAGGTATTAGGAACCATGATTAAATATGATGGTTCATACCATTAAAACAGAGAGAATGAGACTGATGAATCTCATAAGATCAGGAATTTTAAACTTTAATGGCTAATGATGATTGTGTGTCCACACCAAGACAGGCCTTGATATGGGTGAGTCTTTAGTAATGGGATCCACTGCTAAAGAGTCTAAAGAGGATCAAACTGCCTCAAGTCCTAAAAAAGCAGATGGGATTGATTATGCACCTCACAGTAGAATCAGACCTATGATTAACCCCTACACTTCCAGTCCAAATGAAATGGAGAGGGTTTCAGGTTTGTTTGTTTTTGTCATTTTGGGTTTTTTTGTTTGTTTTTTTAAAGATAGAGGTCATGAGTCTCAAAATCAACTTCCTTGCCCAGTTCTAATAATTATGTCATCTCTTGTACCTGGCAATATATAAATCTCTACTTCTTTAATTTTTTAATTTGCTTCATTCGATTTTTATAATTGTCCTATTTTATGTTCTATTTGATTTTAAGCCAAATCATATCCTTTATGGAAGTAGATAAACTGTATATTATGAAATAAAAGCCAAATAATAGTTCATACTCCAAAGCTATGTAGGTAAGTAATTTCTCTCTTTGCCACGCTTTTGTGGTAGGGAAGATGAAGTCTAATCTCCATCTGTTCCCCCTCCCTCATTCTAAAGGTTCACAGTAGTCAGGAGTTGCATTAAGTAAGTGATCACCTACTTGTTATGATTTGAGAGTTGCCTAAAAGTTTTCCTTGCAGAAAGTTATATTCCCAGGCAAGGTTCCACAGGGCCCAAAATTAATCCATTCAAGTTTCATTCCTTTGCATTAAAACTTGCCTTCTCACTGTGTCCTATTTTAAAATGGAAATTTAAAAATACTAAGAAAGGTAGCATAATAAGTAAAAATATCTTAGTGTGAATTCTTTTATCACATTATTTTCCTCTGTCACAAGAGACCAGGAAAGGATGGGGAGGAAAGAACACCAAACGGTGTTAAGGATGTGTGAGGGTGGTGAGAGGATGTTACAAAAGGGATGTGAGGATGCTGAAAATGAACTTCTTTCTCTTCACAACTTCACCTGGGTTAGCCCTGAAGGAGGTCTGATAGCAATGCAAAGTTCAGAGAATTGTTAAGAAATGTATTTTCTTTTATGTTGTTCATAAGATCACTGGATTTAAAGGGTTCACAAAATCCTCTATTCCAATTGATTCAGATGAGCTCTATAAAAGGGAAGTGATTTGTTAAAGATTCTGGGAGGCAGTTGAGGGAGGGGAGGAAAAGAACATGAATCTTGTAATCCTGGGAAAAGGTTCTAAATTAATAAATTAAATTATTTTTTAAAAAGAATAAAAAATTTTAAAAACATTATTTAAAAAAACTATATCCTCCATCAAATATTTGTGATTTCACTTTTCTGAAAACAAGACCAAAATTTGAAACCAGTTTTTTTTTTTGACAGACATGCCTTGGCCAGTGAAAGAGGTGAACACCATAAGCCAGTGTGCCAGAAAGGACTCGTGGCCAAGATAATAGCATAGAATTACAGAAAGATCATTTAACTTATGAGTCACAGGACCTGAATTCAAATCCCTACTCTGTCATTCACTGCCTGAGTAACCTTTGAAAAGTCACTTATGCCTAGATCTCATGTTCATTCCCTATAAAATGAAGGGGCTTGTATTAAGTGATCCCCAAGGTCCCTTGTAATTCTAAATCTATAACTTCAGTTCATTACTGACCTCGCCTAAAACTCCATTTGGATCTGATGTTTCATAAGGGCATCACATCATGTTTTTGTTCAGTTATTTGTCAGTTGTGTCTGACTCTTTGTGAACCTATTTGGGGTTTTCTCA
Organism: Monodelphis domestica; assembly: GCF_027887165.1. Taxonomy (NCBI): domain Eukaryota; kingdom Metazoa; phylum Chordata; class Mammalia; order Didelphimorphia; family Didelphidae; genus Monodelphis; species Monodelphis domestica. The sequence continues at coordinate 165,825,582 of NC_077229.1, forward strand.
GCAATATACTCGAGCAGTTTGCCATGTCCTTCTTTAGCTCATTTTTAAGGACTAAGTGACTTGCCCAGGGTCACAAAACTAGTCATTGTCGAGGCCGGGTAATGAACTCAGGAAGATGAGTCTTTTCCTAACTCCAGGACCCACACTCCATCCACTGTATCCCCTAATTGCCTACATCTTATGCTGTCACATAATCCAGGTGCACAGGCTGTAACCATACATCTAACCCAGGGCAGGAGAATAGGTCATGATGTAACCCAGCATCTCACATCCTGCCTCCTGACAGATGGCAATGTCCTTCCTACCCAGGTAGGCTCTCTAACAGTCTATATCCACTAGAACACAGGCACGGCATGTTACCAACGGTATCATAACATTTCCTTTGTTACCATAAAGGGGCTCCATATAGAGCCCCATATATAAGGGGCCTTGTAGAAAGAGTGAAGCAAGAAATCAGCGAGAGGATACAGTCAGATATCTAGCCTGAGCACTAAGTAATTTACTCCTCCCCCCGCAGGGAGAATTAGTTTCAACCATCCTCAGCAAAGCCAAGGATCCAGGAAGTCTCTTCAGAAAATCCAGCAGTTTAGTCAGCTTTTCACTCACCAAGTGTCACCAAGAGCTAATTTCCAAATGCAGGAAAACAACAAAAAGAAGTGAACCAGGGCATCCCTTTCCCATCACAAGACCTCCTAAATGCTTCCACAAGGGTCACTTTCCTAACTAATAGCAGCTGGAGGAAAATGACAAAGGAAGAGATGGTGTGCTGCCAACCATGATGGCCAGGACTCCTGGTAAGAGCTTTCTATACAGGGCAGGATAATATCAGAGTATGTCGACACCAGGTAACTTATTCACCAATGGCACGCTGTACATTTTCCTGCCCCTCCAGTTCCCCCTGTCAGCCCATTTTGGGGTATGGGGGGGGAGGAATAATGAACAAGGGCCATGTGCTTCATAGACTCTGTGCCATGTCAGCCCTCTTCTAACCAGAGCCTCTCCCTCAGCATCTCATGCTGATCTCACCCCACCTGCCAATGCTGTCTGTTGAATCCACAGCACCTGGTCCAATTTCAGGCTAGGCATGCTATGTAAATTGGCTGAGGCATTTATAATGAAAATAGAGGAAGGAAGAAGGGCTCAGTGGCTACATAGAATATGGCTATTATATCTAAATAATTATTTGCTGAGTACTGAATTGGAGCCAGGTGGCTGGATTTTTGCTTCTTGCTAAGTCAATAATTACCTACAGGATTTTGAGTAAGTCAGCTGACCTCTAAGAATCTAAAATTCCTCATCCTAAAATAAAAGGGTAATACTAGATGACCTATAAGTACCCATCCAGTTCTTCAGTTTTATGATTTTGTGATTTAATTCCCTTCTATCCTCAAGAAAAGATTATTTTTTTAAAACCCTTACCTTCTGAGGCAGCTGGGTGGCTCAGTGGATAGAGAGTCAGGGCTGGAGATGGGAGGTCCTTGGTTAAAATCTGGCCTCAGACACTTCCCAGCTGTGCAACCTTGGGCAAGTCACTTAACCTCCATTGCCTAGCCCTTACACCCTTCTGCCTTGTAACCAGGACTTAATATTGATTCTAAGAAGGAAAGACTTTTTTTTTAATTTTAAAAACCCTTATCTTAAGAGTTCTTCATAGTCTTAGACCAATACTAAGTATTGGTTCCAATGCAGAAGAGAAGTAAAAGCTAGGCAATGGGGTTAAATGACTTGTCGATAGTCACACAGATAGGAAGTGTTTGAAGGCACATTTGAGCCCAGGACCTCCATCTCCAGGCCAGACTCTTTATCCACTGAGCAATCTAGCTGCCCCCAAAGATAATTTTTTTTAAATCCAATCAAAAACCAAATTCCAGTGCAGGTTATCACTTTGCTATATTCCTTACTAACATTTACTCTTTGTAACCCCCCAAAAACCATTTATCCTCTCCAATTACCAAATCATTATTTTGGGAAAAACATGTCAAATCCTAGTGAGAATATTTAACAGCATAAAAATATTCAAAACAATTCCTGAACATAAATTTCATACCCAAAGGGCATCTCAAATTCCTGAAAAATGGACAGGGATTTTCAAAGACATCAGCTATGTGTAGTAATATTAACAAAGTCTACAACATGAGACATAAAAATTATTATGCTAATTTTCCCAAGTATATTGTGCTGAATGTTAACAAAGGGATATATTAAATGTGATTCTACCTATAGTCTGATGTTTCAGATAACAAAAGATGAATCAGAAAAAGATGACAGTGCCAAAAGAAGAAAAATATCACAATTCCTCTTTCTTTGATTCATTGGGCTATCTGGCCTCCATAGCTGGCTACAAAGTTGGACTATCCATCAGATATATAAAACTATTCTTTAAAAAAATCTTAGGGTTCTAATTTGTTCTATTCATTGTTATAGATCTAAGAATAAAATGTAACCTCTCTTTTGGAAGTAGGATTAAAATTAAAGTTATTACTCTTATACCCAAAATCTCTCATCAGATTTTGAATCCTGAAAAATTACTTCATAATGATTTAAAGCCTGAAAGTGCCCAAAAAGTTTTATTGTCAAGTCACAAAATACTCTCCAAAATAATGCTTTCTGGTTGATTGGACTCCTCTCTTTATTCATTCCTACATTTCTTTCTACTCCAAATCTGAATTTACTACTAGAGATCAAGTAATAAAAGTCCTTTTTTCCTCATATCATGACTATGATATTTTTACCTTATTAATCAAAATACTTAAAAACAAGCAATTGATTCTATGTGATGAGGTTAGTGGAAACAATAATAGCTAGATATGATGGCATTGTGCAAAATGCATTATAAATATTATCTCACTTGATCTTCACAACAACTAGAGGAGGTAGATGCTATTATTATCCTCATTTAATAGATGAGGAAACTGAAACAAACAAAGGTTATGTGACTTTTCTAGAATAATAGAGCTAGTAAGTATCTGAGGATAGATTTGAACTCAGATCTTCCTGACTCTTGGGCCAATCCTCTACTGAACTCTCTAGCTAAAAGTATAGCTAGAGAGTTCAGTATATATAAATTACTTAAATGTGAAGCTTCAAGAGAAAAGATATCACTATAAAAGAATAAATTATTTTACATTAATAACAAGAATGGAACTTTGGGCACTAACTATTTCCCTTATAGAGTCATATTCTGGTGCTATACCTACATAACTTTACATAAGTGGCTCCCATATTGTAAAAATGGAGATTTGAACCCCAGACTTCAATCCCCAGAAGTCCTTGGTACTTCCCAGAATTCCCTATAATCTCACCTGAGTCATCACCTGAGTGTGAGAACACAATTTAGTATTTAAAGGGCTCTCTGCCTCCCAAGAGCCTCTCTTCTTCCACTTCTAAGCACACAGGTCTCTCTACCTGGCAGGCAAGATGTAGTGAGTAGGTTGTGAATGGGCTAATGTGCCCTAGGCACATGCATTTCTTATTTTTGTATTTTCTTATTTTCTTGATTTCTAATAATCTTTAATAAACCTCTAAAAATATAATACTATCAGTAGAAACTAAATTTAACTTTTACAATATCAAACATGTAAAATCTCTTCACCTTCTGATTTACAGAATCCCTAGTTTCTGTTAATCAGGACCTAAGTACCACTTCTTACACAAAGCCTTTCCTGATCCCCACTTTCACTTTTTAATTTCTTTAAATTTATTTCATTTCCTTATCTGTGTAGGAGTTGAATTTCTTTCTTCTCCCCCTATCCCAAACCCACTCCCTGGAATATATGTCCCTATAGTGTAAGAATTATTTTATTTTTGGCTTTGTATCCCAAGAACCTGGCACAGTGTTTTCCATACCAAAGGCATTTAATACATGTTTATTTATTTAAAGTTAAACTGTAAAATAAGCTAGCCCCCAATTTTTTAAATTCCTTATCCTGTTAGAAAAAACAGTTCTCTGGCAATGTCTAAGCAAGATGGGGGGTAGCTAGGTGGTACAATGGAAAGAGCACTGGGCTTGAAATCAGAAGATTCATCTTCATAAGTTCAAATCTCTCCTCAGACACTTACTAGCAGTGTGACCATGGGAAAGTTGCTTAACCCTTTTTTGCCTTCATTTCTTCATCTGTAAAACAAGCTGGAGAAAGAAATGGCAAACTACTCCAGTATCTCTGCCAAGAAAATTCAAATTAGGATAAAAAAAGAATTGAACCTGACTGAAAAACAACAGCAAATAGGAACATGGTGGTTATTGGTATCAGAAATACAGTAATGGAAAGTAATCTAAAGTTATTCAGCTGTGAAATACAGCTCCTAAAATCAGACTTAAGAAGATAATGACTATTAGTCACTTTTATCTTCCTTCCGAATTCAGTTAAAGAACTCAATGAATTGTCCTAAATCTATGAACAAAATAACTAAGATTATTACAATATTCATTTTAATTAAAATTTATTACTTGAGGGTTAGATAGGCTTTACTCTTGAGTTTTTATTGCACTATTTCTATATTTTGTCTGACTGATAACCCCATTGTTGATTAAGGTAGTGGAGATCATTAATTTATATAATTCAGTAGTGTAATGAGGAACTCTGATTTGTATGTCCTATTTTTTCTCTTTTAACAAAAGCAGTTAACTCTTACTTGAGACTTTAGCCAATTGTATTCAAAACATTCAAATTTACTGTACAAATTAAAGAGTGGAACAGAAACATGCCAAGATGAGGAAATAGTGATGCCTAAATTGACTAGATTAAACATCTAGGCAGGGGAAAAGTCTGTCCACAGGACTAATAGTTCTTTCACCTTCAATTTCTCTCACTTTTATTCTCAAAAGTAATAATAGCTTCACATTTACATAATAATTGCCAGTGTTTATGCCTTTCATAGTGTTATACACTACAGTGTAGTGCTGGAAAATACTTAACAATGGGCTCTGATTGATGATGGGTGGGGGATGTACTCATAAACACTTTTAAACTTAATCTGCATATCAACTTTTTCTCCATCATTTTCTTAAGTCTATTCAATTAACAAAGCAATAAATCAAGCCCTGACATAGCATTTGTCAATTTCCATGGTGTAAAAAATGGTAACCCAGGAAATTTTAACAACTGGCTCTCAAGAGCCCTTTCAGGTTGGATTCAGCATACCTCTGCAATGCGTACAATGGGCAGTTGATAATTACTTATTAAATGAATGATAAATGAATGACAAAATGAACATATCAATGAATGGATTTTTTAAAATAGTTTATTAGGAATCCCTTTTTCATTCCTCTTTTGGCAACAGGTGGTACAATGGCTAGAGTGCCAAACCTGGAATCCAGAAACCCTGACTTCAAATCCATCCTCAGACACACACCAGTCGTGTGACATTGGGCAAGTAACAATCTGCATTTGCCTCAGTTCCCTCATCTATTACAAGGAGATAATAATAGCATCTAACTCCCCAAGTGTTGAAAATGAAAAGAAATAATTTTAAAGTGCATAATATAATATCCAGAACATTATAAATGCTACATAAATATTAGCTATTACTATTCTCAATACTGTTATCATAATCATTATTAATCACCTCTAGGAGATACTTTTATCAACTTTATCTTCAATTCTTTGACATCAAGATGGTTTTCTTAATTGATGACACATAAATAGATTTTTTTTAATTATCCGAAATATAATCCACACTTCAATAATCCTCAATGGGAACAAAGCTCAGATTTCATCATAAGAATTACAACTAGAAAGGGGCAACAGTCATATGGATTTTACATTTATCATTTTACAGGTGATAGAATTGACACTCAAAACAATGGAGTGACTTGCCACGTGCTATAGACATTTAAGTGGCTGAGCCACGATTCAAACTGAAGTCCCCTGACTCCAAAGCCAGTAATTTCTCCTCTACCCCATTGAGATCCCCATTCATGTGTCTGTGGGATTCAAATAAACAAAATTGCATTCATACATTTTTAGACTGGACACATTATTAATGCATTGATCTTTGCAACTGGATTAAGAAATAGACTGAAAATTTCCAGAGCTACAATATGTGGCCATCAAAAATTCTAGAACATCATGGTAATTCACTTCAATTCAATTTGACAAGCATGTATAAATCAACCTACTGTCAACATTTCCTTTATGAAATTGTCTCTTTTTATAAGACTAACTCAAGAGTAAATCATCAGGAAAATCAGACAAACAAATGCAATCAGTATATTTCCAATTTGTGAAGGAAATCTTTAACAGAATACCTGTAGTAAGCAATCAAGCTACTTCTGGTGTGTGTTATTCAATTCGGAGAGCCTTCAGAATACAGTGACCAAGATCACGAGATGACTCAAAACTCTGATATCTGGATAGTGGTTTCTTGAACTGGCAAAATTAAGCTAGAAATTCTAAAAAATCTAACAGGACACATAACCCTCCTCAAGACTGAAAAGTTTTCATGTAAAAAAACTATTATAAGTGTTCCCAATGGCAGAAGCAATGGAAACAAATGGGGAGAATTAAGTCTTGGACTCAATAAAGGAAAGGGGAGGAACTCCATAAAAAGCCATTCCTAAAGGGAAATGAACTTCCTTGGGAATTAATGAGCTCCTCATCATTGAAGGTCTTCAAATAGAGGATATTGCATACGAGAATGATGACATGGATAAGGACTAGCTTTTGAGATTAAGATTTTCTTTTTTTCCATAAAGCAAAAGAGCTAAACTGGCACCTGAGGATAAACAAGTTTGAAACCAAGACTTTTAAAAATAGTTTTATTCTCTTTCTTTCACTGATCAAGAAGCCAAATTATCTAGTAATTTACTATATGCAGATAACAAATGGTCAAATGTCTTTACCTACATTTATACCCTTACAAGATCAAACTGATAGGGAAAACAACCCTGCACTAAAGTTTTGCCTCTTGGTAAATATACTCTCCTATGAGAAAGTCTAGAAAAGAGATATCTTGTGTGCCTCCCTACTTAGAAGAAGAGAATGACACATTCTTCCACAAAAGATTTTCTTGAAAAATTTTGGAAGTAATTTGTAAATTAAGTCATCTACTTCTCTTTTCCTTACATTATTTATATGATAAAATTGTAGATATGTAGATATTTCTGTTTTGCTTCAGCTCTAGAATAAATTACGTATTGTAAGCTCATGAAAATTAGAAGTAACAGCACAAAACAAAGTAAAATGGAAATTATATATGAGCTAGTCAGTGTCATTTTTTTCAGAATCACTCTTAGAAGCAAATGAAACTTTGAATCCAGTTTCTTTTAATCTTACTATATCGAAGGAAGCAAAAGAGAATGCAACACCTGGATTACTTTTTCTGTTTGGGTAACAAAAATTTTCTTCTATGAGTGATCTAAGGCAAATCTTAATTCCTCTGAGCCTCAGTTTTCTTATCTGTAAAGTGAGGGGTAGACTTGACCTCTTAGACCCCTTACTACTTGAAATCTATAACCCTATGATAATACTATGGATATAAAATTTTCTGCCAAGCAATAACAGAGGTGATAACCATAAATTGAAAAGTCAGCCTGACTAAAATATATCTTCACAATGCCAAAGTGCTGGATAAAAATAGAAAATTCCAGCCAACAGCTGGAGGTTTTCTTACCTATCCCCAAACAGCTGGATATTTGAGGACACCAAAGAAACTTCTTTTTCACTCTACTTTGTATTTGGACAGCATACAAGCATTTTAGCTGCCTTGCAGTAGATGTACTACCTGTCACTGGCTTTCACTCTCTAAGGCTAAGGCTTTTCATTGATAAAGTGCCAATGAAAGGATACAGCTTTGCTACCTCATCATCTGACAAGTTATAAGCAGTATATTTTGGGGGAAGGGAGTTTGGATGCTGTCCTTTATAGGATACCAAGTAGAGTCAGTGCTTGATTACTCATTTTTGAAAATCAGAGCAAAGGTTAAATCTCAAATTCATCTCTTCCTGCCATTCAGGATGTTCCTTTCACTGCCAGATGGTGTATACTAAGATAATGCATTCTTAAACCATGAACCCAAACAAAGGATAATTAGGACAATACCCCTGATATTTTCCTGAGTCCACAAGGCATTGCAAAGCCAGGTGTAAATAATCTTTTGATCATCTACTGTTTTGGATCTTTTAGCCATTAGCATGAATCGCCAAATATTTACTATACTATAAAAAAAAAAAGAGTTGCATTTTTATTCCAACATCTTTACATTTTCTTTCCAGTTCTCTTCTTATCCAATTTATGTGAATAACAAATCTTATAAAGGGGCACATTATTTGAATTTATACTATATTTTTGGTGGGCTGGAACCAACTTTTTTATTTTATGTAATTATAACAAAATAGTGGGAATTCTAATGCGTTCAACCATTTTAAATGATTCATTATTCACACTAATTGGGACATGACTGTCTTATTCTGCTCAGGCATCTGGAGTACTGTGTTCAATTTTGAGGTGTACCTTCCCCATTACAGAGAAATGAGAGATTCTGGGTACTGAATAATACAGAAATATTTTTGTATACAACCATTGAGGAAATTCATTTTGCTTAACTATGCATATTTGTTCCAAGAAATTTATTTTTCTTTTCTTTTTCCCAATGGGAAGAAGATGGAAAGAAGAAAAATATAAATTTCTATCACATTTCTTGAATAAAGAGATGGGAAGGGTGTTGTAGATATAAAATATTAAATGACCTTTCTTAGTTTTACTCAGCTGCTTAATTTTATTATGAGAGATTGCTCACAAAATTGAAATAATTACTGAATGTTTATAGTATAAAATCAAAACATATCAATAAATCCTTTTTAAAATGATAAAATTATCTGGAGTAGGTTGAGAAGAATGTAACCAGGATGGTTCGTAATATAATATGATCCACAATTTTTAAAAAGTCTTAGAAATCATCCAGAGAATTCTTTAATCTGTTGTCTTTGTATTTATTTTTTTAAATTCTGATAACTATATTTAAATATAATTGGTTTCCTATATAACTATACATATTTCACTTTATGCATTTTGAAACATTCTGAGAAGGGATCCATAGGCTTCTCCAGACTGTCCATGACACATGAAAAGTTAAGAACTCCTGATCTAGTACAACTTCACAGAAGTGAAGCAATTTTCCTAGGGTCACACACAGGTAATAAAAAGAACTAGAATTTGAACTAGAGCTGTTTTATTCCAAATTTACTACTCTATCTCCAGGTCTGTCTTCTAGGAAGATATTTATGAATCTTTCAGAAAACCTGAGCAGAAATATAAAGAATTTATATTTTATAGATGGTAGCTAAGTGGTTCAATGGATTGAGAGCCAGGCCCAGAGGTGTAACGTCCTGGGTTCAAATGTGGCCTCAGACACTTCCTAGCTGTGTGACCCTGAGCAAGTCACTTAATCCCCAATACCTAACCCTTACCATCTTTCTGATTTGGAACATAATATTGATTATAAGATCCAAAACCCATTATCAATAAAAGACAGTAAATTTTTTTTTAAGTTTCTCCAACAGGATTATTGACACAACATTTTTTAATCTATGAGGTACTCACTCACTCTTAGAACATAAGAATATGCCAATAGCATGAATGAGAGATCAATTATTAGGAACTTGCCAGTATTGTGAGTGCTAAATGCTAAATTATAAAAGTTCATTAATTCCTTGAGCATCTACAAAAAAGGAAGTGACTGTGAACTATAATTACTGATTACATAGAGTAGGATTTCAATAGCATTGAAAATATTGACAACTATAGTTTGGGGATGATTAAAAATAAAAACAATCTATATTTTCATAGTAAATGACTCTATGAATTGATTAATGATTCTATATGTGAGCAAAGGCAAGACCAGTAAAAACAGCTGATTAAAGACATACTTGACCAAAAGTATATGTTTAATTCCCAGAAAGAATGTCAAGAGGTCATGTGGAATATCGCTGCTATGCCTTTGGGCAGATTAATAATTGAACAATCCAGGACAAATAGTTGTCGGTTCCAATTTTCATTGTTTCTATGAAAAAGATGTCACAGCTGACAGAAGCTATTTCCAACATTTAATCACAGATCCTACACCACATACTCCCTCTACAATTTCATCCTCATAGAATCCCAAGCTTACATCAATGGATGCCAAAAGTGCCATCTCTCCTGCACAAGCCTTTTCTGATTCCTATACTCAGTACTCTCTTGCCACCTGAAATTATATTGTATAATCTTTATATTCACTTATCTACAGCATATCCTCTAAGTAGAATATAAACTTATTTATTTATTTTTGTCTCTATACCTTCACCACCTAGCATAACACTTTGACCACAGAACATACTTAACAAATACATACCTTACAAATAATTCGTCCTTTGTAGTTAATGGCTATTAAAACTTAATCTAAGACTTTATTAAGACTTTGAGTACACACTGTATTTATTGAATTCAACTGAATTAAAGAAATTGCCCTTAGAAAAAGTAATGATAATTGATCGATTTTTTTCCTCATGATAATACTATTTTTTTGTTTTACTTTTCATTCTTGTATTTAAAACAAAGTTTTAAAAATGTTTTTTAATTTAAAGTTTTTTGGTAGGGGAAAATGATAGGGATCTGTGATTTCATTGATAAGAGGAGTTTTCAGTGTGAAAACCCAGTCTATGAATACATGCCAACAACTCTTCTACAATTTATATTTTTAGAGAGTTTCCAGGGACAATGAGAAGCTAATGACTTGCCTAGGGCACACAGCTATTAGTGGTGAGAGGCAGGATTTAAACCCATGTTTTCCTGATTCTGTTATACCCCATGTTCTCTATTATACCGCCTTGTGTTTCAAGCAATTATAAGCATTAAACTGCTGCTTTGTTGGATTATGTTCTTAAAGATGACTGAGAATGATTAATAATGGAAAGAAGACATGACTGATAAAAAACAAATGAATTATCAACAGTTTCACAGAATGCCAGAGCTGAAAGGGACAGTAGAAGCCATCTAACCCAACATCCTTAACAAATGAGAAATCAAGTTCCATGAGAAAATATGATAGGCAGCCCATTCCACTTTTGCCTGGCTCCAATCCAAATGAAGTCCAATTATAGCAAAGCTAGGTTAGAACTTGGATATTATAAAATTTTTTAAATAGCATAACCACTAATTAGTTATTTGAATTTTAATTCTCTAGTAAGGAATCATCTATACAGCATGGAATGCAAATGTAATATTTCTACAATGATTTCTTGGAGTGAAGGAGAAAGGGTTAATATTTCTCACATAACTAAAAAGCAGGACTTTGCTTTCTAATCTGAACTATTACTTTCCAATTAAAAGTTTCTATGATGTTGTACTCATTTGAAATCTGTATTCTCTTTGTGACTGGAGCCACTATTCACAGTGCTATCATTTGAGTCTCCCTCTTAATATCAGAATCATCAGAGACTTTGCTCAGAGAGCTGCCCTATTCCTTATGCTTAAAAGGCTTTTCAGACAATTGTTTTGGTTTCCCAGTCATGCATACTCAGCTATGTAGTTTGATGTTTGGTTGCAGTGAATCCTTTAATTATTTCTTATCTTTCTGCTTTTGATAATATCTACTTTGGCATCATATAGTCGATATCTAGAAATCCAGGAACTGCCAAGTCTTTAGCTGTGTCCAACGTAATGTCACTGTGTCATGTCAAGTATCATGCTAGGACTTTGTCGTGAATGGAAGTCTGTGTGCTCCAGCAGAGAACATGTTGGATTTTGAATCAGAGGAACTGAGAACAAAATTTAGCTAAGCTATTTACTATCTACATGACTACAGGCAAGTCATTTGTCATCTGTCTCTGGTTTCTCATCTATAAAGATAAGGTAGACTAAATAACCTCTAAGGTCACCATGAGCACTAGATCCTAAGAAAAATATTATGGATCATATGAACAATATGGTCATTTTGAGCTTATCCTTCCACATGTGGTTCAGTAAGACTTATGGGTATTAGATTTGGATTCTGAGCACCAGAGTTGGAATGCTGGCTTTGCTATCCAATATCCACTGTCCATGAGGCATATCCATGTGCACTATCTATCCTGGACAAAATCATTTCACTTCATTGGACCTCCATCTATTGATCCACAAAATAAGAGGGCAATGGGATGGTGGAAAGCATACCCTGGAGTCAGAGGACCTTGGTTCAAATTCTGCCTCTGATGCTTACTGCCTGTGGAACATTTTGCAAGATATATCACCTCCCTGGGCTCCATGTTCCTCATCTGTTGTTGGTTACCAAGCATTTTATAAGCACTTACTGTAGTCTAGGTGTTATACTAGTAATACAAAGAAAGGTAAAAGCATAACCTCTGCCCTCAAGGAGCTCACATCTCAATAGGGGAGACATGTAATGAGGAAGTGATCATACCCAAAGAGAACCAAAATGACCTTACTATGTTGGGGTCAATGTACAGTGTGTCCAACTATGATTAATCATACCAATATGAGCTCAGAAGGCTCTACTGCAGTTTGGGCACATATAATCTGTATGAACATTTGGGATAGAGATGTTTAAATTTGTGAACCTTATGTTTCTTTTGAACTACTGCAATTCTGCTTTGCTCATAGAACAAAGCAACTTCTTTGATGTAGGCATGGTATGCTTGATGGTCCTATGCCAGTGTCTCACAATAAATATCAAAATTTTTCAGAGAGTTCTTTAGAATATCTTTATATTGTTTCTTCTGCCCTCCAGACAAACTCTTGCCTTATGCAAGTTATCTATAAAATAGTCTTTTAGGTAAGCAAGCATTTGACATTCAGACAACATGGCCAACTAGCATTAAGGAATAAGAAGGAGGAAATTTGGCAAAGTTCTTCTATTGCAGAAGATGAAATCTGAGGTGAGTACTGAAGGAAGGTAGAGAAGCCAAGAAGCTGATGATTTGAGGAGCATCTGCCCTAGAATGAGGGAGAATCGAAGAAAAGTCACTGAGTTAGGAATTGGAATTTTTGTACTAGCAGACAAGGAACATTGTCACTGGTTTGTAGAATACATGGGAGGTAGGGGGCATTCATTGTGTAAGAAGACTGGAAATACAGGAAAGGTTCAGATTGTGAAGGACTTTGAAAGCAAAACAAAGAGATTTCTATTTGAAACTGGAGGTAATAGGCACTAAATATGTGTGGGGTGAGCAGTAACATGTCAGATTTATTCTCAAGGAAGATCACTTTGGGAGCTGAGTGGTGGATGAAGTAGAATGTGGAGTGGCTTAAGACAGGATGACCACCTGGACTGTTGTAACAATATTCTAGGTATAAGGTAATGAGGGATTGCACAAGAATATGAGTGAAGAAGAGAATGCATACAAGATATTTGAATGTATTAAAGGCAAAAGCTGGTAACAGATTAGGATGACATTGAGGTTTCAATCCTGAGTAACTAGAAGGATTCCATGAACAGTATTAGGAAAGCTTGGAAGAAGTTTGAGAGAAAAGGTCATGATAAATTATGCTTTGAACATACTGAGTTTGAGATATCTATGGGACTTCCAGGTTGAGATTCCAATATGTAGTTGGTGATGACACTAGAGATCAGAATTGAGGGTAGGGCTATATAAATAGATGTGAGAATCATCTGCACAGAGATATTGGGTTAGATGGCTCTGGGGTCCCTTCCAGCTCTAGAACTATGGTCCTATGATGCTTTCACCAGATGATTCCAAGATCCATTATAGTCTTATATCCTAGAGTCAAAACCATACATGATTCTGGCAGAATTTAGTTTTGCCATTGATACTGCTACTGTATACTGTATATTAGGCCTTTAGTTTGATCTCAAGCTTGATGTTGCATTAAATCAGCCTTACCCACTAAGCTTCCCAAAGAATTATCTTGTTCTTTCTCAAAAGAGGGATCTAGTTTTCTTCTACAGAGGGTCAGACTCAAGGTTAATGAACAGAAAAGTAGTGTCATCATTTTACTGGTAAATATTAAACAACTAGCTCTCTGAAAAAAAAGGTACCCATTATACTTTTTAACTCAATATGCTCTATTAATATTTTCTCCATTATTGTTTAAAGTCTAGACAATCAACAAAACAATAAATTAAGCTCCGGTTTGTACATTTGCCAATTTCAGAGTTATAAATGCTCATACTGAAAATTTAACAACCTTCTCTCACAAGATGACCCCAGCATACCTCCAGATAGTAGCCAATCTGCAGTACAAGAAAAAGAGAGGCGAAAATCTTGTTGATACACAAAGATACAAGTCCAAGCAGCCAGACCTTGAGCAATGTTCTCAGGTATACAAGGATAGATATAGATATAGATATAGATATAGATATAGATATAGATATAGATATAGATATAGATATAGATATAGATATAGATATAGATATAGATATAGATATAGATATAGATATAGATACAGATACAGATATAGATATAGATGATATAGATATAGATATAGATATGAGTCAGAACAAAGAATCAGGACAAGAGACAGAAAATAATAGCCAAAAAAAGATCAAGATGAAAACAGGCTCTGGGTGAGATATCACATCACAGGAATAAATATAGTACAAGATCAGAAGACAGAATTTATTGAATTCAGAAGCCCTGGTTCTATTCTTAACATATTTACAGATTCTACCTACTTCTCTCAATTCACTCAATAAGCCATATCTGAATTGCATCTATTCTTGCAAGTGGTAGCAACTATTATTTCTTTCCCCAGTACGTTCCCTCCAAGTCCTAGGATCTTGACTTATACTCGCACCAGTTTTAGGAAGGTTAACTATAATACTGTTGATTTTTGAGAAAGAAAAATTTGAGTTTTAGTCTTGCCTAATTTACTTATTAACTATGTGGCCCTGGGAAAGTCCTTTAACCTCTCCCAGGCTCTGTTTCCTCATCTTTAAAATAAGAATCACAGTACTTGCTTAGTCCACTGTAAACAGAAACAAATCTATTAGGACAAAAGTACAAACCTTCATGTAGCTCATGAAGAATTCATATAATTCTGTGCACAGATGGAAGAGCCTTCCATATATTTAGGTTCCTTACAGCCCTGGAACCCCTGATTTCTTTTAAGGGGGATCAGCAGAGCCTAGGTTTAGTGACTCTGAGCCTCTTTTTAATCAATGTGTTCTAGAAGGTCTGACTGTTCTTTTATTGCTTGGAAGTGCTGAAAGTGTAACTGAGTGAGTCAGGATCCAAAAGACTCTCGGCATGATAGAACACTGGGTTGGGTATAATAAGATTGAAGCTTATAGAGAAATTTTAAAGTCATGCACTTGATTCCAAATAGAAAAAATCAATTTCATAGGTTCAAGATGGTGGAAGCAAGTATCAACAGTAGTTGTTTTGGTGAAGACCTGTGAGTTTTAGGGGACTATAAGCTCAATAGAAGTCAGCAATGTGATGTAGTAATCAAAAAGCAATGTAATCACGAGCAACCTTGAGGGGCATAGCTTACAGAAATAAGGAGTGATGGTCCCACTGTGCAGTGCCCTCATCAGACCTCTCCTGGAATACTGTGTTCAGTTCTGAGAACCCCAGTTAAAAGAGGATAGTCTGGAAACGAAAGGGCCTTGACTTCATGTCATATGAGGATCAGATGAATGAAATAAGCATGTTTAGCCTGGAGAAAAGAAGGCAAGGGATGATAGCTATATTTAAGTATCTAAAGACCTGCCAAGTAAAAGTGGAAGCGAGACCTATTCTACCTAGATCCAGAAGGCAGAAACAGGAGTGATGTGTAGAAGCTGCAAAAAAAAAAAAAAGCCAATTTAGGCTTAATGTCAGGAAGAAGATATCTAACAATTAAAGCTGTTGAAAAATAGAATGGGCTGCTTTGAGAGATGTTAGTTCCTCTGCTTGTATGTCTTCAAAGTAGAGGCTAATTATTTTAAAGTAGAGATTCTTCTTCAGGTATAGTTTGAACTAGATTGCTTCTTGGGTCCCTTCTCACTTTAAAAATTTGTTATTCTGTGACACTTAACACCGAGAGTGTTGTTACAAAGATAAAATGAGATTTGAAATATCAAGTACTTTGCAAACCTTAAAGTATCATCCATCCCTTCCCAGGTAAGGAGTGGGTGCTGGGGTCGGAGTGCCCATCCTCTGATTTCTACAATAGTACAAAAGGTCTCCAGTTGAGGTGCCCCAGGGTGAAAATTATGGAAAATTCAAACTAGATGATGAAGCACTCTCATTAGTTGCTGGTTTAGATTTTGTGTGGTTTGTGGGTGTTCCAGGTTTTTACATTCTGTATGCACTACTCTGAATTGCTGAGCCCCCTTCAGGTGGTACCTGCAAATCATGAGTGTATTTTTAAGCAAATATCTTCTCCCAAATGATAAGATTCCATTGGGCCAAGCAGAGTTGCAGAAATGACATACATGTTAGTAACCAAGAAGGAACCCCAGATAGCAGTCTGGAAGCCTAACTCAAGAGATTTTTTTTAATATATTTTATTTGATCATTTCCAAGCATTATTCGTTAAAGACATAGATCATTTTCTTTTCCTCCCCCCCACCCCCCATAGCCGACGCGTAAGTCCACTGGGCATTAGATGTTTTCTTGATTTGAACCCATTGCTTTGTTGATAGTATTTGCATTAGAGTGTTCATTTAAAGTCTATCCTCTGTCATGTCCCCTCAACCTCTGTATTCAGGCAGTTGCTTTTTCTCGGTGTTTCCACTCCCATAGTTTATCCTTTGCTTATGAATGGTGTTTTTTTTTCAAGAGATTTTTTTAAGGGCTTATCAAGGAAGGTGGAAAAAGAGGGCAGAATGAATGATATTTTGAAAGTAATATCCAAAAAATGGCATAATTCCTTTCAATTCAATATATTTATTTAGCAGTCACTGTGCCAGGCACTAGGGATTTAGGCAGCATAGTGTAACGAATGGGGCACTGAACTTGGAATCATAAAGATCTGGGTTCAAAGTCTACCCTTAAATATTTGCTATCTCTGTGGCCCAGAGTAAGTCATTTTTTGTGTTTCCATTTTCTCATGTAAAATGGGGAAGTTGGACTTAATCACCTCTAAGATCCCTTATAGCTCTAAATCTATGATCCTCTGATCCCTCAAGAACTTTACCATCTGCTGAGGAAAGAGGACACAACATATACAAATGAATAGTGAGGAGCAATAATCTGACAGCAAAGACGTGTGAGATGATAAGGGAAAGTCTACTGAGATAAATAGCTATTTCTCTACATAGAAACATAATGGAAAGTTTAAAACCCCTACACATACAGTTGTAGAGGAGGTAAGTTGACACCTCCATGGCCCCCACCACAAATACACACCTACACAATATGAACCTCCAGGCATGGACCTAACTGAAACTGTTACAAGGTGATAGTTGTCCCTAACTACTCCATGGTGTAATCCTCAAGGAACAAAGTTATTTAAGGCAGCATTGTAGGTATGCCTGAAGTTAATGACCATTAACCTGACCTACTTACTTCTGAAAAAGCCAGAATTACTGTATTGGGCCACAGTGGTGAGCTACAGGCTCTACCAAAGTCAACAATGTAATATGGCAGCCAAAGCTATAACTAGGAATGTTTGTGCCCACTGCAAGCATCACAAACTGGGACAAGCAGCAATAAAGTCTCTCTCAGTTGAAAAAGAAAGGGATGGACAGAGGCAGAGAGTTGGAGACAGTCACAAAAGCCTACTGCATAATGTGTGGACGGAAAAGAGGACAGAGCTGGAGATTTCACCTCAGCACAGCATCTGGTAGCATCCTATTTTAAAGAATTATTCTCACTGTCAAGCTGGGTTGTTTCTAGTCTGATGAAGGATAACAAATGCTGTCAACACCCTCCAGATTTTACACTCTTTAAATTCAGCAATCAAGGGTGCAAATCTCCAGTCAATCGAATTACTGACCAAAAAAGAAAAAAAAAGCAAAGGTGGGGGGCAAAAGAAGAGAAGGGAATGAGCATTCATCTAGTGTCTACTACAAGTCCTTTAAAAATATTATCTCATTTGATCCTTACAAAATTCTGTGACAAAGGGGCTATTAACCTTATTTTACAGTTGATGAAACTGAGACAAAAATGAAGTGACTTGTCCAGAGTCATACAGAGAACAAGAGTCTGAATAAGGATTCAAACTCAGATTTTTCTGAATCCAGGCCCAGCACTCCATCCACTAAGCCACCTAGCTACCTTGGGTAGCATTTAGAGACATATGGTCATAGTATATCTAAAGCATTGTGTTCAGCTCTGAGTGCTGCAATAGGTGTGTTTACAGAATGACTGAATTTTTCTGTACATATAGATCTTTTCCCCTTTTCCTTCATCTCTTTGACATAGATCTAGTACTGGTATTTCTGGGTCAAAGGATATACACAGTTTGACAGCCCTTTGGGCATAGTTGCAAATTGTTCTCCAGTTCAAACTCCAACAATAGTACATTATTGCCTCAATTTTTCCACATCATTTTACTTGTCCATCATATTAGCCAATTTGATAGGCATGATTTTTATTTTTAGGAGTTATATTCATCAGTGAATTTTTGTATCTCTTTTTCCATTTGGCCAATTCTATTTTTAGGCTTTTCTCTTCTACCTTTTTTGCCCCTTTTATCAACCTGTT
This sequence comes from Monodelphis domestica, assembly GCF_027887165.1. Classification (NCBI taxonomy): domain Eukaryota; kingdom Metazoa; phylum Chordata; class Mammalia; order Didelphimorphia; family Didelphidae; genus Monodelphis; species Monodelphis domestica. The sequence goes on from NC_077229.1 coordinate 165,844,150, forward strand.
AATTTTTGTTTCATAATTTTCTTCCTTTGATTTAATTTCTTTACCTAATTTTTCAGTTAGCACTCTTGCTTTATTTTTTAAATCATTTTTAGTTCTTCTAGGAATTCTTGTAGGCCTTGTGTTTAATTCACCATTTTTAAGGCTCTATTTATAGCTGTTTCAACTTCATTGTCTTTCTGAGTCTTGTCTTCCTCATCACCACAGTAGACATTTATGGTCAACATCTCTTGTTATTGTTGTTTACTCGTTTTTCCACCCTACATCTTGATTCTGGAACTTTATGTTAATATTGAGCTCTATTCAAGGCATGATTTAGTGTTGGAGCTCTGTCTTAGGCTTCAGGCTTTTTCTATCCCAGACTGTTCAGACTATTCAGACTGTTTTCTGAGCTAGTTCTAGGAGTTTATAAGTCTTTGGTGCTTCCAAGGAGGTGAGATCTGGGGAGAAATTCTCTTGGTCTATACTCTGGCCCTTACCCCACCAGGCCTCCTGATCCCTTAAATGCAATAGATACTGTCCCTCAGGGTCTGTCATCTCCTATATCCAGAAGTGAGAATGTCTTTCATGACCTCACTCCCACTTAACCAAAAGTGCTCCTCTCTGCCCTCGAACTGCGACCCAGAAGTACATTAGGGATTGCCAAATATCATTTGCTCCTATGTCCAGTGCTAACACAAGGGCACCTTATAATCTCTTTCTAACCCCTTATGTGAAATTTAGATTACCCCACCCTACTTAGATCTTACTTTATGAAGAAGGTGAAATTGTAATCTCCTGATTGAACAATGAAGGTACTTAGTTCTTACTTTATAGTGAGGCTAGAACTTTAAGCTAAGTCTATTTTAAGATCTTAATACAAAAAGGTGTTAAGTAACTATAAAGGGTAAATTAATCACAAAAAGGTTAAGTAACTAACAAAAGGTGAACTTAACAAAGAAGTGTTAAGTAACTCAAAAGATATAATCTAATCAAAGAAGATGAGAACTAAAGAATGGGTAGCCCTGGAGAAAAGTCTCTGATATGATTGGTAGATGTGAAAATTTAGAGGAGGGGACACAAGAGTAAAAGGTCTATATATTTCGTATCACTTCCTCTTTCCGGTAACCTTTGGCAGTGGAGAGGTGGCTGGTGGCAACGTGCCGGGCCTTTTGGCATCTTGGTGTGGCTACAGCTATTTTCTGGTTTGGTGGTGAGTTTCTGACTGAGTTTTCCCTCCTTTACTTTCCAAACTTTATCCTCTTAGAAACCTCTAATCTCCTTCAGAGACCTAGTGGCGGAGATCTTGAACTCCCCTGGCACAGGCCAGGTGGGAGAAATCCTATACCCTCTTCCCTCTTTCTTATTAAATCCTTCCCTCTATATCAATTAAAATTACCATAAATTTCCAGACTGACTTGGGTATTTTATTTGGAATTTTTCCCTAGCAACCAATTAATTAGATTTTAAGTCACAACCCTAAAATTATCTTTTCACTTATCATCTTGTAGATCTCTTTTTCTGGCTTCTTATGTTGTCTTGGGCTGGAAGAAAATCTTATCCTGACTTTTTTTATTCTGCTGCTCCAAAATTCAATTTGAGGTTGTATTTTTAAAGTTGTGAGGAAGAGAATGTTAGGAGACTTTATCTGGGTTGCTAACTCTACTCTAGCATCTTAGTCAAAACTCCTTGAAGTTTAACACTTTAAAATAAGTGAAAAAATTACTATTTCACTGGTTGACAATATCATTATATATTGGTTGATATATAGTAAAGAAGAATGAGTAGAATTGCCTCTGAGATTATTACTCCTGAAAAAAATCTGATTAAAAAATCATCAGTAATCACAAAACCCTATATCTACTATCTCACCTCCCAAAAATCTTTATAAAAATAAACTATACATGTGTTAATGGTAACCTTGATAAAAATAAAAGAAGAGGCAGACTTTCAGACATATTGCATAGCAGCCCACCTTTGCAGTCACATTAAATGGTGTTATCACTGGGGTTGTTTGTCAACCCATTAAAAAGGATTAGATTCAAAAGAGAAAAATGTATCTGAGCTTAAGAACATTGAACATAAGAGCAAACACCATTGGTGGTGACCAGGATTGAAGAGAATCTTGCTTTGACTGTGTGATGTCTTAGTTGGAGAGGCAGCATGGTGCTGCGTAAAAATCATTGGATTTGATCTCATGATACAGTTTCAGATTATATCTTTCCTATCACTTTATGTGAGGTACATCCTCTCTCTGCCTCAGTTTCATCATTTATAAAAGATTATGTACTAAGGGACATTTAAAGTCCCTTCCAATTCTACATCAATGACTCTATGACTCTACCGGTCTATCTACTTAATGATTTGCATATGTTAATACACAAACTTAGCAGAAGTTATGGAGCTCAAAGTTGATGGGCATAAAAGGAGGTTCAATGGTCAAATCATAGACCCAGGAGTACTAGAGTCAGACTACATTAAGTTGCATAATTTCTATGAGGTCCTAAAGGCTAGAGGTGATAACTAAGGGAGAAGGAGTTGAATGTATTAGAATATATCAAAGTCCCTTATGTTGGAAAGTCATCATTCTACTCATTTCCTTACCTTGTTTTATCCCTTTCCACAAATATTTCCTAACTTTCCTGCTCTCCATGCCAAAGTTGCACTAAAGAATTGAACAAAGAAATGAATGCTATTGATATCCCATGATCTCTCTGAAAACTGTCCCTAATTCCATGCAAGTAGAAATTAATTTTGAGAAATGAAATGAGTCTGAAAAGCTCAGTTTAAAATCATTAGCAGCCTTCCCTTCTTGCCTCTCAAATGGGATACAGTCCACATGAATATCACTCAGCAACAAGATTTGAACAAGGAACTGTTCAAGTCACACATACATTTGTCTACATCCAAAAGAATTTGAATCCTTTGGAAACTAACTCAATACAAAAAGAAAGAATTCATCTACAATAAATCATGTTGGCATAACCCAATAGAATAATTCAAAACAGTATAGATGATAAAAAACTCATCAATCATAATAATAATTGAGGTCTTCTGCCATAACTCAAAGAGCATAAAAATAACTTGTGTCTCATTCCAGACACAGTATATTCTCAGAAAAGGATGATGCAATTTATTATTTCAAAGGCTAATAAAAAAGTTCATCATGGTATCCCAATTTCATCTTCTGTTTTCATACTCATTTTAGACATGATAATTAAGCAAAAACTACCTCAGTCCATTGACATAAAAACACAGGACTTTGGAATGTCAGTTTAGCAATTTATCTGCCTACTCAAATGAAAATTGTAATATCTATGAGCAATATTTTATACTATTCTACAAATGCAATAAAAAATTCATAGAATTATAGACTTCAAGCTGGAAGAGACCTTGGAGGCCATCTAGTCCATAGCCATAATTTTACAGATAGGAATCCAAGTCCCAAGGAAGTTACAGGATCCAGAGCCCAGACAGAGAATGAAGCCTGCCAATGGTCACAAAAGATAATAGATAGTGAAGCTGGGATTTGAACCTATGTCTTCTGAGATTAGTGATGACATGCCAAAATTTACCAAGAGGTAAGTAACAGAGCTAGAACTATACCATTCTCTCTCTTTATGGAAGTCTACTCAATACACTTAGCATCAGTCATACAAGGTGATGTACTGTCAAGTATTACATGATATGGTTCGTCTTACTGCCTCTAGGCACATGATGAAAACAATTTTTCCTCCTCCTTTATGTGTCTTTCCAAGGAAAATGTATAAGTCACCTTTCCACTTAGTTACAAATGGTTATATCACCTTTAAATAGTTATATTTTTAAAATATTCCTTTTTATTTTATTTTGCTATTTTATTTTTATTTTATTTTATTTGTTCTTTTTTAAAATACTCGCTTTTAAAAATTCTTATGTAATATCCCTTATTCCTTTTTATAGTAATGGGCAGAAAAGAATGAGTGAAAATCAACTAATCAAATCTGATGAATATTTACAGAATAACTAACCTTTATCTTGGATTAATATTTAAGGGCAATTTCTTTTTTGCTTTTAATCACATTTAAGATTATTTATTTAGAACTAGACAAGAGATTAGAGGCCATCTATGTAGTCTAGCCTATAGTTTTGCATATGAGGAAACTAAGGCCAAGGAAAATTAAGTGACTTTCTTATGGCCACAGAGGTTGTAAATATCAGGGATGGAATTAGAACCCAGGTATTCTGACATCATAGACAGAATTCTTTCAATATACCATTGCATTGGTGTGTTTTGTTTTTACATCTCATTCATTTTTAAATATATACTTCCTCTACTCTTATTTAGTGAGCCACACAAAACTTCAGATTATCATTTGTCTAGTTGTCTGTCTACTGGAATGAAGACTCTGTATTACCTATGAACAATATTTGGTGCCATTCCATGAAAGTAATCAAAGACTTTCTTATGACAAGGACTAAAAACAAAGAAAGAAGCACATCAGCAAAACTAACCATGTATCAACCATGTCTCACAGTATGTGTTATATCTCATAAATAATCCCCATTTTCAGTAATGAAGGAAGGAGGGTATATTTTCTTGTTTTCTCCAATACTAAGCTTACTCTTTATGATTCTATGACATTCGACTTTAAAAAAAAAAAACCCTTATTTTCTATCAGCAAAGGTTAGGCAATTGGGGTTAAGTGACTTGCCCAGGCCACACAACTAGGAAGTGTCTAAGGCAAAATATGAAGCCAGGTTCTTCCAACTCCAGATCTTTCACTCTATCCACTCTGCTACTTAACTGCCCCTCAGTTTGGGATGTTTGCATTATTGGTGTCATTGCATTTATTACTCTCCTGGTTCTACTTACTATGTTCTGTATCAGTCTGTACAAATATTCCTATGCCAAAGAGCAATTTCAAAGCCAGTTTTTAAAATATTACATGTAATATAAGTGAGCAACTGGGACAATATGAAATCTATACTAATAAACATGCACACTGGGAGGATATAAATAATAGAAAGATATATAAATATCCCTAAAAATAGCTAACAATCCCTTTGGAAATTTAGAGCTATGGGGGCAGCTAGGTACCTCAGTGAATTAAGAGCCAGGCATAGAAACGGAAGTCCTAGGTTCAAATTTGGCCTCAGACACTTCCTAGTTGTGTGACTCTGGGCAAGTCACTTAACCCTTACAATTCTTCTGCCTTAGAACCAATACACAGTGTTAAGCCAAGACATATGCCCTGTATCTGTAGGACTTGGTGCATTACCCTGGACCAACTTTGAGCTAAAAGACTTCAATTTCTGACATCACTTTGGTAAACTGTGCTTTATAAGGCTTGAGGTCTTCAGTTGCTAAACAGAGTCTGGATTTATTGTGAGACTGGCCCTCTCTCAATAAACCTATTTCTTTTTGGTTTGGAGACTTGGTTTTTATATTTGTGTGTGTTGGTTAATAATTTTTTGTTACATGATTTTAAGACAGAAGGCAAGGGAGAGAGAGAGAGAGAGAGAGAGAGAGAGAGAGAGAGAGAGAGAGAGAGAGAGAGAGAGAGAGAGAGAGAGAAAGGAAGGAAGGAAGGAAGGAAGGAAGGAAGGAAGGAAGGAAGGAAGGAAGGAAGGAAGGAAGGAAGGAAGGAAGGAAGGAAGGAAGGAAGGAAGGAAGGAAGGAAGGAAGGAAGGAAGGAAGGAAGGAAGGAAGGAAGGAAGGAAGGAATTCAACAAGCCTTTACTATGTACTTGTTGCATACTGAACACTGTCCTTGGTACAGAAGACAAAATGTATACAAGACAATCTCTTTCCTCATGGAGTGTACCGCCTAATAATAGTTACTAGCATTTATATAGGGTTTTAAGTTTTGCAAAGCACTTTACATATTTTATCTCATTTGATCCTTAAAATAAGCCTGCAAGGAATGTGTATCCCCATTGGAGGAATGTGCATTCCATATTATATGGATAAGGGAACTCAGGGACAGGGATGTTAAATGACTTGCCTAGGATCACAGAGGTAATAAATGTCTGAAACAGAATTTGAATTAAGATCTTCCTGACCCTACAGCTAGCAATCTAACCACTGTACCATCTAGCTGCCTTGTAGGGGAATAAGGAGTAGATATATAAAATATATATTTTACTATATATATAGTAGAACTATAAAATATATTTACTGTATTAAATACTTAGCCCATGGGCCATATGTGGACCACAACACTACTACATGTAGCCTGAACCAGATTAAAAAGTAGTTCCTATCAGATTTTAATATACAAATGTATTAATAAATATATACACACATACATATCTATCTATGTATCAACATATATGAGTTTCTAAGTCCATATCTTTTTATATGATGGAGTGGCCTGTTTCCATTTAAGTTTGATACCACTGCATTATATGGCAGGTGTATAAGAAAGAAAGAAAAAAAATCAAATGATATATGATGTCCAGGGAAGAAGGTCATTAGCAACGTGGGGCATCAAGGGAAGACTTCATGGAGATGGCGGCATTGAGATAGGCTTTAAAAAATGGAAAGTAGAACAAGGCTTTTTTGGTTTGTTTTTGAAGTTAAATTTATAAATGTAATTGTAAGACTAAAGCCACTGAATAGTTTGAGGTTGAAACAGAGAATACTCCCCTGTCGAAAATAATTCTAACCTAAATTCCAAGATCCATGTGAAATTCAGTCTCCTTCATGAAATCTCAGATCAATGTGAACTCTCTTCCTCTTTGAATTCTCATAGCACTTTGTACCTTCTCTGCACTAACTATTGTACACTCTACTCTGTTTCATGTAAGCTGATCTCCTTCAGACTCCTTATTGCCAGGGCTCCTTTGTTTATTTTTTTACTGAACTTTACTGTCCTGATTAAGGATCACTGGGTAGTGCAGTGGATAAAATGCCAGGTCAAAAGGCAGGACAACCTAAGTTTAAATCCAACCTCAGACACATACAATCTGTGTGACCTTAGGTAAGTCAGTTAACCCTGTTTGCCTCAGTTTCTCATCTGTAAAGTAAGCTAGAGAAGGAAATGGAAAACTACTCCAATATCTTCGCCAAGAAAACCTCAAATGAAGTCACAAAGTGTCATATATATGACTAAAAAACAGCTGACCATATCCTGAATAACTCTTCCTTCACAGTCGAAAATGTATAAATCAGTTCTTCAGTACTGTCTTTAGCTGTCAGTGTTTGGGGAATTTTTTTTAATATTCTAGTTCATCATTATATGTCTGAGACCCAGAAAGGTTGTGTCTTGCCCATCGAGGATCTAGAAAATGGAACTTGAGCTGAATTTTTATCAAAAAGGAGGATGGAAAAAATAGAGTGTGACTGATTTGGGGAAGCTGAAAGATGACAGTACTGTATACAGAAATAAGGAAGGTGGTAGGGGCTGTGGTGGGGCAATATAATGAGAGTTGCAGTTAGGTGGCACAGTGGATAAAGCACAGGGTCTAGAGTCAGTAAGCCAAATACAGTGTTCAAATACAGCCTCAGATACTTGTTGTGTGACTCTAGGCAAGTCACTTCACCTCTGATTGTTTCAGCTTCCTCAACAGTAAAATCTGTAGGTAATAACAACACTTACCTTGTAGGGTTGTTGGGAGGATTAAATGTGATATTTTTGAAATGCTTACATAGTGCCTGGCAAATGGGTGTTTATGTAAGTGAATATTCCCTTCCCTTTCCTTCCCCATTTGGGATGTTTTTAGATGCCTATGGATCATCCAGAGAGAAATCTCCAGTGATCAGGTCGTAATATTGGATTAAAACATGAGAGAAGAGGGCTGGATTTGTGGATTATGTGCATAAAGATCACTGAATCCATGAAAAATGATGAGCTGACCAATAGAGGATAGAAAGAAAAGAGAGCACAGGACAAAGCTTTAGGATATATCCACACAAAGAAGGTGGATGCTTTTCCAGGAAGCTAGACAAACAGAAAACCAGGAAATAACAACACAGCACACTACCTCCAGAAAGGAAATGCTCTGACTATATAGATTCATATCACCTCGAAATGGAGCCTCTAATTTGTCTCATATTTCAAGACTTGTCTATTTATGGCTCTTCCAGTAAAGATTCATTTAGCCAAAGCATATCACTCCAAGTATGACAGAGTATATCTGTACTGGATACTGAAAAATGACCCCTACACCTACTACTGTCATAAAGTCCCATTGTTGCTTCATAAGGAACTATATAATAATAGCTTGATTCATTTATTCACCCCAAACGTGCCCTCTTCCACAAAATATGGCACCACCTCAGATTTTCCTGCATTCTTTCCATATGTCACCATTTGTACCATCCATGAAACGTTATGAGATGAACAAAAAAGATGACTCTGAGGTTTTGAACTTGATTGATTTGGAGAATGATAGTACCATACACAGAAATAGCAAAGCTGAGAAAGGGATCTGGACTGCCAATACCAGTGTCAAAGGATAGATACCCCAAAGCCTTCAAGTGGAAAGATGTAAACATACATTTAGTAAGCCTTTAACATTTGCTAGGCATCATGATAAGGGCAGCTAGGTAGCCAGTGGATAAAGTGCAGAGCCTAGAGTCAGGAAGATTCATTCTCATTAGTTCAAATCTGGCCTCAGACACTTAGCAGTGTGACATTTAGAAAGTCACTTAATCTTCTTTGCCTTCATTTCCTCATCTGTAAAATGAGCTGAAAAAGAAAATGAAAAATCACTCTAGCATCTTGCCAAAAATAAACCCAAACAAACCCATATGAGGTCATGAAGAGTTGGACACAATTGAAAAATGCCTGAACAACAAGAAAACATCATGATAAAGTGCCAGGTGCACATCTAAAATTCCTATTCTCAAAGAACCTACATTCAAATGAAAGTAGAGAACACATTTAGAGGAATAGTGGCCACATATCAGTAATTTGGTCAAGGAAATCAGAGGAATGATAACTGGGACGATGGGGATACGCACTGACATAACTTTTCCAGAGGCAATAGTAGCATTTTTATCATAGTTCTCAATGTGGTGGAAGGAGAAAGAAAGGTAGACAAGTATACCAAGTAGCTTAACTCCTCACAGGTATAATCTCTGGAGTCATAATTTGGAAAATAAATCAAAATTATCAGGAAATAAAATGGTCAAAGTGAAATAAGTTAACCAGGATGGAATGAGAAATATAGACTTGTGATAGAGGTAGATTCTGATGAAGACAGAAATCAAAAGGCCAATGGTAACTGAAAGGGTTCTATTTTGGTGGATAAAGAGATATGGAGCAGGTAGGTTACTAAAGTCAAACCTAGAGACAGTAGGTCCTCAGTTTAAACCTGGCCTCAGACACTTCCTAGTCATGTGTCCCTGGGCAAGTCTCTTAAGCCCAACTGCCTTGTTCTTACTGCTATTGAACTGAAACCGCATCAATTCTAAGAGAGAAAGTAAGGGTTTAAAAAGAGAGAGAAACAGAGACAGAGACAGAGACAGAGAGAGAAGGGACATGTCCAAATTCAATAAGTGGAGATAGGAAGGTCATACCATACCATACAACATATCAAACAATTAATCAACAAGGATTTGTTAAGGAACTAATATGCCAAGCACTGTACTGGGTACTGGGATATGAATACAAAGAATAAAACAATGAACTTACATTCTATGGGGAGGCAAGAAGATACACAAGTACATGTAGTTTAAATATAAAAAGAATAAATAAATAGTTTAAATATAAAAAGAATAAATACAAAAAATAAATATGTGAAGTAGTTAAGTACAAGGTAGTTTGGGAGGAAGGGCAATAAAAGTTGGGGGGATCAGAAAGATGCCTGAGCTGCATTGACAACAACAATAAAAATAAACACTAACATTTATATTGCACCTACTATGTGCCAGGCACTGTGCTAAGTACCTTATAATTATTATGTCATTTGTTCCTCAGAAGAATCCTGGGAGGGAGGTGCTATTATTATCCCCATTTTACATAGAAAGAATCTGAGGCAAATAAAGGTGAAGTGACTTGTCCAGGGTCACACAGCTAACAAGAGTATAAGGATGGACTTGAGCTTAGATTTTCCTGACTCAATGCCTGAATCTCTATCCACTGCAACATGCTGTTAAATAGGGATAAGTAGATAGCATGAAGCCAATGCAAAGGTTTGAAGTTGGGATAGTGAGTATGGAGTATGAGGAAAGGGAAAATATCAAGTTGGCTGGATTGTAGCCAGTGCCCAGTGAGTCTAAAAAGAATAGGCTAGGTCTAGGTTAAGTAGGGATTTAAAACTAAACAGAGGAACTTATAAACTAAACAGGAACCTTACAGGCATATCAGGAAGCCAATGGAATTGGTTGAGTAGGAGAATCACATAAGACCTTAAGGAAAATTTCTTTGGCAGTAGTGTAGAAAGAAGGCAGGAAAAACAACTAGAAAACTGTCACAATAGTCTAGCCAAGAGGTGTCTGACTAAGACGTAGTAGAAAGAGGAGATCAGATGTAAGAGATATTGAGAAAGTAGAAATGGCAAGATTTAGCAACTGATTAGGCATGAGGGAAAGTAATGAGTTCTGAATAATTCTGAGATTACAAACATGAGACCCTGGAAAGTTAATGTGCCTCTGAAAATATAACAGAATTTGGAAGAGAGAAAGGTTTAGGAGGAAATATTATTATTAAGTTCAGTTTTAGACAAGACATCTGGTATGAAATATTCATTAGGCAATTGCTAATGAGGGACTGAGCATCAAGCAAGACAACGGGGCTGGATATACAGATCTGGGTGTTATTTGCATAGTGGTAATAGTTTTAATCCATAGAAGATAAGTTGCTGGAGAGAGAGAGAGAGAGAGACAGATAGACAGACAGACAGACAGAGACAGAGACAGAGAGAGAGAGAGAGAAAGAGAGAGAGAGAGAGAGACAGAGGGAGACAGACAGACAGACAGACAGAGACAGACAGACAGAGACACAGAGACAAAGAGACAGAGACACAGAGACAGAGAGAAATTGAAGAAAAAAGTGAGAAGAGAAGAGAAGAGAAGAGAAGAGAAGAGAAGAGAAGAGAAGAGAAGAGAAGAGAAGAGAAGAGAAGAGAAGAGATCAAATCAGATCTCAGGACAGAAAATTAAAAAATGTCCACCATTAAGAGGATTATGCTAACTAAGATGAGCCAACAAAGGAAAGTGAGGAGAAAATAAACTAGGAGAGAAAAGTATCTCAAAAGCCAGGTCATATCAAATGGCCTCATTTCTTTTTGTAGTAAAGACCCATAACAGATGCACCAAGTACACTCCTATTATAAAAGTCAAACTGCTTCATTTCATCCATCTAAAAGAACACCCAGAAGAAGAGGAGAGTCAACAGTGCTAAATAGAGTAGAAAGGTCAAGGAGGATTTAAATTGAGGAGATAATCAGATTTAGTAAAACAAAAGATCGTAGGCAACTTTGGGGAAAGCAGTTTCAGTTGAAGGTGAAGTCAGAAGCTAGATTGCAAAAAGTGAGAAAATGAATGAGAAGAAATAAAGTAGAACCAGAAAGGGTGGACAACTATTCCAAAAGTTTGGTAAAGAAAGGGAAGAGAGATATAAGATAATAGTTTGAGAAAATGGTAAGATCTAAATGGAGTATTTTTAAGGATGAGGGAGAATTTGGCATATTAAAAATGCAACCAATTACCTTCCAACTCATTGATATAAAGAGGAAAATAACCAGTCAGTTGGTATAGAGATGTTGAAGATTAGAGGCATTGAGAATGATTGAATATGCAATCTGCTGGAACAGATGGAAAGGGATGGGATCAAATGCACATTTAAAGAAGCTGACCTTGTCAAGAAAAAGGTCTTTTTCTTTGCCACAGACTGAATGGAGGCAAGGGTAGCAAACATCAAAAGATTCTAAGATGAAGAACGTGGAAAAAGAGGGGGTCATGTCAAATGGTTTGGGTTTTGTTTTGTTTTTTGCAGTAAAGACACCTATCAGATGTACTGTCCAAGTACATTCCTGTTATAAAAGTCAGCTGTTCATTTCACCTTTCTGAAAAACAGAGCAGTAAGGTGTGTGCAGAGGCAGAAAGAAGATAGGAGTAATATGTTCATGGTTCAGGAAAAGCAAATGAAACAGGGCCATGCTGGGGTTAAAGAAATTGCATTAACAAATATAAACAAAACAATGGTAAGATGAATATAAGAAGCAGTAGATGTTTCCATCTGTTTGTGCAAGTAGTAGTGAGTAAATGGCCTGATAAAGAAAGCCACATAGACATGTCCTAAAAATGTAAATTGGGTTCTTCACTGAAGTCCTATTCTAAGCATGGAATCGAAATGACCTTTGATTCTTTTTTTTAAAACCCTTACCTTCCATCTTAGAATCAATACTGTGTATTGGTTCCAAGGCAGAAGAGGGCTAGGCAATGGGGGTTAAATGACTTGCCCAGGGTCACACAGCTAAGAAGTGTCTGAGACCAGACTTGAACTAAGGACACCCCCCACTGTAAACCTTAAAATTTCTTAGACTTATAATGTTGGAAATTTCACCATTGGGAAATTTCATACTTGAAAAATTTCCTACTGATAGTCTATTGGAATGTGAACCCCCCTTGGCATGTGAGGGTCCTTCTCCTCCCTACTTAAGATTACTTTAGGACAGAAACCTTTTGCTGAACAATGGAAAGGGCTTTGACCTATACTTAAGCATAGAACAGGAAGTTCTTTGAGTCATGATTGATTTTAGAATTGATGCAATAGAGATACTTGGAATGACAGAACCAGGTCTTAGAACTTACAATCTCCACCCTGCTCAGGGTAACAGGATTTAGGAAGGGGTGCAGCATAGATCAAAATTTAATTATTTGAGAATATGACCTTCAACAGACATGTGCAAAGGGGCAGACCTCTGGGCGGTCCTGGATTAAGCTAGAGCCACCATTGGCACAGGGGAGACATGGGCAGTGATTGGTAGATGTGAGAACTGAGGAGAGGGAACTGAGATGGTTTCCTTAAAGATAGCAGGGTCTGAGGACTGAGGTGTGGTTGGATAGGTTTTGCTCTGAGAGGTTGTGCTCTGAGAAGCTTGCTCTGAAGGAGGCTGGAGGTGGAGGCCCCTGAGACTGTTTCTCCATTTTGGTCACATGAGTGATAGGGACTGATCTCTTTTCTTTGCCTCAGCTATCTAAGGGCTTGGGCCTTTTGGCCCAGCCTAAACAGAGGGGGTATTTAAGGCCTATTCCCTTCTCCCCCCCCCCCTCTCTCTAATACCTTTCTTCCTCCTGTTCGTAATTAAAAACTCCATAAAAGGTTGACTGCTGACTTGAGTTTTCATTTAGGAATTACATAGCTGAATTCCTTGGCGACCTTAAAATTAATATATATCAGTCTTTTAAAGTGATTTCCTTGTCACACCACTCCCTCCCCCACCCCTCACCCCCCACCCCCATGTCTAGGCCTGGCTCTCAATCCACTGAACCCAGTTGCCCCCCCCCCCACCGCCTTTGATTCTTAAAAGCTATTTCAATGGAACACAAGCTCTGGTAGCTTCTACATAACTAGAAAGACTTATAATAGTCTAAATGAGGGTCTAGCTAGGTGAGACTGGCTTATCACCCATAGGTAGACCAGCAGTTGATATTTTTATTTTTGTTTTCCCACAACTCATGGATCTCATCTACAAAAGCAAGGAGGCCTGCAATCTGCATTTGTATAGGGAATGCCCACATCAACAAAGTTATGAAGTAATGGAGTATAGATTAATCAGGCAGCTACTGACTTTGGGCTATTGCCCCACATTCAGACATTCTTAGATATTACATTATCCAAAATTCTGGCAGCCAGTTTTTATTTAAATCTGCATGTCGTTGATCTAAAAATGATTCTTTCAGGCATTTCTATTACGAGAGCTGCTGAATGTTTTATAACTGAATTCTAATTCACAAATTTAAAGCTTTCAATTCATAATAATCATTGTAAAGTTGCCAATCTCTTCTGTTACCAACTAATTATAACCATTCATTCCTGCCAGATTGTAGTTGATCTGCATAAAAAATGAATATGATTGCCACTGATGAAGAGACAACATACCAGCACAAGCCAGGAAATATAAAATGACACCCCAGCCCAGATCAATGATCCAGTACACTGGCAAAAAAAAAAGACAAATTATTCATATTTCTAATCATGTTAGTTTAGTGTATTAGTCACAATGATACAACTTTCAAATAACTTCAAATAAAGGAGAAAAAGCTCATTTTGAAAGCCTCCTCTTTAATATGATAAATACATAGCATATTCGTATTCTCCAGATTATTCCTAAGAAAATCAAAACAAGACAATAACATTTTACAAGGAAAGGAACTAGCCTGTGATTTCATTGGCATAGAGAACACTGAGAGGCTGTGACTAGCCCAGGGTCACAGAGATAATATGTATCAGAAGGAGAACTTGAACCCAGCTTCTAAGGTTTAAAATGCTCACAATGAATATTTAACAAGGGGAGCAAATCAATTAGAGCTGGCTCCAGTATATTTCTACCATGTAGACAAAGGCTTTTTGTCTTTTCTGTCCTTGGCCCTCTTCTCTTACTGCTTTATATTAATTAACTTGGTGATCTCATCAGCTGATGATTCTCAGTCATCCAGTCCTAACCTCCTCCTAATCTCCAGGCTTATATCTCCAATTGTCTAATCTTGAACAGGGTGATCTTAAACTCAACACGTCCAAAACTGAACTCATTTTCTTTCCCCCAAAACCCTTCTCTCCTCCTACTTTCCCCATTATTGGAATGGCACTACCATCTTCTCAGTCACCCAGGCTCACAGCCTAGGAGCCTGATCTATTGCCAAGTCCCATTAAATTTACCTTCATGACATATACTCTTTCTCTTTTCTAACACTGTTGTCATCCTAATTAAAGTTCTTACCACCTATTTTGATAGTCTTTTGTTCATTTTCTCTGTATAATCTCTCCCTGATCCAGTCCATCTTCCACTCAGCTACCGAATTAATTTTCCTAAAATGCAGATTTGTTTGTTTGTCTGGGTGCATGTATGTCTCTCTCTCTCTCTCTCTCTCTCTCTCTCTCTCTCTCTCTCTCTCTCTCTCTCTCTCACACACACACACACACACACACACACACACACACACAGCCACATATTCTTCTATCCAGTGACATTAGCTATCTTCCTTGCTATTCCTCACCCAAAAATTTCAATCTTCTGACTCATTTTTCACTGGTTATTTCCCCATGACTGGAATGTTTCCCCTCCCCTATCTCTATTTTCTAGCTTCTCTGGCTTCCTTCAAGTCCTAGATAAAATTCCACCTTCTATAAAAAGACTTTCCTGATCCCCAATAATTCTAGTGCTTTCTCTCTCTTGATTACTTCCAATTTTTCATGTATATGTACATATATATGTGTGTATACAAATAGATATACATAAATATATATCATTATAGATATGCAGACATAGTTTGTTCATATTTGCTTGTATGCTGTCTCCTCCATTAGAATATGAGCTCATTAAAAGTAGGGATGGTCTTTTACATTTCTTCACATCTTTGGCCATTGCTACAATGTCTGGCAAATAGTAGGTGCATTGACTGATTGACCGATATGTTCCTGGTACTAAAGATTGAGTAGGATTTTAAATGATAGAGCTAGGATTTAAGCATGTCTCCTGAGTTTAATTATTTCTACTATATCATTTTGCCTGAGAGTCCAATAATCCCACCATGTTCTCCCCTGGTCAGAATATAGTTTAATTCTAGGGATCACCTTGAGGAAAAAATGAATCATCCTGTAGAAAGGCAATGTCACACTGTGAAGTGAGGGTTGACTTCAAAGCCATGAAAACCTGAGTTCAAATCCAGCCTTTGACACAAATTTGGCTGTGTTCCTGGGCAATTCATATAAACTCTCAGTACTCCCAAGCAACTTTCTAGGGCCATATGTTGTCAAGAGGTTGAAATTCTGTTTTAGTATAGTGAAATCATAGAAGTAGACAAAAAAAAAACTTAACATGCCAGGTACATAGCATAATGCAGGAGCAAAAACACTGGCTCTCAAGTCAGGCCCTGGGTTTGAATCCTGTCTCTAATATGTCACCTGTGTAACTTTACTTACCCTCCCTGGGCCTCAGTTTCTTCATCTCTATAATGAGGGAGTTGGATCAGATAGCCTCTGAGATCCATGTAGCTCTAGCTCTAAGATCATACCTCATGTCCTGTTACAGTATTCTCCCCCTATTTAGTAAGATGCTATTTTAAGACTACCAACAGCCTTCATATTTATATTTCACATTCATTTTTTTCACTTATATAGTCAACAAGGATCATTACATTTACACTGGAGTTACTGCACATATATTAACTCACTCAGTTCTTGGAATATTGGTACAAGGTATGTAGCTATGCATTTAGCATCCCCGTTTGGCAGATAAGAAAACAAAGGCTCAAAGTGGTTCAAAATAGTCCAGACCACCTCTGGCAGGCCAGATGCAATCTGTCTGTCTACCAAAGGAAAAAGAAAATATGCATTGCCTTTTAGGTAATTCTGACAATGCTCTTTTAATGAAGCCACTCCCAAGGATCAGCACCAGACAAATCAACTGGAACAAGCCTAACATGTTGATTTGAACTTATAATGGAAATATATGAATCCCAGTCTCTGTGATTAATATTCTCCCCAGACAGAAAGGACCAGCCACTGCTACAATGACTTGGGGAATTAGAAAACACTGCAACAAAAGAACATCGAGACAATGAACTTGGTATAATGCTTGATACAAATCTCCTTACCACACTAATCTAGTGATAAGAGAAGCAGAAGCATTAAACCTGAAGTCAAGAAGACCTGGATTCAAATCCAGTCTTAGACACTCTTAAGATGTGTTGCTTAAGTAGCATAATGGATAGAGTGTTGGACCTAAAGTTAAAAAGTGTTGAGTTCAAATCCTGCTTCAGATACTTCCCAACTGTGTAAATGTGGACAAGTTACTTGCCTTTGGTCTGAATCAATTTCTTCAGCTGTGAAATGGAGAAAACAATTGTACCTCCATAATAGGGTTATTGTGGAGATAAATTTTACAAAGGACTTTATGAATGCTACCTGTTATTATGTAAAAATGCCATCTGTTATTATGTAAAAAATGAATGAAGCACTATAGCAATACAAGTTACTATTATTATTACAAATGGGTTCAAATCCAGGCTCTTTCACTTAAGAGATGTATCACTGTAGAAGCAACTATGTCGATTGTGGAATAGAAAGTCAGACCTGGAGATGGGAGCCCACTGGGTTCAAGTCTGGCCTCAGATACTTCCTAGTTGTATGACCCTGGGCAAGGCACTTAAACCCCTGTTGCCTAGCCTTTACCTCTCTTCTGCCTTGGAACTGATACTTAGTATGGATTCTATAACAAAAGTTAAGGTTTTGTTTCTTTTAAGAGAGAAAGGTGGCTCTAGACAAGTCTTTTAATCTCTCTGAGCCTTTGTTTTTTTCATCTGTAAAATGGGAATAATACTTATACTATTGAAGAAAGAACTTTGTAAACTTGAAATGATTTGTAAATGTGATTTGTAATTATTAAGAAAACCAGGTCAGCTAAGCTGTTGTGGGTACAAATGGCAGAAGGAGGCAATAGTCCCTGAGGACTACATCAATCTCTCTCCCACTCTAAAGCTGCCTGCAAACAGCAGATAAAAGCAATCAGAAGCAGGACTTCTGCTCTGATATTTCTGGGCCAGCCCATTCTACAGCTGTTCCAGTTGATTAGACCCTCCAAACCCTCCCCATTTACAAATTCCCCTATTACTATTGAGAGCACCATCATCCTCCCACTCACACAGTCTTATAAGCTAGGTATCAATCTGTTGCCAAATCCTGTCAATATTGCTTTCATAACATCTCTTGTATTCACTTCTTTCTCTCTTCTATGAAGTTCCTCATCACCTGACTCCTGGACTATTGCAACAGCCTTTTGGTTATTTTTTCTGCCTCAAGACTCTCCCTACTCCAGTCCATCCTCCACTCAACTGTAAAATTAATTTTCCTAAAGTGCAGGTCTGACAATGTCATTCCCCGCCACCTTTAACTACCACCACCTCCACCATACACACTCAATAAACTTCTGTGATTTCCCCATCACCTTCAGGATCAAATATAAATCTTCTATTTAATTTTCAAAGTCCCTTGTAATCTATTCAGATTCTACCTTTCCAGTCTTCTTAGACTTACTCTCAAGTACTCTTTTATTCAGTGACACTCTTAGGAACCAAAATTTTTGTTGCAATTCCAAATAAAGGTAATTCATTATGTACTCACTACAGGTCTCCTTTCTATTCCTCACTCAAGATACTCTATCACCAAAGTCCAGATATTTTCAATGGCTATACCCCAAATCTGGAATTCTCTCTCCTCATCCCTCCCTCCTGGCTATCCTGGCTTCCTTCAAGTCTAAGGACACACACCCCACTCATCAATTCTGAGGGACTTATGACAAAGAAGGCTATTCACCTCCAGAGAAAAACAGTTCGAGTCAGAATGCAGATCAAAGCATGGCGATTTTTCACTTCATTTTATTTGGGCTTTTGTTTGGGAGTTTTGGTTTTATATGATTATTCTCTTACAAAAATAAACAATATGGAAAAATATTTCGCATGATAATACATGTATAACCCAAAGCAAATTGCTTGCCCGCTTTAAAAGGAGGAATGGAAGGGAAGGGAAGGAAGGACACAATTTGTATCATATAATTTCAGAAAATATATGTGGAAATTTGTTAATTCATACAATTGGTAAAAATAAAATATCTTTATAATAAAAATACAAATTTAATTTAATTTTTAAAAAGAAGGAACAATTTTGTTTACAGCTAGGGAAGGCAAAGAGAATTTCCATGGAGTCCCTTGCCTCTCATCTCAATGATCTCTTCTGACCTAACCCTTCAATGTCCAGTGCCCAAGGAAAATCATATACAAAAACCTGGGCAGTTTGGGGTTATCTTTTTTCTGGTTATCATTTATTTTTATTATATACAACACATAATATATATGAGAATAAAAAATATACTTATTCAAGATAAAAAAAAATTCCCCTTCTCCAAGAAGCCTTTCCTGATGACCCTTAATGCTAGCTCCCTCCTTATGTAGGCTATCTCCAATTTACCCTGTACATAGCTTGTTTGTGAATAATTGTTTATGGGTTCTTTCCCCCATTAGTCTGTGAACTCCTTGGTGTCCTTACTCTGTATAGTTTTATTAGTTCTCCTGCCTTCACGCCGCATTAGTTTAGATGGAAGCATCAGGTAGGGAGACATTATGAAAGATTTTGAAACTAATGAAGTCAGGTTTAGGTAGGATTGATGCTATACTTAATAAGAAGCTATTCAAAATTTCTTTAAAATAGTGATTAATTCCCCAATTGCCAAATAGTCAAAGGATATGAACAAGCAATTTTTAGATGAAGAAATCAAAGCCATCAATAATCATATGAAAAAATGTTTGAAATTACTCTTGATTAGAGAAATGCAAATTCAGACAATGCTGAGAAACCACCCCACCCCTATCAGATTGACCAATAAAGCAGTAAAGAAAAGTGGTAAATGTTAGATGGATATCTATGCATTGTTGATAGAACTGTGAACTGATCCAGCCATTCTGGAGGGCAATCTGGAACTATGCCCAAAGAGTTATAAAACTGTGCATACCCGTTGATCCAGTAAAGCCATGACTGGGTGTGTATCCCAAAAAGATAATAAAAATGGGGAAGGGACCTACTTATACAAAAATATTTATAGCAGCTCTTTTTAAAGTGGCAAAGAATTGGAAATTGAGTGAATGTCCATCATTTGGGGAATGGCTGAATAAATTTTGGTACATATTAATGATGGAATACTATTATGCTAAAGAAATGATAAGCAAGATGACTTCAGAAAAAGCAGGAAAGATCTGTGGGAACTTATGCAGAGTGAAATGAACAGAACTGGGAGAACGTTGTACACAGAAACAGCAATATTGGATGGTGATTATCTGTGAAATTTTGGCTATGCAATCATCTAGGACAATCCTGAAAGATGTATGACCAGGAATGCTATCCACCTCCAGAGAAAGAACTATTAGAGTTGTCTTTCACATCAGGGTATTTATGGTTTTATTTTGGGGTTTTGGTTATGTGTGAGTTTGCTCTTACAACAATGACCAATATAGAAGTGTGTTTTGCATGACAAAAATATAATTTAAAAAAAAATTTAAAGTGGTAGTTAAGAAAAATTCTTCAGGCAATGATATGCAGGACAGATCAAAGAAGAACCATCAAAGAAGCCAACTAAGAGGTTGTTATAGAAATATAAAATGGCAGGGTTGGGAAAGGACAACTAGGTCATTCAGCAGAGAAAGAGCCTCAGACCCTTCCTAGCTGTGTAACCCTGGGAAAGTCACTTAACCCCCATTGACTAGCCCTTACAATTCTGCTTTAGAAGCTGCCTTGATTCTACAATAGAAGATAAGGGTTTGGTTGTTTTTTTTTTTTAACTTAAACAATATAAACTGAAATTATACATGTAAAATCTATATCAGAATCCTTGCAATCTTCAGGGAATAGAAAGGGGATAAGAAAGAGGGAGTGAATTTGAAACACAAAATGTTTTAAAAAGTGAATGATAAAATATTGTTTTTACTTGTAATTGGGAGAAAATGAAATATTATTTTTATATTATAAGAAATATAAACTGAAAAAGGCCTAGATATGTGGTGATAATAAAAGATATGGAGAATGAGAGACTTTTCAGCAGACCAGTTTTTAGAATGAAGTGCTCCCAGAGTGATAATATACTAATAGTTCTTAGCTGCATAAAAACAATTAAGTTTGGTTTTGAGGGAGCTTTTTGGTTGAGACCTATAATTTCACTGGTTTCAGGAACAACCATCAAATAAATTCCTTCTACTGACACAGATCAGCTGCTTTTTTTGAAATTAATAGTCTTATAGAGAATGGCCTTAGGCCCTTAGAGGTAAAGAGCTTTGCTCAGAGTCACAAGAGCATTAAGTAGGTGAATCCAGACTTGAACCTAGGTTTTTCTCACTCCAAATTGCCTTTCTTAACCACCATCCCAAGCTGCCTTTAATTAGTACCTAATTAGTAATAATAAATAGGAAACAACATATGGTATGTTGGCTCCTGCCCTCTCTCTGGGCAACTATTCCCCAAATGAGTGCATCCTTGTCCCCCAATTCCCAGCTCCTTTTCACAATTAACTTTGTCGGGGCCTCTGTCTATAAAGTGTTCTAAGGCCCTTTTCCAAATAAATTTATCTTTAAAAGTTGATTTGAAAAAAAAAAGTTTTCATGCCACTTGCCCTAGTTGAAAAGATTGCAAATTGCGGCTTATTGTTCTCTCTATATTTTTAACCTATTTTTTACATTTTGAGTTTCAAATTCTTCTCCTCCCTCCTAACTCTCCCCACCCATTGAGAAGGTAAGCAATATATCAGTCACTTATATGAAGATATGTAAAAACTATTTCCATAATAGCCATGTTATAAGAAAAGGAAAAAAGTGGGGTAAAGTATACTCCAATCTGCTCTCAAAGTTCATCAATTTTCTCTCAGGAAATGAACATTTTCATCAGAGGTCCTTTGGAATTGTCTTGGATTATTGTATTGATTAAAGTAGCTAAGACTTTTACCACTGATCTTCATTACAATGTGTGAGCTCTTTTTCTAAGGAGAAATGAGAAGACTTTGCAACTAACTGGATAATACAGAAGAAGAATTCTGATTTGCAGACAGCTGTGTTTATTGCTCACATCACAACTACATGAGAATCCTTATATCTAGTTCTTGAATTTCAGCTTCATGCCTTGGGAAATTATTTCTGCCTCCAGATCTCAGGTCAACATGGACAATTCCATTTCCTGTCACTTATGTTTAGCAATTGATTCCTGAGAATTTATAAGCAAAGAAATGAAGTGGGTATATGGCATTCTGCATCTATTTCTCATAGAAGGACATTAAGTCCTTTCAGCTTTATTATGATACTCTTTTGTGTGATGCTCTGCATTCTGTAAGGAGAGTTATCAAGAAATAAGTAAAAACAAGTATTGTCACATCCATTTTTACAAATGAAGAAGCTGAGTCAAGAGATTCAAGTGACTAAAGCAATGTCTAAACTCCAAACCAAGATCTAAAACCAGAATCTGGTTTTAGATTCCTACCTAGATGAGTATTCTTTCCATTATACTGCATTCCTTTTCAAGCCCAAAGTTGTTCTAACCCAGAGTCATACTAAAAATAGCATACTAAAAATAGTCAATAAAAATATTGACTAGAGCACAAGACTACCTCCTGACTAAAAGCTAATGTTTACTAGAGGAGAGAGAGGTCAAGACTTGTTTTATCAGAATCTAAAGATTCAGAATATGGTGACAATAAAATGAAAATAAAACTAACCAATAAAAAATTTGCATCTATTTATATGTGAGGCACTACAAAGCTGTGAGTGACATAAAGGAATATGGTATTGCTTCTCCACTCAAGGGGTTTATGCCATAAATACACAAATTAAATAGTGATACAAGATATTTTATAAGACATGTCACAATGCCAATGCCCAGCATAGGCAATAAGTAAATGGGCTCGGAGTTCTAAGGAGGAAGAGGAATGCAAGAAAGAGGCCAGGCTCAGGGTCTTGAAATGATGATTCCATTCCACCCTCACAGTAGTTTATTCTCTTCTGCCACCATCAGTCTCAGAAACCTCAAGAGCAATCAAGAATTCACAGGAATATTTGTAGCCATCAGTTGCCAGGATCCAATCACAAGGTGTTTGCTTAAAAGGGGGCAATATATTTTCAGTGACCTCAGTTCACCTACATCTTAAAGAGTGAAGCCCACAACCTCAGTGTGGGGATTAGCAAAAATCCATTAAAAAATCTATTACAATAGTAAATTTCTCTGAGCTGTCTTTTACTACTAAATTTCACATTTACCTGTCTCTCATGTCTTCTCAGAGTGTCTCTCCCCAATCCTACCCTTAATATCCTGTCTGATTCTGCTTCTACACATTCGTTTACCTTCTTTCTTACATTCACTTCCACCCTCACTATCCATCACTCACTACCTGCACATTTCTGTGTTTTCCAGCCTTCAATACATATCTATTGTGCATCTATCCCTCTCTGCTGTCAACTTCACTTTCCATCACTCTTACCTCCTGATACCTCTGTTTCCAACCCAACTTACCATTTGACTCCAGTTTACTGGAATGCCTGTGAGCCATTTACTTTTATTTGCAATTTCTTTTTTTATTCTTCCTCTGTCATCACATTTTCTTCTCCACTCCTCTTATAAAACTGCCTCATCCTACTTCTGCCTCATCCGTATTTCCCAATTCTTGTTATTCTGTATACTAAAGCCTCTAAACTTAATTTGCCATTCTATCTTCCACCTCTCACTATTTTACACTATACGTATTTTTGATTGCTACTCGAAACCTGCTCCCCACTGTGTCCTCAAAACTCATTTACATGCCATCATTTACTCATTCAAAAACCATTTATTAAATGTCTCCTATGTTCAAGGCATTGTAAACCCAAAGAAAATTAAAACATAACATGCTGTCCACCTCCAGACAGAGTGATAATGGAATTAGAGTGCAGCCTTGAGCATATTGGGGGGGGGGGTGGCTAATGCAGAAATTTGTTTTAACTACATGTATTTGTTGTGGGTTGTTTTCTTCTTGCCTTCTCAATGGATCAGAGAGGAGAAAGTAGGAGGGAAAGAAATCAGATCTGAAAATAAAATAAAATGGAATTTTAAAAGAGAAAAAAGAAGACATAGCTGCCTTCATGGGACAATCTCACAAAGGAGATATCACATAAACAGACATTATTGTACTTAGTATATGCATAGATAGTATCGTATAAATGTATAACTATTGTGTATGTAGACTGTAGAACATAAGAACATAATCATTGCTATTTATATTATGCTCGAAAGTTTGCAAAACTTGATCATAAGTAAGACAGCTGCAAAGCACTATGAAACCTGAAGGAAGAGATCATTTTTGAGCTAGAGAATAAGAGGAGGTTCTTAGAGGATTTTAGAGTATTCTAAAATGCTTCAGGCATTTTAGTTGGGTCATAAAAGAAAATTAGGAAAGGTTTCAAGAGGTACAGATGGACATTCTAGGCAAAAGGAACAACATGAGTACAGGGAGATGTACACAAAGAGACAAGGAACACCCCAGTTTGACTGGAGTATAGCACCTGTGGAGAGGAGTAGTGAGAGACATAGCTATTCAAGTAGAGAGCCTATAGATAGTAAAAGACCTTGAATGCCAGTTTTAAGAGTTTGGACTTTCTTGGGCACCAAGTAGAGATTTTGAGCAGAGGAGTGACATGATTACATCTACGCATAAGGAGGGGCAGATGTGTGGCACAGTGGATAGAGTGCCAAGTCTGGAGATAGGAAGACCTGAGTTCAAATTTAGACTCAGACACTTAAAAGCTGTGTGACCCTGGGCAAGTCACTTAACCCTGTTTGCCTCAGTTTTCTCATATGTAAAATTATCTGGAGGAAGATATGGCAAACCACTCTGGTATCCATTAAGAAAATACCAAAATGGGGTCACAAAGAGTCATACAAGGCTGAAATGACTCAACACAAATACATAATAAAGACAAATCCAACAGCAGTGGGGAGGATGTCACCTTTTCTCACCCTGTATGCTCTTCTTGCTCTCTCTCCTGTCATCTATGCCTGATCTTCAGGCACTACTTTAGCTCTATTTCCAGTTCCCCCAATTCCCACATGATGGCAACCAGAGCTTCTAGGTAGACCCACAGAACTTCCTGCCCTAACCTGAAAGAACCAAAGATAGCTACTCCATACATGCTTGAAAAAATAAAATTATTATTATTTATAGATGATGGGGCCAACTTTTGAACTACAGTGTTAAGAGAGGAGAGTATCTCTCCATTTTCCTCCCCTTTTATAGAACTGAACATAACCTTAGCTGGAGGGTGCCCATGCTCAATCTATACATTCAGTCTCTCAAGACTCTGGGGAGATATCCACATCCCAAGGAAACATTTTGGTGATCCAAGACTGTTTCTGTAGCAAATCTACAATGTCTGTGGCGAAACCATGGCCTTCCACCTAAAGCAATCAGCAAGCATTTATTAAGTACTTACTTAAGTGTTAGACATTTGGGTAGGGCTGAGGATAGAAAAAAATCAAAAATAGTACCTCCCCTCAAGGAACTTACATTGTAAGAGGGATATACAGCATACACAGAAAGGGAAACATCAAAGAAACAAACAAAGTAGATGGAAGGTATCCTTAGAAGAGAAGGCACACATAAGAGTACCTATGGGGGGGTTGGGGGGGTAGGACTAGAAAAGGTCTCCTGCAAATGGTGACATTTGTGCTCCTTTTTTGAGATAGGATTTATATACATATAATATGTAACAACAATAATGTTATGCATATGATTTGTTATAAATATGTAACAAATTATAATAAATATGCTTACTCAAGAGAAACAAATTCTCACACTATGTCCAAAAATCTGTTGTATTCTTTTTTTCCTCTTCTTCCCACTCCCTCTTTACTCCATTATGCTAAGTCTTAAAGGAAGCATTCATTCTAACAGGTAGAGATGAGAAAAAAGAGCCCCAGTTTAAATTGTAATGCCCAGGTCTTGGAGGTATTTCAGATAATTCTTAGGATTTGTGGAGAGGCAGCTAAGTGGCTAGAAAATCAAGCCTGGAGAAAGAAAGTCCTGAGTTCAAGTCTGACCTCAGATACTTCCCAGCTGGGTGACCCTAAGCAAGTTCCTTAATCCCCTTACCTAGCCCTGACTACACTTCTGCCTTAGAACTGATACCTAGTAAGGGTTACAGAAGATGAGGTTGGTTTTTCTTTTTAATTATTTAGGGGGACAAATTGATATATCCTCCTACTTAGTCAAGGATTCATATGATGTCAAACCCATAAAAGGAATGCTAAATTATTTTAGTACTACTAGCAGACCTAGGAGTATGAAAGTGAATTAGGTTCAGAGAAGAGAGTCCTGCTAAGAAGAAAAACATGATGGAGAAGGGGAAAGCAGGGAAAAAGAAAAGAAACACAAATAAGTAGAAACAGGAGGTGAGACAGGAAAAGAAAGGAAAGAAAAGGCCAAGTCCAAGAGAAAAAAGAGGATGTGAGGCAGAAGGGGGAATGGGAACTATGCCAGAAGAGGAAGCAGAACCAGGAAGAAGAGGAGGGAAGTCTGGGCCAGATTCTGAGAGGAAGCAAAGCCAATCTAATGTGAATTGTCATGCCAGCAAGAAAAAGAGGCTGAAGACATTTGGCTACCACATGTGTGAGAGCACAAAGGCACAGGGTTGTGCAAAGAAATGTGTGCCTGCTTAGTGTGCCTTAGTGCCTAGAAAGAGAGGCAGCAAAAACCTACTGAAGTTAAGGAAAACATCGGCTTCATTCACGTTCAGCCAATTATCACTTTTTTCTTGCTGAATAATTTTGACCTGTTTTTACTGGGGATGTTCAGCACAGTAAATAGACATATGTTGTTTATCTTCTTCATCCTTTTTCCACTGCCAGAATTGAAAATCAAATGCAATGTCTGTCACAACAGATTTTATAATCCATGACTGCTCCAAATATTTTCTGGGGTTCATAATACTTCCTACATAGACTATGTTAATGTTATTTTAGCATAAATTGTTTCTCATAAGAAAAATATAAATGAACTGATGTTATAAAAAGTGGAATTTGATGGAGAAGCCAGGTGGCTCAGTTGATTGAGTCACAATTAGAGATGGGAGGTTCTGAGTTCAAAATTGGCCTCAGACACTTAGCTTCATGACCCTGGGCAAATCACTTAACTTCTATTGCCTAGCCCTCATTGTTTTTCTGCCTTAAAAAAAATACATAGTATTGACTATGATGGAAGGTAAGAATTTTAAAAATAAAATTTTAAAGTGGAGTTTATGGGTTTATTGTTTTATTTTTTTGGTCCACCTAAAGGAGGAACTGGAATGGAAACTCACTCCATTGATATAGACTAAGAAAAGCAACTGGGAGGCAATTAACTTACCCATGATCACAAATCTATAATGTATTATAAGCAAGGCTTAATCCCACATCTTTCTGGCTCCAAGGCTATCCTTCTACCTACCATACTATTTTTACCATTTATTTTTAATTTTTATATATAATATGCATTTTATATACAATATATGTTTTCTGTGTAACATAACAATATAATACACATGATTTGTTATGAATGTGTAATAAGTTATAATAAATATATTTATCCAAGAGAAATAAATTATCTTATTAACTCTGGCCAAGAATCTATATCTTATTCCTTCTCCCCCTTCCTATTACCCCTTTCCCCTTCCCAAGAAGGCAGGCAATATGATATAGATGGTACATATGTTATCATATGATACATATTTCCCTATTTGTCATATTGTAAGACACATATTGTTTACAATAGAGAAAAATTCATGGAGGAAAAAAGTGGAAAATGATATGTTTCTAGCGGCATTTAGATTCCATCTGTTTCTTCTGTGATGGTAGACACTTTTTAAAATTACATTTAACCTTCACTCATATTCTACATTAATAAATTAATTATTTCAACAATGAAATCCATCACTAAGCAATATTGTTAGTGCTAAGCATCATACCAATGACTGGAGACTTGAGCTGGGTCTTTCAAAAACTAATTTACTGTATTTCTTGACTTGCAGGGGTTTTGTCTTCTAGCAAGAAGCAAATCACAGTACTTATGTGAGTCATTCCAAACAATTTTAAACTAAAATGGGACCAAATCCATATTCGCCATAATTAGTTATCTTTCTGGACAGGGCTGACTCACCATTTACTACTCAAAGAAAAAAGCCATTTAGCTCAGTTTATCTATAAGCAAAACTGCAGCAAAAAGGCTATTTTTGAATTCCATTTTTCATCATAAAAACTGAAATCAGTTGTGGAAATACTATTGTTCACATTGAAACCTCCATTCAACAAACATTTATTTAGTATCTAGTGTAAGAAAGACCCAAGCCTGATGTTTGGGAATACAAGGAGGAGAAATAAAACAGTCCAGGTCCTCAAGGGGAAGGCAAGTGAGGAAATGTTTAAGAGGAAAAGAGAAGCCAGAATTTCCTTTAAGATTTAAGAAGGGAGGGATCATTTCGGATTCAGAGAATTGATGAAGATATTGTACATAAAGTGACACCTGAAGTAGACCTTGACAGTGGAGAAGAATGTCAAAAAGATGGCAAGAAGTATGTTCTAGGCATGGTGCATAGTATGCCCCAAAGATGCCACAACAAAACAGGACAAGATGGTACTGGGACAGAATGATGATTCTAGTATGGTTGGACCATAGAAGGCTATAATATAGTGATGGAGAGGTAAATAGGATAGACGTCTTTTCAAACAGATGGGAACTAATCCCTGGAGGCCCTTGAACACTAAAATAAGAAGACTGTATTTTATCCTATAGATCAAGGTTTTGGAGCAGAGGAGTGATGTGGTGGGATTTGTGCATTAGAAAAATTACTTTCATAGCGATATCATGAATGGATGAGAAAAGAGAGAACTTGGAAGCAAGAAGACCAGTTAGGAAGCAAGGAGACAGTAGACTGGGCAAGATGTGATAAGAACCTGGACAATGGCTGTGGCAGTTGGAGTGGAAAGGAGAGTAGGAATACAAAATATCAATATCGTCTCAACAAGACTTGACAAATGACTGGATATGTGGGTGAAGAAGAGAGAAGAAATATAAAAATGACTCAGATTTTGAATTAGAGGATCAAAGGAAATGGTGGTAGTATCAACAATATTAGAGAAAAGAGAGAGATAGGTTTTGAAGGAAAAGTCAGATCCTCAGATCCCTGACTCATTAATTTTAAAGCCTTTCTCCGTGTCTAGTCCATATGTGAATCTCCGATGATCTGGATTCTTTATTGGAACATTTTCAAGATTGTGTGGCAGGGAAATAAGCTTAATTTCAAAGGGGTAAATTAAGAAAGCATGCTAAAGAAATGGAGCTATCCAATGTAGGAAGTGTTTGAGAAGTTTAGCAAGAAAAGTGAGTGTCATGGACCAGTTTTCCTTCTACATTCAGTTGTGTATATACTCCTTTATCTCTCTCTTTCATATATTAAGGGATCACTGAGGAGTCAGAACTCTGCCATCCAGATACAAAATGTCAGGGTTTATCATTCTTCCAAGACATTAGAATCATTCCAAAGCCATGCTTCTACTCACAAGCTACTTCAAAGCTTAGTTATCCCATTCTGAATGAAGAAATTTCTCCCCAAGGGACACTTTAAAGTCTCATAGAATCACTGACCCACCAGGGATCTGCACTCAAAAACAAACATAAACTGCCATGAATTCATACCTTAACATACTCTACTTACTTACAATACACTACATACTCTCATACCTTTGGATTCATACCATATCTTTCAATATCAATTCAATCATAGATACTAAAAGCACTACATTCTAGCAATGGTCTCTATATAAAGTGTGACAGAATAAGATCTAAGTACTCCTTTATAGCATGGGGGTAATCAATATCTTTGTGCTGCTTTGGGCTTTCTTCAACTCAGGTGACATCCATAAATTTTTTCAAGCATTTTCTTGACAATGGTAGTAAGAAAGAATTCAGTAACTCTCAAGGCAGCCAATCCCACTTCTGAATAACTCTGACAGGAAATTTTGCTATATATTAAACCAAAAACTTCCTCTATAACATTCACACATTACCCCTAATTCTGCCCTCTGGGGCGAATAAGAATTATTTCAATCCCACTTCCACAACACAGTCTTTTCAAATGCTTACAGAAAATATTTGTTTCATCCCCAGGTCTTCTCTTCTGAAGGTTAAACATCCCCAGTTCATTTACTCAATCTTCCTATGCCATGATTTTAAAGCCACTCATCACTCTGTTCACCCTCCTCTCAATATTTGTTAATATGGTCTTAAAAGTGCACAAAACTCATCTAAAATTTCATTTTGCTCTCCCAAGGAAATTTGTTTCTCATTTAATCATTACATTTATTTATGAACAGGCTTATAAAGTAGTTTAGTTAAACTTTAAACCCATATTTATAGTTTTCCCCAAACTGAGAAGTGGAGAGGTACTCTGTGTGCTATGTCAGGTATGGGGCAGGAATTAATTTCCTACACTCAAAAGAAATATTAAAGGACACAAAAGAATGACAGTGCACATTGATGAGATTTTTAAAATCAGTAACTAATTGATTTAACCAATCTCTTTACAATAAAAGAGTAAAGTAGGAGCTTATATTCTCCATACCTCTCAGTCAATTGTATGACTAAAACCATATAGTCTGCCACAAAAAATCATCTGCAAAATGTGTTTAGTCCTGTATTATTTCCCATTTTTATCAAAGATTTGGACAAAAACTTGGATGACATGCTTGTCAAATTTATAAGTGATACAAATGTAGGAGGGACAACTAACCAACAAGATGTCAGAGTAAGCAACTTTGTTGTGATAACAGAACAGTTTGTTTAATGCCTGCTATTTGCCAACCTCTATACTGTGCTTTGACGACACAAATGCACAATTAAGACTGTCTCAAGAAACTTATATTCTACTAGGAAGCTGTGCACAAATAAAAATAATCTTTAGACCAAAAAAGTATATAAAAAGTAATGGGATGGTTTGGGGTTGTTCAGTTGTATCCAATTCTTCATGACTCCATTTGGAGTTTTCTTGGCAAAGATTATGATTACGTATGCCATTTCCTTCTCCTGATCATTTTATAGATAAGGAAACTAAGGTCAATAGGGTTAAGTGACTTGCCCAGGGTCACACCATTAGTCAATGTTAAAGACCTCAGGAAGATGAGTCTTCCTGACTCTAGGCCTGGTGTGCTATCCACAGTACCATACCACTAGGAAAATAAGGGAAAGCTCCTTTTTTTATTTAGAATATTTTTCCATGGTTACGTAATTCATGATTCCCCCCTCTTCACTCCCCTTTCCCAGAGCTGATAAGCAATTCCACTGGATTATACATGCATCATTGTTCAAAATCCATTTCCATGTTATTCATATTTGCAATTAAAGTGATCTTTTAACATCAAAACCTCAATCATATCTCCATCAAACCACATGATCAATCATATGTTTTTCTTCTGTGTTTCCGTTCCCACAGTTATTTCTCTGGATGTGGATAGCATTCTTTCTCATGAGTTCCTCTGCATTGTCCTACTAGCATTGCTGATAGTAGAGAAGTCCATTACATTTGATTGTACCACAGTGTATCCGTCTCTTTTCATTCTGCATCAATTCCTGGAGGTTGTTCCAGTTCACATGAAATTCCTCCAGTTCATTATTCCTTTCAGTACAATAGTATTCCATCACCATCAGATACAAAAATTTGTTCAGCCATTCCCCAATCGATGGACACCCCCTCACTTTCCAATTTTTGCTACCACAAAGAGCGTGGCCATGAATATTTTTGTACAAGTTAAATTTCCTTATTATCTCTTTAGGGTACAAACCCAGCAGTGATATGGCTGGGTCAAAGGGTAAGCATTATTTTAAAGTCCTTTCTGCATAGTTCCAAATTGCCTTCCAGCATGGTTAGATCAATTCACAACTCCACCAGCAGTGTATTAGTGTACCAATTTTGCCACATCGCCTCCAACATTTATCACTTTCCTTTGCTGCCATATTGGCCAGTCTGCTAGGTGTGAGGTGGTACCTCAGAATTGTTTTAATTTGCATTTCTCTAATCAGGAGGGATTTAGAACACTTTTTCCATGTGCTCAATGATAGTTCTTATTTCATCATGTGAAAACTTCCTATTCATGTCACTTGACCATTTGTCAATTGGGGAATGGAAGCAATTTTCAAAAGGAAGATTTGTTTTCTTTTTCTTGTCCTCAAAAGGCAGAGTTAAAAGTAATTAGTGATAGTGACAGAGAGGCTGAATTCTTAATGGCAGGGTGGGAAAAACATTCTAATGAAGAAATAAGCTATAAAAAAGAAATGGGCTACTTTGGGAGGTTATAGGTTCTCATTCACTGAAAGTAGTAAACAAAAGGTAGGATGATCCTTTGTCATAGTGGAGAGAGGATTCTTCTTCAAGTTCAAGTTGGATTAAATTACTTTTGTGGTCCCCTCCAATTCTAAGGTCCTGTGTCAGCCTAACTGTTCCCCTCTTATATTGTCATCAAGAATATTAAGTGTCACATATTTTTATAAAAATTTTATAGAGGTAGAAAAGTAGGTATGTGGGTCATGAGTTACTAATATTCTCATAGACACTTAGGAGCAGGAGGTGGGGCTAATAGTACCATCTTTTCAATACTTTTGCAACCTTCCTCTGAGTTTTCTTTAAAATTCATAACTGATAAATAGTCAAAGGATATTAATGAGTAGTTTTCAGAGGAAGAAATATACATTATCAATAACCATATAAAAATGTTCTGTCATTAATGATCAGAAAAATACACATTAAAAACAACTTTGAGAATCATTTCATGCCCATCAGATAATCTAAAACGACAAAAAAAATGTCATAAATACTAAGAGTTTTAAGGAAAATAGGCACTTTAATATAATGCAGGTAGAGCCATAAACTGATCTAACTATTCTGGAACAATAACTCAAAAGCTAATAAACTGTGCATACCCTTTGACCCGGTGATACTGCTACTAGGTTCAAAAAAAGAAAAATTGGGCCTATTTGTGAAAAGCATTTAGATTAACTTTTTTTGTGATAGCAAAAAAATTGGAAACTAAAGGAATACTTGTTAACCAGAAAAATGCCTGAACAAGTTATAGGATATAAATTTGATGGAATATTATTGTATTGTAAGGGGTAGTTTCAAAAAAATGAGATTTTATCCACCTTGAGACAGAGAAGATGGACTCAAGATGGACCTGGATAATATGGTAGCTTGTTTTGCATAATATATGTATATATATATATATATATATATATATAATGGGTTTTAGTTTTCTTGCATTCTCAAAGTGAGGGGAGGTTGAGAATTTAGAGCAAAAGAATATAACAATATTTTTTTAATAAAAATAAAAATCAATTGCTAATTGTCTTTAGAAGTATGTTACTTCCAGACAGTCTTTAAATTGACTTTGCTGCACCTTTCAGGTTTATCTCCTTAAGTGGCATTGCCACTTACTTCTCACATACTAATGTAGTTGAGTCTAAATCCAGAGTTTCCACAATCACTGATGATAAGAATAGATTTTTATAGAAATACTAGATTTGCTCCATTTCACACCTATTTATTATCCACCTTCCAGGTCTCAAATCAAGCTCTTTGAAGGCTCATTTTTTTTCTTTTCTATTGCTTTCTTTGTCTGGCTAGTTGACTGTGATTTAGCCATCTACATCCATGAAATCCCAATTCCAATGCTAAAAGAACTGGTCATATGTAGAGTCTATTTCTTTCCATTTCCTCTTTTGAAAATTGCCAGATTGTTTGAACAAGGGTGTAGTTGAGGTGTAGTTGAGGTGATCTCGTGCAATGTTTCCACCCTGTATTTTAATTTGGCCTTTGTTCTAATTCGTTTGCTCTTACTTTTTGCACACAAGTAGATGATTCTGAAATGACTCCCACATCAATCTCCAATCATTCCCTTTATTTAGGATGTCATCAGATTTGCATTTTGTAGTGTTTGATATTTTCAATGCTCATTGCCTTCTGGTTGTCTTTGAAGATAGTATTTAGGCATATAGATATAAAGTTTCTGAGTGGCCAATTAAGCCTTTAGCCCCTTCACTGTATGATCTGGAACCTCATTTTTCTCTGATTTTCAGAACCCTGAGGTTGGTGTTTTAGCTCCTGACAAGGTAGAGTTGCCTGTTAAACTATAGGGAAAGACCCAGTGTCTATTAAGGAGTATATGTTCCCATTGGACAGTCAATAATGGATATCAAGCTATAGTTGCACTAAAGGACAAGGAGCTTTCCACAATACTTCAAATAATTGGAGCTATTCCAGTGCCACACTATGTTAATACCAAAACCTGTTGCCAAACTTAACTGAGTCCATCAAAAGATGTTTATATCTCTACAATCCGATAAACATAAAAATTTATTTTTGCACTTGAGATCCAATCCTATATTGCTAAAAACCTTACATAATTACAATTTTATTATTGAAAAACAATAAATATTTTATAAAGTGAGTCGGACCCAATACATAACACACTACAATATAGTTTTTAATTGTGTAAGATATCTAAATGTTGAGCATGCTGACATCATGCTCTACATAAGAGTATAATTTTATAAATCCAGAAACCTGAAGAGAAAAGCAACATACTATAAATCCCATCTTTCTGGAACTCCCTAGTGCAATGTGTTTAGAGAAACCTCTACCTGTCAATACTCTATCAACACCTTCAAAATTGATTGATTGCTCAGAGCAATGGAAATCATTAAAATCAGACTACATCTCATCCCAGCCATGGTGTTCAAGAGTGTGATACAATCCATCCAGTTGGGAATGGTTGAAAAAACTCCAGAAAAGAACTGGGAAATAGAAATAGACAAAATATAGTTTTATATATACATATGTCTTTTTGTTAAATAGTGCCTTCTCTATTGTGGGAAGGAGGGATAAGAAGGGAGAGAGTTGCCTGGGAATTTTAATGTAACAAATAAATTAATAATTCAAGATTTTAAAAAACTATGGTTTATAAATATTTTTTTAAAATCCATACTCTAGAGCAGAGATGGTAAGTCTTTAAGAAATGTTAGAGACCAAATACCCAAATTGCAACCCTCACATCACATGTGGTCCCCCCACCTTACCCCAGACAGAGAAGAGAAAAAATACTCCTATTGGACTGCTAGGCAGAGGGGCAGATGATGAAATTAATGTCTTCAGGCACCCTTGAGAGGGGGAAGGGAGCAGCCCCCTTCAGGACTCTCTTGCATATGTGCCATAGGTTTGCCAACACAGATCTGGATAGAGCTTTAAGATTGGAGTCAGGAAAACCTGAGTTCAAATCTAACCTCAGACACCTACGATCTGTGTGACCTTGGGAAAGTCATTTAACTTCTGTTTATTTCAGTTTTCTCATCTGTAAAATTAGAATAATTACAGTACCTATTTCTCAGGACTATTATGAGGATTCAAAGCAATAATAATTCTAAAGCATTTAGCACAGTATGACATGTGGTAAATACTTTATGTTACTCAGTAATAGAACTAGTAATATAAGAAATAACAAATATAAGGAATTCCAAGAAACATGGAAACATGTGCAGATGTGAAGTGAGGTAATCAAAGTGAAAGGGAAAATCAGGAGAACAATAACTATTAGAATGTAAACAAAAGGGATATTAAAGCCATGTACAATTATTTTAACAACCAATCTTGGTCCTAGAAAAGAAATTAGAAAACATCCCCCTCCCTTAAATAGAGAAGTGGAAGACCATAATATATAATGTTGCATACACTGTCATATGTGGTTACTGTGTGGTATGTTTTGCTTAACTATTGTTCTTTGTTTCAAGAGATAGCTCATTTGGAAGGGGGAGGGGAGGAGGACAGGGCTCAAGGGAAGAAATAGAGAAAAGGTGAATTATATCCAGAAATTGTTGTGTCATAAAAACAAGATACAAAAATAAAACTTTAAAAAGGAAAAAGTCTATGCCAAAGAGACTTTATTCACTATGGTGAAGATACTGTATGTACTACAGTATCTGTCCCTTACCTACTAGATGGAACTGAGGTCAAGAGATCTTTCTTTCTTGGGAAAAAGGATAAGCACTAAAAATACCACTATCCCAATAGACAGTAAAGAAAGCACTAAAGACACACTTCAACTGACCAAGGAGATTAAAAAAGAAATAGTGTTTGTAAGAGTGATCCAGGGAAGGCAAATCAAATGCTTCCTGAGGAGCTAGAGATGCCTTACACCATAATGTGCCAAGACCATTGGACTGGACTTTGTATTTGCTGGCAATACTCCTTTATAAATAATTGGGAAACTTATTGAGAATCTATAACTTGAATTTAAACCAGAGGAGATGACTTTCAATAGGAATACAAATAAAAACTCTAGGGATGCTTTGCTCTTAGCCAATAGATCTATGAAAGAAATTCCCCTTTGTGCTGCGGAGTCAATAACAAGATTTAATTTCAGCACAGACCTACCTAGAATCTGCCTCTCTCTCCTACCCAGTGGAATCAAAGGGGGACACCCATGAGAACCGATGCAGACTGCCAGAATCCAAGGAAAACAACTCCATAGAAACTGATCTAACTTTGCAACTTAATTAGAATGAGTAAGAAGTGTCCTTGAAAAGCAAAACAACAATCTATGGCTAGATCTAAAACCATAAATATTATAAGGACACTGAAATATCAACAGAGAAAAGGAAAGTGACCATCCCCCAACTCATAATGCACTTGAATCTGCTCAAGGAATCTAAGGAGAGTGAACACCTACCTATATTTCCTGCTTCTATTAGCATTCTAGGAACACACACACACACACACACACACACACACACACACATACACACATACACACACACACACATACACAACCCCCACAGTCACCCAAATCCCAGCTTTAGAAGCAACTCTGCCTCCTACAGACATTGGTACTAATGTTGCAAGGGGGATATAGAGAGTCATAGGTTAGTAGCTAATCATCTTAACACTCAATCTTCTGAACTGTAAACTGGTGCTGTCTGTGGTCCTGAATCAACCCAGAGAAAGGAACTATTCTATCTCCAGCCTCTGAATATCCTCAGGCATTATTGGTAGGTATAGGAGGCAGCTGCCCAGCTTGACAGCTGCTTTTAATTCATGGGAGCTGCAGCCCCATTCATCTAATAATGACCCCATACAGCTGTACTTAGAAAGCCTCAGCAAGGAGTTCAAAGCACTGCTGATTATCCTGGTCTTGTCCAGCCTTCTCAGCACTACTAAGTAGGTTTCTCAGAGTAGTGATTCTGGGTATTAACTGAAAAAAATCATAGTTCTTAGGGTTCTTGGCTCCTTTACATTTACTGGCCAGTCCATCTATTCCTCAAGTATGTGCTCTGTTCTGTTGAAAGGGATTTGTGTGTTTTCTCTGTCCCCAGGAGAGGGAATTTTCCTTATAACTGCCTACTTATCTATATGTCTCTGTGCACTGCTGGGGATATTGGAATGTGAATCTTAGCAGTTCAAGTTACCAGATGATTGAAGCCAAGAATGAGAACTGACTACATGTAAGTCTGTTACTAATCTCATGTTTCTCAAATCACCTATAATTGAAACAAAGAGAATGTCATTCTTCTGTCAGTCCTCTCTGCCCTTGGTAAATTACTTCCCTAATAGCTAGGTTAACTGTCCTAAAGTTATTTAATAACAAGATCCTTATTTTGCCCTCCCAATCTTTTTAGTGACTAAATTTCCAGTTTACAAACTCACTTTACTTTCACTTTTCTTCAATACTTGGTACTGGATATTCTAAATGCTGATCATTTATCTTCCTGAACTTCCATCAGCTGCCTGCTCTTGGATATTGCTTGGTACCTTTATCACTGATATAGCACTTATTTTCCAGTAGAATGAAAATTTGGTTTCTAACAGTGCCTTACACAGAAGTGCTTAGTAAATCTTTGTTTAATTAAATTTGTTGAACAGGTTTTCCTATTCTTTCTCCCTATAGACTTAACTTCTAGTTTGAGACCTACATAAAGTTTCATAACCTCAAAATAACTAACTTTTGCCCTTGTGACATTTAATCTTGGCTCACTTCACAGTCCTAGAAGCTCTCCTTTTTGGAGTTTCTTAGTGTAGCTTATTCCCAACACTGACTGAAGACTGCTTCAAATTGTCTTGGTGTATCTGCCTAATATGTCACTGTATATGGCCTTGAATGGAAAGGACATTTTTGTTACTTTTAGGACTGAAAGAAAATTATTCTCTAACAGTTACTATTTCTCAGAGACCTAATGAGAAAATGTTCATCCCAAAGAGATCCTAGATAACACTGTGGTCCCACAACATGGGCATCATCCCATAAATGCCAAGCAATATTTCTTCCCCCCACACAATACAACTGCAGTTACCATCCCACTTCAAAGATTCCCCTCAAAACACTAGATCATCTCTTTGAAGTTCTTCAAAGCCTGAATTTTGATCTTGATGTTCTAGCAGCCAAACTGTACTATAGCTTATTGAGACAATATCTCTGCTACACTGGGCTCCAGTTGCACTTCAGACTCAGCTGGAGGGGCTACTGACAGCTATTTTTTGATAAGTTATCCCCCAGTGAACCTAGTATTATTGAATCTAGAGTAGACTCAACTCCTATTACTTAGAAATGCATAAGGAACACCTACTAAATTTCAGACACTAAATTATTTTATCTTTATGCATGAAAAGCCACAAAAATATTTCATATACTTTTAGAAGAAACTAATGTTTTAAATATTTTTTCTTTAATATTGATACATTTTTCTTCATTCACAGTCATTCTCAGAAAGGGCTTCTTTCTATATTGCCAAAGTATAGGTAGCATTATGATTGAGGGGAATCAGAATCAAAAAGGACCACACAAGTTATCTAGTCATCCTTACCTAAACAAAAATCCCATACATTGTCCTAGATAGGTAACCACCTAATCTTTGATCTATCTAAAAGCTTGAAGTCTTCTAGTGAATTACTTACTGCCTACCAAAGCATCCTACCCTACTTTTAGATAGCTCTAATTGTTAGGAAGTTTGTTTTTATCCAACCTCTAGTTCTCTAAAACCTGACAGCTAGATGGTACAAGGGATAGATAGCTGGACTTGAACTCTGGAGCCTGAGCTTTTTTTAATATGAATGTTCACTTTATTAGCATTATGTTTTAATTCCCTGAAATGACTTAGATGTAAAGGTCTGAACCTATCCAAGAAAATATAGCAGGCAGGCAGTAATAATTTTCCAAGTCAAAACTACAAAAGGACAGCATTGTAAAGCTAGATATAAAAGGGAATGTTGAAATTACTAAAAAAAGTGTCAGGTGATGCAAGGGTCAGAGTGAATAAGAATGGTAAGTCAAAAGGAGAAGGTGGAGGTCCTCCATGCCATCGATTAAATCCAGTCTTTAAATATTAAATTGCATTTTTGACCAGAAAGGTAGGGGGCCAGAGTCTCAGTAAAAGACAAGGTCACCCCTCTCATCTGCATTCCCAACCTCACTCCCTCCATACAAATTCAGACCTCTCTAGGAAGAAAAACAAATTAAATTTGTGGGGAAACCAATTCAATTTCTAGTCGTTCTTCTCTCCATTGAGTCCGCTCTTGGATTAAAGGGCAGTTTCTGTCCTTCTGCCTGACAGTTGAGATTTTGTAATTCCCTGCACCAACCTATTACTTAGTAGATAAGCACTAGTGAGTTTCCAGATAGTCTCAAAATGTAAAGGGTGCAACAGAGAAGAAATTAAGAGTAAAAGGATTGCCTTTACAAAGTCTAAATGACTTGTCCAGTGTTACACAACTTAGACACTTTCCATGCCCTATGTGATCCTGGACAAATCATTTAATCTCTCTCACCCCACTTCCCTCATCTGTAAAATGGGGATAATTATTGGACCTACCTTCCACTGTTGTTGTAAGGATCAAATGAGAGTAACATGTAAAGTACTTCTCAAAACAGGTAAACCTTCCACACATCATGGGGTGAGGAGAGTAGCATCCCTATAATCTGGAAAATCCACTTAAATATTTTTGGCTCTCCCTTTGTAACAGAAAAGAAATCTGAATTTTTTTCTTTTGCTTTAATGGGATATTCATAGTACCTTATTATAAAATTTGGGTAAAGTATTTGTTCATAGGCTATCTAGTTTCTAAACCCTTGCTCTGTTGCCTTCTGGCCTTTGCATGTCTTCCATGACTTCTGCAACACTTCCTTCAAAATTCCCATTTAATTTCTTATGCCAACCTGCAATATATCAAAACTACAATTGGAAAAGTCACAATGTAGGAGGGATACTTGTATTGAAAGATAATATATTTAAGTAAAATGTTAATGCAATTAGTGACTTTATTATTGTATAATTAAATATAATATGTTAAATATAAAACATGTAAATGGTAGCTATTAAAATTTTCACCTATTCATCACTAAAATGTTGTACCAAGAATTCAACACAGTATTTCTGATTTGGTCTGACCAAGTATTCAGAATATTGATGGCATTCCTCTTTTAATTCAGCTTTTTTTGGCAGCATTATCACATTGTTGATTAATAATGACTATGCAGTTCACTCGAAACTCATCTCTTTTTCTGACCAAATAAATGACTTTTACTTTGAAGAACACAATATTCTTGATACTTCTCATATCATGTGCATGTGAACTTGATTTTTAACCTAATCATAAGATTTTAAATTTATCCCTGTATTAAGTTCTGTTGAGATATTTTCAATTAATCTACAAATAGTGTTTATTAATACCTATTGACAAATCTGGCCACAAGACCACTTAACCTCTTTGCCTTGCCCTTTCCTTCTTTTATCAAGACAAAAAGCAAAGGTTTAAAAAATACCTGCTAACTTCCAGGTATTGTTTTAAGTGCTGGGGATACAGAAACAAAAATGAAATAGTATTTGCTGTCAAGGAGTGACACTCTATCAGGAGAAACACATAGACATATAAGCACATGCAAAATTCATACAAACATGATAAATACAAGATAATTTCAAGGGATTCTAATGACTAGAATGACTGAGGGATGTGAAAGCCCTGGCAGGAATATTCTGGTAAATGTTCAACTACATCTCTCCCATCCCCCCCCCCAAAAAATGCACAAGACACACTTTTAAGTTTAGTCCATATTATTAACATTTTCCCATCACTTTAAGTTTAGAGAATCAATCACTGATTTGTACCATTTGCTCATTTCCACGGTGTAAATGCTCACACTAGAATTCAATAATTTGAGGGGGCTGATTTGAGCAAACTCCAGAACATCCCCAGGTGGATATGAGGGGAGAGTGCTTTCTGAGCAAGTGGGGAGGGAGAACCTTTGCCAAGTCTTAAGATATAGAAGATCAAATGTCATATATGAGGGCAGCTTGACTGTTTCATAGACTCTGTAAAGAGGACTGGGTAATGTGTAAATAAACCTATAAAGATAAGCTGTAACAAAATCATAAAAGATTTTAAGTGCCAAAGAAGTTTTATTTAATTCTAGATGCAATAGGAAACCACTGGCCCATAATGAACAGGGAAGGAAAAGTTATGTCTATACTTGAGGAAGATTTAAAGTCCTAACTGTGATTCCACAGAGTAGCTGTCTCTCTCAACTTTGTATCATCTGCAAATCTGTGAGCATACATTTATTCCTTTATCCAAATTAATGATAAAAATGACAAATAGCTCATGGTCAAGGACAGATCTCTCAGACATTCCACAATAAATCTTCTTCCACATTTGCTTTAACTCATTATTGACACTAATTTCAAATCCATCTGGCTGTACTAGTGTCTATCTTCCATCTCTACATTTTTGCAGAAACAAAATTATGAGAGGCTTTATCTAATTTTTTCTTGGAACACCATTCCCCAGATCTACCAGCCTGATAACCCTGTCAAAAAATGACAAAAGATATTAGTCTGGTCTGACTTTTTCATGCTAAATTGATGCTGGCTCTTTTTGACCATTTCTTTCTTTTCTAGATGTTTACCAACTATCCCTTTATTGATATGTTTTAGAAATTGTAAGGAATATGTCAAACAATGGCATATAGCTCATTACCTTAAAAAACAATGTTGGATAAAAATCAAACCTAACTTTATTGCATTCTCAGACAATTAGTTGCTGAGAAAATGCCAATCTACATTAATATAAGT
This sequence comes from Monodelphis domestica, assembly GCF_027887165.1. Taxonomy (NCBI): domain Eukaryota; kingdom Metazoa; phylum Chordata; class Mammalia; order Didelphimorphia; family Didelphidae; genus Monodelphis; species Monodelphis domestica. The sequence goes on from NC_077229.1 coordinate 165,885,964, forward strand.
TTCTCACCAGATGCTCACTATACCAATGAAATAACACATGAGGACAAAACAAAACATTTGGCATATGGTGTCATTTTTAAATGTTTACAACTTGATTATTCTCTTACTGCTCAGGAAATGAATCAGTTGAAGTCAAACTTTAGTGCCAAAAAAAAACAAACAGGAAGTAATTTATTTTGACTTTTTAATATAAAAAACATAACTTATGAAGTGAGCTTTCCAGAAAATATTTTTTAATTTAACAGAGTGTTAATACAAAGGGATAGTTGGAATTGCAATTGATGAACATCTTCAGATGATACTTAAATATAACTGTCTATCCTGGTAATCTTCCCTAGTCTGGTCCCATTGATACAATATATCTTGAACAAGAAATCCTTCACCAACTCAAATAAAATAGTGTGAAGATACAATGATTCATCCTCCTCAGGACAATAAATGGAGCATTGGGTTTAGATTCAGAAGATGCTAGTTTAAATCCAAGTATTTTCATTTTTTACCTAAGTGACCTTGTCCACATCATTCCATTTCTCTGAGTCTCAGTTTCACCTGGAAAATGAAACCAAGACAGCTTCAAAGACCCTTTCCAAATCTGAATATGTGACCTCATAGCCTTTTTTATTTGTAGTAGATGACAACACCACAAATCTTTTAAGTAAACTTCCCCAGAAATATTAATTACGTTTATTCCTTGGTTGCCAAATCCATCACTCTTTTAGCTCATTCTCAATGGACCCCTACCTCTTAGAATCTCTCTCAAATTTAGAAAGAAACTCAGATGTCATCTAGTCCAACACATTCTTGAAAAGGAATATCCTCAGCCACATCTTTAACAAGTAGTCACTCAAGCTTCACTTGAACAACTGCTGACTATAAAATCATAAACTTTCAAGGCAGTCTATTCTGCTTATGGAAAGCTTTAATCATTAGGAAGCAGCTATGTGGTACAATGGACAAAGTGCTGGGTCTGGAGTTACAAAGATCTATCTAACTGAGTTCAAATGTGACTTCAGACACTTACTAATTGTGTGATCCTGGGCTAGTCATTGAACATTGTTTGCCTTAGTTTACTTGTCTATAAAATGAACTGCAGACAAAATAAGTCACTCATCTTTGCCAAGAAAACTCTAAATGGTCTCACGAAGAGTTAGACACAACAATTCAGCAACAACAAAACCTAGGAAATTTTTTCTCTGCATCTTCCACTACTTATTCCTTATTTTGTCATGTATGCCTATTTTTCACAGAAACTAATAGAATCATTCATTATCAGCCAAATTCTCAACTTCCATCACTAATTTCTTAGAGTTGGCCCTGCTCTGGGATGATCAGATTATCTTCTACAGTTTATATGATGTAAATTCTTTGTTAATTCTTAACGTTGGCTTTCCATATTTGGTGACTGATTGACTGTATCAAGACTAATCCTTCCTGATTTTTTCCCATCTCTCTTCCCTCCTCCTTCCTGGAGCTGACAAGCAATTCCACTTGGTTTTACATGTATCATTGTTCAAAAACCTATTTACATATTATTCATATTTGCAGTAGAGTGATTTTCTAATGCCAAAACCTCAGTCATATCCCCCATCAAACCATGTGATTGATCATATGTTTTTCGTCTGCATTTCTATTCCCACAGGTCTATCTGTGGATTTGGATAGCATCCTTTGATGTTGTCCTAGATCATTATGTTGCTACTCGGAGAAAACTCCATTACATTTGATTGTGCCACAATGTTTCAGTTTCTGTGTTCAATGTTCTCCTGATTCTGTTCATTTCACTCTACATCAATTCCTGAAGTTCTTTCCAGTTCACATGGAATTCCTCCAGTTCATCATTATTTTCAGTACAATAGTATTCCATCACCACCAGGTAGCACAATTTATTCAGTCATTCCCCAATCGATGGACACCCCCCTCATTTTCCAATTTTTTGCCACCATAGAGCTTGGCTATAAAATTTTTGTACAAGTATTTTCCCTTATTATCTCTTTGGGGTACAAACCCAGCAGAGGTATGGATGGATCAAAGGGCAGGCATTATTTTAAAGCCCTTTGGGCATAATTGATGAATAATTATTTTAATCAATTTGGAAGATTATATGGCATTTAATGCTTACAGAAATCCTATGTCATAAACATAATTAGAGAATGAGCACTACTGCTATTTTTTCAGTTGTATAAAATGCACCCTTTTTTGTTTTTTTTTGTTTTTTTTAATTTTATATTATTTTATTTGATCATTTCCATGCATTATTCATTAAAGACAAAGATCATTTTCTTTTCCTCCCTCCTGCCCCCCGTAGCCAATGCGTGATTCCACTGGGTATCACATGTGTTCTTGATTCAAACCCATTGCCATGTTGTTAATATTTGCATTAGAGTGTTCATTTAGAGTCTCTCCTCTGTCATGTCCCCTCAGCCACTATAGTCAGGCAGTTGCTTTTCCTTGGTGTTTCTACTCCCTCAGTTTGTCCTCTGCTTATGGATAGTGTTTTTTCTCCTAGATCCCTGCAGATTATTCAGGGAGATTACACTGCCACTAATGGAGAAGTCCATTAAGTTCGATTATACCACAGTGTGTTTGTCTCTGTGTACAATGTTCTCCTGGTTCTGCTCCTCTCGCTCTGCATCACTTCCTGGAGGTCGTTCCAGTCTCCATGGAATTCCTCCATTTTATTATTCCTTTTTGCACAATAATATTCCATCACCAACATATACCACAATTTGTTCAGCCATTCCCCAATTGATGGGCATCCCCTCGTTTTCCAGTTTTTGGCCACCACAAAGAACGCAGCTATGAATATTTTTGTACAAGTCTTTTTGTCCATTATCTCTTTGGGGTACAGACCCAGCAGTGCTATGGCTGGATCAAAGGGTAGACATTCTTTTGTCGCCCTTTGTGCATAGTTCCAAATTGCCCTCCAGAATGGCTGGATCAGTTCACAACTCCACCAGCAATGAATTAATGTCCCTACTTTGCCACATCCCCTCCAGCATTCATTACTTTCCATAACTGTCATGTTAGCCAATCTGCTAGATGTGAGGTGATACCTCAGAGTTGTTTTGATTTGCATCTCTCTGATTATAAGAGATCTAGAACACTTTTTCATGTGCTTATTAATAGTTTTGATTTCTTTATCTGAAAATTGCCTATCCATGTCCCTTGCCCATTTATCAATTGGAGAATGGCTTGATTTTTTGTACAATTGATTTAGCTCTTTATAAATTTGAGTAATTAAACCTTTGTCAGAGGTTTTTATGAAGATTTTTTTCCCAATTTGTTGTTTTCCTTCTGATTTTAGTTACATTGGTTTTGTTTGTACAAAAGCCTTTTAATTTGATGTAGTCGAAATTATTTATTTTACATTTTGTGATTCTTTCTATGTCTTGCTTGGTTTTAAAATCTTTCCCCTCCCAAAGGTCTGACATGTATACTATTCTGTGTTTACCCAATTTACTTATGGTTTCCTTCTTTATGTTTAAGTCTTTCACCCACCTTTTTTTTAATGGCCTGGAATCAACAATTATAATGGTCCACCAATTCCAAAAGACTCATGTTATAAACTGTTATCTGCTTCCTAATAGAGAACTGATGGACTCAGAGTGCAAACTGAATCTTTTTTTCTTTATTTATTTTCTTACTTTTTTTGAACATGACTAAAACAGAAATATATTTGAGAGGTGAAGGAAAGGAGAGAATGTGGAAGTGAAAAGAAAAGAAATTTGAAAATTAAAGAGATGAGGAGTGAAATGACAAATGGAAAACAACATTGAAAACTAAGGTAAACAATGCAATGATCCAGAACTATTTGGAGGGACATATGAGAAAGAATGCTATCATATCCAGAGGAAGAACTGTGGGAAAAGAAACACAGAAGAAAAACAACTGCTTGATCACATTGGTTGATCGGGCTATGACTGGGAAAGTAGACTCTAAACAATCACCCTAGTGCAAATATTAATAATATGGAAATGGGTCTTGATCAATGACACATGTTAAACCCAGTGGAATTGTGCGTCAGATATGGGAAGTGGGTGGGGAGAGGGGAGGGAAAGAATATGAATCTTCTAACCAAGGAAAAGTATTCTAAATCATCTAATTAAATAAAAAATTTAAAAAACTAAGCTATAGCCATGATGGTTATAATCCCCCATGAAGTTAAAGGGATCAGAAAAGCCTCTCAGAAATGGGGACTGGGAAGATTATACCTCCATTTTATTTCAAAGGCACGGTGTCTTAGGGATAAGGAAATTATCTAGTTCTAAAGAGTAAAATAAAAGCTTTCAATTCTACCATCAAGGTCATGATCAAAATATCTAGAGGACAGTACTAGATTGGCATGAAAAGTGAGAGGTTTTTCTCTTGACCTTCACATCTTTTTTAATGTGTTCAGTTATTCAATTATTCAATTTAATATGTGTCTAAGACATGCTTTGGGGCCTAATTTGGAGTATCACAGGTCTAAGTCAGATATATTCAACCACATTACCCAAGTGTAAAATCAAGCAAAGACTAAATTGTGGACATGATAGCAGCAGAAATCAAGGCAAAAGCCTAAATTGACACTTTCTATCCTTGAACCTTTATGATGTTCCTTAAACTAACTCCTTTACTATTTTAATTACATCACTTCCCTAGTCCATTTCTGTCAAGAAATCCTTTATTCTGAGGTATTCTATTACTCTCTGCCAAAAAACTATTTTTTCCTGAAACAAACAAGTAATAGCCAAAATAAAGGAAAAAATGATAACATAAAATAATGTAAAAATGAATTCTCTTCTTTATTCCTCATCTTAATTATTTCTTCAATTGGCACCAATAGTCAACTATCAATGAACAGAGTAGGGTAGGGCTAGGGAGTCCTACAATCTGGAAGCCTGTTCATTTTGGCAGGAATGGAGACAGTATGTACTGCAATGTATTATTTAATCAAGACAACTTTTAAAAGTGTAATTTCAATGCCACAGATACAGTCCAGAGCATAGATGAGATTCCTTTACTTCCTGAGACTTTTGGTAGTTACAACATAATCAAGGTAATTTTTTTCTGGTACATAGTAAATGCCAATTAGAAGGAAAATTCATTAAGTCCTTCCATGGCATGAATGATGTCTTCTACTTTTTTAATATATTGCTGACAGAGCTAATGTTGGGTTGGACAATAAAGATTTAATAAATGCTAACTGGGTTGAACAAAAAGGTGCTCCCAAGGTAATGAGGCCTCACTTTCCATCCAAATCAATAATTCCTATTGGCTGGCCATATGCTTATCCAAATGTATACTCATAGAATGAGGGGGTGCTTACTACAACAGTCCACTTTCTGGGGAATATCCTTTTAGTTAACAACTTAAGAAAGCCCCAGGAAAATTGGATTTCCATCTATTCTTTGACCAATACCCAACAACTGTGTTTTTTTAGGAAAGACTTCCAAATACATCACAATGTAAGTAGATGATTCCTCTTGTGGTGAAATGAGGCTGGCATCTACAATCCAGGTGGATTTTTCTAATAGGAAAAGATCTCACCTGTAGCAACAGCCAACTACAGAAGCAATATATAGATAAGCGATATAAACATTGAATGAGTGGGATAATCCCACTTAAAATGAGGCAAATATCTATTCATCAATATGGATAAAGACAACAGAAAAAATAAAGTTTTTAATCACTATGATTAAAATTTTATGACTACATGCTGTTTCCAAGCATTGTATATGCCAAATAGTTATCCTATTCAAGAACAGAAAGTGAAAAAAAGAAGAGAGGAAATGTCATTATTCGTTCATAACCATTTTTATCTGATTCTTGTTGCTTTAATGAGTCTGTGTGACTTCATAAATGTTGGTATTCTCTTAAACTCTACATATTCCAAAGCATCCATAATCTCCTTGGTGTTATGCTCCTCATCTCTGTCCTACCACAAACTTCCCAGAAGGTGTCCACACTACTTTGGGGGCTGGGGTGCATCTTATTCAAGTTCTCTTAAAATTTCATGAAGGCCAATGGAGCATGCAAGATATATATTGCTTATGCATCTTTCATGTTTCTAAATAACTAAAACTGCCTTTAAAACCTTATACCTATTAAATTATCTAATTCCATTTCAAATGCTGGAGGTTTTAATATTTGAGACCTTCATGTATCTGCCATATCATTAGATGAATATTTTTGTAACCAGTACAGAGTGAAACATTTTCATGGCTTATGCTGTATGATTTTTGTCCCTATTCTTCTGGACATCTTCCAAACAGGATACACCTAATATCCTAGAGCACTTTGTCAAGTTCTCTTTATATCTCAAGAACATTAGGGTAGCACTCAAACCGTCCATGTACTATATCTCGTTATCATTCCATTACCTTCACACATGTCCTTAATGAAAGTTTATAAGATTTCTCATGTGCCAGTCATTATTGATAATACATGATTGATTCTATTTATATTTATATGGGTCTATGTAGACATATATATGTTATATATAGTTAGTTTATAACCACTATGTCTTTGGATCATCTGTATTTTTTTTTTAATTTTGAGATTATGGTGTTCCATTAGCTACCTGCAGTATATAGACAGTTGAAAAAGTAACAATAATAAGTGGGAGTTTTGTAGCCCTTTAAAGTTTATACAGCACTTTTACAAATACCTCATCATTTTTGTCCTCACAACAACCCTGAAAGGTAAATGTTGTCATTATCCCCACTTTACAGATGAAAAAACTGAGGTAAATGGAGGATAAGTAATTTTCCCAGGAACGAGCAGCTAATAAATATCTGAGGCTAGATTTCAACTCTGGTCTTTGTGACTAGGTTCAGCACTCTATATACATACATATATATATATATATATATATATATATATATATATATATGTATCACCTACCTGCCTCTGAATCATATCTAAATCTTTGCTCCCAAGTTAGTTTTTCCTTTAAAAATACTGAGACTATCCTGAGATTTTATTAGTTCAAGAGACTAAAGGTTCAAGCTGTCGACATGACTTCCTGGTTGCCTGAGTCAAAAAAAAAAAAAAGCCAAACAGAGTTTCAGGCACTCTCCAATACTTTGCTGATAGACCATGATGTGAACCAGGAGCTGAAACAGCTAATTCAACTCAGTATCCTCAACACATATCCCTGTTGAATATCCTTCTGCTATGGATAAATAAATCTCCTTTTGTTAACTATTGAATGGCCCCCAGTGTATCATGTTGTTCCAAAATCAAATACGAATGATCAGGAATGGCCCAAGCCAAGTCCAACACAAAATAGGTTAACTAATTCATTGGGCTGTCCATTCACTTGCATGTGTCCATTCACTTGGCCAAGGAGGATGCCAACACAGAAACTGCTGATACCTGCACAGAAGTTGATGATGCTACCCCAAAATCTGTGTCTGAGATAGAGAAAATTTTGTCTGAAATCCAAGAGGAGAAACTAATACTAGATGAACTAAAAGTGTCCTTGGACAAATGCCTTCCAATATCACCTGACTTAGTTGGTGTCCAAGAGTCTTCCAAGGAAGATGATTGTTTTGGAGAAGACTATTCAAGAGATGACAGCTTTTTCACACCACTAGGTTCTCTGCCAGTCCACCTCCAGCCTCAACCATATAAGAATGCTTTGGAAATTATCAGAGGTGCCAAATATGACATCAGAGAGCTCTTGTACCAGCTCTATGAAACAACTGAATTGACTTATCAAAGCAAGCAAGGGTCTGAGAATCGCCAGATTAACCAAAAGGCACTATTTGAACTATGGATCAAGTGCAGTAGGATGGTGATTCACAGCTCCTTGAAACCCAGAGTCTGGCCATGTCCCATAACATTACCCTGAAATTACAGTCAGCCTTCATGGACCTCATGCCTAAAATCCAGGGTGTCCCAAGCAGCCTACAAAACAGGCTCCAACAGGCCTTTTGTGACATGCAGGAGCTCCATACAACCTTTTTCCATAAGTAATGGATTTGAAGATCTATAGAGGTATCAACTGACTCACAGCTGGTTTAAGCTGATCCAAGCCCAGGGAAGTATAGAACAACTGTTGTGTTTCTTAGAAAGTAATGTTCTTTCTAAATGGGTTGTAGGACCACTTTGCCCTTCTGACTTTCCAGAGAAAGATGTGATAACAATCCCTAAGAACTCTTGAATTGTGATATGGAATCAGACTGCACTTCCCAGACTTCTGGCAAGTAGCCTTGCACTAGTTTATAGTTAATAAGTGTATTCTGTAATTTTTGGATTGTGAAAATAAAGTTGCATTGAAAATTTTTAAAAATGTGTTTTTCATTTAAATTATTTTTGCTTTAATCCAGCACTGAACTGCCTTTTAATACTATCAGTGGAATCACAGTTTTAAGAAAAAAAGTTGGAATCAGTGACTTTATTCAGCCATATTAAGATAGAGAAACTCTGTAGTAGTGGAGATACAATGTTAAAAAGCAATATCAAATTTATTTTAAGATAGTCCAGAGAACCGATTAAAATTTTTTAATGAAAATAATAGCAGACAATATTCCTATTACCAGAAAAGTTGGCAAGTTGGATAATTGATGATGTACAAGCCAAGTGTTTCATTGGCATCCAGAAAGTACACAGGGACCTCAAGGAAAGGTTCCTTAGAACTGCTGAGCAGATTCAGCATGGAGGATTAATGGAAGAATAAGTACAAGAATTAAACACTGTGAAAATCACTGCCAGACTGTGAACTGGATTGGTAGAAAAAGTGACTGCACAGATGCAGTCATGGAACCATTGAAGTACTGATGATTGTTTCAGTGGTGATGAGGTGGGGTTAAATTTATTTCTAGAAAAATTTTGGGTTTTCACTGAGAAGGTTTTGGAATGTTGTCCATCAGAAGAGTCACCATTTATTCCAACTTCTCTTAGAGATCTCATCAGCTCTCATGTATTCAATTATAGTCTTTATCATGATGATTTACATATGGAAATGTTCATTTTGGGGGTAGATGTCATGGTCAATATAATAAAATATTTTAAAATTATTTTAAAGAATTTTTTAAAAGGAAATTGCCATCAAATACAATTTATAAACCAAATATTATTTTTAAACCATTAGCTTATGTCTTAGAATCAGTTTGAAGAAAGAAGAGTAGCAAGGACTGGTAATTAGGGTTAAGTGACTTGTCAGCATCACACCTGGTTCCAGAAATGGGTCTCTATCAGTTGTGCTACCTAGCTGCCCCATCACCCACATCTTTAAACCTAGAGTATTTAACTTCCCAACTTGATCAAACCACTTATTAATCAAATTTCCTTAAGGTTAAATGCCTTTACTCTGTTTGTTTTTTTAAAATACAAATATATTTATATTTTCTAAAGGTGAAAACAGCTATCAGTAAGAATGTTTAAAAGAATTCAATGAAGTCCTTCGAGTAATTCCAAAAGAGACATCCCAAAGCCATTTTGATCATTGACAGCATCACTATGTATAATGTGGACAACACTCATGTGTGTATAGATAAACTTTGGGGTATTTGTTTACAAATCCATCAAATTTAAGATAAAAAGGATAAGAGCAATTATTGTGAATGCCAAGGACTCTGATAAGAAAGGTGAATCATTTTTATATGCATATATAAACTAATTCTAGGAGTAATTTTCTCCCCTGAAGAAGTTTCTGAGAATCATGAGTAACAGAGAAGGGGCATTGAAACAAAAGAGCTTACGTTGTGAATTGGGGTCACAGTTGCAAAATTTCTACTCATCAAAAACCATGCACATTTAAGTTGCCCAACAATACTAATGATTGATATTAGTAAGCAATAATTAAGATCAAACATATTTCAGAAAAAAAGTACTTTTTAATGTTGGTATTACTGGAATAGACTCTTTTTAAAGGAAATATTTTTTTCTACTTTAATTGTAGTAGACTCCTCTCCAACTTGACTCCTACCAAAATTGTCATAAATAAGGTGATAATATTATAACTAGGAAAACGATAAGGCTGTTAAATTTTGTTATTCAAATTCATTTTATACATGCAAATTTGGCATATGAAAATATGTTTGAAAAAGCAGTGCATTTTAAAAGATTATATGAAAATGGCATGCTTTAGATATGAGTGAGTGAAACAACCACTTAAAAACAATGTGTATTTGAGATTGTTGATCACAGGGTGAGGGCAAAGGCAGGAAGCTGTGCTCTCTTAGAGCATGCCAGAGAGTATAAAAAGCTCATGACCAATTATGTGAGAACAGCTGCAATTGAGTCACTGAGCTAAATTTTAAATCTACCGTAACTTTGTCAAACAAATTCCAAAGCATACTCAAGAATTTAAAGATACAGAAAGTATTTTATTATTAACATTTGTTAAATTACTATTAGTTCTTATTTCAATTCAATTGAATTCCCAATCAAACAATAACTGGCCACTGTGCTAGTCACTGAAAAAAAATCATAAAAATAGAAGGTGTCATTCTATTCAAGGAAATGTTCATTTAATAATGCTAATACTCCAATGTACCAATGAATCCGTGCTCTCATCATGCTGGTATCCTTCTAATCATGAAGGTGACAACTCATACATTCCTACCTATATGACTTGTGTCTCTATCCACCAATAAGTTTGCTACAGAGTCTATCCAATGTGTGGGGAGCCTCCCTCCTATTCTCTTGACATTAGATGGACACCAACAAGTGGGCTATACGGTTGTTCTTACTTCACGGCCAGTTTATTTTTTTCACATGCATTACTGAATCTCAGAGTTGGAAAGGCCCTCAGAGACTAGGAGAAAAATCTCTCAACAACATACTCAACAAGTGGTTGATTAAAGATCTTTAATTGGGGAAGACACATTACTTCAATAGGCAACAACCCATTGTTTAACACAGTGCTTTTTGTTGAGTAAGATTTTATCTGACATTAAGACTACATTAACGTCATGTAATTTCCACCCACTGCTCCTAGTCCTCCCCCCCTTGTTCCAAAGAAATAAGTCTAATCTCTCAACTATATTACAGAACCTTTAAATTCTCAAAAACAACTAGTATATGCCTTCTAAGTCTTCTAATATTCTATTTAAACATCCCACACTACTAGGGAAGTTAGGTGATGGAGTCAGACTTTTTTGATGGCACCCAGAGTATTCATAAGTCTTTGTAATTTCTTGCCACCTATCCACCCTACTATACACCTCTCTGCTTCCCTTTATGTGATCCTCAATGTCAATTCTTCAGTGACTGATGTGTTTCTTGGCTCAGTCATATATTGTCATCAGAAGAACATCATGCTCAAAATGGATGGATCTTTGTTTCATGAATTTTCTTGAGAGACGAGGGAGGGTCTTTAAAATAATTTTTCAGTTTGCAATCCAACCTGCTATTCCTATTCAATTATAGGTCTATAACGCTATCCATTTGTAATGTCTGTTCAAGATACATATTCTGAAGAATAACTAAAAAAATATAGACTGACCATCCAATAACATACATATTCTCTGCAATTATTCAAGCCCTTGGTTTTTCCTATGTGGATAATTAGACTGAACACTTAATATATGTTTATACAAAAAGGATAGAGGACTGTAAGGTGACTTAGGGAACTTCTGAATAAAGAAATTCACTTTATCAATGTATGTCAGTACCTTCTCTGCAACTAATAGCCTCAGTTGCCTAAAGAAATGATACATCAAATGACCTGCCCAAGGTTCCATAACCAGAATTTGTCAAAGGCAGGTCCTGAACCAATGTCTTCCTGGCTCCAAGATCTGCTTTTCTCTATTCCATAATGCTTCTTTTAAATAATAACTATATTTATTTGTGTAAAATGATCAAATCACAAATATAAAGTCCTCAGGCAGTTCAAAATTTTAACTCAAATCCAACAAACATTTACTAAGTGCCTATTATGTGCACAGCACTGGAGATTCAGAAATCAAAGATAATTATTAGAAGCTAGTCAAATGTCATTGCATCACTAGAAGATAAAGAATATTTAGAATTTTATTTTTAACATAGAAATTTGAGTAGCTAAATGAGTCTCCAAACACTCTTGAAATCAAAAAATATATATTAAGAACAAAAGAAATTACACAGAATGTGTTTCTTGTGCTGTTGGCATTCTCAAGTTCTCCAAATATTCAGGTATTACTACTAGGCTCAGCTAAGTGGGATAGTAGATAGAACGCTAGACCTAGAGTCTGGAAAATTTGAGTCTAAATCCAACCTCCAATACTTACTGGCTGTCTGCCCCTGGACAAGTCGCTTACTCTGTTTACCTTGATTTTTCTCATCAAAAAATGAAGAAAATAATAAGGCCTACCTCCCAAGGATGTGGTGAGAATATAATGAGATATTGTAAGGCATTTTGTAAACCTTAAAGGGCTATATAAATGCTAGCTATTATTGTTGCTATTATTATTAATAATGTTATCAGTTCATAGTTTAAAGAATATAGCCATTTTACATGTAATTGGGGAAATATAAAATATTATTACTCTTTTAAAAAATCCATCTTCCTCTCTTTGAAAATATGTGGTATGTATATTTACACATCTCCTTTTCTGCAACATTTCTCCCACTTCCTATAAGTACACAGAGAACACACAGAAAAGTTCTTTGGGTAACCTAAGACTTGTTTGGATCAGATGATTCGAATAAAGGAGATACCTACCATTTATATTATCCCCACACAATGAAATATGTTGTTGTCCTTCTAGTATCTAGTTTTTTCCTCCTCAGCCCATCCCTAAAGTAGTGATATTTATAAATTAGTAAAAAGTTGGCCCTGATCAATGGACATCACTACCTGTAGGCTAAGCTCAACCACCTTCTAAAGTCTTTCATGACTAACAATTTACCCAGTTGTTGCTTCATCAATTGGCAGGTGACCATGATATTTTTAGTCCCAGAGAGCTTGACAACAGGCAAGGTCAGGCCTAGAGGTGCCAGAGGAGTCCAGATGGCCAAGGCTCACCTCTGGCTATGGGTCTCCAGCCAAGAGCCTGCTTTGAAACCTTGAATTCTCACAGTGCTCAGCAGGTGCTCAGAGCAGTCTTTGGCTTCACTTCAAAAGTAAATTTGAACATTGTAACATAAAATTCTAAATATTAATACAGGGATCTGATCTGCCAATTACTAAATGAATGATTGCTCATTATACCCAACAACTTCTAATACCTGAATCATGAATAGAAGCAAAGTAGAACCAACTATGTGCTCTTATCAGTTGGACAGAAAAGAAATCATTAAGAGTGACTTGATAGCCGGATAGAAGGAAGAGATCAATAAGCATTCTACTTGGTGGTGGCTGTATTCTCTAGGGTAAAATGTAATCTCTTTGAAGGCAAGGAGATTCATTTTTGTCTTTACTCCCATTGCACTTAACACAGTGCATTGAGTAAAGTGGTCTCTTAATAAATGTCAAACTGTTAACACCTTCCCCTATTATTCTTCCAGGTCTCCCTCCAACTCTTCCATGACCACATCACACTCTGGCTATTTGAAACCTTAGAGAATGAGGCCCTTTCTTGAGCAGACCACGAGGGGAAGTATTTTTTGCACATAAGTCCACATGATAGAAAGTGTTTTCAGCTGCTTCACACTTTGCCCAGGATGCAAAAAGACAGGGGTGATGATACTGAGCTCACCTATATAGAAATATCTTCTAAGGTTTGAAAAGCTTTTTTAAAAAGAAAAAAAGATAACCTCCTCCATAAAAATACTCCATTTTAGCTAGAAAGGGGTCATAAAAATTACTTAAATGCTCCAAGTTAAAAAGTAGCTAATCTCTCCTTAAAGGCATATAAGTAAGAAAGAAAGCCTGTGTCATGTCCAATAGACTTTTTTCTTTTAATTATATATCTATTTTCTCAGATACACATAGAAATATTTTTTACAATTGTTTTCTGATGCATTAGGATTCAGGTTTCCTTTTTTTCTAATCCAAAGGTATTTTATTTTCCCAATTACAGTAATTAAACAAGCGTCTTAAGTCACGAGCAATTTGAGATACAAGCAGTCACAATCGGGTTTTTTTGCTTTAAGTCACAAGTGGATATTTGAATCATGAGCTTCCACCCATGTGAGGAGCCCAAGGTGGGATGAGGCAGTCAGTACAAGTGAGATTAAGGAAATGTTGAGGATTTCGGAAAAAATTAAACAGTTTACTGAAAAGGCACACCTAGAAAAAGTTGCAACAGGTTATGCATTGAAACTGTGTGATAACACATATTCCAAAAATTCTTTCTCTGGAAGAGGATAGAATTCTTTGTCATAAATCCTGCAGAATTGTCCTGGATCATTGTATTGCTGAAAGTAGTTAAGTCTTTCACAGCTGATCATTGGACAATCTTGTTGTTACTATGCACAATATTCTCTAGGTTCTGCTTATTTTGCTCTACATCAGTTCATATATATCTTTCCAGCTTTTTCTGAAGTCACAGGATTCAGATTTTCTCTCTCCCTCCCTTCCCCCTTTCCCTCCAAAGTGGTAAATAGGCAAATACAGGTTATACCAATGCTTTCATGCAATACATATTGCCATATTGATCATGTCATGATAGAAGTCACATATAATTTTTTAAAGCTAATAAAGGAAATAAAGTGGAAGACAGCATGCTTTAATCTCCAATTAGACCCCAATAGTTCCTTCTTTGGCTGTGAACAGCATTTTTCATCATAAGTTCCTGGTGGTTATCTTGGAAACTTGTTTTGCTGATGTTGCTTTAGTTCCTCAGGATTGATCATCATACGATATTTCTGTTACTATATACATTATTCTCCTGGTTTTCCTCAATTCACTTTGCATCAATTCATGTGTCTTTTCTGGTTTTTTCAGAATTCTTCATCATTTCTTATGGTAAAATTGTATTCTATTACATAACATATACCACAACTTGTTCATCCATTCCCCACTTGATGGACAATCTCAGTTTCCAATTCCTTGCCACTACAAAAAGATTTGCTAAAAATATTTTGCTACAGGTAGGTTCTTTTCCCTTATCTCTTTGGGGTATAGTCCCAGTAGTGGTATTGCTGGATCAAAGCGTATACATAGTTCTTTATTCCTTTGAGCATGATTCCATATTGTTCTCCAAAATGGTTGTATCAGTTCACAGCTCCACCAACAGTGTATTGGTGTCTTAATTTTCCCACATTCCTTCCAACATTCATTATTTTCCTTCTTGGTCATGTTAGCCAATCTAATAAATATGAAGTGGTATCTCAGAGTTGTTTTAATTTGCATTTCTTTAATCAATAGCATTTGGAGCATTTCCTCATGTGACTCTTGATAGTTTTAATTTCTTCCTTTGACAATTGCATGTTCATATCCTTTGACCATTTATCAATTAGAGAATGCTTTGTATTCTTATGAATTTGATTCCATTTTCTAAATATTTGAGAAATAAGGCCTTTGTCACAGAGTCTTATGGGCATTTCCTGTTGGGTTGGATCACTTAAGTACCCTAACGTAATCTAGTCATTTAGCCAACTCAGCTGTCTCTGGCTCTCTTCAAAAGTTTCTGCTCCTACTTTGGTGTAGCTGGGCTACTACTTGGTCCCTTGATTGCCTTTGTTTTTCCTATCAACAGTTTTACTTTCCTTAAATCAGTAAGGTGGAGTGGATAGAGTACTGCTGTTGGAGTTGAGAAAAAATGGATTCAAATACTGATTCTAACACTTATTGGCTATATGACCATGAACAAATTACTTGACCTCTCTGATCCTCAATTTGCTTATAAAAAGGAGGGTTAGTATTGGAACATATGGCCTTTAAATTCTCTTCAAAGTTTAACTCTATGAATGATCCTCTTATTCTTTCCCAAGTGCATAAACATTGTAAAGAAAGGCTTTTGAGTTAAAGCAAATACATCTAAGCAAGAACTTTTGTTACAAACTTTATATAGGGTGTCCCAAAGTTTTAAGCTTTTATAATTTAGAGTATAAAACTCCCTGCTTTGTATGCAAATCAGTGGAAACTATTTTTATTTTTTGACTGAAGAGAACAATAGAGTGAGTCCACAGGAACCATTAAAAGATTATTAAAGCTGACTCTAAACTACATGGCTAATTTCACAACCTAGTCATGCAAGTTGCATGAGCACAGGGAAATTTTGAATAAAATGGAAATGCACAAATTAAATGAGTTATGCTTTAGTTAGCATAAAAGTAGAGTTAAAAGACGAGGGGCTCACAATTAGATATAGTCATGGGAAAGTCCAGCTGAATGACCTAGATTCATGACCTAAGTATTGTATATAACAATTATTTCAATTCTATTTATGGACAGGAGATAGGTCTGGACTTGTTATTCCATTGGTAGAGAACTCCCAGTGAGGAACAATGTTCTGCCAATGCTGATATGCAATTGTTCTGACATTTGCCTGGGCAAGATCTAGTGACTTGCCCAGGGTCACAAAGTCAGTAGTTTTTGAGTAGAGGTATAACTTGAATCCATATACTTATGTCATAGGCCACTAAATCATGCTACTTCTTTATGCTAACAATCTGATAATACTAGAAATTAAATCATTATACATTGTATAACTATAATTTACAAAGTACAGAAGCTTGATGCATGGTAGGTAAAAAGCTGGCATTAGAGCTAAGAACTGTTCAAGACCTGCATCTGACATATACTGACTATATAACCAACAATGGAAGAGGGAGTTTCTTTTTCTTTTAAAGCCCTTACCTTCTGTCTTAGTATCATTTGTAAGACAGAAGAGTGGCAAAATCTAGGCAATCAGGGTTGGGTTAAGTGGCTTGCCCAGAGCCATACAGCTAGGAAGCAAGAGGAGGTTTCTTTATCAGGAAGATCCATCCATGAAATCTCAAGTCTATTCCCTATTCCTTGAAAAATTATATGGGCTTTAAAAATTATTTTATGGTCATGTTAAACTATTGAGCCAGTCACCCTAACTTGTCCTCAGATCCCTCATTTTAAAACAAGAGGATTTAATTAGATGATTATCTAAGGTCACTTCCAATTCTAAAATTACATTATCTGTTTCATGATGCCATTGTTCATGATCCATTTTATGATTCCAGTGTTCAGATTTGCAAATCATAGATTATATTTCTACTCTTTTCTATTAAAAAGAAGTTAAATATCTTATTTTAAAATATAAATGTAAAGTTTTATTCCAGTTATATTGCCTGTAGGTGAACACAAAATTCGATTTTAAAATTCTAATAATGTATTTGTACAACCCAGTGGAATTACTTGTCAGCTCCAGGAGGGAGGAAAGAAGAGGGGAGGAAAAGAAAAATGAACCATGGAAACATGGGGAAATATCTTTTAAAAATAAATTAAATTAAATTCTAATAATGCATGTAATATCAATATTTGGACATGTCTGAGTCTGAGGATTTTTATGTGGAAGTAGCCATGTTCCATGGCTCCATCATGGCACAGTGGATAAAGCACTGGGCCTGGAATCCTGAGTTCCAATCCAGTCTCAGATACTTGTTAAGCTGCATGATTCTGAATAATATACTCAGTCTCTCTCTGCCTCAGTTTCTTCAACTGTAAAATGGAGTGATAAAAACACATGTGGTTGAATTGTGAGGACCAAATGAGATAATATTTGTAAAGTGCTTAACACAGTGCCTGGCACATAGTAGGTATTTAATAAAAAGGCTAATTTCCTTACTTCTGTTCATGAACTTTCAGTGGATCATGGCTCCTAAATCCATTTGATTGTTCAGAGCTATATAAAATTTTAAGCAAAAGTCTTCCTGCTTCTCATACCCAAAGATCTGGGGAGAAAATGATAAGAACTTGCTTTTCACTTACCTTCATTTAATTCAAGAAAGGGAGGGTAATGGGAAGAAAGAGACAATTATTTTATTATTATAGAGAGACTGTGTTTGCTCTGTATTATTTGCTGCATCAATCACCTAAAATTGAGTATTACTATGTGAGATGTGATCTGGCAATACATATTACTTATATCAGCAGGAAACATCACCTTTTTTCTTCCTTCCTTTAAATTTTAGGTCACCTGCCCACAGTTTTCTTGAGCCAACACTAGGCAACACTTTTGTGTCTTTAGTATGATAAACCAGCAACAGTCTGTTTTCTCTTCTGTTGAAAGTGTTGAAAGGATGGCTAAGAAACCCAGAAAATACATGCCACTGTCTTGAACAAATTAGGTTCCTTGTCAGGGAAAAAAACAACTTTATTATTTGTATATGCCATAAAAAGAAAATTTCTTTCTTGAGCAATAGAATATTTTAAGAAATTAAAAATCCTAAGGTCTAGGTGTAGAAGGCATCTGATTCAATTTATAATCTTTTTTTAACTAAATCTCTAATGTAATTTGATCCATGCTATTATCTCACCCATCTCTTTTCCACATTAGTATTCTGGGACTGAAACAGTCCCTGGAAGCTTTCAGGATATCAGCCTCAAGGTGTTTGGTATCCGAGACACTTGGAAGCAGTAAATTCTGTTTCTAATTATGATCTATCTGAACCATGCTGTAGTGCAGAGGCTTTCAAACTCTCCTAGTCTTGGGATCCTTTTATACTCTTAAAAATAATTGAGCACTCCCCACCCAAAGACCTTTTGCTTGTATGGGTTAATAATATTTGTAATACTAGGCATTAAACAATAATTTATAAAAGATGTATTCATTCATTTAGAATAATAATAAACCCATTACATTAACATAAACAACATAGTTTTATGAAAATAACCATATTTTGTTTAAAAAACTTAGTGAGAATGACATTGTTTTACATATTTTTGCAAATCTTTTTAACATCTAACTAAATAGAAAACAGCTTGAGTTTCATATCTGCTTCTGCATTCAGTCTGTTGTGATACATTGTTTTGGTTGAAGTATAGGAAGAAAATCTGTCCTCATGAAGGAGTTGACAAAGGGAGCAGTGCCTTAGTTTTATTATTAAAATAGTTATGACCTTGCTAATCACCTGAAAGTGTCTTGGTAGACCCCCTAAGGATCTATGGACCACACTTTGAGATCTGACACTGTAATGGAAAGAGAATTTAATTGGCAGTGAGGATACCTGAGTTCTAGGCATCTAAGTAGCCCCTGAATCTGGATCAGGAATGCCAGCAAAAACCTAGGAGAACATTACTTTTGATCCTGGACCTAAAGGAAAAGAGAAAAACCAATAGGAAAGCTTCCACAAGGTACTACCCCCAAAATAGCCACTGACTGGTATAAATTAAAGTCACTGTTGATGTGGTAGATAGCCTTGTACTTGAAGTCAGACAGACCTGAGCTTAAATTCTATCTAGAATTATGATTTCATATTCATATTTGATATCACATTGCCTTGTTGGTAGATGGGGAAAGGGTGCAAGGGAGAGATTTTAAACTCAAATTGTTTAAATGAATATTACAAATAAACAATAACTTTTAAATGATCCCTAGGTTTATAAATTTAGAGATAAAAGAGACCTGAATGGGTATCTCTTCCAATCTTCTCATTTTGCAAATTAGGCAATTGAGACCTCAAAAGGTGACTTGCCCCAAGGTCACAGGAGTGTCAGAAATAGAATACTTATGAGTCAGGAGACCTTGACCAAGACACTTAACCTCTGTGAACTTCAATTTCCTCATCTGTAAAATTAGGGACTGGACTCTAGCTCTAAATCTATAATCCTATAACCTCCCTGGGCCTCAGCATTCCCATCTGTTAAAAAGGGAATCAAACAAGCTAATGCATCAGTTGGGTCTTTCCCAAGCTCTGAAATAGTATGCTCTGATAATCCCTCTCAGTTCATTCTTAATATTAAATCTTTGACTAAGAGTCTCTTTCAACACTTTTCTCTTTGACTTCTTTATGCTGGTCCTAACAAAAGCAAGAATAGCAAACAAGCATTTATTAATAAGTACATTTGGGGATAAACTCTGCTCTAAACTCTGGGAATACAAAGAGAATCAAAAACTTGTTCCCCCCTCCACTTAAGGAGCTCACAATCTTATGAGAAAGTATACATGCAAACAATTAAATACATACACATGATATGTATAATATAAATGGAACATAATCTCAGCAGGAAGGGACTAGCAGTGGAAAAAAAAACAAGGAAAGTCTTCTAGAGAAGACAAGATTTAAACTGAGTCATGAAGGAAGGCAGAAAATCCAAGAGGTGGAGGTAAAGAAGGAGAAAATTCCAAGCACAGGAAACAGCTATAGAAAATTCACAGTCCGGAGATAGTGTGGCCAGGCAAACAGAGTATAAGCAGACTAGGAAGGAAGGAGCCAGATTGTAAAGGGTCTTAAAGGCCAGAGAGTATTTTATATTTGACCCTGGAGATAACAGGGAACCCCGTTGGAATTGATTGAATAAGAAATATTGCTTTGATAGCTGAGGGAAGAATGGACTAGAGTTGGAGGAGACATGTGGCAAAAAGTCCAACTAGCAAGCTATTGCAACAATTCAGCCAGGAGTTAATGAGGTCCTTCACCAGGGTAGCTACTATGTAAACAGGCAGAAGGCAACATATACCATGAATGCTGTAAAGGTTGATACAACAAGATTTGGAAACAGACTGAATAGGTGAGATGTGGTATAAAGTGACGAATCAAAGGATAACACCTAAGTAATGAGCCTGGGGGACTGAAAGGAAGGTGATGACTGGACAGTAATCAGAGATCTGGGGAAAGGGAAGGGTTTGGAGAAAAAGAAAAGGTTTGAGATAGCTATGGAACATCTAGTCTAAAATGTCCAATCAGAAGGTAGTAATTTGAGATTGGAAGTCAAGAGAGAGATTAGGGCTGGTTAAATAGATATGAGAATCCCCTGTATATAGATGATAACTAAACCAATGAGTGCTAATAAGATCATCTAGACCAGCCACCTTACTTATGAATCAATCAACAAGCATTTATTTCACTCACTTTTATTATTATATGTGCATTTT
This sequence comes from Monodelphis domestica, assembly GCF_027887165.1. Lineage (NCBI taxonomy): Eukaryota > Metazoa > Chordata > Mammalia > Didelphimorphia > Didelphidae > Monodelphis > Monodelphis domestica. The sequence continues at coordinate 165,906,830 of NC_077229.1, forward strand.
TGTAAGGCAGGCTTTATACTAGGTGCTGGTGATACAAAGACAAAAACAAAATTGTCTCTCTTCTTGAATAGCTTATTATGGGGGAATGGACAATAACATGTACACATAAAAGTGAATACAACATATATTCAAAGTAAATACCAAGTAATGGTGGAGAGGCACTTAACTTGTCCCTGGGAGAACAGGAAAGGTCTCCTATAGGAGGTGGTCTTTGAGTTGAGCTTTGAAGAAAGTAAAGAACTCTAGGTGGGGGAGGTGAGAAGGGCTACATTCCAGGTATGAGGGACAGAATTTGCAGTAAGAAATAAGAAACAGATTGCTAAGGCAGGCAGATGGCTCAGAGGATTGACAGCCAGGCATAATAAACATGGGAGAGCTTGGATTCAAATCTGGTCTCAGATACTTCCTAGCTATATGACTCTGGGTAAGTCATGAACCCCCTTAGTCCTCTTCTGCCTTGAAGCCAATACATAATATTGATTCTAAGACAGAAGGTAGGGTTTTTTTTAAATTGATTGCCTTACAGGACACTATCATGCATGTTAATTGTGATATCTCTCTGCCATATTCTATGATCTTCCTTTCTTTCCAGTCAGAAAAAGAAAAAGAAAGCGAATAAAGGCAATGGCAAACCTTTAATTATTCTCATTCCTGAATTGTCTATGGGATACTAAACTAGTTCTTATCCTAAGATATTTCTCCTAGTCAACATCAAAGGCTGCCTTCATTACTTTGGCTCCCCACCACCACTAAGGTTTTCTGAAATGCTGTTTCAACCCCACATCTGAATTCATTAAGTTATTTGTATCCTACAATCCTTCAGGCTTGCTAATTTCTGTTAATTTACGGAGTGAACCTTCTGTTTGGGGCCCTCAATGCTGCTAAACTTCTTTTGAAGATTTTAAACTTCATCAGTACATAAAATAGCACATGGTTCTGTTTTGATTTCATTTTTACAATACAGTGCTCTCCATCCAGGGCATCACCCCTCTCAGTCTTGTTCCATTTGTGCTCCAAAGAATGAGTTTGGTCTCCACACACTGGAGATGGCATGTAACTTAAGTAAATTAGATTCAATTCAACTCAATTCAGTGTAATTCAATTCAACCAAGCATTTTTTTCAGGCACCTGTTATATACGCCAGGCACTGTATTAGCCACTAAAAACATCAAACAAAACAAAATCTAGTCAACCCCTGCTCTCAAAGACTTTACACTCTGCACTGGAGAAGAAGGGGTGGGGAATTCAATGTCTAAAGAGATGAGTTTGATGAGGGAGAGAGCTAATAACGAGAGGCATCACAAAAGACTTCCCAGATAAGGTAGTAGTTGAATTGTACCTCAAAGAAAGAGAAAGATTCATGGACATAGATAAGACAAGGGGGTGTTTTTTAGACATAATCTGTGAAAAAAACACAGAGATGAGAAGGAGGAAATGGAGGGTCATGTTCAGTTAATAGGATAACAGGATAGTGGGGAAAGCAGAATGATTTGCCATATTAGTAAAGAATTTTTAACTATTCTTCAAGGCTGCTAAACTCAATGAATTAAATCCTAATAATAGTAATAGCCAATATTTACATAGGACATTTGCAAAGTACTTGTATATTTATATACAAGCATTTTTATACATATAAAATTATACATATATAAAATTATACATATAGGCTTTACACATAAAGATATCTATATATAAATGTAACTAAATATAAAAGCTTACAAATAGTATGTAATCTTCACAATAACTTTATGAAGCAGGTGCTATTTTTTAGTCCAATTACAGATGAGAAAACCGAGGCAGAGAGAGACCAAGTGACTTATACAGGGTCATACAGAATAAGTATCTGAGTTAGGATTTGAACTCAAGTCATCCTGACTCTAAGCCCAGCCTTTTATCTTCTATGCCACATAGCAATCTATTATATACAAAGCTGTATCAGAGAGTGAAGCAAGCTTTTTCAGGTTCTACTAAGCTGTTTCATTAAGTCTGTTTTCTAAGGACCAGCCTCCAATGAGTTTAGAGGGGTGCATCTCCAGGATAGCTTCAAAGTAACCAAGACGAAATAAAGAAGTTTGCAGTCTGCATCAGGGAATGGAATTAGTCACTTAATCAGACAAAACACACTTATTAATTGCCAAAAAGGAAAATGATAAATATTGGAGGGCATGTAGGAAAATTGGGACACTAATACATTGTTGGGAAAACTATGAAGTGATACAATCATTCTTGAGAGCAATCAGGAACCATGCCCCAAGTGCTATAAAACTATGCATACCCTTTGGCCCAGCAATATCACTACTGATAATGAAGATGAGAGATTGGAGTTCAGCAGAGAGGTGAAGGCTAGATAAAAAATTTTAGATAAAAATCAATCCAGAGATTTTTAAATTGGGGGAATAATTTGGGCAGATTTTCTGAAATAGGTAACACCCAAATTGAGCCTTGAAAGAACTCAGATTTCTAAGACATAGAGAAATACCCTCAACCCAGAGAGGGCATCTAATGGCTCAGTGAATTGAGAGCAAGGTCCAGAGATGGGAGGTCCTGGGTTCAAATCTAGACTCAGATACTTTCCAACTGTTCAACCCTGGAAAAGTCATTTATTCCCAATTGCCTAGCCCTTGCCACTTTTCTGCCTTAGAACCAATATACAGTATTGATTCTAAAACAGAAGGTAAGGTTTTGTTTTGTTTTTTAAATCAACACAGAAATGATTATTAAATCCATTGGAGTGAAATATAGGCTATCCATAATTATCATTTGGAGAATAAGATCTGAACTGAAGATCAAGCAAAGAAACCTGAGAAGGGGAAGTCAGATAGGAAGACAATTAGGAGAGAATAGTTATGAAGCATCATGAAGATTTGAAGAGAAGAAGGAAGTTCCACATGAATACATTTCTAAATCAATGCCTTGCTGAAGAATTTTCAAGGTTATAATACAGGATTAGGCAAGCTATGGCACCAGTATATAATAGTTATCATATCTCTCCAAATCATCTCTTCTCCATTTCTTTCAATTAATACAGAAAGGTCCTCTTACCATCCTGCTTTCCCTCCTGTGGATGAAATTCAATTTGTCAATGTCTCTTCTAAAATGTGGCACCCAGAATTGGATAGAATTTTCAATCTTTCAGTAGCTCCATATAAAATACAAGCACCTCAGCCTGGCATTTAAAACTAGTATGACTTCAGACAGCCTTTCCAGATTTATTGTACTTTACTGTCCTTTACACATACTATTACCCTGTCAAACTGTCCTACCTGCTCTTCCTCAAAGTCAATATTCCATCTCCCACCACTGTGTCTTGGCCAAGGTTAAGTATCTCCCAAACCCAGAAGGTATTTCCTCCATTTCTTCATTTCTTAGAAATCTGAGTTCTTTCAAGGCTCAGGTGCTACCTTCTTCAGAAAAATCTGCCAGATTATTCCCAAAATTGTCAATGCTCTCTCCCTCCTCAAATTTGTTTGTATTTATTTGCCTGTTTCCATTTTGTATTTCACAGTTAAATAGAGAACAGGTATAATTTTTTGTATCTATGCTTTGCATATAGGTGATGACGTTGCAAAAGGACCACCATTGTTGTGGCTGTAGTCTATGATTGCAATAGTATCTGGATACCACATCCCCCTGCTAATTCAGTAAAATATAGATTTTATAAAATAGCTTAAAATGGACAGGCAGCTGAGTAGTTCAGTGGATTGAGAGCCAGACCCAGAGATGGGAGGTACTGGGTTCAAATCTGACCTCAGACACTTCCCAGCTGTGTGACCCTGAGCAAATCACTTGACCCCCATTACCTAGGCCTTACCTTCTTCTTCCTTAGAACCAATATTGGTTCTAAGGCAGAAGGTAAGGGTTTAAAAAAAGAAGGAAGGGAGTTCAATTATCCAGAGGAAAGGAAGAAGATCAAAGAAGAGATAAGAGGGCTCCTCAGAAGATGAAACAGTGATAACACTAAGAGACAGCAATAATGTTCAAATCTCTTCTGTTTTCTCTGATAATAACAATGATCTTTGGATTAGAAAGAAAAAAAAACAGAACAAAAATGAATAGTACAGAATTGAAACCCAAGAGAAGCCAGGAAGCAGTAAGAGAGAAAAGAGAAAACCTAGCTGCCTTTGAGTAGGTCAAGTCTCATGTCAATGATGAAGTGAATTTCAGGGTCCAGCAAAAACTAAAGAATGTGATTGCTGACTCACTGCAATGCTGTTTAAAAGATTGAGTTGAGTCCATTTTATTGTCAAAGACATCAATGATTAGTATATGGAATTCAGAAAATCCTGAGAAGAAAGACCTATGAAGTGACATAGAGCAACAAAAGAAGAACCAAGAGAACAGAGCATACAGTGAATACCACAAAATGAATGGAATGAAAACACTGAAAAGCAGCTATATTCAGATTCATTGTAAAGATCAATCTTGGTTTCAGAGAACTAAGATTAAAACTTGTATCCTTCTTCTCAGTAAAGATCCCTTCTGACTTTGCTCCTCTACAGATTTTTCCACCTTTTCCAACGTTCATACCCTGGAGATAACTCTACGCCTATGGCTAGCTTTATTCTGGACTTTTCAATCATGTTCCCTAAACCACCCCAACTGCTTTTTAGTTTCCTATTATATATATCATCTTTCTCCTTTGACAAAAGAGACTTTCTTTTTGCTTTTATTTGTATTCCCAAAACTTAACCCCAGTGCCTGGCACATAGTAAATGCTTAATAAATTTCCTACATTTAATCTGTAGAATGTTATGTATGCTGTCAGAATTCAGTTGCTTTGTCAGTTAGTTTTATATACCTGTATTTTTTGTTCTTTATTCTATGGGCAGGATTTGATGGAAGAGGTAGGTAGAGTATATCAGACAATGACTATATTGTTAAGTGAAGATATTGCTAACATGTTCAAACTCAGAAATAAAAAATACAATATGGATTGAATTGAATTAGATTACATTTAATAGTGATAATCACAGAATATTAGCATTAGAAGGGTCCTTAGAGACCCAACCTATATGTGAACCAGTTTTATACTTGGGTTAAAAAAATTTAATTTCAAAAAAACAAATTGTGGAAAACCTTGGTTAGACAGCAATTTTTATGGAAAGGAACTCGGGAACTTTAGGGGACTACAAGTTCAATATCATTCAAAAGTATAACAACAGTATTTAAAACTTAAAGTGATCTTATGTTCTATTAAGAGAAACATAACATTTAAGATTAAGTCAGTAGTTGTCCTGCTAGACTCAATCCTGGTAAAAAATTAGACTGTCCTATACTGAGCAGTCTTTAGAAAGGATGTTGATAAGCTGGAGGGATGCCAAAAAAAGGCAACCAAAAAGTAGAAGTGTCTTGAGATCATCAATCACTAAGTATTTATTAAGCTTCTAAAATATGGAAGGCATCAGGGACAGAAAGATAAAAATGAAATACTCTTGACCCTCAGGAAACTTATAGTCTTTCAGGGAATAAAACACATACTCAAATAAGTAAATACGTGCAAATATAAAGCCTATATACATAACATAAATACAAGGAAAATGTATGGGAGCATTAACAGATAAGAGAAACAGGCAAGATATCACATGGGAGGTAAAAATGGAACAGAATTTTGAAAGAAACAAAAAATTCTAAAATGCTGAGGTGAGCTAGGAGTGGATAAAGAATGAGTGGGGAAGGGCAACTAGGTTGCACAGTGAGCACCAGACCTGGGCTCAAAATCTGGCCTCAGATACTTCCTGGCTGTGTGACTGATTGCCTAGCCCAGTGATGGTGAACCCATGGCACAGGTGCCAAAGATGACATGCAGAGTGCTCTCTGTAGGCACTCAGTTACCCTCCCTCCCTACCCCCACACCCCCAGAGTTCACTACTAGAAAGGCAGAAGGATTTGAGCAGAGCTGCTCCCTTCCTCCTCTCTACCATGCTAGACAACGTTTTTTCACATCCCCCACTCTTCTGCCCAGTAGTCAAATGGGAGAGCACAAGGGGTAAGGGGGCAACTCACAGACAACAGAGCTAGAGGGGAGCTGAGTGCTGGGGCCACTCCCCTCCCCTTCTCTACACTCACTGAGGACATTCCTCATTTCACCCACTCCTCCAACCAACAGCCCAATGGGAGAACTTTCTCCCTCCCCTGTGGAGTAAAGGGAAGATGGGGGGGGGTGCAGCACTCGGTCAATGAGGAGTAGAGCCTGGCACTCCATCTCTAAAAGGTTCACCATCACTGGCCTAACCCTTGTTGCACTTAGGTGTTAGAACTGATACTAAAAGAGAAGACAAAGGTTTAAAAATAGGTGTATGGGGGATAGCTACTGTGAAGGTACAGAAATGGGAAATATTGTGCCATGCATGAGGAACAATAAGAAGGTTAATTTGACTGAACTGTAAGGTATAAAAAGAGTAGTAATATATAAATGTTGCAATGCCATTTGAGAATCAGTTAAAAGAACTGGAAATGTATATCATGACAAAAAGAAATGAGTAGGATTTGTTAGATCACAGATTAATAACTAAAAGGAGTCTTAAAAGATGTCTAAGTCACCTTTTCACTTTTAAAGATGAGAAAACTGAGGCAAGCCCAGAGAATATCAAGGATTTAGCCAAGGTTATATAGGTAGGAAGTGGTAGAATCAGAATTCAAGTCCAGATCCAGTAACTTTTTTACTGTACTCCATTGTGGAAAAGCATGGAGATCAGAAAGTACTGGCCCTGCACCAACAACAACACTAAGTAGTTCGTTCTGATTGGAACAGGGGTCATGTGGACAAGCTGTAGTGAGAGATAAGCCTGTAAAAGGGAAAGGAATGCCAGGCTAACGTGGTCCATTTTAAATTCTAGGGTAAGGATTTTCTAGCTTATTCAGTTTACTTATTTTGGCAAAGGGGAGTCATTGAAGAGAGTTGGGCTGAGTCAGTACATGATCAAATCTGTGTATAAAGAAGATTAATCTAGCAGCTGTGGAGAGGCTGGATTGAAGGAATATGTAATTGGAGGCAGGGAACCAAGGCTATTTCAAGAGGCTAAAAGGACAGTAATAAAGAACTGTACCAGGGTGATAGCTATGGGACAAGAAAGGAAAGGACAGCTTTGGAAGATATGGACAGAGTGAGAGGAGGGGGATGGCAGGAAAAAAAAGCAAAGTCAAAGGTAAAGCCAAGGTGACTGCGAGAAGAATGGTTCCCTCTATAGAAATAAAGATGTCAGAGGTCAAAGTATATTGAGGAAAAATATCATGAAGTTGAAATGGGTTTTAGACTTTTTAAATGTGGGTCTCTATACTGGGAGAGGAAGGCATAACCAAAATTCAACACTTCTTAGTACATCACAACTCTCATTATATTTTTTTTTGGAAAATCAATTGTGAATTGGAATTGGACAACTATAAAGATAAAATACCATAATGGTTGACTTGTTAAATGTCAGACAAGTCCTTTGCTGGGTAGAGAACCTAAAATTATAGCTATCTCCTTTTAAATTATATATATATATATATATATATATATATATATATATATATATATTTATTTATTTATTTATTTATTTATATATTTAATCTCCTTGAGGGGGCAGCTGGGTACCTTAGTGGATTGAGAATCAGGCCTAGAGATGGGAGGTTCTAGGTTCAAATCTGGCCTCAGACACTTCCTGGGCAATTCACTTGACCCCCATTGCCTAGCCCTTACTGCTCTGCCTTGGAGCCAATGCACAGTATTGACTCCAAGACAGAAGGCAAATGTTTAAAAAAAAATCTCCTTGACACCTCCTGGTCAAAAGAGGGCAGTGTACTATCAACCATCTCAGAAATTCCCATGGCAGCAAGTGCCATAAGATAGCTGCCCCGATGAATTTCACCTTACTTTCTCATTCTAAGACACCAATTGGATATTAGCATACTGCCATTGGAGAAGTTGAAAGAACCTCCAATCAGAACAAGCCCAAGAAGCACCCTGCCTATTACTACTCAAATACAATTGAAAGTTCAAAACATCACAGGGATGCAGCCACACACATGGGGAAACAGACATAAAATGCAGAAAAACCACTCAACAAATATATGCCTGGTTAAGAAAAATGGGGGGGGGGGGGTCAGGGAAAGGCAAGATTCTCTTCTGAGGTCATTGATTCTTTGACCACTAATGATGCAGGTTCCTTACAAGAAAGCTTAAGAAAGGGAAATTACAATATAATCATCATAGGTCATGTCATATGGACTGTACAAGGCAAGGATAATTAAATGACATTGCCTACCCTCCAAGAGGAAGGACTACTGAGAAGGAAAGCAAAGTGTGAAAGAAAGAGACCTTGCCAACAATTCCTCCCCACCCCCAGATTTGTTGTGGGTTCTAGAGCTCTTCTGATCAATCTCTCACACTGTATTCAAGCCTTTGAGACTGCAACCCCCAGCTCCAAGTAGTGTTGTTCTAAATGATAGGGAATTTTTTTTAAACACTAGGCACTCACTAACTAGTTGTTGAATGAATGTATAAATAAATGAATCAATACATAAACTATAATTAATAACTATTTTATCCATGCATTTAACAAGGCTGAGTTTATTTTGTTACTTTTTAAAACTATGATCATTACTGTACTAAACCATGTTATAGCACATCATAGCCTACGCTACTCATAACTTGGCACTTAAAAGAAGTGTTTTCATCACATAATTATCATAGACTGAGAATTCAAAGAAAAGCCCAAACATGTTCTCTCACAGCCTAGAAAAATCCTTCACTATCCTCCAAAAGGCTCCATTCCATTTTTGGACACTATTTTTTTAGGCTGAACAGAACTACTCCATTGATCTTGGTTCTTCCCTGGGCAGACAAGAAAGATGAGCCTATTTTATCTTTGATATGACAATCCTCTGTATATTTGAGGCTTGCCTTTATGTTTCCCTCCCCCGACCATGATTTTCTCTTCTCCTCCCAAAACCATTCTCAGTTATTTCAAGAGATCCTAATATGATATAGTTTCTTGTCCCCTTGCCATACTGACCACCCTTCTCTGGGTCATGGCCAGGCCCAAGGTGAAACATAGAGAGAGCTGAATATCCTATGATGTCTGATCCTAGAGAGCAATTATTCATTGAGAGAAGTTTCCTAGGACTCCATTTCCCATGAGACTGAATACTGGTGACAAATGTTAACTAAATCAAGATACAAATATTCTGGTTAGTAGATAGAGATTTAAGAGGAGAGAAGAGAGCTTTGTAGAAGAAACAAATATGGTTGTAATTGGAAGAGTGTTGCAGTCATGTAGCCATGAAGCTGCTTGATGAGGACCAAGAAAAAACTGAGAATGCTTATTGTATGGCAGGCATTGTGCTAAGCCTTCAGGATACAAAGAGAGGCAAAGGCAGTCAACTCAAGGAGTTCACTGTATAATAAACAATTTATATACAAACAAGCTAAATGCAAGATAAATTGGAAGATAACAATAAGAGAGTTTGGATGGAGTTTGAAATTCCAGATTCAAATCTGTCCTCAGACACTTCCTAGCTATATGACCCTGGGCAAGTCACTTAACTCCATTGCCTAGCCCTTACTTCTCTTCTGGAACCAATACTTAGTATTGATTCTAAGACAGAAAGTAAGGGTTTTTTAAAAGAGGAATTGGAAAAGAGTTCATATAAAAGGTGATATTTTAACTGGAATCTGAAGAAAGCTAGGACAGCCAGGAGACAGAGATGAAGGACAGTGTTCTGGACATGGAGGATAGTAAGTGAAACTGCCCAGAATAAGAAGATGGTGTGTCTTGTTCAAGGAACAGCAAGGAAGCCAAAATCGCTAGATCATAAAATATATGGGGGGGGGGAGGACGAGGTGGGGGATAAAAGATAAGAGGACTGCCTAAAGTAATAAAAAGCTGCAGGGATCAGATATATGAGCAGATCTATCTTCCTCTCCGCCCCACTGATATAGCAGTGACTTTGCCATGCCCTCCCCCTAAACTAGAGAGTGAATCTAAGAGGTTGAGGCTCTTCCCTCCCCCACTACACAGGATCTCAATGTACTCAAGGATTAGAGAGGATTAGATTGTAATCCTTCAGAAATGTGTGTGAGATTGTTTCTCTATTCCTTGGTTAATTATTTTAATCCTAATTAACTATGTTACTTTTAAATTCACCTCTCAATTGTGTCCTAAAAGGTACAAACTGATTTCAGAAGACTATTAAGACTCCAAGCTGATCTGGAATAGGCATTGTAGAGAACTGGAAAACACACACACACACACACACACACACACACACACACACACCCCTCAGATCTAGATCCCACATTGAGCCCAATAGTTCATTAGTTCATGTCAGCTAAAAGTTCATGTAGGCTGCATCTAGATTTCCAAAGCAGCATCACAAAGTGGCCACAGCCTCAACATGTTCAGTAAAATTATTATGGGGGTAACTAAGTGGCTCAGTGGACAGAGAGCCAAGCCTGGAGGAGGGAGGTCATATGTAACCTCAAATATTTCCTGGCTGTATGACCCTAGGCAAGTCCCTTAAACCTTGGTACTGATACTTGGTATCAATTTAAAAAGGGAAGGGTTTAAAAAAAAACTATCACTAGCCTCACTATGGGCACTTTTATCAATGGATCCACCAATCATTTTTTTCTCACCTGGCTTGCCACAGCATAGACAGCTGGTACTCTACTGAATCCAAGATTGCTTTCACGGGAGATCGTTTCTGGTCATACCTGTCCACATTTGGTGTTAGAATAGAGGGGTTTTATGTGGGGAGAGAAGATAGGGAAAGAATGTTGTCTTCCCTCCCTTAAGATCAGAAGCAAGGGAGGAGGAGTTGATGGCAGTCTTGAACTAACAGGTAGAAGAAGGGTGAGTCTGTTGTTTTCCCCCTTCTAATCCTCTTTAGTTATAGCTCCTCACTAAGCCTGCCTATTCACTTCCCACTGTTTGGCTTCTTCTAAATAGCAGACTTCTTTTATCTGAGGAGAGCGATCACTAGTCTCTCCCCTCTCCATTGTAATTGCTCTTCCCTCAGTCTTGATTCCGTTGAGTTTGTTAATAAATTTATTCTAACAACAGGGATAAATAATAAAGTTGAATATCTGGTAAATTGGGGTCAGGATGAAAGAAGGAAAAGTGGATTCCTAGCTGTCTAAACTCTTTCCCCCATAGTTAGGTAACCCAGGTTTGGTTGCCTGAGCTCCTGAGAGGTTCAGGGTTGAACCCTGGCTTCTGACCTGTCACATCAGGTGTCCCCATGTTCAGGGTAAAATGAGATTAGGATAAATCTTCTGGTGGACTCCTTTTCTCTCCAATTCTCTGTCCACTGGCTGGTTTGGGAGGATGGTGATTAGGTTCAGGGAAAAGAAAGATTTTTGAGATTGGGATCCAGTCCTTTGACCTTTTCCTCAGAAGGTCTCCAGTCAAGAGAGCGCAGACCAACTGCCTCCTCCTGGGCTGCTGCTTTCTCAAGGTTCCAAATCCTTCCTTCCCCACTGCTGCTGATGGAATCTTTGCATTTTCTCCAGACTTTCCCATTTTCAAAAGACTCTGGATTTGTCTCTCTCACAGCATATGTGCACTTTAATACTTTGACCCCAAGTGAAAGATTTTGCATTTATCCCCATTCAATTCCATCTTGTTAACTATAGCCTACTTACTGTTCATAGGATCATAGACTTTGAGCTAGTCATCATCCAATTTTTGAGATATAATGATCCACCACCCACCCCCATTTCCTTAATTTGAAAACCAGGATCCAAAAAGTAAACTAACTTAACCAACATCTCCCAGGTAATAAGTAGAAAAGCAAGAATAATAATTCAAGTTCCAGGTTCTCTGATTTTCTAGCCAGTGTCCTTTCCATTACAAAATACTATTCCAAGCTGTTTAGAATGTTTGGTAATCATAATATCAAAAATCTAGAGCTAGAAGTAAGATCTTCTCAATGTTCAGTCATATTCAACTCTTCATGGCCTTATTTGGGGTTTTCTTAGCAAAGATACTGGAATGATTTATCATTTCCTTCTCCTCATCTTACAGTTGAGGAAACTGAGGCAAACAGCTTCAGTGACTTTCCCAGAGTCACATAGCTAGTAACTGTCTGAGGCCAGATTTGAACTGTGAGAGGTGAGTCTTCCTGACTTCAGATCCAGCAGTCTATCCACTGTGCCATCTTTTCTGACCCCTTCATTTCACAGTGGAGGAATCCCAGAGAAGTTAAGTGACTTGATCAAAGTCACATAGGTGTTAAACATCAAAAGTTGAATTTGAACTCATTCTAGAGCCAGTGTGTTTTTCTTTTCTCATTAGCTTTCTGTTGGATCCAATGTATTACCTGTCTCCTGGAACTTGATGTCATTCATTAATATGATCAACATATATCATCTCTGTCTTCATCCATACAACAAGACTAAGTATACAATCATCCCATCAGTATAGTAAAAGTATCCCTCCTGACTTGAACCTATTAATCAACACTCTTTGGGTATGAATGGGTACCAAGAGCACTCCATTCCCTGGTGGGTGCTCCAAGTACTAAGACCACCCCATTCCCCTGGGCTATTCTGAGCATGAAGTCCCTGCTTTCCCAGAACATCACATGATTTATCAATCATATCTTTCAAAACACTGTGGCATACTTAATCCAGGTCAGGTGACTAAGTGTGGGCCTCTAGCTTCTCTCCTTAATTACCCATGCACTTGATCCCTGTTTAAAATTTTGGTTTTCGTTTTATCATTCTCTACAGGAAGATCATGGTCCTCATCTCAGTAGGGGGAAAAAAGCAGAAGCAAAATAATTGATCTCTTCCAACTTCCCTGTCATCCAGTATCATTTCCCTTTCTTTATCAAATACAGGGCATAATCAGTCACTCATTTAGTCGTTTAACAAACATTATATAATTACTCTTCCTATACACTATGCTTTATATCAGAGATATAAAGAAAGGTTAAAGAAACAATCCCTACCCTCAAGTAGTTCAAATTCTAATGGGGGAATAGATCATGTACATAACTAGATTTTGTGAGAATTTATATTTCAAACATTATATTAAATCTTACATCAGGACCCTGGAGTATAAAGGTCCTAATTCCTTTTTATTAGAGAAAATTACTATGTATTATTGTGTCAGAGGTTTGGGTCAGATTACATCCAATCTACTATTTTTTGAATTTTGTTTGTTAGAAACCCCAAAGAAGGCCACCCCTTTCTAACAGAATTTAGTTAATAAACGAAGGAGACAAAGATTCTTTTCCAGCATAGTTGCAAACATTCACCTGCCTACCTGTCAGTGTTGGGATGCACTATGGGTTTGATGAACCACCTCTTAATTAGCTAATTTCCCATTAGAAATGTACTGGGATATTCAAAGGAGAGGCTGAATAGAAAGATCCTCAAATTCTATCTATGAACTTGCCTGACCTAGGTATGAGGTCTGTGGTCATTCAAGAAGGCCATGTATCTCTATATCATTTAATTGATTATGATGCTGGCCTAACAAATAAATGGACCTATATTCAATAAACTGATATTTCTCACCCAAAATCAGGCTCTTGAGATAATTTTAATCATAACAGTACACATAAGATATATACTAAGTAGGAAGGCACTGGTAGCTGGGAGGATCAGGAATGGCCTCCTTTAAGAAGATATGAATCTTGAAGGTAACCAGGAAAACTAAAAAATGGAGGCAAGGCTTCACTAAGCATTCCGGGTATGAATGAAGTGATGAGTGATGGTCAATATAAGCACAGATGGGAATGTTAGGTATATGGAAGAGCGAGTTGGTTTCCATGATCTTCCTTTTGGGCCCCAACAGAGTTCTTTTAAGTTCCTTATTATAATCATTATCATGTCATGTGCCTTCTCATGAGAAGCAATCTAATACAATGGATAGGGAACCAACCACAGCATCAAAAAATCTGACTTCATGTTCTGCCCTTTAAATATATTATCTGCAGGACACTTAAATGTTTGGTACCCTGAGTCAACTCTCTAAGATTAATAATTGCTGAAGTGGACAGTCTACCTTTGTAGAGGAGTTTTGCTTACCAAGAACTCCCTACACTGAGAAAATCACTGGTCTGTTGTTTTTTACTTTTTATTAATACAGTATTAATCACAAGGTCATATTGTGCTTTGGTGTTCCTGAAGCTATTAATAAAGAATGGACCCAATCACTTCTTTGTATATGTCCTCAGTTACATGCCTTCATCTCTTATACCTGTGCTTTTAAATGTAAGTTATTAAATTCTCTATTTATCTACATCACCCTCTCTAGTCACCTCCCACTTTTCTTCTTCTTTAGTATAAATTGTGACCAACAGCATAAATTCCTTTTTGAGAAAGCCTCCTAATTTCTCCTAGGAGAAATTCCTCCTAAGATGGCTTCACTTTTAGTCTCAGGTCATAGGACAGTGATGGTGAACCTTTTAGAGACCTAGTATACAAATTGCACCTCTCACACTACATGTGAGCCTCCTGTCTTACCCCAGACAGGGGAGGGAAGAAGTACTTCCACTGGGCTGCTGGGTAGAGGGACAAGTCATGTGAGAAATATCCTCAGGTATGCATGGAGAGGGGGAGGGAAGCAGCCCCCTCCAGCACACTCTGGCACACATGCCATAGTTTTGCCAATACATCTATAGGATATTCTCTGTCACTAAACTTGGAATATACTCTGATAGTGCCTCCTAGCAGTCCTCTCCCTATTCATCACAGAATCTAAGATGGCATGGTCTTTGTATGCCAATGTTCCTGTCATCTTTACTTCACCAACTGGTTCATCCACTCTAATCAGAATCAGCTTAGCACTCCCCCTTTGTCACTGCCTCTACTTTCAGAAAGATGAAACATATACAAATTTGAATATCCAAGAAAATCAACTCTCTAATTTATAATCTGTAAACCAGAGACCAAGAGATCTGTGGAGGGTTTGTGGTTTGTTTATTCCCCATACCCCATACTCCATACTAACATACCATTCACATCTGGCCATGGACACTCCTTGAGCCTCTGGTGTTTAGGGAGTCATTGTTTCATTTATAAATCATCTTAAAGACCAACAGGAAAGTTGGAATGACTAATTAGGGTTAGACCTGGAGTCCTTGGTATCCTGTAAGAAGTACCTGATTGTCCCAAAGAAGTCTTTGTAGCAATAAGGAATAAATTCCCTGTGTTGAGCACAGTTGTCACTAACCTTGCTTCTGTATGTGTTCTCCCTCACAAGATACCAAGTTCCCACAACAGGTGACTCTTAGACACCCAAGTGAGTTCATTTTCAAGTTAGACTCAGTCAGCATCATGGTAATTTTGTAGGGAAACTCGGGACTAGAAGAAAAGAAAGGAAAATAAAGAGAACAATAGGCAGGGACAGTTAGGTAGCACAGTGGATTAGAGTACCAGGTCTAGAATCAAAGGATCTGGGCTTAAATCTGCCCTCAGATGCTTCCTAGCTGTAGGACCTTGGGTAAGTCACTTAACCCAAACTGCCTACCCATGCTGTTCTTCTGTCTTAGAATTGATACTAAGACAAAAGGCTAGAAAATAAGGGGAAGATGAAGTTCCAGAGTTTATCTAATAGTCAAACCTAGAACTGTAATAAGGCTACCCTTGGCCACCAATTGAAGATGGAGTATCTCTTTGCTGCGGCTGCCTGGATGAGAGAAGAGTGCAATGTCGGGGAACACTGGAGGGTGAGCAAAATGTTACACTGTAACAAGAGAAGCTTGTCTGACTTGAAGCCATACTGCTTTTGGCAATGATACAATTTCAATCAGAGGTGAAAGCCATGTACCGCCAAGACCTAAGAATGTGCACTGAGATGAAGGGCACAGCCTGGGCCAGGAGTCTCGGGATCTGAGCCATGAATGAAGCAGCGCTTCAGCTGGGAAGGGTTTAGAGAGGAGGAAACAATGGTGCTGAGCTTCAGAGAGAAGAGGCACAGATAGGGAATAAATCAGGGAAAGAGGAGAGGTACCAGGGGTAAAGCAAGAGATTGCACTAGGAAATCTGTCCTTGGAAAGGTAGGGGGAAAGAGGCAGAGTGTTTGACAATACAGTGAAGATATGGAAACATATTGTAAGTTGGGAGACAGTTTGAGCCATGGCACAACGTGTGAATTCCCTGGGAAGCTGCAGATAATATTTCCTGCCACAAAATCTGGTGGCCAGATTGGAAACATGTGTTCCAAGACAATTCCTTGAGATTTCCTGTTGAAGTTTAAGAAAATGAATAAAATAGATGACTTTTTAATGTTCTTTTGTGGAAGAATCAAAAAAGCCTGCCTTACCCCTATAAAATCACCAATTCAATTCAACAATCACTTATTAAATACCTCCTGTGTGCAAAGGACTGTTCTACATGGTAGAGATACAGAGACAAAAGCAAGTCTTCACCCTCAGAGAGCCTACATTCTTTTGGGAGATTATTAATGTTATTGTGTGTCTGTCTACCAAAGGAATTTAACCTAAGATTCCTCAATAGTGAACTACTTACTTTGGAGGGCCCTCTTTTTAACTATTGTAGAGTTTTCTAACATGAGGATAGTTCTTGTCAGTGACTACTGAAATTTGACTATTATGAGATACAGTATGTATTTAAGGGTATATATTTCATCTGTGCTCCATCACAATGAAATGTCCCTCCCAAATTTCAAAATTTTGCAATAATGGTCACCAAAAAAAAAGTCTTAAAGTCATGTTACTATAATTCATCTAAGGACTAATTTGTAACTTGCCCAAGTAGTTCCCTTCAAACGTTAATAAAATTAACATTAAAATCTTATTAACAAGTATTATGGCCTTGTTTTACACATATGTGCTTCTTTGCTTTGGTTTCAGAAATAGCCTATGGAGAACTACAAGAAAATGTTCCTTGATTTTTTACTGTAGGCTTTGGATCAACAATATGTCCTCTGGAATGGCATCTTCACTCTGAATATTCCTTGGATTTTCTGGAAGCCTTCTTTTCTGGGTAACTATTTCTAATGTCTAATGGGTTGATCTACACTTTAAATTGTGTTATACCACAAGCTTTCAACTAGACAGCAACTGGAAATTAGGGTCAAGTGGAGAGTTGCTTAAATCAAGATGATGCTCTGAAGGTTCCCAGAGATGACTTGTCCGGGCCTAGGAAAGGGTTCCATTTTAGTTCAAGAAACCAAAGAGCAGCTCAGTAGAAGCACACAAGGACAGATGCTAAGAGGAGCAATATTGAGAAGTACTTGCAGGAACCCAAAACTCACCTCATATAAGCATTGGCCTTAGAGTTTGGAATACTTGCATCAAGTTCTGTACCAGACACTTATTAGCTTCATGACTGTAGGCATATCAATCAATCTCTCTTGGCCTCAGTTCCCTCTTTTGTAAAATTATAGAGCTGTGCTCTGTGATCTCTAAGTTCCCTGGCAGCTTGAAATTTGTCCATGCTATTATTTTGCCATTTAGAACTTATTGCTATTATGCTCACCTCTTTATTTCTTTTTCCACAGATGCCTACACACTTTGATGCTTAACTCTTCTGTTTCATCTCCATCGTATAATATAATGCATAGCACATAGTAGGTGCTTGATGCTTGTTGACTTTATCCTTTAAAGCTCCAAAGGGACCCATCTTCATAAACCCCTTATCGACTGTTCCTCTTAGGCAACAGAGTCTAGCAAGTATATGTTAGTTACCTATCTTATTTGGGAAAGCTTTGTTGGATTATGAGTTCTTTCAGGATAGGAACTATACCTTATAGGTTTATGTAACTCAAGAGCAACTAGGTCATTCAGTAGACAGTATCAGGCCTAGAAATTGGAGGTGGTCCTAGGTTCAAAACTGACCTCAAACCATTCTTAGTTGTGTGATTCTGAGCAAGTCACTTAACCCCAGTAGCCTGGACCTTACCACTTTTCTGCCTTGTAACCAATACTTAGCATCAATTCTAAGGCAAATGATAAGGTTTTTTAAAGAATTAATAACTTCTTAAATGTTCTCCCTGCCTCCAACGTCTCCCCTCACCAACATATAACTGCCAAACTGATATTCCTAAAGCACAGGTCTTACTACATGTTATGTCCCTGACCAAGCAGCTAAAAAGTAGCTCCCTCTTGCCTAAAGGATAAAAATCTAAATCCTTTGTTTTCTATTTAAAATCCTATGCAATTTGGTTCTAGCTTACCTTTCCATGGTTACTGTTCATTATTCCCTTTTATGTACTCTGTTGTCCAGCCAAATTAGCCTTCTTGCCATTCTCTAAACTTGGCTTCCATCACACAATTCTGTTCCTTTTACACTTTAATTTCCCCAAATCCTTGCTTCTATCTCTTAAAACCCCTAGCTTCTTTCAAAGATGAGCTCAAGTGCTACCAGATATAAGAAGCCATCCCTAGTCATTTTCTATTGCATTCCCCACCCCAAAAATGGTTTTTATTTACTGTGAATATTTTGCTTTTAAAAATGGTTCACATATTCTACCCTCAAAAAAGAAGTAAACTCCTTGAGGGTATCAGTCCTGTAATTTTGGTATTTTATCTGGCTAAGCATTTAAAAGGTTGGGATCATTAGGAGTGCTATACCATTTTGCAAATGCAACCCATCCTGCTTTTTACCTTCATTCAATTCTGGGCCCAGCTCACTGTCCATCTACAGTACCTGCCCAAAAGACAAGCACTGATGGACTAATCCAGTGAATGGGGTATCCACTCTACTGCAGCTCCTAATTTAGGCATTAGGTATTCTTTATTGATATGGCTTTTCTGAAGTGGACTGGTCAGTGATCTAAGTATACATTATTCTCTATAAGGAGTCTTCATAATGTCTAGAGACTCAGTACAGTTGTCTCAATGTCATCCACAAACGAGAGCAAGAAAACCTTACCATCCTTCAGGAGTCCTCTTTCTATCTTATCTGAATTGAACAAACATTTAAATAGCTTCTGTGTACAAGACTGCATTACTGGCTGGGTAATGCCAGGCAAATCATGTAATCACTCCGTCTTCTAAGCCAGAAGTAGTAAACACTTAGCCAGCAAGTAGATCATTTGGGAAAGACAATAAAATAAATAAAAATACAAAAGAGAATATATAAAATTAATGCATAGTTTTCCAAAGCAATTTGCTGCCTAAAAATGATCCATATATATGGTTTTGCAAGGTCCCTTATCTATTTGAGTTTGAGTCTAGGAAATTTTCTAGATCATATTTCCCAAAATGTGGACTCCTTTACCAATGAAACCACTACTCAGGTCCCTGCCCTCATCCCTATCCCCATGAGCAAGACATTGCATGAAGTCTATTTAGATTTTGCATGGGATAGTTTCATTGTAACTAGCAATCATGTTTGGGGAGAATGGGACTCCCTGTGTAACAGTGACTTCTAGAGAAAAGGCTCTTTTGTATGTTGAGTAACCCAAAAGAGTAACTCAAGAAGAAGTAAAGGGCAATTCTAGGGACAATATACTTGTCATAAAATGGGTCTTTTTTCAGGCCTGTCTCACATCATTCTGTATACCCTGAATACCTAATGCTCATAACCATCACCATAACACTGGACATTTAAGTAGTCCTCTAAAGTTTACAATGTATTTTACATCAATTGCCTCATCACTACTTCACAATAAACTTGTGAGCTAAATATTATAGGCATCATTAGTCTCATTTTATAGATGAGGAAACAGAATCTAAGGTTTCAGAAGTTGGTCTTTCCCTTGGCCACACAACTAATTCCCATCAAAAATGACAGTTAAAGGAAGTTGGGATTCTAAATATAGCACTTTATCCATATTCCATCCCAGAATAATGGTGGATCCAAAAATGGAAGAAATTAAATATAGAAGTCATCCTAAATGGTTTTAGGAAATCTTTCAGAAATTATTTATAACATATATCTGAAACCTATTCAGATCCCTTTTGACTGATTGAAGCATGCAGACTATAAAATATTAATCCAAATTAGCATTATATTCAGTTGTAGGATACCTATGGCCTATTATATTCTTTTCTTTTTTTTTTCTTTTTTTAAAAACCCTTGCCCTCAGTCTTATAATCAATACTGTGTATTGGTTCCTAGGCAGAAGAACAGTAAGGGACAGGCAATGGAGATTAAGTAACTTGTCCAGGGTCACACATTTTGGAAGTATCTGAGGCCAGATTTGAACCTAGAACTTCCCATCTTCAAGCCTGGTTCTCAACCCACTGAGCCATCTAACTGCCCCCTTTCACATTATTTTCAATGATTTTCATTCAAAGTTTATAAATTTAGAGATGGTATATGCCCTGGAGGTCATCTAACCTAATTTCCTCATTTTACAGGAAGAAAATCAATTTCCCCATTCCCAAAGGAGTTAAGTCACTTAAAGTCATGCAGTAGCTGAGGTGGACCTTACACCTAGGTCTTCGGACTTCAAAACCCTGGCACTTTCCACTTTGCAACTCTCTACAAAGAGTCCTCCACAAAAATCTTCTCAGTGCTTCACTGGGACAAAAAGGAAGCTCTGTTCTATCAGAGGCTCTGCCTGAATGCTGGCAGATCCCACCAAACAGGAAAAGTTCTAAGTACAAGCTGAGAAGCTTATCATCAGAGTCAGTCCCAGATGAACAATTATTGTGGCTGTGTCACATCCTAAAAGTATGTTCTTCTAAGACACAAAGAATCTGCAAACCTTCATTAATGGAAAGGGTAGTCACACCAGTAAAGTGTTAGACCTTTTGAAATACAAAAATTTGGGGGAAAAAAGCAAGTTCACTTATCTCTTATTGTGATATCTCTCTCTCTCTTTCTCTTTCTCTCTCTTTCTCTCTCTCTCTGTCTGTCTGTCTGTCTGTCTGTCTGTCTCTCTCTCTCTCTCTCTCTCTCTCTCACACACACACACACACACACACACACACACACACACACTGGGGTGGGGGTGGGGGCGCTAAGTAGTTCAATGGAGAGAGTACTTGACCTAGAGTTGGGAAGATCTGAGTCTAAATCCAGCCCAAGACAGCTTCCTAGCTGTGTGACCCTGGGCAAGTCATTTGACCTCTGATTGCCTGAAAAAAAATAGAAGCTATGGTCCAAATGATCACAAAGAATCAGACATGACTGAACAACTGAAAAACATAGATAGATATAGATATACACATATACATATACATATATATCTGCCTATCTCAGTCTCTCTCACACACACACATACACACATATACACTCTTGGATTAGTAGCATAATGGATCAAGTGCCTGAAATGGAAGTTTGAAAAAGAGGAGTTTTAATCTTGCTTCAGAGACATCACTAGCTATATGACTCTGGGAGAAGTCACTTAAGTCTCTGCCAGCCTCAGTTTTCTGATCTGTAAATTATGGATAATAATAGTACCTTCTCCCTAGGATTGTTGTGAGGTTTATCTATATAAAAAAACTTTGCAAACCTTAAGGGATCATATAAACATTAGCTATTATCAATACCTATCATTTTGGAGGATTTGGAGAATGTGATGAAATACTAATATAACAAAGTTAACAGTATGAAACTCATTAAATAGTAGGACAGAGAAAATTTTACAAGTAATAGAAATCTGCATTTTCTTGAATCCTTGTACTCTCTTCCCAGGCTTACATCTACCTCAATTTAGGATTCATAAACAAATTAAAATCTTAGCCATGAAATAGTTTTCTCACCCCCAGAGAAAGGCGATAGACTTGGACCCCTCATGGATGAAACTCATGAGATAGATCAAGTTACTGTACCCAGTCTGTCTCTAGTTGGCCATCTCTCTGGTGATAAGCTAAATAAAGACTCAAGTTCTGTATGGAGGAAGGAGGCAGTGTGCAGAAGTAGACATATAAATCAAAATACTGTGCTGCTGCATCTCCACATTATATTAAGTACACAAGTATAATGGCTAGGCTAAGTGAAAATTCTGCCCCACTCTATTCCCAAAAAGTATTCCTGTGCTAATCATGTCCCTTGGGTTCTTTCTCACATTATCTCTCGTCTTCTGCAAAACATAGTCTTAGCCTTCAAAGTAAACCCAATGGATGATGATGCCTTTGCTAAGGCTCTCCTGTTAACTCCATAAGCCAGAACACAAAGCTGTGGTTAAGAATTCCAATGGCAAGCAAGGTGGCCAAGATTAATTTCATCCATTGAATAGGTAAGTCTGCTAGCTATGTCACTGAAAGGCAAAGAAGAGCTTTTAACACCTTAACTCATTCAAACAATAAGCAAAAGAAAGTATGATAGAGATGCATATGTATGCATATACATCACAGCTACTCAAGATGTAAACATAACCAATAGCAGTGATTGTCAAACTTTTTTGCAGTAAGGAAACCCATTTTATTTTGTTTAACTTTTATTGATGTCTTTTTTTACACATCACCTGCATTTTCAAATATAGCCTTCTCTCTCTTTCTTTGCAGAGATATATCCTTTGTAACAAAGAAAAAAAAATTGAGAGGTGGGGAAAGGCAGTCCAGAAGAACCAACCAAATGCATCAATTGGGTCTGACAATATATATTAATACTGAACAACACTAGGGACACACCTAAGCAGAGACTGGTTTTGAATCACCCCTTAGATATGTACTAGGTGTATGACCCAAAAAGTCATTTAATCTCTCTAAGCCTGTCTTCTCAGCTGCAAAATAGGAGGTGATACATGTAGTTCCTGCCTTATAATATCATTGGGAAGGCCAAATGAGCTGCTGCATGTAAAGTGCTTTGCAATCCGTAACAGAACATAATGTCAGCTAACACTAATATCACCAAATTTTTAAAAGCTGATTAAAACACACACACACACACACACACACACAACCTTACAAAATTATTAGCTTCCTTTCTAGGTTACAAAAAACAAATAAGCACCAATAAGTGAATTTCTTTTATTTCTCCCAAATCTAGTTTACTCAACTCAAGCTCAATAAATAGAACATGAAGAGGGCTCTCTAAGAATCTCCAAGTATTCCCACCTCACCTAGATTTCTCCATGAGAGAATGGAGATGCAGCAATAGATATGGCAGTTCAGCCTATCTTGTGTCTCCAGAGTTCAGTAGAAGAGATTGATAGAGGCTAAAAACAAAGAAATATGAGTTTGAGGACTTTTTTCCCTCCAGAATCCCTTCCCGACTGTTCCTTAGAGACCCACAGTACAGTGGGCATGTAAAACCCAAATTGGAATGTGATATGACAAAGAATTGGTTTTTTTTTTCCTGATTTATGTATGGGGCTGAATATTGAAATTAGAGACTATTCCAGTTAATCTGGGTAGCATAGTCCCCATTCTCATGGGACCTAATGAAAAATGAGCAGATAAGAATGAATAAGAAAAGAAAGTAGGGAATAAGGCTGAAGAGCTGAGAAAAGAGTAGAAAAAGTAGAATTCACAGAAGAGGAAAAGAACTTGAGATGAACCAGGGAAAGGATAACAGCATGAACCATCATGGGGCAACAAAAATATGGGAGGACTCCCAAAATACAAAGACTATAGAAGAAGAAGATGAAGGATATACACAACTCAGAAACACCCCATGGATTGCTGACTATTTACAGCTTTACTCCCCAAAGTTTGAGGCCCTGGAAGATGAACCACAGGGGTTTTGTGTTTGCTTGTCTTGTTTTTTATTTGTTTTACATTAAATCCAAGGGTTGCATTAACAAAAAAATTTAGGACCAGAGCACTGAAATTCTAGAAAACCCCAGCCATGGGTCACCCCACTCAGCAGAATATAAGCACCTTGAGAGCAAGGTTTACATCCTTTCCAGTCCCTTCTTTTATTGACTTGCACATCGCAGATGCTGAGCTAAACTAAGTCAAAGAAAACTCTTCTTCTTTCTGTCAGTCCCAGCAGCACTTTTGAGTAAAGCATGAATTGGGGCTCCAAAATGGAGGATGCCAGGGCACCTCCACCTCTCCATCCCCAGCTAAAATAGCCCCAAAATGATGTCAGATACCAACACAGAGAGCAAAGCAGATGGTGGTGAATGACCATCCTTATAATATATTCCACCAGAACCCCAAAGAATCCCTTAGAGCAACTGATGAATCTTCAGGAGTCTATAGAATACAGTTGGAGAAACACAACTCTACAGAAGTGAACCAGGAATAGGGTCAGAGAAATACACAAAAAGAGAAGAAAAATAACCAGGAAGGGGCATTGAGAACTACTATATGTTAACAGATATCAGATATGAAAAACTCACATTAATGTGATTCTTGAAAAATGATTTCCATACAAAGAATTGGAAATTGAAAGACTGTCCATCAGTTGGGGAATGGCTGAACAAATTATGGTATATGATGATGATGGAATACTACTGTGCTATAAGAAATGATAAATAGGATGATTTTAGAAAGAACTGAAAAGATCTACTGATGCTAAGTGAAATAAGTAGAACCAGAAGAACAGTAACAGCAATATTGTGGGAAGATCAACTGTGAAAGACTTAGTTACTGTCAGCAGTACAATGATCCAGGACAATTCTGAGGGGCTTATAAAAAGGATGTTATCCACCCCCAGAAAAAGAAGTGTTATAGTTTGAGTGCAAATCAAAGCATACTATTTTTCACTTTATTTTATTTGGGTTTTTATTTGGGGTTTCGATCTTATATGAGTATTCTCTTACAACAAAGAACAATATAGAAAGAAGTTTTGCATGATAATATATGTATAACCCAGATCAAATTGCTTATCATCTCCAGGAAAGGGGAGGTAAGAAAAAGAAGGAGGCAATCTGGATCTTATACGTTCAGAAAATGTAGAAAATTGTCATTGCATGTAATTTGTAAAAGAAAATAACTTAAAAAAAACAAAGTGATTACCATACATTATCTCACTTTAACAATATAACCTTATAAAGAAAATATTATCATTGTTTTCATTTTACAAATGAGGACAGAGATGCACTGGAAGCAGATCCAACTAGCTCCTGATTGTTAAAATTTCAGTGTGAGCATCCAGAATTTGGAAATTGTTTTATTGTTTTGTTGACTGTCGAGATTTAAGAAACTAATGAAGAAAAATATTCATACGACTGATTAAACTTAAAATTATGTTGTGTATTTACTTCGGTGGGGGAGATTCAAGGAATACTCATTTGTTTACCAACACACTGCTAGATAAGAGACAGAGGGTCATAGAGGTGAAGAGACTTGCCTATGGTCAACAAACCAGGAAGTATCTGATACAGGATTCAAATGCATGGCTTCCTGCCTCCAAGTCCAGTTTCTGTTACCCATATTAATTTCATAACAGAAAGCTAAAAGGTTAAAAAATGTGCCTTATATGCAAAAGATAAGGCAATACTATATCATGGGAAGTTTGGCATAAAGGAACAAGTAGGGGCCTTGTAATCAGAGTGGCACAGTGGATACAGAAGAACCCAGAGTTCAAATCCAGCCTCAGATATTTAATGGCTTCATGACCTTGGGCAAGTCACTTAGCCTTCCTGCCTTAGATGCATCCTCTGTAAAATGGGAATAATGATAGCACCTACCTAACAGGGCCATCATAAAGGTAAAAATGAAATGATATTTGTAAAGCACTTCAAAAACCCTAAAGTGTCATGTAAAATGTTACCTACTATCATTATTGTATAGTTCTTATTACTGCTATAATTTATAGATCATGGGGAAAGCCAGTATCTTTTAAGCATTAATAATAACTTGTGATGATCTGGACCTAAAGAATTAGTCTTCAACAGAAAATTTTAATTAAATAAAGGAACAAAGAGAAACTAAATGCCTCATTTTAAAAACTTATATGAAACAAGTATCCAAGAATATTCTGTCAGAGTCAGCAAATGTAACTAAAAAGCCCAAAGTATCTTCTTCCCACTATTTTCTCAATGTTGAACAGATTTACCCTGCTTTGGGGACCAAAAAACCGTTATTTTTCAATATGTTAGTAGCACCGATAGCCATAGTCTAAGAAATAAAAGATAATATAATAAAACAAAATAAAACAAAAGATCTTTCAAAGCATGCCCTCTAGAGAAATGGGAAACAAGATCAGTTTTAAGGTCATTCAAAAATAACTAGCACCAACTCACTTTAAATTAAATTATAATTACTATAATGAAACAAAATACAAAAATAAGCAAAGAATATAAAAATTTTGCAAGTACAATTTTGAGAAGAGTATATTTGTATAAAATTATACTTTATAATAATTGGCACTAGTTATAACATTTTTATGTCTTCAGTTTTATATTTTTTATTTATGCCTTTCAATAACAATAATAATAGTTAATGGTAACTAAAATTTGTAGAGTGCCTTGAGGTTTTCAAAACACTTTATATGTTAACTCATATGATCACTTTCACTAAAATGTAAGTTCTTTCAAATCAGGAATTTAAAAAAAAAATTTGTTTGTTCCAGAATGTACCCTAAGACCTGGCACAGAGTAGGTACTTAATAAATATTTGTTGACTTACTGATTGACTAAATTATAGGATCATATATCTTGAAGAGTAAAAGCCCTCAGAGGTCTTCTAGTCTAACCCCTCATATTCAGGGAAGGATTCTAAAGCTGAGAGAGGTTAAATAACTTGCTCAGGGTCACACAAACGGTCAGTGAGATCTGAGATTTGAAAGCAGGTTCACTGACTCCTATTTCAAATAAGACATAATGTTTTCAAACTTCTAGAAAATCCTGTAATTTGCAGTCAGTACTGCTGGATGTGTGCTAGATGCCTTTCTTATCTACAAAAATATATATGTTCTGTTTTGTTCTGAAGATAATTTGATTTTTTCATTATTTTTCTAGTAGATTGATTATACAACCTGAAAGACAGATGATCAGTTGATATATAGTTTCATTTGCAAAAAATTCTTAAGGGGGATTAAATATCTTCAAATCCTAAAAGTGATGTAAAAAAAAATCCAAACTGTTCATGTCATGCTGAATCTCACTAGTACGCAAGGAAAGGTTACTGATAAGCATAGATAATTTGTAGGATATGCACATTAGTAAACAACATACAAAAGACTGCCAGTGGTTTGTAACTTTTCTTGAAATTTTAATTCAAATAATAAATTACATGACAAATGTATTAAATCAAAGAGCAATGAGAAACACAATTAATAATTCACATTTTGATTTTTTTTACCTTAATTATACAGGTTTATTGGCATGAGTAGTTTCAGCAAAGTCTCTAAAAGTGAGAGTTCATAAGTTGCCAATATCCTTACATCATGATCCAATATCCTTACTGTTCTCTGAGGATATGGATCAATGTCTTGAAGCTATAAGTGAAGGCATGATAACTAAAAGTTTGAGAATAAAATGTTACCAAGATCATAGAATCAGACTTAGAACTAGAAGGGTTTCTAGAAGTCAGGAAGTCCAACCTCACTTTTCACCTTTTTCAAATTAAATTTTTTCTTGGTTACATCAAAATTCCCAAGCATCTTCCTTCCTCCTCCCCTCCTCACACCAGAGAAGGTGTCTCTTAATTTTAAAAAAAATGTACATATATAAACTATGTCTTTTGAGTTTCTATTAATCAATTCTTTCTCTGGGAGTAGACACTCACAAGCTATTCTTCAAACATTAGATCTAAAGCTGCATGTAATGTTCTCTTGCTTCTATTCATTTCCCTTTTTCATAATTTCATGTAGGTCTTACTATGTTTTCTTTAAATTAACCTGCTCATCATTTCCAGTGGTACAGTAGTATTCCATCAAAATATATGCCACAATGCATAAAGTTTTATAGTTTACAAAGTGGTTACAAATCTGTGATATGAGCAATGAAGGTGTCATTATATCTACTTTCCAGAAAAGAAGTCTGAAACTTCGAGATACTAAATGTTCCTGAGCACACAGCTAGTAAATGTGAAACAGAATTCAAGCCCCATTCTCCTAATTCAAAAGTCCAGCCTTGTTTCCACCAGGCAGCTAAATGCCATACAACTGGAGTCAAGAAATCCTGAGTTCAAATACAATCTCTGAACTTATTTATTAGTTATGTGACCCTGGGTAAGTCAATTTACTTTTGTCTGCTACAATTTCCTCATCTGTAAAATAGAGACAATACCACCTACCTCCCAAGTTTTTAAGAGGATCAAAAGACATCATATTTATCAGGTACATAAATAAATGCCTCTTCCCTTCCCCATATTACTTTAACCAAAAAAAAATCTACTTTTATTACTATTCAGTCTACCATTGTGCATGCATATTATTTGAAATGTAATATAGTAAGAAACTCTGCAATCACTGACAGTCACTGAACCTCAGTCAGACGGGAACTCAAAGGTGATCTATTATAATCTATCTATACCTGTACTGGCATGCCCTCTACATCAAACTCTCTATTTGAAGATTTCCAATAAAGGAGATTCCTTTACGTTCAGAGGCAGACTGTTCCACTTTGAAAGTATGCTAACTATTGGGGAGATTTTCCTTGCTTAAGACTCAAGTTAGCTTCTTTGCAACTTCTGCCCCCTATTTCTAGTTCTACCCTCTGAGGACAAGCAAAAGCAGCATAATTCTTCTACATGACAACCCTTCTCAAATATTTGAAGGTTAGCAATGTAATTGAATGCAATTACACTCATAGTTCCAAAATGTCAAGAGAAAAATTTTACTGTTTAATATATTTTAAAAAATACCACAGTAAAACCACTTCAATTGACTGGTAATTGAGGGGTTTGTGTATAATCAAACAACAGTGGTTGTAGCTTCTGTTACAAGTAGATAAGCCATAGGAT
This sequence comes from Monodelphis domestica, assembly GCF_027887165.1. Lineage (NCBI taxonomy): Eukaryota > Metazoa > Chordata > Mammalia > Didelphimorphia > Didelphidae > Monodelphis > Monodelphis domestica. The sequence continues at coordinate 165,935,486 of NC_077229.1, forward strand.
CAGAGCCTTGCTGCATTTATCCAAATTTTTTTGAAAACTCCTATGAAATATTTTAGTTATTTAAGAGTATTACTATCAGAGTTAATGAACTCAAAATATAATATGAACCAAATCTATTAATACACAATAATTTAGATAGAAGTTATTTTCTGTTTTTATTAACACCTTAAGAATCTTAAAATGAATTCCATTTTCCAAATAATTCCTGGGAGCTCATAAAAATTGAGTTGAAGTAATTTAAATTCTTAGTAAATATGTTTCAGAATTATGGAAATCTAATCAGTTACTCTTCTAAAAGGACATTTCATTAATTATATCTAATACTTGGGCAAATGATCAATCTCTTGGTAAGATGAATATGCTAAACCTTAAATTTCATAACATGACTAAAAATGTTATTTTTTTAAAAATTAGGAAATGTATAATGCAGCTATCATTGCCTGAGTGGAACATAGTTTTGAATGAATTAATACAATATAATTTAATAAGAGGAAACTTGGCATAGTGGGAAAAGTACAAAGCTAGGAGTCAGGAGTTCTGTGTTCAAGTTCCAGTTAATTTTGCCTCCAACTAGCTGCATGGCCTGGCATAAATCACTTCTCTGATCCATATCTGTCTGACATGTGAAGTTTTCAGTCTGGAAAAATAATCTATAAGGTCCATTCTCATTTCACAAGTCTACACCAAATTAACAAAATCACAATGGATCATATAATTCATACTTATTAAATATGTGCATGGTTATCTGGCATCTCTGTCATATAGTACTAATGTAATCTTGAGTCTCTGGAATTTCCATGGCATAGTCCACTTCAATATTGAAGGGAGGTTTTCTTTAAGCATTATCTATAAAGACAGTATTTATGAAAATGAATGAAAAGTCTTTTTCGCTGCCCTTTATGAAATTTCATCCTTAGCCATTCTCTATTCTGTTTTGATCTATTAAGTAGCATTAAATAAACTCTTGGTGGCCTGGAGCTCTATCATTGTCTTGCTTCATGTAAAAGATGCAGACTACCATGCAAGGAGGTACTTACTAATTTAAATATTATTTGATGAAAATTTTAGTTAATACATGTAAATAAAGCAAGAGATTTAGTTTTCTAAGTAGACAGAGTAGACTGCCTCGGAGGTGGACAACATGGAGGTCTCAGTCAGGAGGACTCAGGTCAGAGTGGTCTGACCAAAAATCTGCCCTTCTCATTTTTTGTCAATACTTATCAATATTGATCAAAATATGGAGCATAGAACCAAAGTGAGGAGGGAGGGAGTAAGGTGATGACATTAGAAAAATCTAACAAGTTTGACTTCATTGTGATGATATAAAAGCAATGACAAACTTCAAGACCTTTCTAAATGAGACACTGAAACTCTGGAATGGATCACAGAGCACAGGCTTTCAGAGCTTGAAGAGAACCCAGAGGCCATTAGTCCAAATTCTGCCTGGACAAGAATTCCCTCTATATCACATCCCTGAAAATTATTCACCTACATTAAGATCTCTAGAGAAGGGAAATTGATTCATAGAACTTAAAGCTATTAAAAGGCCTTCAAGATCTCAGAATGTGACTCCTTCATTTTATGGACAGAAAATGGAAGCATAAATAAATTAGGTAACTTGCCAAGATCATACAGGTAAGAATTTTCAGAGGATAGCTATGAACCTCAATCCTCTGACTTAGAGTTGGAAGGGAACTCTTAGGTTTAGCTTATTCAAACCATTTGTAAATAGGAATCACATCTATAGTATCCTAACAAGTAATCATGTCATCCATTACTTGAAGATCTTTAGTGAGGAAAAAATGCATTGCTTCCTAAAACAGCACACATACTTTCAGATCTTTCCATATAATAAACATATGTTTTATTTCCAAGCTTTCTCCACTCTAATTTTAGAGCAATACTTAATGTTTTTATGTGTATATTGTCTGCTTAGAACTATAGCTGTAGGAATATCACTGTAATACTCTTCTCCTTAGGATCACTAGGCTCTATTGTCTTCCCAGAAAGGATATTAACACAGTAGAGTGGGTCACACAGAACACAGAATTTCAGAGCTTAAAGAGATCTCAGAGTCCATTAGTCCATCCTCTACCTGGACAATTCTCTCTACATCTCTGACAATTGCTCATTCTTCCTCTACATTAAGACCCCAAGGGAACAGAAACCTAGTTCATTCTAAGGCAACTCATTCCACTTTTGGATAGCTCTAATTGTTGGAAAGTTTGTCCTTACATTAGATCATAAGGTGGTGACCAAGCTGGTGAGAACTTTGATGATCAATTAAAGGAACTGGGGATGTTTAGCTTGGAAAATATATGACAGTAAAGAAAAGAAGAAGAGAGTAAAGAACACGATAGTCTCAAGTATTTGAAAAACTGCCATGTGTAAGACATATGTTTTGTCTGTTTGGACCCTATTGAGAAGATCTGGGAGGAAAAAAGGTGAAAATAAAAGAGAATCACATTTGGGCTAAACATAAAGAAAAATTTATTAATAATCAGAACAGTACCAAAATGAAAGGCAATTGTTTCCTGCTTGTGAAAGCTCCCTAAGAGGATGTTGTATGTCCACTAATCAGAGATAATGCAGAAATGATATGTGCTTGTGTACTCTAAGAGTATGTTATTCTATGATTAGCTAAGTTACATAAGATAAGGCTTTTGGAAAGATTGGAAGTCAAATGACTTCACTGACAGTTATATTACATGTAAGGAAAGAAATGTTTTAGGAGTTGACTCCAAACTAGAGTGGCTTTGGTTCTAGAGATAGTTGAAATGGTCCCATATTTTCACCTCTAATTATTCCATCACTTTAATATCCTTTCCTTCCTTCCATTCTTCCTTCCTTCCTTCCTTGGTATTCAACCCTCTTCCCTTTCCACTTCAACCACTTGTTGACTTATAATAATGGTTCTTACCTTCCTTACTGCCAAATTCAGTGACCTTCTCTTGACATCAACCTCTTTGACCATTCTGCATTTGCCACTATTGACCACTTTTCCCTTCCTGATACTTTCTTTTCCCTCAGTTTCCAAAGCACTGCCCTCTCCTAGCTATCTTCCTACTTTTCTAACAATTCCTGGTCCTTTTCCAGTCCTCTTCTATATCACCTGCCACGTAAGGGTATACCCCCAAATTTGATCCTCAGTTCTCTTCTCTTTTCTCTCTATACTCTCTACCTTGACTTTCTCTGCCACTCCTAACAGCTTCAAGTAAGACTTTAAGTGATTGATGCCCAAATGTATGTCATCACCTCTGAACTCACCCCAGGGCCCCAGTCCCAAATCCAACTGCTTTGATATACATTTCTACATAGTTTCCCAGAGACACTTCAGATTTAAGAACTCATCATCTATTTATAAAAATTCTGTTCTCCTTGAGATCATATTTCTGTTTAAAATATCACAATTCTTTTAGTCCCAAACCAGAGGTATATTTGAAAGATGGTTTTGGTGGTGGTGCCTGATGGGGTGCCTGTTCCTCTGTGAAACCTTTTCTGACCCAATTCCCACCCTTCCAGTTATTTGTGGTCCCTTTCCCACTCAATTTAGCTTGTATTTACTTATCTCTATCCATTCTAACTACCCTAGTAGAATGTAATCTCCTTAAGAAAAGAAATTGTCTTTTTTGTTTGTTTTCAGTGCCTAGCACCTCCTAGGCCTTTAATAAATGTTTGTTGAGTTGCATTGAAATAGTAAAAAGGATAAACTGAAGAAAGGAGAGAATGGATGTAGAATCGTTTTTTATAAAGGAAGAGATAATTAATGTCCAAACTAGTTTCAGTTTGGGGGCAGGAGGACAGACATGGGAGATATTTTTGAGCTTGGAACAACCTGATTCAGGAATAGGTTGTTGGTTGGGGATAAGGAAGAGGGATGAAATCGCTCAGAGTTTTAAGTTTTAGTGAACTGGACATTTCTTGAAGTATACCCTGACACTCAGTCTGCTTGATATTGACCATGTGAGATATTTGAGAGCCTGCTTCATTCCATGTGTGACTGAGGGGCTTGCACTGTGTGATGACAAAGAGTCCTTTAATTAGCTGCCTAGCCACAAGAGCTGATGACTCAATGAACTACAAAAGGAACATTCTCTCCCTTTGCTGGCTTTCTTGCTTTTCCAACTGCAAAGGGTGGGGACTATTTTGAGCTAGACTTGTGAGTTGGTGGGGAGGGGGGCAGCTGCCTTCTCTCCCACTTACCCTCAGTATGGTTACAAACACATGGCTGCCTCTGCCTCTTTTGTGCCCATTCATTCCTAATCTTAGGCAAACAGATAGGCAGGACATAATGAACATATCCAGGACTTGAAATGTCCTTGTGAGTTCCAAAAGGTCTGAATCTCTTTGGAGGCCTGGAAGGTGGCAGCTGCACCATCCATCAGAGTGGCAATGGCTTATGGCAGAAGATGTACCTATATTAGGAGCAGAGAAACACACCAAGGACAGATGGATGAGGAAAAGCAGTCACCCAAGGAAGGAGGTAGCTTCAGGAACATAAGATTTCATGGTAGAGAGGAAAGTATAAGAGACTGTCCCCAAAAAGAATTGCATGAGGAAAGAACTTCCTAAACCTAAAGTGCCAGTTGTTACCCCTTTATCGCATGCTCCCTCCTCATATGCTTCACTACTATGGTAAAGCTCGAGCCCACTTTTCTTATTAATGCTGTATTTATTTGTGGGAGAGTGAGCCTTAGGTTATAGAGATGAACATTGTTGCTATGCCATTTGAGTAAATGTCTGATAAAAGCTGAATCTACTGTCTGATAGCACATTGGTGAGGACTCAAAAGTTTACACTGTAAATGCTTTACCCTTAGAATCCTGAAAGTAAGTAGTCACTCTCTGGGGGTCCCCAACCCACAAGGGAAAGTACACATTGATGATATAGGACCAAAGCTGATGGGATGCTACTTTGCTAATTACAGAAACTCAGGGTTGGAAGGAACCTCAAAGGTTATCCAGCTTCACCCACACAAGAACAAGTAACCCTTCTACAGTATAGCCAGCAAGTAGAACAAGTGACTATACAGTTTTCATTTGAAGATCTCCAGGCATTGAGGAACCACTATCCCCTAAGGCATGTCTTTTGCTTTTGGATAGTATGAGTTTCCTTAGCTATCAAACTCAAATTGGCCTTTGTACACCTTCTACGCATTGCTCCTATTTCTGATATCTGTAGCAAAACAGAGTAAGTCTATTCCCACTAAACTGTGGCAATCCTTTAAAAACTTAATTAGAACTATTGTTATCCACCCAAACACTCTAAAAATCTTCCCTTCTTCAAAAATAAATATCCCTAGTTTCTTCAGCCAATCCTCATATGGCATGAATTCCATGACTTTCAAGTCCTCCTAATCCTCCACTGAACTTTCTCCATTTGGTAAATTTCATCCCATCTTCTACTTTTGGGGGAGGAAAGGGTGGCAGGAAGCTAGATGGCACAGTGGAATGCAGGACCTGGAGACAAGAAGACATCTTCGTAATTCCAATCTGGCTTCAGACACTTACTAGCTGTGTGATCCTGGGTAAGTCACTTAACCCTGTTTGCCTCAATTTCCTCACCTACAAAATGAGCTGGAGAACAAAATGGCAAATCAATCTAGCATCTTTGCCAAAGAATGGGCTCATAAAGAATCAGACACTACAGTAGAGGACTCCACAATCTTACTCATTTTCCAAGTATATATGTCTTTTATGCTTCATGTCTGACATGCAATTCTATCATTGTCAAATTGATATGATTCAATGTCTATATATTAAATGTCTATAGCATGCAAGATATTGTAGTAGGTGCTATAAATTTAAAAAAATGTAGAACAGTACCTGACCTCTAGAAGCATTCATTCTATATTCTGTGAGTTTTGTGAGTTTTTCAAATTTTTAGTTTTTATATAATCATTATGTTAAGTTAAAGTTTCATTAATTTTGCAACATAGCATAAAATTCTCTCCAGAGGCACTGCCTCAGTAAAAAGAATTCAATAAATGAAACAATTATGAAAATTTTCTTCAGGGTATTATATATTAAGGTAAAAAGATATTGTTGCCCAAAATTGACATATCCTTCCTAAAAATATATACTTATATATATGTGAAGATACACTATTTTTTAAAGACATGGCTATGATAGGCATTCAGAAAATACTTATTGAATGGCACTATGGTAGAAAAATAAGAGGAAAATTGTCCCCAAGGTCCAGAAAGTTCAGACCCTAACATATTTTTGGCTCTATGAAACCTTGGGCAAGTGCCTTAATCTCTCAATGGCCCAAAGAACTAGTAGCATATATGCTTTAAAGAAAAGAAATGCTGTGGGGTTTATTAAATGGTTTCTTCTTCATGAAAATAGCAAAATAATTTCAGGGGGTGCATTTAAAATTTTTTATCCATATAACTTTAGTTTAAATATGAAAAGTAAAAGACTGGATCATTAAATGACTTAACTTTCCTGTCACACTAAACTAAATTTATGCATAAATTAAATAAATAAATAAATCATAAATAAAACCACACTAGAAATTTATGCATAGATTGAATGCTTATATATCTAAATGGTTTTATCATTCTATCATGACAATTTTTACTTAATTATTAGATTCCCTTTTTAAAGCAGCAAACTAATCCTTCAATTTTAGCAGAATATTTTAATTGAAAAAAATCCTGTAAGAATACATGTAAGAGTAGGTAGTTCAATCCTTTGAGAGCCAGGCCCAGAGATGGGAGGTCCTAGGTTCAAATTTGACCTCAGACAGTTCCCAGCTGTGTGCCCCTGGGCAAGTCACTTAATCCCCATTTCCTAGCCCTTACCACTCTTCTGTCTTGGAACCAATACACAGCATTGATTCCAAGACAAAAGGTAAGGGTTTAAAAAAAAAAAAGGAATACACATGAGTTTCCCAAGTTTTAATAGTTAATCCTTTACTTTTCATAGAATATCATAATGTATATGGTAGGTATTCAGAAAATACTTATTGAAAAGCAGTATGGGAGGAGTGTAAAAAGATGAGCTCTCCTCCACAATCCAAAAAGTTCAGACCCTAACATATATTGGCCTTATATGACTCTGGTCAAGTACCTTAATCTCTCATTGGCCCTAGCAACTCTCTAAAACTATAAATTGCACAACTGTTGGTGATCTTAATTGGCAGAGATAATTCCCTCACAAGTCACCTAAATCAATGAAATCACAGTTCTGGACTAAAGACAAAAATAAGTAGATTAATATTTGCTAAAGGAATTAATGATCTTTCCAATAATCTCTGTGTATTTTCTTTCCTGGTGTATCATATACAATTTCTAATGTTATGAAAATAGCCATTTGTAGAGTGGTAAATTCTTTACATTAAAAACTCATAATGGCAGGCCAACTATAGGAATTCCAAGAAATTAAAATTCATAATAGATCTAGATGAAAGAAGATACGAAAGTTTTCTGAAAAAGATGTAAATAGCCTAAGCAAATGTAAGATGGAATTATTATGAGACAGAAAGGTTTCTGAAAAAAAAAAGTGGATTCTGAATTAGTAACTGAAGGAAGTGGCAAGGATAATCCTGAGTATACAAAATAATGAAGAAAGGCATAACTAATTATTAGAGAATTTTACAGAGTATACAGAAACTTCAAAGACAAAGGAATCAATTTCTTTGAATATTTTTTAAATCAAAGCTAGTAAAAAAGTAAAATAATTGATTATCTGAATTCCACTTCCTCTTTCCACCCCTCTCCACCTACTTGTTGGAGGTGCAAACAACAAAACAGCTACAATAGCAAAATACAGAAGCAAAAGATCTATAAAATGATAACTGAATAACTAATACTTAATGCAAAAAAAAAAAACCTAGTGCTTTGTACGTAAATACCAACATTTTACAATGCAGGCAAGTGCCTTAAGGGGTCTTGCTAATTCTACTAATGTCAAATTTATTAACTTTGCTTTTAAACTCTCTATACTCACAGCCTAAAAGATATTATTATAATGCTAATGTTTCTTCTTTCTTTTCCTTTCCTACACTTTAAAACAAAAGTAAAACATTTTGAGCTTTTGAAATAATCAAATACTTTGTTCCCTAAATAATTAAAACTTTGGCTTAAAGTTGGTATTATAATAATCCCATCTCAGATGCTATGTGGTCTTAAATGAGTCAGTTAATCTTCCTCAGCCTCAGTTTCCTCATATGTAAAATGAGGGAGTTGGACAAGACAGACTTTGAGATCCCTTCAAACTCTACAGTCCTATAAATTTAAAGCCAGGATCCTAAGAAATCTGAAACTCTGGATAGTCAATTTTCAATACACTGTAAATTTGGAAGACAAAGTTACAAAATGATACAGCAATGAGATAGATAGATAGATAGATAGATAGATAGATAGATAGATAGATAGATAGATGTAATAAGTTCAAATAAGGCTTTTATCAATATACTTTCATAGATTTTATGAACATACATCAGCAAAAGCCAGTCTTTATCAGAAACTATGTAAATATAATGTTAATATTTGCTGAACAAATATTGCATGTGTTTGCTTACTGCATGAGTTTAGCTACAGATGTACTATATACCGATAGACCTAACTGGAAAAGACTACTACAATTGTACATTTTTGCTAACAATTTTTAAGCAGTGCCACAAGCTAGTCCCTATATGTTTGACAGAGTGTTTACATAATTACAGCAAAAAGGAAAACAATTTTCCAATTTGGTTTTACTCCAATATTCCTAAAGCATTAGGAATAGCATTTTATTCCAATATTCCTAACGCTTGTTGGAATCACATAATAAGCAATCTTTACAAGGCAGAAACATTTGTTAATCTCTCATTACATACTATTGGAAATAAACATATTACAATTTATTACATTTCTCTAAAACCTGTTTTAACTAAAGTTTTTAAGAATTTTAAATGTATATTTTATCATTGAACTGTATTTGATTAAAGTTGTAATTATACAATAAAATTCAAGTTTCATAGCAATTAAAATACAAGTTACATCAAAATATGTGAAATATAGCAACACAATCTCTATTACTTAAGTAGTTTAGCAACATTCAAGTACCACTTTAATTATTTCAGTTACTGTAACAATTACAGAAAAAAATATTATTTCCATTTTCCAAAGATAATTTTTTTAATTTTGGCAAAATCTTTATTTTGAGGCATACTTAAAAGGCTTTAGAAAACAAAGCTTTATTGTCCATTAAATGAAATAAATTATTTAAGTGAGTTAATTTTTTTATACCACAGTCTACTAATGAAACAAATAAATTTCCAAACAAGCATTAAAATCCGGATATTAGCTCTCCATGACCAATTATTTTCAACTAACATAAGTACAGGGGTCATAATATCTTGATAATTGGTGATTTTAGAGGAGCGGTGCCTTTCTGGAAGTATTAGGAGTACTTAATGAAAATGTGCTCTTCACAAAATAAACTGTTATAAGTAGTAGTTGTCATCAAAAATGTGAATATAATTAAAAACTGATGGATAGTATGTATATTCGTGTATACAAGGAGAAAATGAATAGTTTGTTTATAGAACAAGAGAGGATACAGAACATAGAGACTATTTTTTTAATCCTCTAAGTTATTAGAGGTCGGTGTGGTAGCTTCATCATACTGAAATACTCTTCCTTGGGCTCTTCTGTGGTGTCTAAGAAGTAAGCCTAGAATATGAGCAAATTCCATGTGATAGCACTACAAAAGGCATTCAATCCTGGCACATAGGCTACCTTAAATGTATGTATAACTATCATGCTCCAATACTCTTCCAGGAAAAAGAAAACAATCCAAAAAAAGAAGTTTTTTTTTTTCTGTTTGTTTTTTTAAGGTGACATATCTTCTTCACAGTCTCCATCACACTGCACTTCTGAAGAATCACATAGCCATAAAACATTTAAAGGGAACCTGACCAACAAATCTCTGAGCAACACTGACAGACAGCGGAAACAGTTTCAAAGCAATGGATACACAACCCTGTCTGGACAGTTCCCTGGTGCTGAAGTTACAGAACTGCTAAACCACGTCCAAAATGTGGTTCTCAGTATTGCTGCTGCTTCTAGTGTAAGGAAATCCCAGTCCCCTGGATTATTCATAGGAAAAACAGAACTTCACATGGCAGAAAGCACCCAAAAGTGTAGTAGTGGTGGGAACTATAGGTCCTTCTGGATTAAACAGACTTAGTAGTTACAAACAGGAAGAGCAGCTGAGTGCAGGGGTGTTGAAATACGCTGAGGGGGAGGGGTTGGAAGATGGCGCCGGTTGCACACCCACCCAAAGCCAGGGCTGAGCCTAGGCCCCTAGAATACGTATCCGCCCTTTTGCTCACTTCTACACACGTCCCAGTCAGCTTTGCATCTCCAAATACGTTCAGGGGCAGAATTACACTCAAGGAGAAAGCCAAACTGGAGGCCTCTAACCCGTCACATCTGAACCACCGGCTCAGCCCTCTTTTGCACCAGCACCAGTGAGAAGAGCACCTGTGCACGGCCATATTGGATTCCTTGCCCCAGTCATTGCCTCCAAAAGGGGGGTGGAGGGGAAAGGGTGAAGGGACGCAGAGGAGCCACAATTCAGCACCTGCACCGCCGAAACACACACCCAACTCCCCCCTCCCCCCCGCCCCAACCAGAGCAAACCTAAGACAAGGGAAAACCGGAAGGCATTCGGAAAATATAACTGCCCAAAATAAAACTCCCCCTCTTCCCTCCGTCAGCAGCACCCTTAACATCAGCACCGTCCCCCTCTAAACCCCGTTCCACACACTACCACTACCACCAGCGCACGGACACACAGAAAACACCCGAGGCGACAAAACACCAAACAACAACCCTCCTCAAAAACGCACCCGACAGCGCAACTAAGAATAATAACGATGGAGGGGGGTGACCCAGAGACACAGGGTTCTGTCTAGACGCCCGGGGGGGGGGGAGTGGGAGAGGAAGGGAGAAGGGGAAGAGGGGATGGAGGGATGGAAAGAGGAAGGGAGGGCACGGGGGGAGGGGAAAAGAGAACCGGACATGGAGCCTTGGTCCTTACTTGAGCACCGATTGCTCCTTTTCCTCTTCTTTCTTCTGCCTGTCCATGACTGCTAGAATAATTTTCCTCTCTTCCTCTGTGAGGTGGCTAAGGTCGGGCATCTCGGGCTGCATAGGCGGCTGAGGAGGAGGAGGAGCAGGGCCGCCCCGGGGCCCGACAGGAGCCGACATGTTTGGTGGAGCTGAACAACACTAAGGGAAATACTGTAGCAACTGAAGTGGCGGCAGCAGCGGCGGCGGCAGCAGCGGTATCGGCGGTGGCGGCGGCAGCAGCAGCAGTGGTGGTGGTGTCAGGGGCGGCGGCGGCCACCAGCGCTGGGAGAAATACATACAAATCAATACCCTTTCAATCAACGGCAACACCCCCCCTCCCCCAATAAATAAATAGCAGGGGGGGGAGGGGAGGAAAGGGCGAGAGTTGTGGGGAGGGGATAGGAGAAAGAAAGGAGGGGTTGTGGAGTGAGGAGTTTGGGTTTCTTTTCTTCTTTCCGAAGGGAATGGGAAGGGGTGGAGAGAGGGAGAGGGAAGAGAGAAAGATACGGAGGGAAAGGGGGGGGTGCGGTTTAGAAGGGGGGGGGGGGGTAAAGAGGAAAGAAGTCTAGAGTGTGGCAAGTGCCAAGGGAGGGTGGAACGAGAAAGGTAGAGGGGACGGTGGAGGGGTGGGGTAACTGAGAGTGAGAGTGAGGAAGTCAGACAGCTGTATGGAGTATGTGTCTGTGCCGGTGTGTGTGGATTGGGGGAGTTAGGAAACTCGTTGAGAGGTGAGGGTGGGCGGAGTATGTTTAGAAGGGGGAGCACGCGTGTGCCTTAGGAGTGTTAGAAAACCGGTTGTATGAGTGCGCGTTTGGGGTGGAAATCTGAGGGCTGGAAAGTGTGGGTGTAGGTGCGTGCGCCCTGACTGCACGGTACTGAGGAACCTACGGTGGTTGAGGCTTAAAATGAAAATTCTGATTAATTAAATGGACACTCTAGGAATCCCATAAACTCAGATCAAAAGACACTCTCGGAAAGCTAGAAGAAAAAGGACCCGAGGGCAAAAGGGGAAGATAATAAAGGAAAGAAGCAGCGAATGGGTGGTAAGAAAAGGTGTTTAAAAAAAAAAAAGAAGAAGAAGAAAGTGGGGGGCGTCAAGTCTATTTGGACCCGTCACGTCACAGTGCTATTCTGGCGCCGGTGAGTGAGGACATCTTGAGGAGAAAGAGATGGTCAAAAGACTGCGGGGATGGGCATAGCCGGATTGAGACTATAATAGGGTTAAAGCAAAGAAGAGAAAGGGTCAGAGGAAAGGGGTGGGGAGGTGGGGGAGAAGCTCCGAGCCTCAGAGTAAAGGCCTCCTCAGATAACTGAACGGACATCAAAGCAAATCCTAACGCACTGAGAGGGCTCCCTGGAGCCGGTTCGTTCATATCGAAGCGGCGGCCGCCGCCCCCGAGTCCATAAAGCAGTCTTGGGGTACCCGGCTCCCAGCCTCAACCGCTGTTGTTGTCGCTCCCAGCCGCCTCCGGCTCCTCCTCTCTAGCAGGGCCGCTTCGCCCCCTGGCAGCAGTGCCCAGTTCTCAGTTCTCTGCTGCCGCCGCCGAGCCCAGGGCATGGCGGGACGCCCCCGAGGGAGTCAGTCACCCGCTGGAGCCCCGCGTCTCTCAGCCGCCACCGCCCACCGAGGGAGACCTGAGAAGGGTGGTGGGAGGGAGACTGTGCTGGAGGCCGGGCAGGTGGGAGGGCATCTGTTACTGAAACAGTACAGGCTGCTCCGTCCCCCTTAGCTCTTCTGACACTCGAAGGAAAAAAGGGCATAGGGGGAGGGGCGGTCAGATTTATTAATAATAATAATAATGATACGCTTAGAAATGGTTTGCATGAAATCCCGCCGGATTTGAAAGGGAGGGAGCTAGACGAGAATGAGGAGAGTAGGAGGAGACAAACCCCAGGAGGACGGCTGGAGACGCGGCGTCTGGACTCCCGGCGGTGCCGGGCGCTGCCCTGACAACTAGCCTAGCTGGAGAGCGGAGGGGCGGAGGGGCGGAGGGGCGAGGAGGAGAAGAGAGGAAGTAAGGAAGAAGAGGGAAAGAGTAGATGAACCCTTTGGAGGTGAGAGCGGGTAGGTGAACTGAAGAGTGGTGTGCTTACCCCTGCTCCCACGTTTATGGAGTTTAAAACTGGGCCAGATTACTATCAGATGGGTAGCGTAAAACCTTGTGGGTTATTGTGTTTTTAGTTTGTAGTAAACTGTCTGCCTACTGCTGTCTCCCAGGTACCTACACAGTCTCGCGTTTCAGAACCTGATGCAGATGCCCTGGAATCCCCAGAAGAAGCTGGAGCATAGCTTCCTACTTCTTCTTGCCTTTCTTTTTCCCTTATTCGATAAAATCTAAGGAGAAAAAGAGGAACTTTCCCTCCTCTCTAAGCCACCTGCAGATTGCAGAAAAAACAGCTCCTGTTTTTGTCCCTGTCAAAGCAGGGAGGTCATCCGTTTTCTCTAAGATTTTAACAAAGCATAAACAAGGGAGAAAAAAATTTTACAGAATAAACATGAAACCTCTTCCCCCCCCCCTAAAAAAATAACATGCAAATATGCAAAACAAGAACCTATAAGCAACATGAACTACAACCTTAAGAAAAAAATTCTATTTAATCAGTCGATAGACATTTACTAAGTGTCTACTGTGTGCTAAATGTTGGGGATTAAAAAAAAAGAGCCAAAAGACAACTCCTGCCTTCAAAGAGCTCCCAATCTAGTGGGAAAGATGAATGCAAACAACTATGTTAAAACAAGCTATGGAAAAGATAAATTGGAAATAATCACCAGAAAGGGAAAGGCCCTAAAATTAAAGAGGATCTTGAAAGGTTTCTTGTTCAAGGTGACATTTTTAACTGGAACTTGAAGGAAGCCAGGAAAGTCAGGAGGCAAAGATGAGGAGGGAGAAAATACTAGGTCTGTGCAATAGCTAGAGAAAATGTTCAGACTGGAGAGGAAGTGTTTGTGAGAGAAACAGCAAGGAAGCCAGTGTCACTAGATAATTGTTGAGTACATTTTGGGGATCTGGGGAGTTAGAGACAAGAAGACTGGAAAAGGTAGGGAGTAGGTAAATTATTAAGGATTTTAAACTCACATCAGAAAGTGATCCTGAGGGAAATCCAAACCAGTGGAGTTTATTGATTAGGAAAGTTGGCTAGGCCAGACCTGTTGATTATATCTGAGGTCACTACCTTACTACAAAATACTGTTAAAGAAAGATTGTTACATGATAAAAACACTCAGATTTTAAGGAACTCTTCCAATTTTCTCTGGAAACTGACTCTTTGATCTCCATTTTTTGAACTATAATCCCTCTTGATGATGAGAGATAAATCTTTACTTTGGCTTAGGTATTTGAAGTAAGACGTGAATATGACCCTTTGCCCTGGGACAAAGCCTATAGTATTTTAGTTCAAGTTCACTGAACCTTTGGAACTTGAAGATTCAGTATGGGCCTTTTCTACTTCACATAAATTTTTTAGCCTGTACTACTGTACAGTGACATTGTACTTTTGTACACTCTCTAAGTCCTTAGTAGAAATCTAGGAAACAATAGTTTATTAAATGTTCACTATATGCCAAACATGTGTTAATCATAGTTGTAGGTGTTATCTCCATTTCACAATTGAGGAAACTGTAATATAGAGTTAAGTGACTTGCCCAAAGTCACACCGATAGTAAGTGTTGAAAGCTGAATTTGAATACAGATCTCATTTACTGTCTAAAAATAGTAGCTGCCTAATGGGAAGAAAAGATTCTGGAACTAACTGAAAAACTAATACACTAGACAGAGACAGACAGAGATAGAGACAGAGACAGAGACAGTGACAGAGAGAGAATAGCTAACACCAAAAAAGTTTCACAAATCCAAAGAAAAAGATAGCAACAAGGTGATACAGTAGAAAGAGGATTGTTCCTGGAATCAAGAAGACATGTTCAAATCCAATCTCAGACATTTGATAGCTAGCTATGGTAATCCTGGGCAAGTCACTTAACCTCTGTGTGCCTCAGTTTCCTCATCTGTATGGGGATAATAATATTCCCTATGTCCCAGGGTTATTAAGAAAATGAAACAAGAAATTTGCAAAGTGTTTTGCAAACCCAATAGTGGTATATAAATGTTAGCTATTATTATTCTAGAAAGATAGGGTTTTCTGAATTGATACTCAAGTCTTCCTTTAATTCCAACCTACTACCTTTCCAGCATCATTTGTCAATACTTTCCATAGCCTACTCAGTGCTTCAGCAAAGCTGGACTATTTCCATTTCCTAAATGCAACCTGAACTTATTAGCTTCTGAAACTGTGCTTATACCAAAGGTGTGTCCAACACATGACCAGAAGCATTCTTGGTTGCTACCCAACCAGATAAAAAATAATTGGGAAATATTTAACAAAATAAATTAAAATACAATAGAATATAAATCTTCCAATGTGTGGTTTTCTATGTATGATTTAGTGGATTCTATTTCTATTTGCCTTTGACATCAATGACTAACAGTTTCCTGCTAGAATTCTCATCCCTATCTATCTGGGCTTCTTTTGTTAATTCAACATTTATTAATCTATATCTCTTATATGTGCCTTCTCACCTCTGACACTGCCATCACCTTGGGTGAGGCTTCTGTATTCACTCTTGGAATATTCCAGGAGTCTTATGGTTGTAATTCCTTCACTCAGCAGTCAAATTCAGTTAATCATTAAGCACTTATTAAGTGCCTACTGTATACCAGCCATAGTGCTAAGGGCCAGAGATACAAAGAAAAGTAAAATATAGTTCCCACCCCAAAGAAGTTCAAAATCTAATAGAAAAGAAAAGCAAACAAATATCTATCAAGAATCTACATATAGGATAAATAGGAAATGGTTAACATAGAGAAGGCACTATAATTAAGAGGAATTGAGAAAGGCTTCCTAAAGAAGTTAGAATTTTAGTTTGTATTTTAAGGAATTCAGGGAAGCCAGGAGACAGAAATAAGATGGGAGAATAATGCAGGAATAGGGAATAGCCAGAGAAAATGTCCAGATCTGAGAGATGGTGTCTTGTTAGAGGATCAGCAAGAAGACTGGTATCACTAGATCAAAGAGTATATAAGATGGAATAAAGTATAAGAAGACTGTAAAGGTAGAGTGTGGGAGAGGTTAGACTTTGAATACCAAACAGAGGATTTTTTTTATTTCATGGTAAAAGCAATAAAAGGCCACAGGAGTTTATTGAGTAGAAGGGTGGCATGGTCAGACCTGCACTTTAGGAAATGTAGGATAGACTGTAGTAGGGAGAGACCTGTGGTAGCATAGTCAAATAGAAGACCATTGAAATAGTCTATATATGAGGTTATGAGGATCTGCACCAAGCTGGTGGCAGTATCAGAAGAGAAAAGGGGGCTTATTTAAGAGGTGCTAGAAAGGTGAACTTGGCAGGCCTTGCAAACAATTTAAATATAGTAAAATGAAAATGAATATTCAAGGATGATGTGTAATTGTAAAACTGAAAGACTGGGTAGGTACTCTTGAAGGAAGTTTGGAAGGCACAAGCATTTAAGTGGAATGAGAATTATTTCAGTTTGGGAAATATCAAGTTTAAAATGTCTTCTGGGCTTGCAGTTTGAAGTTTCTGAAAGGTATTTGGAGATGGGAAACTGGAGGTCCACACAGGGTTAGCATCAGCATAGAGATAATAACAGAATTCACAGGAGCCAATGAGATAACCAAAGTAAAGCAATAGAGAGAGAAAAGAGAAGAGGGTTCAAAACAAAGCCCTCTGGGAAACCCATGGAGGACACCCATAGTTAGTGGGCATGAGTTGGATAAGGATCCTGCAAAGGAGACTGAGAAGTAGTGTTTAAATAGGTAGGAGAACCAGGAGAGAATGTTCTCCAGAAAATCTAGAGATTAAAGTTTCAAAGAGAAGAGGGTGATCAACAGTGTCAAAGGCCACAATGAGATCAAGACGAATGAAGACTTCAAAAAAGCTAGTGGATTTAGTAATTAGAAGATTGATCTTTCTAAAGCACAAGTATAACCATGTCATATTCAATAAACTCCAGTGAGTCCCTAGTACCTCCAGGATCAAACATAAATCCTATGTGATATTAAAAGCCCTCATAACCTGGCAAGCTCCTACATTTCCAGTTTTCTTCAACCTTACCCACCTCTACATACTCTTCAATTCAGTGGCTCTAGTCTTCTTGCTGTTTCTCACACAAAACCCTTCAACTGAATGTCCCTCTCCATGCCTGAAATGCTCTCCTCCTCACCTCTGCCTCCTGGCTTCCCTGGTTTCCTCCAAGTTCCAGCTAAAATCCCCTTCTACAAGAAGTTTCTCCCAATGATGCCTCTAAATGCTAATAGTGTCTTGTGACTATTGATTGCCTCCAATTTATTCCACTTATTTCTTATTTACACCTAGGTGTTAGCATGTTTTCTCCCCATTACAGTATGATCTCTTTTGAGAGCAGGGACTGTCTTTTGCCTTTCTTTATATCTCCAGCACTTAACACAATGCCTGACACAAAGCTGGCATTTAATAAATGCTTGACATTAATTATATGAAGAACACTGTGCTATTCCCTAAGAGAGAGAGACAAAATTCAAGGTTTCCTACTAAATTTTAAAATTCCTCACCTGTAGAAATGGTATTATTCATTTTTATTCCTTCAGCTCCCTCCTGTCAAACACAGTGTCCTGCGCACTGAAGGCAATCAATAAATGGTGGAGGTGTGATGGGGGTTTGGAACAGTGATTTCATTGGTACAAAAATGTCTGATGAAAAGCTATGTTTACTACTGCAATCAGAAACTTCTCTGCATCTTTAGTCTCAGAGAATTGTAGGGGTGGCATTGAGAGGATAAGTGGCTTGTTCTAAGTCATGCAGTCAGTATGTATAAAAAAGACTTGGCCTAGGTTTTCCTGACTCTGAGGTAGATTCTCTCCATTTCAACAGGTTCCTTCTGTTTTTTTTCTACAAATGTTTATTGGGTAAAATTTATGAGACTAGAATGCTCTATTAGTATTTTTAAAAACAGCACACAGAATAACATAATGGATGTAAACACAAGTAAGAGCATATTATCTATTTTGTGTAGTAATAGAATAAATTATTTCTTGGTTATTGTGTCATGTGATTCACAAACCCTACAGTTGAGAGGAACTTGAAAAATCATGTTCCATTCATCTTAGGCAGTTAGGTGATATAGTGAATAAAGTGCCAGGCTTGATATTGAGAAGACCTACCTCAGGCATTTATTAGCTATATAACCAAAAGCAGGCCACTTTCCCTCACTTAACCTCAGTTTCTTCATCTGTAAAGTGAGGATGATAGTAGAAACTAACTTACACAGTCATTGTGAAAATCAAGAGATCATATATATATATATATATAAAGTACTTTGAAAATCTTAAAGTGTTTATAAATGGTAGCAATTAAATAGTATTATTAAATAATAATTCAGTTATTTAAATTATTAAATAATTATTTTATGGCTGCCATTTATGAGCACTTTAAGGTTTGCAAAGCACTTTACATGTCCTCTCTTTTGATCTTGTTATAAATACTAGAAATAGTAAAATAGAAGAAGGTTACTTCTATTTTCAATCCCATCTAGCAATCCTTGAGTGCAATGGACTTGGAGACTGAAGTAAATGTTATGCCTGCCTATGCCTGAGAAATTTATCTTAGTTATACCCTATTCAGTATAATTTAATAGATGTTTATTAACTACCTACTATGTGCAAGGCACTGAGCCAGTTATGTGCATGAACATAAAAAATTTATACCAACCTTAGATTAAGGAATTTCTATTCTAATGGGGGTTCTGACATATAACCAATATGTTTAACATAAAATATAATGTAATAAGAGCAAAGGAAACTCCCAAAGTGGTGTTAAAAAATTTGGAGAGATCATTGTATGGTACTAGGAAATATTTCATGGGTAATGTGGTATCTGGAAAGGCACTGTGATATAGAAGAAAGATTGCTGGACTTGGAATGAAAAGATACCAGGATTCACCTTCCACCCATGACACTTACTGGTTGTTTGACTTTGGACAAGTTACCTAACCAAGACACAGTTTCCTCTTCTATATAATGGAAATAATACCTGTAGTACTGACACCACAGGGTTGTTGTGAAGGTCACTCTATATTATGTAAATAAAGTGTTCTGTAAATCTTAAAGAACTAGAAACATCTCATTATTATTATTGAGGGAGGTGATTTCAATATGAAGGAGTAAATTTGTACAACATGAAACCAAGGCAAAACCTCAAAGGCCAAGAACTGTGAGCAATTTCTAGAAGTTAAAAATAAGTAAATTTAGTTTTGATGAGCTAAAACTACCTAAATGTGGGCATGTAGGTGGTACAATGGATAGAGTGCAGGACCTGGAATTACGAAGATTCATCTTCCTAAGTTCAAATCTAACCTCAGATACTTATTATCAGAGTGATGTTGGGAAAGACACTTAACTCTATTGACCTCAATTTCCTTGTCTGTAAAATGAGCTAGAGAAATGGCAGATCACTCCAATATCTTTACCCACCAAAAAAATGTGGTCATGAAGAGTCAAACATGACAAAAAAAATGATTGAACAACAAAACAAGTGAAAGAGGCCGCCTTAAGTCTTTCCTCGATGGATTCCTTCAGGGAAAAGCTGGATGCCCATTTGTTGGATATGTTGTATGGGGAATTCTTATTCAGATATAGGTCATTGATAGACCCTACAATTCTTTCCAACTCTGAAATTTTGTAATTCTGTTTTATTGTTGCCATTTGGTCTTTTCAGTTGTGTCCAATTCTTCCTGGTACCTTCTGGTCTAGTTTGGCTAATATTTAAAACACATGAAAGGGACAAGTGTGACATGAGGTCAAAAACATTAGTTGAAACCAGAGCATGGAAGTCCTTAACTGCTAAGTTTTAAAAAGTATAAAATAAAATACAGGTAATTTCTAGAGACTTACTTAAAATGCTCCCTTTATATCTGAAAATAGTAAAATGGAGTTGTCACTTAAAATTGGATCCTTATATCTGATTTCCAAATCAGGGTTCTTTCAACAAACCCAAAGATATAATTAAAGTCAGAGTCTGAAGTTGTTAATTAGTTCCACAAGAAGTGGAGTTTAGGTGAAATAATATTGAGGGGTTATTGAGGAAATAATATTGAGCTCTAGAGCAATAATGTTATAAATGAAAAATACAGTCTTTAGCAACCAAAATTCAAATTATGAAAACTTATCATCTGTAAAGTTGTTACAAATACTAGTAAAACAAGGTTCCACTGGCATATACTAGCAGACCCAACAATGTGTGGAAAACTAACACACCAAATAATCTAAGGGACAGAGGAAATTTGCTGTTGATGATTAGCAAAAGAGGAAGGAAGAGATAGGCAGCCAGATTAATAAAGGATGTAGAATCTAGAACAGTGGATACCAAATTAAAATAAAAAATGAATCTGTATAGACTGTATATTTACTTAAAAACCACAAATTAGCATTATCTATGTGGTATTATGCTTTTATTTAATACGTTAAATATTTCCCAATTACATTTTAATCTGATCTGGGAAACATTGGGAATTTTACAGGCAAATTTCAGCTTTAGGGATTCCAGATTTCTGGTCTAGAGACATTTTGGAATGGTTTGAGATGAAAGATGTTAATATTAGCCTTGTGGTATCATTGATAAAGGGAACTTCTGGGGAGGAGTTGGAGGGAGAGACAAAACATATGTCACAAAACGCACAGAAAAGATTATTTAAAATATATAAACAAGTAAAAAATATAGAATTTTAAATAAAATTTTAAAAATAAAAAAGATATAGGAAACTTCTGGATGATGGAATTCCATCTACCACTTCAGGTCAACACCTCCTCTGAGATTCATACTATTGCCTGGAACACCCAGAAGTTGTCACCTGTCCATCCACATGGCCAAACAGGTGTGTCAAGGATTACTTGAGCCCAGGTTCTTCCCAAAGCAATAAAAAAAAAATCACTAAGTGAAAGGGAAGAAGAGATGAAAGGGCAGATATTAGAGCAAGAACTTTGAGATCAGGAGCCAAATTTTCTTAACATTTTCTTCAACAGACTGAAGGAGTAGAGGAAACAATGGCATACTCTCTTAGAACTTGCACAAATTGGACTAAAGATGTATAAAAACACAAAATTTCTTTTTTCATTCTATTTTTTCTTGTGGTTCCAGAAGTAGTAAGATGAAAGGATTAGCAAAATACCTCTGTGAATTGGTCTGATACCAATAAAATTGTCCTTATAAATGATTTGAGATTTAAAAAAATAAAGTTGGTAATATCACTTTATGATATTTAAATAATCAAAGAAAATAAATAAAAACAAAGCACTTAAACTGGGCACAAACGTTGAATTGAGTGTGTGTTTCTTAATTCCTGGAAGGCCATTAGCAGAATGTTTTGTTTTGTGTTTTACTCTATAGAAGCAAAGAAATGGTTGAAAATGTGAGGGTGATAGGGAGTAGCAGTTATATAGTTACATAGTGTAATAAGTTTTATAAACTAAATTCTTCACAAAAATCCTGTGAAACAATCAATATGTTTTATTATACCCATTTTATAAACGAAGAATCCGGCTCAGAAAGTTGATAATTACCCAAGATCATCATACTCTCACACAAGATACAGGAACAAAGAACTAGGAAGAGAACTGATCCCTTCATTTTATAGGTAAAAAAGCTGATTCCTAAATAGGCTAAGTGACTTGCTTGAACTCATATAGAATAACAGAGCTGCAATTTTGACCAAGTCTTCTTTGACTAAATACCGCACCCTTTCCATTGGACCACATTGTCTTTTGATTCCAATTTCTTTGGTCTCTCTTTTAAGCTACTCTTTACATCAGAAATATGAACTTCTAAGGCCTAAGATAATATAAAATGATATTCATACACAAGTCATAGGTTTAGGTTTCAATTAAAATAAGAAATTAAATGCATTGGTAGAAAATATTAAATCAAACAGGATTAGTATAGATTTTGTTTTCCCCAAGATCATTTTAGTACCAATTAGACTCGACAGCAAAGACAGTTCAGACAAATAAAAGAACCTAAGGCAGCTAGGTGGCATACTTAATAAAGTGTAGGACTTTTATTCAGAAAACAGTGTTCAAATCCTGCCTCAGATACTCACTAGCAATGTGATCCTGGGCAAGTCACTTAGTCTTACTCAGGTACTTGCCAGGGGTTGCTGTGTGAATCAAATGAGATAAAATATGCTAAGTGTTTTGTAACCCTTGAATCAGTGATGGTGAACCTATGGCATATAGAGAGTTCTCTGTGGGCACGTGCACTGCCTTCCCTACCCCCACCCCACCCCAGTCCATTACTAGAAAGGCAGAGGAACTCAGGCAGAGCTGCTCCCTTCCCCCTCGCCACCATGCCTCAAGACATTTTTTTTCACATCCACAGTCCCTCTGCCCAGCAGTCCAATGGAAACACTTCCTCCCTCTCCTTTGAAGGGAGAAGAGAGGGTAAGGGGGAGAGGATGCAAGGGGGGAGGGGGCATAGCACTTGGTCTCTGGGTGGGAGTAGACATGGCACTCATCTGGGGGGGGGGAGGGACCCTGGCCCTCCATCTCTAAAAGGTTTGTCATTACTGCCTTAAAATATCATATGAATGCTACCCTGCAATTGTTGTTCTTTTTGGTAGATACCTCTATTAACTTGAACTTCTGTGAAAATTCATGGGGAAGGAATGAACATATTTTATAGGATTTTGCAGAGCAATGGTAATAATTATTTTGCAGGATCTTTAAGATAACACTGAAATCCATTGTAATTATGAATACATGGTAAAGTGAGGGAATTTTCCCAACTGAATGGAAAAATTACTATGTTCAAATGGGGTGCATTTTAGAACTGAGTGAATGAAACCTGAGCCAAGAATCAAAGATGCTGAATCCCCCATAAGATTGCGACTTTCAGAAGCAAAGGATGGAATCATTTCCTACAATTTAATAAACTGAAAAGGCTGGTGTGTACTTCATGTGCCACCCTTCCCCCAATTCCCCTATCCCCAACTCACAAGCATCACTTCAATCTTATCTGGATGGTGCCTTATCCAACTACCTTCTTCCATGTCCTGAATTCTGCCAGTCTCTGAAATTCAAGAAACAACATCACAGATCTGATAAAAGGAGATACAAAGCTTACTATCAACTGTGTACTGATGTTACCACAGCCCTAATTACCTCATTATCTTTCTGATTAGCCTCATATAACACTGAGCAAAAGGGGAGATGGGGGGGGGGAGCTTCTTCACATCCCACAAGGGAATGGTATGGAAAGGATAAGCAGAAGAGTAAAAAAAATTCAAGACTATTAGGATCTGTACAAGTCAGAAAGAAGTCAGCCCATCCTAACAGAAACCGAAAGAGAAACATGAATGGCTGGATGTTTTATAGAGTATCAAAGAAATATTTTGAAAATATCAGCCTGAATCTAATTTTAAAAGTCTCTTTTGCATTGACACAGCCCAACACTTAAAATATGTGCTACTACCGCCTGTAAACAGAAATAACATCAAGCATAACAAAAAGAATATTATAGAGTGATTGTGATCAAGCTTGACCCAAAAAAAGGAAGAAAGTTTTCCTTCCCTCCTTCTTTACAGAGACATAGTGTAGAAAATTGAATATACTGTGAGACTCAGTTGAGATGTTAGTAAATTTTGCTTTCTCTACTTTTTATTGTGATAAATTTCTGGGAAAGGAGTGGAAGGAAGAGCTATATATATGGAAGCAAAAGTGATATAAAAGCAAAAGCTGTCCATTTTACATTTTCAAGAGGTTATGTTCAAAACTATAACTAGCATGGGGCAAAAGGGGATTTATCCCTAGGTACTGACATATGGGAGAAGGGCACACTTCCATAGCAGGTTCCAGTTGGCTTATTTCATTTGATTAAAATGGATGACATTTCAGTACAAATTGAATGATTATCAAATTACCAAAAAGTGATACCTACCAAGATCCATGTGCTTAAGAAAGCACTTTGAGATGTAACAGGCTAGGATGGCCACCAGATGTTGATTCTCTTTTAGTATTATTATATTATGAATCTCATATTATGTAAGGTAAAATGTTCTGCCAGAGGACAGAACTGGCAACAGTGAACGGAAATTGCAGGGAAGAGAGATTTTAATTCAATATAAACAAAAACTTGCTAACACTTAGAACTATCCAAAAATGTTATGAGCTGCTATGGGAGGTAGTGAGTTCCCCATCATTGGAGATCTGCAAGTGAAGACTGGATAATGACTTCAATGTTTTTGTGGAAAAGATTCCTACATAGAAATGGGTTATATTAGATAACCTCTTCCAACTTTGAGGTTTTGTGATTCTGAATAACAACTAGGATGCTTTGAGTGGCTGCAGGCTTGTTCTTCATCTATTACTGATCAATTAATTAACCAACAAGCATTTGTTAAGCATTTACTATTTGCGAGATCCTATGCTAGGTACTAGAGGTAGCTAGATGAGTCAGAAGATAGAGTCAAGAAGACCTAAATTCAAATCTGGCTTCAGACATGCATTAGCTGTGTGACTGGGCAAAACACTTAACTTCTGCTTGCCTTAATTCCCTGGAGAAGAAATGGCAAACCACTCCAGTATCTTTGCCAAAAAAACCAAACCCAACTCATATGTGTCATGAAAAGTCGTACACAGCTGAACAACAAAAAGCCTAAGTCTGGAGGTCCAAAGACAAAAGTAGAAGTCTGTCCTCATAAAGTTTACATTCTATCATGCAAACAATATATACACTTACAAAGTAGGTATAAAATGTAGACAAAGCAAATGATAGTTGCATAGTACAAATCATTCCCATTAAATTATATTCAAATAATAAACTATATCCGGTTTAATGGAGTTCAACTTCTCAGGATTTGTTTTCTACCAAGTGAACCCTAATCTACCTGATGTTTCAAGATGGAAAAAATATGTGTAAATTTAAAAAGGGAAGGGAAGTAATAATTGGATGGAATCTATAATATTATATATTAAGTAGCCTCTGAAAAGATCCTCGAAGTTACAACTCTCTTGTTCAGGGAGTACTCACTCCCGGATAATCTTGTGGAAATCCCAATTGTCCTGAAATCATAGCAACTTTGCGGAAATGATCTCATTGTAATTTAGCCTGTAAGAATAGCAACTGGTATACTAACCATATTAAAGTAGTGCATAAGTAAGGTTCAATTAAAGAGCCATTCAAAACTGCTGTGAGTAGTAAGTGGTTCAATCAAGCAAGAGACATTAGGCTTCAAATTTAATACAATAATACTTCTCAGAAAAGAACAGGTTAAAAATAGGACCTCCTGGAATTCATTTCAGATTCTCACAAAGTAATATACAATGAAAACTCAATCTAATTTCACTAGAGTGAAAATATAAATTTTAAATTAAATTGGACAAACACAAGTAGTCTAGAACAAAACAGAGTAGACATATAACTGTGCCCTGCTCATTTTATTGAAGTATGTGCTCAAGATTTTATTTCTTAAGGAGAACATCTACAAAAAATAATTAAGGATATAATTTTTATTTATCAAAGACATTTATACTTAAGTAAACTTTGAAAAATAACAAAGAAACCTTAATTTTAAAATGAGCCAATCTCTCTCTCTCTCTCTCTCTCTCTCTCTCTCTCTCTCTCTCTCTCTCTCTCTCTCTCTCTCTCTCTCTCTCTCTCTCTGTTTTAGATTAGGAGATGTTTGTGAATACTCAGCTTATACTGTACATATATCTATATAAATACACAACATCTCTATAACGAAAACAAATGATATTTAAATATAAAAACCAGTGTTTGCTTACCCATTTATCTGCACTCCTACTTCCAAATTCTTCTTAATCATTATTGCTTCTTTCTATTGCTCTAAACATCTACAAATAAAAAGAGTAAGAGAGCAAGTATTTTATTAAGCACCTACTATGTGCCAGGCACTTATTTGCTAAGCACTTTTACAAAGATGTCATTTGATCCTGAAATTCAATCCTGAAAAGTAGATGCTATTATCATCCTCATTTTATAATTGAGAAAACTGAGGAAAACACAGGTTATGAGACTTTTTCTACATTACACAGCCTGATGCCAGATTTGAACTGATATCTTCCTGACTCCAGGCTGATGGCTCTAGACACTTTCCACCTAAATACCACAAATATCAACCAAATCTAAATCCTCCCTGAGCCAGTATTCCATTAAAACTGAACAAGGACTAGGGGAAAGACAAACTGTCATGTCCAGTTTTTATTACACATAATTTTACTGCCTGAATTTCATTGAAATTGTTCGTAATAATGTGCCACTGGCAACATCCCTAGGCAAGATACCTGTTTAATTTACAGCTAGTGTACACTCCTCACCTCTACCCCAAGCTGCCCTTGAAACATTACAGGGGGAAATAGTTCAGTGTAGTGAAAAGAGTGATTTGGCAGAAAATTTAAGTTCAAATCTTGCTCTGGTACTTATTACCCATATATCCTTGGGCCTCATTTTCCTCACTTGTAAAGGGAGAGAATTGGACTCAAAAACTTCTAATCTCTAAATCTAGGAACTGCAATAATAAAAGGTCATATTTCTATTGTGTACAAAACCCATTCCAAATGAGGTATTGTGATGGAATGACAGTCCTATAGAGAAGGAGATTTTATACTTGATTGGCTGAAAGAATTTTGAGGGTGACAATGCATAACTGTTTAGGAGATTTTGGTTGGTTGCTCTGAAAAAGGACCTCAACTGAAGGGGTGAGATACAGTGCAAACTTTTAAATAGCACAGTAGAGTCCTATAATTTCAGACTTGTAAAGAGAAGTCATCCCACTATCATGCCTCTTGACCTTCTGTGCTTATAACTCTAGAAATTGCTGAGAGTGGACTTCTTTATGACAAGGTCATTCTCACTCTCTAACTCTTGGTTTGAACTTTAAAGGTTTTATCTTATTCCTAGATAAAGGGCTCTTTTGCTATTGAAAGCCTTTGGTCTGTTCTAATATATATAACATCCTTGATTTTGTTTACTATATTTGCTTGAATAAATGAGTTTCTTTGTTCTTTTTTGTGATGGTCTTTTTGGGCAAATGACATTTGGTTGGGAAGGGGCTAAGCTAGTAGGTGTTAGCTAAGGGCTATCTTGCTACCTTGACTGGGATTAGGGAAGTAGCTTTCCTTTGAACTCCTTAAAACATGTCTAGATTAGAGCTATTTGGAAGTGGTGAATAGATATAATTTTTAGGCCAATACCTCTCAGAGACTAGAAAAGAGATTGCCCAACTTTAAGGATCCTATAACCTGCCTGCCCACCCCCCCCCCCAGCAACAGCTAAGCTGCTGGCAGTATTGGAAGGGTTCTTCTTCTCCTTACAAAGGAAGAAAAGTAGATGGAGATGAGGTTATCCAGATCTCAAATAATATATTTATCTTTGCCACTCATGAGCTGGGTGTTTATGTATGACAACCCCATAGAGAAACATGTATGTATATGTATGTTTTTGGATAGAGTAGCTGGCCTGGAAGAGCCATGTTCCTGGATTCAAATCTGGCCTCAAACACGTACTAGCTGTATGACTCTGAGCAAGTCCCTTAACCCTATTTTTCTCCGTTCCTTATCGGTAAAATGAGTTGGAGAAGGAAATAGCAAACCACTTCAATAGATATTGCCAAGAAAACGAGAAATTCAGTCACCGAGAATCTGATATGACTGAAACAACTGAACGACAACCACAGGATGATGTGTGTATATATGTATTTATTATATGTGTGTATGTGCATGTGTTTATGTGTGTATCATACATGTAAGAGTATATAGGTATAATGTGTATACCCACATTTTACATGTGGTCTATAGTTTTCAAAGCATTTTCACTAAATCTCCAAGCCAGAATGGACTTCAATCACTATCTAATCGAAACTAGATCTTTCCCCAAAACTGTACTGTAAACATCATTATTCCCATTTCATAAACCTAACCAATCTCTCAAATTTGGCTGTATGTGAAAGATGTAAAAATGTAGTCATGAGGTAGAAGACTATGGATATGGAAAATTGCATATACTGTCAGACTTAATGTTTTGTTTAGTTTTGCTAAACTTTTTTCTTCTTTTTTTCCCTTCCTTGTTGTTAGGAAGGAAAGGGAGAGAGAATAAGCATTTATATAGTAGCTACTGTATATCAGGCACTGTGCTTTGCTTATAAATATTATCTATAGATATTCACAACAATAGATACTAAATAAATAATAGATAATCAATAGATACAGCAAGCATGGGAAATAGGTGCTATTATTCCATTTTAAAGTTGAAGACACTGAGGCAAACAGAAATTAAGTAACTTTTCCAGGTCACACTGCTAGAAAGTATGTTAGGCTAGATTTGAACTCAGGTCTTCCCAACTCTAGACTCAGGACTCTAGATGCTATTTCAACTACCTGTTTCTTGGAATGGCTTTCTGGGTAGAAGGGGAGGGATAATGTCTGGAAATGAGAGTGAGATAAAAGCAAAAGATGTTAATAAATTTTTAACAAATCTAATTGGTCTCTCTTCTTCTAGTCTCTTCTCTCTCTAAATAATCCTGTGTGGAATGGGAATTTTGGGGGGTCTTGATATAGCAAGATCCATCCCCTTTAATCACACAAATAATCAGAAAGGCCAAGATAAGATAGACAGATATGGCTTTATTGATTATCATAGATTGTGCTTAAGTCAGAGACCCAAAGATACAAATAAATTCCTCAATTTATAGGAATCTAATACAATACCCTCTACCTGTGCAAAAGAGCACCAATTAAAGGTTTATGTGAAAGACTGGGAAGGGGAAGGGTGATCAAACCTATATCTAATTAAGCTAATCATTTAAAATTAATCTCTACTGGGAGTTTCAGGGATATTGATTTAATATTGTAAACTGTAAAAATAAAATTAATGATTAGCTACATAAAATAAAATATTTAGATGGAAAAAGTTCCAATATAGATTCAAAACTTTTCAAAACTGTTTAACTAGCCAATCAGGTTCAAACTTTTTGGATACTTTTGATAGAAGTAATCAAAAGTATCCTCAGTGATGAAGTGAAGCTCAAATTGACCTTCCCTCCAGGGCCAGGGGCAAGGATGCTAAAGAGATTCTTATTATAAATATAAAATGTTTATTGAAATATATATGGATAAATAAAGGATTTCTAATTCTAAGGGATTCTAAATCCACCCAAATAAACTCCCAGGTTCCACAAGGAACTGCTTCTCCTGTGTTTCACAGGTTACGCTAATCCTCCCTGATCTAACTAACCCAAATTTATACTATCTAAATAAAAACTACTGCTAATATCCTTATAAATCTTAACTTTGCCTTCAAATTATAAAATAGCAAAGGCTAGCTGGTTGAGTCTCAACAAGAATTAAGTTAGAGTCCCAACGGAAGACCAGAGTTTTTCTTAGGTCTTCTTAGAGTTAAACAATCTTTAAAAACCACAATAGATAGACACTTGTGTTTCCCAAATTGGGAAAGGAAAACACGGAGCTCCTTCAGATCTTTCCCTCAGACAGAGAGAGAGGCAAAGATGTTACCTCCTCCAGCCCTGAGAGAGAGTCCTGGAGAGTGTGTGTCTCTTCCAACTGCCAGAGAGAGTAATTGACATAGAAAAATGGTTATAACTGTCACAGCTGAAATTAACATGCTCTCTCAGCTCTGCTTCAAACTCCAGTTCTTTTTTCAAGCAGCCACTTTACTTCTTATCCCTAAACTAATAAAACAATACTTATTTTCTAATATCATCCTTATATAATATTGCTAACCAAAAATACATCAAGAATAATACCCTAATCTACCAATTTTCACTCCATATAGTCCTCCATGCCAGCAGCGAGTTTGATATTTCTCTAATACACAGTTGCTGAAACAATCTTCCTAAGAAATAGGATAGATCCAGGCATAAAAATCTGAAGTGGCTTCTTATTGCCTCTAGGATAAAGTATAAACTCCTCTGTCTGACATTTAGGCCATTCACAATTTAATGCATTACATTTTAAACCTTCTATGTGCCAGCCAATGAATTTGCTTTTTCTCCAAAACAACATCCTCAGGTCCCCTACATCCACTCAAATTCAATCTATTCTGTGGAATTCTCCTATTTTTTTATTATAAATTCTTACCTTCTGTCTTGGAATCAACACTGAGAATTGGTTCCAAGGCAGAAGAGTGGTAGGGGCTAGGGAATGGGAGTTAAGTGACTTGCCCAGGATCACACAGCTAGGAAGTATCTGAGGTCAGATTTGAACCCAGGACCTCCCATCTCTGAGCCTGACTCTCAATCCACTGAGCTACCCAGCTGCCCCCAATTTCTCCTATTCTTCATACCATATATGATCTCTCCCTTCAAAAACTCATCTTATACTGTCATGTATTACTATTTTTCTTCTCTTCTCTTATTTTACTGAGAATTAGAGGCCATTCACCATGAGCTCCCTTTTCTCCTCTAATCTACATCTGAAAAACTGCTTGCCATCATTGCCTCTTCTCTCCTCCTTTATTCTGGTCTCTCATGAGGGAATGATTCTTCTTGATAAAGCCAACCCTTCTACTTGTACCCTTGATCACATTTCCTCCTATCTCTTCTGGCAGATTGTCCCCAAAATCATTTCCTTTATTTCTCTGATTTTCTATCTCTCCCTCTACTAGACTTTTCCTTGCTGTGTACACATATGCAAGGGTCTTTGTCCTTTAAAAAGTCTCCTCCTTGCTATTTTCTCAAGCTGGCATCTTATATTTCTCTTCTCTTTCATGAACAAACTTCTAGAAAATGTTCTTTATATTCATTGCTTCCACTTCCTACCCCCTTATGCACTTTTCTGACCCTGTAATATAGCTCCCTGTTTTATTATTCAATAGAAACTGCTTTCTACAAAGTTGTCTATGATCTCTTTATCAAATCTGATGGCTTTTTCTCAGCCCTCATCTTTCTTGACCTCTCTGTAGAATAAGACACTGCCAACTATTCTCTCCTGTCTGAGAGATCTACAACACTCTCCTATCTAGGTTTTTGTGGCTCTGCTTCTTTTGCCAATTAATGCTTCTCAGTCTCTTTTCCTGAATCCTTATTCCCTTAAATGTGGGTATACCTCCAAAGCTCTGTCCTTCCCTCTTCTCTTTAGATTTTTTCAGTGATCTCTAAGTTCGCTTACTGACTCTATCTGTACAAGCCTATCTTTTAGCCTTCCAAGTTAACATGATTTCTGTATCTGAAGGAGGTTTGTTATTTGATGAGTTCTAGGGTAGTGCTGTTTCTACCTTCCTGGCTATGGGTGACACAAGCCCCTTTCATTTCCATGAGCTTTCAAATGTAACAGTAAGTGACTCAGCAATTACATTGCAATCAATAAACATTTACTAAGCACCTAATATGTGCCAGGCACCAGGAATTCAAAAAGAGGGAAAAGAATTTTGCTGTCTTCAAAAAAGGTCACAGTTTAATGAGGGAGATAACACACAAAGCAAAATATGTACAGCATAAATAAAAGATAATTAACTGAAAGAAGACATTGGAATTAAGAGATATTGAGAAAGGCTTCCTGTAGAAGATGGGATTTTAGTTGAGACTAAAAGGAAATCAGAGAGGTCAGTAGGTAGAAGAGAGGAAGAAAAGAATTCTAGACATGAGGAGTTGGAAATGCAGGAAAATACTCAGACAGAATGCCTTATTCATAGGTTAGGAGGCCAGTATCACTGGACTATTGCTTATGTGACAGGAAGTAAGGTATAAGGATTCTTTCAGTACCCATGGTTATAGTTCATCAGGATCAGGTGACTTAAATGTTCATCAAAGGCAACTAGGTATTCTCTAACTTAATTTATCTTTGGTTTTAGCACCCTATTAGTAATTTGGGGTTTTGTCACTTCTTGTGTGGTCATTTTCCTTTACAGAGAGAACAGAAACATAATATGAGTTAAGTAATACAGTCTTTTTTGTTATCAATTATCATCATCCAATCCACTCTAAACATAGCTTCTATCCTCTCTTGGATCCTCCTCCATCCCCTAAGATAGTTAAAACAAACAACTTTTTGTTGGTCTAGCTTCCTTCACTAGCCTCTGCTCATTCTGAGCTTTAGGATTCCTGACACTATTTTTATAGGACTACTTTTTACATTCCTAACTTTCCTTACATTCCTTACTTCATCTCCTATGGTAGATCTTCTGCCATCTCTAAGGTCACTAAATTGTTCCTAAAAGAAATATTCCAACTCTCTAATCATCATTCCCATACCACTTGCTGGGTTGATCCAGTTTCTTATCATTCATTTCTAGATGGTGCTTATTCATAGTACTCCAGGCATATATCATTCTAGAGGATATATCACCCTCAGTCGTTGGACAATAAACTGGATCCTCAACCAATAACAAAAGTACTCCCCCTCCCACTACCAAAATGACTGTCACCTTCCTGCTAATCATGAAATTCTATTGAAATAGACCCTTTTGTATAAACTATATAGTCTGAACTCTTGCTTTCATTTTCATTATTATTCTAAATGTCTATAAATCCAAATGAAACAAGCATTTACATATATAAAGAAAAAGAAGATATTGTGCAAATGAAATCATAGTTGTTATATGTTTAACGTAACTTTTCTTCACATCAACCTAATCAATCCTTTCCACTTTTATCCCAACTCTTCCCTCCCCTCCCCACATCACGTAGGATATAGTCACACAGGCCAACATGTTCATATAAAATGTCTTTCATATCTTATTCTTATGTTCATTTCCTGGATGTAACATTCTCAGTTTATTTTTCTAATGTTATTTCTATGGCTATGTATAATGTTCTCCTGGTTCTACTCATTCCATGGTTCATTATCTCATATAGTTCTTTCCAGGTTTTTAAAAAATCATTTTGTTCTTCATTTCTTATGGCATAGTAGTATTCCATCACAATCATATACCACAATTTGTTTAGCCATTCCCCAACTGATGGGTATCCTCTCAATTTCCAATTGTTTGCCACCACAAAGAGAGCTGCTATAAATATTTTAGAGCATAAGGGTTCTTTTCCATTCCCTAATCTCCTTGGGAAACAGACCTCAGCAATAATATTGCTGGATCTAAGTTATACACAGTTTTATAACTCTCTGGGTGTAATTCCAACTTGCTCTCCAAAATAGTTGGATCAGTTCCAGCTCCACCAATTGTCCATTACTGTCCCCATTTTTCCACATTTGATTCTTTTTTGTATTCACCTTACACACCATAGTTGTAATGCTGATGAATACTAAAGGAATTAGAAGCTATCTTGGCTGATTGGTGGTGCAACTATGGTAACCACACACATCTAAATAGGAAGCTAACCATCATAGCAACCCTGGGGGCTATTATGTGCAGAGCATCAATTCTGACAGTCTTCCTGAAATCTACATACCAATAGACCTTCATGGAACCTGATAGATGATGATATACTCAATGCATGTTGTACCCATTCTTGTTGCAAATGGCTTAACGACTCTAGAACTACATTTATCAAATCCTGTTCAACTTTGAACAAATAATAGAAAATTAGGAATAAAACCTGGACTCAGAGAGGTGACAGGACTACCTTAGCTCCATTACACTATGAAGGCAAGTGGCCTGACAAGCAAACTTGAGTGTCAATATATCAAGTGCATGGTCCCAGAGATGGGGTTGGAGGGCCCTTGGTGGGAAAACTTTTTTTGACAGAAGCTAGATTAATTCTTGTTGATGATATCATAGAGAAGATTCACACATTAGAGACATTTGAGGCTAGTTTTTCTCTAAACTCTCTTCTAAATCTGGGTATATGATTAATTGAAATTAATTTAGAAATAACTTATTTTGGTAAGATAAACTTATTGAAAACTGACAAAAAAAAAAGGCATTGCTTCAGTGTGGTATAATCTGGTAGATTCCCTGCCAAATTAAAATATTACTTTTTTCCTCAGGAAGAGACCTGAAGTTTCCCTCAAAGCCCATTTCATATATGACTCTTGATAAAAGCATTCACTGACTCTTTCCCCCTCTAGTTTCCACCGTGACTACGTTATCTGTCATTTTTGTCTCTCAATCAGAAAAATATTTTGAGGGTTTTCATGGTACTTATAGTGAAGTGAGGTGGTATTGGGCCAGGTCTGGTGTCAGGAAGACCTGAATTTAAATCCACTTCAGTCACTTAACTAGCTGTGTGTCCCTGAGCAAGTCACTTAACCTTCTTGACCTCAGTTTCCTTGTCTATAAAATGAGCTGGAGAAGGAAATGGAAAACTCCTCCAGTATTTTTACCAAGAAAACCTCAAATAGGGTCACAAAGACACACACACAACTGAAACAATTAGATGACACCAACATGGCACTTATATTCCTGTATATATGTATATATTTGTATATACATATATATATATTCCCTGTAATGAGATTGTTTTTTCTTCATGCTTTCCACCATGTGAAGCTATAAATTAAAAGAATGTAAGAACCATGTTTTGCTCTTCTTTGGATATTCATCTTGCCTAGTTCACATGAAACACACAATAATATTTGTTGAATTGAATCCAACAGTCAGTGAAAGATTATAAATAATGAAAAGGTACTTAAGGACCAAAAAAAGAGCAAATATTGTTACAATTTTCAAAAAAAAAAGGAAGAAAATGGGATGGCCAATGGAATTCCTAAACCAATGCAACTGTAATTTGAATCTAGAAAAAGACTTCAGATATATCATTAAGCACATATTAGAGGACATCTTTATAAGGATGCATGATTGGAATGAACTAGTGTGATTTGTTGTGTAATTTTTTAAGCACAGGAATGCAAATAAGAGAATCAAAGTCTTCAAGCTAAAAAGAAATGGGTTTGTTGGGAGAGAGTTGGTCTCACAATAAAGCTGGACTTCTGGTCAAGACTAAAAGACCCCCAAACCCTGTAAGAGGATTTCTTTTATACCCCAGGAATATCACAATTTATACATCTGTACAAAAATAATTCAGGACAGTGATAAAAATAGAGAGATGCAGGTTGTTTGAAGTAATCAGGAAATACTTCTCTTTGGTGTTAAAAGTCACTTTATAGTCAAGGGAGGAGCCGGGGAGCCTCAATCCTACTTTCTAAACCTGATGATGTCAAAGATGACGTATACTAAGATGACCAGGGTAAGGAGGAGATGCCAGGTCCCCAAGGGAGGCAAAAGCCTAATGATGACAACTAGTGTGTATACAAAGGTGAAGGGATGTCACCATGCTTCTATCCAAGGCAAAAGCTTCTATGCTAATGAGGACCCCATCACAAGTTCAAGACCATGATTGCTGAGGGTACATGATAAAACAATTTAAAGACTAAGGCTAAAACTGAGGCATATGCTAACAATGATTAACTGTAGTCAAGCAGTTATCTTACTTTAAAACTTATTCTAAATTAATAATAAAAGGCCAACTAAAAACATCACTTATGCTAACATTATTTATCTTAGAATTACAGATATGTTTATCTTGTGATTATCTGAACACTACTGTTTATCTTAAAAATCTAATCCTCATATAAGGGGGTAGGAGATTTTTCACTCACTTATTTTAGCAAGAACAGCTCATATAAGGGGGCAGCTGGGTAGCTCAGTGGATTGAGAGCTAGCCCTAGAGACGGGAGGTCCTAGGTTAAAATCTGGCCTCAGACACTTCCCAGCTGTGTGACCCTGGGCAAGTCACTTGACCCCCATTGCCTAGCCCTTACCACTCTTCTGCCTAAGATGGAAGGTAAGGGTTTAAAAAATAATAAAAAAAAGAACAGCTCATATAAGACCTAATATTATATATTTTCTACCATTCCCACAGGGTTATTAGGCTGGTAAATCAAGAGGATACAGATATAACAAACCTAGATGTCATGTTAGAGTTCAAATGAATGGATCCCATCTAAAGAGCACACTGACTTAAAAGATTACAAATTAAAATTATCTATATTGTACTGTATTTTTATTTATTTTGTTAAAATGTTTTTCCATTATATTTTAATCTGATTAATGGGCCATGAGTTTGACATCTCTGGGAGAGAGAACAGTTAAGCAAATTCCTAAATGCAGCTAAGTTCTGATTAGTGTCAGCAATAAATCCCATAAAGCATTTGGATGTTTTTTAATTCAAGCTATTTGAAATTATAATTATATATAATTTGGCCTTTGGTCCTATCCCAATGGAAATAAGTAGTTCAAATTCAAGTAATGCAAGTATTTCATAGGATGTATTTTTCTAGTTGAGTATTCAAAGAAGAAGAAGAATAGTAATAGCTAACATTCATATAATGCCTACTATATTCCAGGTACAGTACTAAGCACTTTAGAATTGTTATCTTATTAGATCTTCACAAACAATCCTGAGAAGTGCTATTGTTATTCCCATTTTACAAATGAGAAAACTAAGACAAAAAGAGTTTAAATGATTTGCCCAGGATCATCCAGCTAAGTGTTTGAGGACAGATTTTAACTAAAAATCTTCCTGACTCAAGATCTAGTACATTATTCACTATGTTGCCTACCTGCTCCTTAGTTGGGCCATTATTAGAGTAGTGATAAATAAGGTGATGTCAGTTGAGAGGCTGATATACAGTGGATTACCCTACATATCTTTGCTTATCAATGGCTTGAAGATAAAAATGACAAACTTTTGAATCTTTGATTAACTAAAAATTATAAGGGATAATTAACACAGAAAAGAATCAAGATGTAAAAATATATTGACAATAAAGTGATAAGCTAAAATATAAAATGATGAAATTCAATAAGAATAATCATAAATGCTTACTATTGGGTTGGAGGGGGAAACAACTGTAATAGGTGAGCTATGACTAGATAATAATGTGAGCTGGAGGTTTTAGTAGACTGAAGTTTCAATAGAAACCCACAATGTGAGGATAGAATAAAAAAATATGAAATGAAAGAATTGTTATCAGGAGTAAAGTGATGTATAGCTGTACCGTGTATACCTGGAGAAAGCAATGTCAAACATATGAAATGAAATGTAAACCCTAAAATGAGGTCATGAAGAGTCAGACACAACTGAATCACAACAACAAAAGGTCTTCATCTTGAAGCTATATGACCACATATTGCTAATACAACAGAGATTAGTTCTCATCTGGATAAAATGGCTTGTTTTCCACTGGCGAGGCTCTGGGAAAACTTTTTTTTTAATTCCTCTGGAACTTCTCCATTTACCACATGGCTACTTCCCTTACTATTAGGACCAAGATGTATTTTACAAGTAGGGTTTTAAATTACTATCACTCTCCAATCCTCCACAACTTGAGTTTATAAAACCGGTTCCTTTATGCAAAAATATTGTGCTCATTTTTACACAAAATATTTTAATGGAAACTACAAAATTTGTACTTCATTGAAATGTTATGACTTTAAATATGAGTTCCTAACATCAATCTCTGATCATGTGTGATAATAGAATTCTATGACTATTCCATGTAAGTGTACAGTTGGCTGGCATCTTAGTCTTTTAAAATTCAAATTTTTGTTTCTAATATGACTGATCTAAAAGTGAAAAAAATCCTTAAATCATGCTTTAAATGAAAGAAGATTTAAGTAAAAGCAACAGTCTAAAAGCAGTATATTGTACTACAATATTTTATTTATAAATTGATATTATCTCTCAACTAATATTTTCTTCAAGTCTATGATAGATATTTAAGGTTTTGATAAATGAAAGGTAACCTTCTTACATAAAATAAAGATATGCAAATCTAATATGGAAATGTAGAAATATTAATATTAATGACATCAAAGGAAAATAAACATATTTGGTGAAAACTGACAATAAACTCTACAATTTGTGCAAATAAACAGTTCAACTCCTTTCTTCTCAGTCACAGAATGTTTCTCCATTTTGTAGGTAAGGCTTGGGGGTATCCTTACTCAGAAACCCTTTTGGTTTTATGGCTTTTAATTGATTCTCATAATAATTCAAGAGAGCTAATATACAAAGAGTTGATTGCATATTTTTTGCTCCAGAATGTCTTAATAATCAGCAAGGAAAATGAAGTATACTGATCCACTTAAAAAAATTATTTTAAAAGTCTTTGAACATATTTCTTATTAAAAGAACTAGATCTTTACCAATCTCTTTTACTGAAAGACCAAAGTTTAAACTCTTTTGCTGGTATCCATTGCCTTTATAATCTGATACCTCCCTATCTTCCCAGCTTACTTTCTTATACTTCTTCTCTAATCACACTGTGGGATGTACAAGATTTTCAGGGAAGACTAGTATCTCTATTGCAGGGTCTTGCAGAGCCCTTTTCAGGGCTGCTTCCCTCCTTTGGTGTCCATGTGCCACCTAGCTCTTACCTGTGGTTCCAAGAAGTTGTAATACTCTCAATAGACATATCTCAGCTACACCCTAGTAAACATCTTGGCAGGTAGGCTAAACCAAATTGAGGATCACCAACAAGCCTCATACTTGTTGGAGATTTAGGAGGTTGTTTACCCCAGATATGTGAAGACTTTCCCTGTCAGAATGGGCAGATTAGAATAATTTATTGTTGAAAGGGGAAGAAGATAGTGCTGTGGGAGCACTTAGAGCCTGGATAGACATTCAAAAAGCCAAGGTTTTCCACCAGGTCCTAACTTGTCACTAGTTGTCTTAACTTTTGTCTTGCCACTGGACTTCAATGATTAGAAGAGAGAGTGAGGCTGACCACTTTGTGCAACTTTGCATTGCTCAAATCCAATGTATGCATAAGTCAAAAGATATCCATAGGAATGTCATTTTGGTCCTCTTCAAATATGAAAGTGGGAAGATTAAATTAAATCTCTCCCGTGATTTGTAAAGATTGCATTAACTCCCCTGCCCATTTTTAGATTTAATCACCAAAAGCATAAACATCCCACTTAATCATTAAGTGGGAGAGGTCTGTGACCCACGTGTGTAATAGTGGGTGACGAATGAGGCTCCAGTCAAACTGAAACACTATTGATCTTAGGTGTTCCATGATTCCCAAATTTACGCCTATGTTTGAATTGTTCCTTATTCCTTTTAGCACTGTCTCCCACCTTTTGAATACGTGCTTATTTTAAAATTCCAATGCACAGGATTATCCCTCCAAAAAGTCTTCTCTTCCCTACTCCCAACTGAATTTTGCTTGAGCCCTCTTTTTAAGCACAAATATTATTTTGCATAATTGTTATTTATGACATATTCCTCTTCTCTACTATATAAGCACCATGAGGGAAAGGATTATATATTAATTAGATGTGTGTGTGAAATAGTTTTTTAAAAACCTGTCATTATTATTGTTGTTGTTAATTGGGTGGGGGAGGGGTCATATTGAAATCCATGAATGGAAAAAGGTGCCTTTGCTCTAGAGTCCCAGACAGAATCCCAGACAGAATCCCTTCTTCTGCCTGGTATACCTCCCTTTTCTGGAAATTTTCTGTGCTAGAAACCTTCATATCTCATGCAAAATGAATATAATCCTGCCAATGATATCAGATTCACTTGCAAGATAAATGAATTACCAAAAAGGTAAACAAATATAAGCAATAGATAATGTACCTCAGAAATAGCAAACTTTTCAAGATACCACCCCTTGGACTGGGACCTCACTCATATTAGTTCCCAACTTCCATGAGAAAGAAACAATGATTTAGGTGCTTAAGAGAACCCTCATCATCCCTCGACTCAGTTACATCTGTCCTGCTCACTTCATTAAAGGAGGGACCACATATGGTCCTCCTAGGGCTCTGAGAAAAGGCCTTAGAGATGGTGGTCTAACCATAAGGTTTAACTACTTGGCCCATGGAGGTTGAGGTATGACAAGAACGGTATTCACAAATATTGTGGAATGATCAAATGTGATAGACTTTGTTACTAACAGCAGTACAATGATCCAGGACAATTCTCAGGGACTTACCAAAAAGAATGCTAATCAAATCTACAGAAAGAACTGTGGAAGGAGAAATGCAGAAGAAAACATATGATTTATCTCTTATTTATTTGGGGTTTGGGTTTTATAATATTATTCACTTACAAAAATTAATAATATGGAAATATGTTTTGAGTGATAATACATGTATAACCCAGTTGCTTGTCAACTCTGGAAGTAGGGAGAGAAGAGGGGAGGAAGACAACATGAATCATGTAACCATGGAAAAACGTATGTGTTAATTTATTAGAATAAAAAAAATTAAAGAATGGTATTCACAAAACAAATAGAATTTTATTACAGTATGCACTTATCTTAAAACACATCACACTGTTAAAAATTACTTTAATAAACAAGCATTTTTCAAGGCTTACTGTGTATCAAGTCTTGTGCTAAGAGTGCCATTAAGGAGTTACATTCTAATAGAGGAAACAACATATAAACAACTAGGTAGAAACAAGATATATA
Organism: Monodelphis domestica; assembly: GCF_027887165.1. NCBI lineage: Eukaryota > Metazoa > Chordata > Mammalia > Didelphimorphia > Didelphidae > Monodelphis > Monodelphis domestica. The sequence continues at coordinate 165,975,948 of NC_077229.1, forward strand.
CAGAATAGGAAGAGGGTGATCTGAGAGTAGACATTAGCAGCTAGGAAAATCAGAAAAGGCATCCTGCAGGAGATAGGATTTGAAGTCTTGAAGGAAGACAGAGAAACTAAATGTGTCCCACTTACAAAGCATTCTAGAAAGTATGGTTGGTGAGAATCAGAGAAATCACACACGTTCCCCAAATACAAATCTATTATATCAAATTTAATTTGATTTAATTTAATTTGATGCCATTCCTGGTGCCATTTGGGGCAAAATATTCTGCCTTTTGAAGGAGTTGAGACCCTGTCTGTCTCTCATGTTAATTAGACATTGATTAGCTGAAACTGGGATCACCAAGGTTGAGAAGTAGCTTTTTAATGAGACCTTCAATGAATCCTCTCCCTTCTCTTGTCTGATCTGGAGATCACTGTGGCTGAAGTGAACAGTTTATAAAACTTCTCTTATTGTCTCTGCCCAACTGTCTCCACTCACATAGTCGGTTGACCCCCTAATCTTCAAATTTTCCTTGGGTAACAAATCAAGGTTTCCTTCTTTTAACATCACTGGTTGATTTAATTCTCAGCTGCCACAGATATCCATTGTCTATCATTGTCTTTAAATCTTCATCATCTTTTGTCAGTTCAGAATAAAGGTCTCTTGCAACACAAACCATTCGATCTACACAATCCTTTCTCCCCTTCCTCAAAGTACATACTTAACTTCTAAGTCATTTAGTTCTCATGCATCAGTGTTCATGAGTCCATCTATACCCTCAAGATGAACAATTGAGTGGCCTGTGATTTCAGCTCCATCTTGTTCTGGTCCCTGTGGCTGTGATATGGCCCTGGCTGAGAAAGTTAATGAATCATCATTTGGATTCTCTTTTCATTAGTCTTTAACTCTCTGGACAAGCACCATTCTAAATGATTAAAAGGAATTTGAAGGGGGTAGAAAAGAAATGGCAGGATTTTTCAATGCTGATACTTGCAGAATTCCATCACTGTCAGCTTAACTAGGAACAGCAGAAGAGAAAAATGAATCATGAAATTTCAAGCAACTTTTTAGGAAATGATTTGATTAACTAAAAAGCCTTGGTAGCAAGGGAAAAACCCAGGGAATTGGCTGGAACATTTTTTAAGTTACTAAATTATTCCTTTCATTTTCTTGGAGCCTCATCATTAGGCAACAACTATTATGAAACAAGGAAACCAAGAAAATGCGATGGTATAATTTTAAAATGTAGCATTAAATAGTTTTATAGGAGTGAAATAAGAAAACAGCAGGGAAAGTAGAAGACAGAGCTAAAACCTTCTTTGCTTTATATTTGCCTTTTTAAAAATTAGCTTGAACCCTTCATTAGTGCCAAGACCTCCTTACATTGACACTTCCTGTCTCCTGCCTCAGCTCCTGGACTCCCCAGGCCATATCTACTGCTCTTCCCTGCTGTAAGTCTGGCCTCAAAGGATGGATAACCTTAAACTATATGGATCCCATGCCTTCCTTGAGCAGCTTCTACCCATCCACCATTACTCTACTTAGACTTGTTCCTTAATGATAAGCATATTCTCACCCCACTAATATTATACTCAGCTTTAGGGTGTTAAACCTCTGGCTATCTATGAACAAATCCACTACTCCAACCCCATCTATCTGCTTCATTGTTTTTGTTGAGTCATTCTGGTGAATGACTTTAGTCCATCTAAATCTTATTCCCCAAACTTCCTATGCCAGAACTGCTAGTCCCTTCTACCATGCTTTTGTTATATTTAAAATTAATATATCTACCAGTTATTATTTTCCATAGTTTATTAATAATCACTTGAGATAGAAAAGGTAGATAAGCATAGATTTAAAGCTTTTTCCTTACTCTAAGAATGACCACATGTAACACATCCTATAGGCATCTCCCCCCTCTCTCTCACCTGTCTGCTCCAGCCAAGAGTCGATGCCAAAAGCCCAGGTGGGCTCCACCCACTCTTATATTGATGTTCATGGATGTTCACGGATGTTCACGGACACAACTATGGCATGTGAAGAATGTTGATGAACTGGTCAGCAACTCAGGATGGGGAGGGGATGAAATCCCCTTGGCATACTTTGTAGATGAACATACCTTTAATATTAAACCTTTCTTGCTATTCATATTCTCTGGCATTTCCCAAGTTGTAGCACCTCCCTGATGATCCTGATGCCACTACTTTCCTTATTACCCTTTCCAGTGCCAACTATGCTTTCTCTCATACTTCCATCTCACTAGTTGTAATGAAAGAATCAGAATTTTCCATTGCTTCTTGCAGTCTTGCTGTACCACAATAAACTCTTCTTCTTTGAAATTCAAGTTATCCAATTTATCACCCACTCCAGAACCTTATAACAATTATCTACAAATATTTTGCCTTCCTTCCTCAATGAATTTAGTACTTAGTTCACTGTCTCCCTGTCTACCCCAACTCAGGCCTTCTTACAAGAAGACATTAATAAATATATGGATGTTTCCTCAAATAGCCTAACTTCCCAATTTCCTCATTTTCCATGACCTACTCCTCCACTACACATAGAAAATGCCCTATGTTTGATCTCACCATCTCCTATTTCATGTCCATAAATTCTATCTTCCTCTAAGCCTTATGACCCCTAACCTAATTCCTTTTCAACATCATGACCATCAATCCCTCCACCCTTCAGTCTCTTTTCAATCTATCTATCATCCCTGATTTGACTATTCTTTCCTTTCTTTCTCCACTCTTGATCCTTTGGTGAACCAGTTAAACTCTAAACAATCCTCTATTCTTGAATGTTTTGCCTCCTTGTGTTCTTGTGCTATTGATCATGGCTTGCCAAATTCCAACTATGGAACACCCCCACCACTTATCTCATTCGTTGCCATTCATATGTTGATGAACAAGGCCTGAAGAAGTCACCAAACCCTGTTGATTGATCCATATCACATTTATGTTTTCCAAGGTCAGCTGGCCTTCACAGTGGTAGGGTCTGAGTTGGGTTAGAGAGGGAGACAGGGAGCCATGCATTAAACTCATTGAGGGAAGGAGAATGAAACAAGTCAATTCTTGCTCTATTGACCCAAAGACATCAAATACTTCAATAACAAGATAAATGACAAAAAATTGGAGACAGTCATTAGACAGTCATTATCTCCATATTATTCATTCTTGTAAGTGAACAATCCCATAAAACCAAAACCCCAAAATATATACTTAAATAAACAAATGATAAATCATATGCTTTCATCTGCATTTGTATCCCAATAGTCCTTTCTCTGGAGATAGATAGCATTCTTTTTCATAAGTCCCTCAGAATTGTCCTGGATAATTGTATTGTTGAGAGTAGCTAAGCCTATCAGAGTTGATCATTCCACAATGTAAAAAATAGACTGGAATACAGGACTACAATCCCCACAAGCCTTTGCTCCACTTCCCCAAAATGCTTTGTAATCTCATGGGAATTCTGAGGTGGGCCGAGATCGAGGAAGGATTTAAGCTGGTGGCAAAGATTTTTGGGGTGCTTTTTTTTTTGGACTTCCGTTTTGGAGCAGATGTGGCTCTTTCCATAATGTAGGTGAGGTCTTGTCTAGGCCTCTGGCCTAGGCAAATTTTCCTTATCCTGTATTTTCTTTAATCCTTAATCCTTAATAAACCTCTAAAAAATATAATACTCCTTGCAGAGAGAAACTAATTTCTACCTGCCTCAGTCTCCCCATATTCCTAAATTTTAATCTTTACAACAATATTGCTGTTACTTTTTACAATGAGTTTCTGGTTCTGCTTATTTCACTCTTCATCAGTTCATGAAAGTCATTCTTTCTGAAATCTTCCTTTTCATCATTCCTTAAAGTACAATAGTATTCCATTTCATCATATACCATAATTTGTTCAGCCATTTCCCAATTGAGGGATATCCCATCATTTTCCAATTTTTTCCGCAGCTATAAACATTTTTTATACAAATAGGGCCTGTCCCATTTTTTAAAAATCTTTTTGGGATGCATACTTCATAGTATACCACTTTTAATTTTTTAAAAAAATTTAACACTTACCTTCTTAGAATCTATACTATCTGTTCCAAGGCAAAAAAAAAAAAGTGGTATGGGCCAGGCAATTTGGTAAATGACTTGCCTAAGGTTACACAATTGGAAAGTGTCTGAGGTCACATTTGAACCCAGGACCCACAGTGAATCAATGTCTTGTATTGGTTCCAAGGCAGAAAAGTTGTAAGAAGCATGCAATGATGGTTAAATAACTTGCTCGGGGCAATTTGGAACTATGCCCAAAGGGTACTAAAAGACTGTCTGCCTTTTGATCCAGCCATAGCACTGCTGGGTTTGTACCCCAAAGAGATAATAAGGAAAAATACATGCACAAAAATTTTCATAGCTGTGCTCTTTGTGGTGGCAAAAAATTGGAAAATGAGGGGATGCCCTTCAATTGGGGAATGGCTGAACAAATTGTGGTATATGTTGGGGATGGGATACTATTGTGCTCAAAGGAATAATAAAGTGGAGGAATTCCATGGAGACTGGAATGACCTCCAGGAAGTGATGCAGAGTGAGAGGAGCAGAACCAGGAGAACATTGTACACAGAGACTGATACACTGTGGTATAATCAAATGTAATGGATTTCTCCATTAGGGGCAATGCAGTGATCCTGAACAACCTGGAGGGATCTATGAGAAAAAACACTGTCCACATTCAGAGGAAGAACTATGGGAGCAGAAACACTAAATTAAAACAACTGCTTGATTACATGAGTCAAAGGGGATATGCTGATACAAACATCAACAATATGGAAATGGATTCTGGTCAAGGACACATATAATACCAAGTGGAACTGTGTGTCAGCTACAGGAGCAGAGGGGAGGGAGGAATAGAAAATGATTTTTGTAACCAAGGAATAATGTTAGAAATTGACCAAATTAAAAAAAAATTTTTTTAATGAAATAAATAAATAAATAACTTGCTCAGGATCACAGAGTTGGGAAGTGTCTGAGACCATATTGAACTCAGGTCCTCCCATCTCTAGGCTTGGTTCTCAATCCACTAAGGCACCTTGCTTGTCCCTTACCACTTTTTGAAACACTTGCATGCAAGAGCAAAAGTTGTTGCTGCTAGAAAAAAAAGCAAAGATAAAAAAGACTTGGACCCTATGCTCAAGCAACTTCTTCTAGTAAGGGAGAATAGGATTATTGTGAGGACCAAGAGTGCTACTATATACAAAAAGGTCTTTTCATATTTATAGACACACTCTTTTTTTGTGTGTGTGGTGGCAAAAAGTTGAAAAGGGATTGAGGGGATGCCCTTAGATTGGGGAATGGCTGAACAAATTGTAGTATCTGATGGTGATGGAATACTATTGTGCTAAGAGGAATAATAAAGTGGAAGAATTCCATGTGAACTGGAACGACCTCCAAGAAGTGATGCAGAGTGAAAATAAGTAGAATCGGGAGAACATTATACACAGGGATACACTGTGGTACAATCAAATGTAATGGACTTTTCTACCAGCAGCAATGCAATGATCCAGGACAATCCAGAGGAACTTAGGAAAAAGAACACTATCCACATCCAGAGAAAGAACTGTGGGAGTAGAAACACAGAAGAAAAACAACTGCTTGATCATGAGTTGATAGGGATATGATTAGGGATGTAGACTCTAAACAATCACCCTAGTGCAAATATCAATAATATGGAAATAGGTCTTGATCAATGACACATGTAAAACCCAGTGGAATTGGGTGTTGGCTATAGGAGGGGGGTGGGAGGAGTTGAGGGAAAGAACATGAATCATTTAACCATAGAAAATTTTTCTTAATTAATCAATTAAATAAAAATTTTAAAAAGGGTCTTTTCAAGCTATAAAGTCTTATAAAATGGGGCCTCTAGCTATCATTAACATGTTCCTCTGGATTGTCCTGGATCATTGCATTAACATTGAAAACTTTCTTCAGTTTGAGGTCCAGTTTCCCAAGTCACAGGAAACTTTCCAACAAACAAAATGCTTAAGCAAACTTTGGGCTGATTGGAAATCTGTACCTAGTCCCAGGATTTACAACATTTTTTATTATAAGCCACTCTATTTTAATGTAATGGGTGCTACCTAGCAATAAATACAAATGACTTATTAATATTTTTGAATTTTGAATAATGCAAAGTGGCATCTGAATCCGGTTGTTAAAGAGGCCCCTGAGAGTATAAGTAAGCATTTGTTGGGGGGATAATTACAGAAGAGAAAAACCATTTCATCCATCAGGTCACTCTCTTCCACCAGTCCATTTTGGAATAATAAATATTGCATAGGTAGTCCAATGGCATGCAGGATCTACTTTTCTATAATCAATAAAAATGAGATACATTTCCCTATGGAATAAACATATGCCTGTCCTGTATTCAGCAGCAAGTATGAATTGCTTGCTTCTTGTCAGACTAAAAGCATAATGCAAACCAATCAACTAGCATTTATCCAGCACTCACTATATGTAAGGCGCAGTACTTTGTCCAGAGACTATTAAAAAGGTATGAGGACCCAGCTAGCTATCATCTTATGTTTCTCCCCTCCTCATCAGTAAAATTCCTTGAAGAAGCTGTTTATTCTGGCACCTCTATTTTCTCTCTTCTCATGGTCTTCTAAACCCTCTGATCTCAAGGAACTTAAATAGTCAAATAGCAATACTAGATAGTGCTCTAAACTTGTGTAGCATTTGTGACAATCTTCAAAGTACTTTCTCACACATTTTTTCACTGGATAATATCACAAATTTAAGCTAGAAAGGACCTCAGGGGTCAGTGAGACCAATTTCTGACACATACACAGTAGTAAGTGGCAAAGGAAGAAATGAGTGGATGGGGATCCAAAAGACTCAAAAGACTCTATACCAGTGATAGCAAACTTTTTAGAGACTGAGTGCCCAAACTGCAACCCTCACTCTGCATGTGAGCTCCCCACCCTTGTCCTGGACAGGGGAGGGGGGAAGCACTTCCATTGGGCTGCTGGGCAGAGGAGCAGGTCATGGGAGAAATGTCCTCAGGCACCTGTGGAGAGGGAGGAAGGGAGCATCCCCTCCAGCACACATGCTCTAGGTTTGCCAACAAGGCCTTATACTGTATCTTCTGGACACTCCCCTCAGTCTGGCCAGAGGCTATCTACAAGAATCCTCTATGAAATGAGCTGCTCTGACAATGGGATGCCTTGGAAATGGGGCAGTGTAATAATTCTGTCTGTGAGTTGTCAAAAGAAAACCATGGAGCATAAGAAGTAAAATGGTGGTGAACAGGCAGTTGCCATCAGAGACCTGGAAGCACAGGATGACCCAGTAATGTATAGCTTCTAGATATATATCCCAAGGAGATCAAAAGAAAAGGATCCATATGTACAAAAAACATTTAAAGAATATTTTTATTCTTGATATATAGATTATAGAGTTTTAGGTTAGACTAGAATAGAATATAGATTTTTTTTGGGTGGCAAAGAATGGGACACTGAAGGGATGACAGTCAGTTGGAGAATGGCTGAACAAGTTCTGGCATATAAATGGGACAGAATATTATTAGGGTGTAAGAAATAATGAAGGGCATGTTTTCAGAAAAACTTAGGAACTGATGCAAACTGAAATGAGCAGAGCCAGAAGAACAATCTATCCAATAACAGCAATATTGTAAGGAAAATCAATTGTGGAAGACTTCGTAACTTATAAATACAGTGATCCACCACAACTCTAAAGGATTTGTGAAATAAAATGCTATCCATCTCCAGATAGAAAACTGATGGACTTGGAATACAGATCAAAGCATATTTGTTCATTTTCTTTTCTTGCCTTTTTTTTTTCAGAACATAGCTAATGTGGGAATGTTTGCATAATTGCATATGCAGGGGGGCAGCTGGGTGGTTCAGTGGATTAAAGAGCCAGTCATAGAGATGGGAGGGCCTGGGTTCAAATTCGGCCTCAGACACTTCCCAGCTGTGTGACCCTGGGCAAGTCACTTAACCCCCATTGCCTAGCCCTTACTGCCTTGGAACCAATACACGGTATTGATTTTAAGATGAACGGTAAGAGTTTTTAAAAACTGCATATGCATAATAAGTAGCCTATCCTTTGCTTTTTCAATGGGTAAGAGAGGGGAAAAGAAAGGGAGAGAATTTGGAACTAAAAATAAAATTTAAAAAGAAAGTATAGAGTGACTGCAACATTGACAATTCAAAAAACAGAGCTGGCTATCAAAGTCTAAGGGTCAAACAAAAGTCCTCTTCTTTGGGGGGGGGGGGGCAGAAGATCCAAAGAAAGGGTAAGGATTTGAACAAAACGAAGTAACTCACTAACTTAGAACAAGAATGTGAATTCAAAACGAGTCCAGAACAAAGTAGAAGCTCGAGTAGAACAGGCTAAAAATTAATGAGTATGCTTAATAAAAAAGCACTCTATACTGCTTAGCTCCCAGTCACTCAGACCCACAACTTCAGTGTCTTCCTCAACTCCTTCCTCCCACTCACCCCACATATCCAGCCCTTTGCCAGTTCTCCTTGTTTCTGCCTTTGCAATCTTTTTCTTAAACCTCTCTTTTGTCTCTCCCACGACTCACCTCCAAAACCCTAGTACAGATCAGTGTCACTGCTCACATGCATTAGCTTTCTAAATGATCTCCCTAAATGGTCAAGTCTCTCCCCATGCTAATCCACCCTCCATTCACCTATTGGTACATAATAAATAATTAATAAATACTTTTTGATTGGTTGAATGACTAATATGCTCATGTCATAGATGAGTGAGTTGTAAGACACTGTGCCTACTTCCTTCTCCTCTAAGGGGACCCTTTGGCTCTGGGTCAACGCATGTGATATAAACCAGGTTCAATCCTAAGGGAGCCCAGCCTCGAATGAGAAGAGGGCTAGGCTTCTTTTTCCTCCATTTATTAGGCTTGCTAAACCCTCATCCCAGAAGAAGGAAAGAATATTTAAAACTTCGCCTGTGGTTAGCGACAAGGATCGCCCCAAAAAAGAGATATAAAAACGTATTCGGTGTACAATATAAATCAGAAAGGAGTCAGGTATTTATTTCCTGAGCACAAAAAGAAATGTTAACAGCCACAAAAGACTCATGGTACACATTAAGAGAATTTAAAATGATTCAATAACTTAACTTATAACTGCTATTATTCTCTCTCCAGCAAGTGATTCTTTTTTTGTTACCATTTATTTTTTAACATATAACATAATATAGAATGTAACACATTGATAATATAATCCATATGATTCTTACAAATATGTAATAAATTTTAATAAATGTTTAACCAAAAGAAACAAATTCTCATATCAGCTGTGTCCAAAAATCTGTTTCATTCTTTTTTCTTTTGTTTTCCTCCCACTCCTCCCCCTCCCCAAGAAGGCAGGTAATATGATATTGTCTGTACAAATATTATCATAGGATACATATTTCCATATTTATCATGTTGTGAAACACAACACACATTGCTTATGGTAGAGAAAAATTCATGGAGGAAAAAAGTGAAGAGTGGTATGTTTCAATCAGCATTCAGTCTCCATTTGTTCCTTCTGTGGCAGCAGATGTTCTTTTTCATCCTCAGTCTCTTAAATTCATCCTGTATCCTTGCTTTGTTCATAACAGCTAAGTCATTCACAGTTGATCGTCATACATTATTGTTACTGTGTGCTGTGTTCTCTGGTTCTACTCACTTCACTTTGCATCACTTCATAAAAGTCTTGGCAGGTTTTTTTGTGATTATCTTGTTTGTCACAATAGTTTTCCATTACACTCATGTGCCACAATTTCTTCAGCTACTCCCCAATTGATGGATATCTCTTCAGGATTCAGTTCTTTGTTACCACAAAAAAGAGCTGCTATAAATATTTTAGAACATATGGTTTCTTTTCCTTTTTCCTTTTGGAAATACACTTGGTAGTAGTATCGCTGAATCAAAAATAAACACAGTTTTATAACTCTTTGAGCATAATTCCAGATTGCTTTCCAAAATGGTTCAATCAGTTCACAGTTCCACCACATGACCTAGGTATAAAGGGAGATGTTATAAACAAATGAGAAAAACTAGTATTTTGGGATGGGAGAATTTATTAATAAATAAGAGAGAGAAACAACACAAAATGTAAAATGGAGACTTTTGAATACATTAATTGAAAAGATTTTGTACAAATAAAATTAATGTAGTCAGGACTAGGAGAAAAGCAGTATGTTGGGGGAAATTTTTATAGACAGTTTCTTGTGTAGAGATCTCATATCTAAACTATATGGAGCCCAACTCCATTAGTGGCAATGCAGTGATGATGAACAACCTGGAGGGATCTATGAGAAAGAACACTATACACATGCAGAGGGAAAACTGGGAGTAGAAACACCGAAGAAAAACAACTGCTTGACTCCATGGGTTGAGGGGGATATGGCTGGGGATGTCGACTCTAAATGAACATCCTAATGCAAACACCAACAACATGGAAATAGGTTCTGATCAAGGACACATGTAATACACAGTGGAACTGCCTTGGCTATGGGAAGGGCGGGGGGAGGGGAGGGAAGGGAGGAATAGGATATGATTTTTGTAACCAAGGAATAATGTTTGAAATTGACCAAATTAAAAAAAAAAGAAAGAAAAAAGAAACAGCTATCATCTCAGAAAAATAAAATAAAATATATAGAGCCCAAATGACAAATGGTCAAAGGATATAAACAAGTAATTTTCAGATGAAGAAATCAAAGTCATCAATAGTCACATGAAAAAAAATGTTCTAAATCACTCTTGATTAGAGAAATGCAAATTAAAATAAGGCTGAGGTACCACTTCACACTATAAAATTGGCCAATGTGGCAGTAAAGTGGTAAATGTTGGAAGGGATGTGGCACAATTAGGACACTAAAGCATTGCTGATGGAGTTGTGAACTGATCAATCCATTCTAGAAGACAATTTGGAACTAAACCCAATAGACTATAAAATTGTGCATACCCTTTGATCTTGTAATGCCACAAGGTCTGTATCCCAAAGAGAAAATTAATAAAGGGGAAAGGACCTACTTGTGCAAAAATATTTATAGCTGTTTTTTTGTTGTAGCAAAAAAAAATTGAGGGGATATCCATCAATTGGGGAATGGCTGAACAAGTTGTGGTACATGTCAGTAATGGAAGACTACTGTGCCATAAGAAATGATAAGCAAGATGATTTTAGGAAAGGCTGGAAAGATCTATGGGAATTGATGCAAAGCAAAATAAGCAGAACTGGGAAAAATTGTACACAATAGCAACAATATTGGATGATGATTGATTATCTGTGAAAACTCTCAGTAATGCAATGATCTAGGACAATCCTAAAAGACTTATGAGGAGGAATGCTATCCACCGCCACAGAAAGAACTGTTGGAGTCATCTTTCACATCAGTGTATCTTTGGTTTTATTTTAGGATTTTGGTTATGTATGAGTGTGCTCTTACAACAATGACTAATATGGAACTGTGTTTTGCATGATAATAAAAATGGAAAGTAAAATAAAATATATAAAGAACTTTGTCAATATATAACAACATGAACCATTTCCTAATTGAAAAAAGGTCAAAAGATATGAACAGACAGTTTTTGGATGAAGAAATCAAAGCTATATATAACTATGAAAAAATGCTCTATTATTATTGGAGAAATGCAAGTCAAAACAGCTCTCAGATTTTATCTCACCTATCAAATTGGCTAAAACAATAAAAGGGCAAGATGATAAATGTTGAAGGGAATGTGGAAAAATAGGGATACTAATACATTGTTGGTTGATTCTTAAACCTCCTCAGAACATAAAGCAGTTGACACAATTGCTAACCAGGCATTTTACATTTCACCTCAGCTCAACAGTATCCAAGCAATTTCCAATTCATCTCTACTAGTAAAATAGACCATCCTTTCAGTGCTAGTTGCTGGAGACGCCTCATCTTGTTATCACTCACCATATTTCTTATCAAGTTTTGTTTCTTCAGATTCTTATTATCTATTTTAACAAAGTGCCTTATTTAACTGTTCCTAATTTTTATAGCCCTCATTATTAGTTTTGCTTTTACACAGGGATAATCACTTCAAAGATACAGAAAAACAAACTTACAGACACTTCATCCAAAACTCGGTGATACACTCTTAGTTCAATCCTATATCACACTGGTCCCACTAGGCTCATGTTTAAATGGAGTAGGATTAATAGACAAGTCCTTGTCTCAGTCTTTGGGTCTAAACCACTTCTTGCTCCTTGGAGGATCAATTCTGGACTGGTTCCAAGTCTGGACTCTAATTCCTTGGATACCTGCAGTTTATTCTCTTGACCTCCAGATTAATGAGAAAGGGACAAATACAGAGGTCAAGGACCAGTGGCCTCCCAGAAGACCATCAGACAGAAGAAGGCCATGAGGTCTCTCCTCTTTTAGTATTGTGTTTCATCAGACACCATGATCGCAAACAGATTAGCTAAAAGAGATGAAGAAGCAGCCTTTTATAAGCCCTTTACTCACAAGAAGTCACAAACATTTTTCAAGGATTTGCTATATGGCTGGCAACTGCATTAAGCACTGAAGATACAAAGTAAAGCAAAAACATTGTTCCTACACTCAAAGAGAGTATGTTCTGCTAGGAGATTCAACATGTAAATAACTAGTGTAATATTTATTGGGAAAAATGGGTGGATTGATTGAACAGGGGAGATGGAAGGTTTTATCACAGGGAATGGAGGAGTTAAAGGGACAGAGGGAATATGGTTGCCTGTGAGGTAAAGGGAGAGAGATGCTCCCTGTCGAGAGGCTATTTTTGAAAAATGGGGTTCCCGAGAAATGGGCCACTTATGATAGCCTGAGGGGGTATCTTCTCTATAGATTGATATGGAAGATACCCCAGAGCAGGTAAGCACAGACCCTCCTGAGGGACAAGTCTCCCCCTCAGACTTAGTCGCCCAGCAGGGGTCCAATAAGGACTGTTTATTGTTGAATGGCTGTCCTGAGGTTCAGCTCCCTCTATGTCCCATGAAATGTTAGACCTCTTATCTGACTGCGATATTCAAATAAAGATGAAATTTAATAACAAGGTTGGATTGGGGAGGTATAGGGAAGAGGAAAGAGGAATTCCCTAGATGAGGTTTGAGTCTCTCTTGGCTTTTGAGCTGAGGCCAGGCCTCACAGGTTGGTAGAGGGTTTCTCTTATTCCTGTGTATGCTATATCTGTGCTAGCTTTCTTAATTTCAAAAGTCTTAGCAGTAGACAGTGAGAGGAAGAAAAGTTCTGACCTTCAGAGCTGGCTGGACCTATCTCTTCAGGCTGACGCCCCTAAAGACTGGCCTTCCAGTTCAAACTGCTTCCCTTAAGTCCTTTTGTCGATGACATGATCACAGGAATCCAGGGAGAGCACACAGTTGGGAAAATCAGGAAAATAGAGGCACTTCTATCCTGAGTCAGGAAGAGACCTCCTTATGGTTCCAGGGGCAGGAAGGAAGTGCTAGTCACAAGACCAACTGCCACTCCCAGTTGCCCCTTCCCCCACCAACTGTCTGTCTTGTCAATATCTTCTCTCTAACATTCCACCTGCTGTTGTTCCAACTCAGTGGCAGAAAGTCCAGAACTTGTTTTAGTTTTCCTTTCCACAATAGGTAGATACAAGATCCAAGATAGCTCCAGCCAATTAATGTACTCCTTCTTAGGAGCCCTAAGACCAACACCAAACTCTACCACTCTTTCATCTTTGGTTGATAATGCTTTTAGTTAACTCTTCTCTTAACAGTTTCAGTAAGGTCATTCTCTCCACATAGGGTCACACATCTCCATCCATCTTTGGATTACTGCAAGGACCTCATGTAGTCTACATTTAATCCATCCTAGACCTAATTAGTCCTGCCTTATACAGACATAGATAAGTTCACTTCCACAAACATCCTAAACAAGATGGGTTTGTTTGAATTTTTAGCACCACTCTACCTTGGTACAAGGGAAAGAGCAGAGGATATGTGTTCAGATTCCAGTTCTTCCACTATTTATCTTTACAAGTTAAAGAGAATCTCTAGACTTCAATTTTCTTATGTGTAATTTGGGTGGATTGAACTAGATGATCTCTAAAGTCCTTTCCAATTCAAATGTATGATCCTTCATGATTAAAACCTTAGCAGGGATTGCTTTGTCAAATCAAATTAGGTCAACAAGCACTTACAAAATGCTAGGCACTGGGCTATGAGTTGGATTGCTTTTCAACTTGACAAGAGCAAAGCCCCAGAAAGGGACACAGAATACAGAAGGAATGGAGAGCACAACTAGGTAGCTCAGTGGATAGAAAGCCAGAGATGGAGACAGGAGGTCCTGGATTAAAAGCAGACCTCTGACACTAGCCATGTGACATTGGGCTAGTAACTTAACCCCAATTGGCTAGCCCTTATTGATCTTTTTGCCTTGGAAATGATACTTAGTACCAATTCTAAGCTTGAAGGTAAGGGTTTATTTTAAAAAGTTAAATCTTAAAAAAACAAACAAACAAGGAATTGAAGAATGGGTAAGGGAAGAGATAAAGTCCTTCTACTTCAGTTTTTCCTAGGGCTTTTCTTACTAGGTACTATTTATTCATAGTTACTTTGAATGTCCTATCATCCTCCATTCTCTGCCTGTCTAGTGCAGAGAAGTAATTACTCTCTCCCTGTTTTCAAACTAGCAAACAGGCTTTGACTAATATTCTAATATTTCAATATTGATGATTTTATCTCACCATTTAATATGAATACAGTTCTAAGATTTTGCTCATCTAGGGGAACATGGAACCAAATAATATCTTTGAAAGGCTCAGATATTACAGACATATCCAATGTTGGCCAATACGACCCTTCTGAGGTTGTTCAATTTGATGAAATAGCCCCTAAACCTAGCCATGTGCCAATCTGCTAAAGGACTGGTCTTGATGAAGCTTCCTTCTTTGTCAATTAATTAATTAGTGGAAATTATCCAATGACTTGTTGACAACAGCATGCTGCTTCATTGCCAAAATTCAGTAATGATATATGACTTAATATTATATGCATATAATTATAATATATGTCTAAATTATAATGATAAAATCATTGACTCAGGTTTTTGGGGGAGGAGAGTAAGCTGGTGCTTCAGGCTCCATCTTATGGGGGACCTATGGTCAATCCTTAATGCTATAATGATAGTATCCTAGAAGAATCTATGATGGATTTCTGTAGTGGGGAAAAGGAAAAAATGGGTAGGGAAATTCTAGAAGAAGCGATGATAATCTCTACATGGGGGGGGGGGGGTCTCCTGATGTAGCAGTTCCCTTCAACAATCCAGGCTTCAATCTACAGTTTAGTTAATCTATGGTTAAGTTAAATATTAGAGCCCAAGAGCTATAAAAGTTAAGAGATTTGTCCAGAGTCCTGCAAGATTTGAACCCTTCTCTTCTTAACCTTCAATACAGGTATCACTGTCAATGTTATCACTAAAAAACCTTGTTATGGATTTGGAGATATATTCTCTCTTGCAGCAGGCTTCCTTAGCTCTAGGTATGATCCTTTCTTGGTACCCTTTCCCTTACCCCCAGCCTTTTTCTGAAAACTGATATTCTGTTCAATATGTAGACATTCCCATGCTAGACACTCTCAAGCATCTTGCTGCATTTAACTGGCCAATATCCTACTCTTCTAACCCAAGTCCTCAGAGAAAGGAAACCAGTCAGGCACTGCTGAACAAGGTCCTGTTCCTCCCTATGAAATTCTCATGGTTCTTGCCTGCATTGGCTTTGCCATTTAGGGAAATGTGCCTACTGTCAGTCTTTATTTTTTTCCTGTCAGTCTTTAAATAAGAGGACTAGACTTGAAATCTTCCCAGCTCTGCCATTAGTAAGACTTCCCTCATGTCACTTAATCTTTTTAGACCTCAATTTTCTCATATGTAAAATGAGAGGTTGAATTGGATGTTCTTGAAGATCTGTTTTGATTCTAAATCCATGCCTCTTAAGCTTTTTCTTGCATGACCTACAATGCACCAAGTAAAGACTTATTGCTCCCCTCATTCACTGGCTGGTCTGTCTTTATTGTGAAACTTCTGTTAGGTGGCAAGAGCCACCTATATTTTATATTCAGAATAACTATATTCAAATCCTATTTCTGATGCTTACAAGGCATCAGAGCAAAGAACTCTTATTTTGAAGTCAGGAAGTCCAAATTGTACTTCCTAGCTGTGTGACTCTAGGCAAGTCATTCTCCCTCAGTTTCCTCATTTGTCATGAGGGTAATAATAGTACCTACTTCTCAAGGTTGCTTTGAACATCAAATGGGATAATACATGAAAAACATTTTGCAAATCTTAAAGCTCTATATAAATCCCTATTAGTGATGGTGAACCTTTTAGACACTGAGTGCCCAAACTACAATCCTCACATAGCACTCCCATCCCAGTGTCTTACCCTGGGCAGGGGAGAGAGGAAGTTGGGCTGATTGAGCAGAGGGGCAGGTAGAGTGAGGAATGTCCTCGGGCATGTGGAGAGGGAAAAGGGAGCAGTCCTTTGGGCACACTCTGGCACATGTACCATAGGTTCACCAATATGGCCCTAGATAGAATCCCCATATCTGTGACTTTTGGTCAATCACTTAAACTTCCTGGGCCTCGATTTCCTCATCTGTAAAATAAGGGGCTTGGTTGAGATGGCCTCTCAGGTCCCTTCTAGCCCTTCTAACTCTTTATGATCTGTGATAGATTTGGACAAGGAACAGCTTAGAAACCAGAAAACTATATTAGCCAATCCAATATGAAGTCATCTGGGGAGGTTGGAGAGGGAGATCCTTCTCTTATGTTAAAGTTTCAGGCAGTGAATTGGAGAGAATCATAAAGCCTGAGAACTAGAAGGGATCTTAAAGTACATTGAAGCTATCCCTCTTGCTTTAGAGATAAAGGAACTCAAAGCTCAGAGAGGAAAGGTAAGTTGTCGAAGGTCATACAGCTAACTGATGGCAAGCAGTACTAGGCACTGAAAACAGATACTCTCACCCTCAGGATGAAAGCAAGGACTTTGTATTCCTACCACCTTTGGTAGAGTGGATTGCCCACAATGACTCTCAACAAATGTTGTTGACATAAGCCACAGCCCTAAGGAAATGTCGTTTACCTTATGGTGAAGACTAGGGATGTGACAGCCACACCAGGAGTTCTTGAAAGCAGCTTCTAATGAAGTCACTAGTTATGCCAGCAAAATTAATGCATGGGAAGAGCAAATTGAATGCCCCAATAGAGAAAGAAACCAATTAGAAAGTCAAGGACACCAACTGTGAGATATAACAAGTGTATATCTTTTGTCAGCAAAGGAGGGGATGGAAAAATGGCACTGGTAGCTTCAGTTTTGAAATCTTAATAAACCTATAGGGGAACAAGCTCCATCTTTTCCTGGGATATGTTCTCAGCTAATTATATGGTCTCCACAAGCTACAATCTTCAAAGTGTTCCTAGAAAAGGGAGGCATTCCACATTGAAAAGGGAAGAGTGAGCCTATTTCTTATTTGAAATTTAGCCAGTGATGTCAAAATTACACAAATAAAAAGAGCTCATCTTCACTTCAATTAATCCAATGACCCTCACTGGGATTTCATTGAGCACTGCACTTAAATATAGAAAATCATCAGGAGGGCCATGAATGCATTTGCATTCAAATCTGTCCAAAGTCTACATAAATAGATGTGCTCCAACATTGTTTTCTCTTCATGTGGGAGAAGAATTAGACATTTTGCTCAGCCCAGGAGACAAAAGTAGGAGAAAAGGGAGGAAGTTTCAGAAAGGCAGATTTAGACTTAATGTAAGGAAACACTTCTCAACAATTACAGCTAAAATCTTCTCTCTTCCTAATTTCTCTATTTTTTAAAAACCCTTACCTTCCATCTTAAGAACAATCCTTTGTATTGGTTCCAATGCAGAAGAGTGGGAAGGGCTGGGCAAGGGGGGTTCAGTAATTTTCTGAGGGCTGCACAGCTAGGAAGTGTCTGAGGCCAGATTTGAATCCAGGACCTCCCATCCATAGGCCTGGTTATCAATCCACTGAGCTAGCTAGCTGTGTCCCCTCTATTACTTCAAGGATACCATCATCTTCCCAGTACTCTAGTCTTATGACCAAGGTTTCACCCTTGACTCCTTACTCTTTCTCTCTCTCTCACCCTCCATATCCAATCTGTTGCCTAGTCTTGATTCTACCTTTAAAAAAATCTCTCATATATATGTCCCCATCTCTCCTTTGACACTGCCACCACCTGGTAAAGGCTCACATCACTCCCTTCAGGACTGTTCGCTATAGTCTGCTCATTGGCTTCCTCATTTCAAGCCTTCACTCACTCTAGCCCATCTTTCACTCAGTTGTCAAATGGATTTTTTAAAAATATGGATCTAATCTCCCTATTCAATAAACTCCAGTGATTCCCTATCATCTCCAGAATTAAATAAAAAATCCTTCATTTGACATTCAAAACCTTTTCCCTTCCTCTACTTATCCAGTTCAGTTTCATCTTTCTCCCCTCTATGTACTCTTTGATTAAGTAACACTGGCTTCCTTGCTGTGCCCCATACTAGATACTCTATCACCTGACTCCAGGCATTTTCACTGGCTGGCTGCCATGTCTGGAACTCTTTCTCTTCTCATTGCTATCTCCTAGCTTCTCTTGATTCCCTTAAGTCATAGATAAATTTCTACTTTCTGCAAGACCCAGTACTAGATATGGTATTAGAGAATTGAATTTGAATTTTGGCATTGTTACTGTATGGAACAGTTAGTATTGAAGTTTAGTACATCCTGGGGTCAAGAAGATTCATCTCCCTTAGTTCAAATCCAGCCTCAGACACTTACTAGCTGTGTGACCATAAGTATGTCCCTTAACCCTGTTGGCCTCAGTTTTCTCATCTGGAAAATGAGCTGGAGAAGGAAATGCAAACTATGGTATCTGTCAAGAAAATCCCAAATGGGGTCAGAAAGAGTAGGACATGACTGAACAATGTTAGCCTTTAACCAGTCACCAAAAAAGCAAGTCACAACCTGACCAAATGGTTTGAACAGTTCAGCTACAATTAATGGACACTAATATTCATAACCACTGAGTTAGTTGGGTGGGTCAATGTAGTGGAAGCTAACATAAAAGATAAAATTTGAAAAAACAAATAATAGGGTTAACCACAAAAGCAACAAAACTCAAATAAATAATATGTGTACACTACCAAGCAAAAAAAAAGGACAAATGTATCTTTTTTTCCCAGGATGGACTTCCTACTTGTTTCCTCCTTTGTTTCTCTGGACCAGTAATGGTAAACCTATGGCACAGATGCTAAAGATGGCACACAGAGTGCTCTCTATGGGCATGCAGCCACAATCATCCTGCCTGCCCAGAGTTTATCACTAGAAAGACTGTGGGACTTGGATAGAGCTGCTCCCCTCCCCCTCTCCACCACCCCTGACAACATTTTTTCACAGCCCCTGCCCCTTTGCCCAGTAGCCCAATGGGAGCTGAAGAGGAGCAGAGTGCTCAGGCCACTCCCCTCCTTCCTCTTCACCTGTGCTGAGGACATTCCTTACTTTACCTGCCCCTCTGCCCAGTGGCCCAATGGGAGTGCTTCCTCCCTCCCCTGGAACTTTGTGGGGGGGGGGAAGCATGGCACACAGTCTGGGGGGGGAGTGGCACAGCACAGCACACAGTCTCTAAAAGGTTCATCATCACTGCTCTAGATAGAAATCTCCAATGTAGGCTCACTTTTAAATCAAAGGCTATTTGTTCATGCCTTCCCTTTAATTCTTCCCCCTTGTGTGAGCCACTCCTTTATAGCCAACTCTCATTCAGGATAGTTTATCTCTATCTGGCAACAAATCCATTATAAAAGTGCATACAGAAAATAATGTTTAAAGAGGGCAGGAAACGGGCAAAGGTAAGCAATGCCAGTCCACCAAGCATCAATGAGTCTGGACATGGGAGAAAGTAAAGGAGATAAATTCACCAAGAATCAGTAATAGTCAGGAACACTGCAAAAATTCTGTGCAGGCAGATGATTGATTAAGCAGATGAATGAGTCAGACAAGGATCCAACTATTCAAAATTATATTCTGTTTGTTATAGAAGTACCCTTCAGGTACAATTTGCTGGCTACTGGTCCTGCCACTGGTAGATAGATCTGACTTCCTGGTACCATGTCCTCTCCACAGGACTCTGAGCTTTCCAATCTCTCTTTCCTCTCCCATTCCATGAAGATTCCACCTCCCCTGTCCAAATGAAGAAAACCCTACTTACCGTTGACACTAAGGGGCTAAAGAGATTTGGGACAAAGACCTTGTTCCTGTAATACCTGCTGGCTCTATTTAGCTGAGTGGCTACATTTGATTTCAAAAATGCTTGTTCCCTAGAGGCAGGAACTCTTCTAGAAAGAAAAAAAGACATACTCTGGAAACTAAGAACCTGAAGACTGACAGATTCCTTTTCTTAATGGAGAGAAAGGAACTGAGGGTTTCTTGCTAGTCACACCACAGACTAAGCGAAGAGCCTCTCTCTCCTCCACTAAGAATAACTAATTTTAAATCTGTGGAATCAAAATTAAAAGAGAGATAGAAAAGGCATTCTCTTATAGGGAAAAAGTAGGCATCAAGCTAAAGCCAAAAGCTGGTAACGGAGATATATTCATATGTCCAGTGTGGCAATGACTAGCAGCAATCATGATCACCTGGCAAAGGTGACCTGCCTGAAAAGGTAACGTGCCACAGAAGACCATGAGCAGGCATGATGTTGCCACCAGAAGACATCAGCTGGTCAACTTCCAATGTGGGATGTAGAAATTAACGTTTACATCCTGGTCATACATGTTCTCCCCATTTTTACCTCTGCAAGCATGTGCACTAGCCTCACTGGACGGCACTTCCTGCTGGAGGTGTGTATATTGATGGAAAAGTTATGCTCCAGGGGTATTGAGGAAATGTTTTCTTGCTATATGATTTCATCAAATGCCTTTGATTTGAATTCATATGTTCTCTAATTGATTAAGAAAAGTAAAAACATTGACGAGGATTTGTGAGTTCTGGCTTTAAGTGGATACAAATTCAGTATCTCAGAATTGCCTAGAGTAGTTTTCAGGGGGCCTCAAATGTAAGGGGTTGGAGGAAATGTGGCATATTGGGTGCTATAATACAAGCTAAAACAGAGCATGAAATGAAAGCAACTAAAAAGCCTTTTAGCACAGAGAGAATTCAAGGAAGGGAAGAATTGCTATGGCTAGAGGCAGCTAAGTGATATAGTGGGAAGAGCATACGTTTGAGGTTAGAAAGACCTGAGTTCAAATTCTGTCATAGGTGCTTACTAATTGTGTGACCACAAACAAGTCACTTACCCTCTTTTGTCTTGGTTTCCTCAACTGTTCTACTGACATTTAATCTGAAAAAAAAATTAATTTAAAAAATTGTAAGCATCTGATACCCAAGTTGTTTTGAGGATCAAATGGCATAATATATGTAATAGGCTTAGCACCATAGCTGGCACATAAGATTGTGTAATGCTCATATGTACACATACACACATCAGGGAATCAAGAACAATTACATGAAGATGGCATTTGAATTGGGTCTTAAAAGAGTACAACTAGAAAAAATATGAGTGGAGAATTTTGCAGAGGCAGACAGATGATATAATGTCAGCTCCAGTAGAATATGAGATACTTGAGGGTAGGAATTGGTTCCTATTTGTTTTTGTAGACTCAGTGTTCAGTATAGTACCTTACATGGTAAGCACTTAAATGTTCGATGAATTGAATTTTAAATTGAACAATGTGAACCAAAACACAAAAGTGAAAATGTAGGATGGGTTTGGGGAGTGGAGAGTAATCTGGTTTGGGATGATGTAGGATATATTAAAAGGAATAAATAGTACATGTGCTCATGAAGGGCATGTGAGGCAAGAATGGAAATATGATGTGGAATCACACTGTGGAGATCTGGCATGACAAACTTGCTAGCATTTACACAAAACTAAGCAATAACTTCTCCCAAATGGTCCTTTGAAAATGGTCAATTTGTTTTACTAATTTATAAAAGCTCAAAATACCTAAAGGATTTAGAACAAATTCATACTCCCAGAAAGGTGATAATAAATTAGCTGGTAGGTGATTGGTCATTTATTCAAACAGTGACTCTGGGTACAGTAGTGAATAGATAATTGATGTTTTTGCTCCTTAAAAAGTCCAGCCTTGTAGAAACATAAAATTCTAGGTTGATGGGACTTCAGGAACTATCTTGTCCATTCTATATCCCTCCAGACTTTACTCAAAGAAGTCCAATGACATTCCCCAAAACAGTTTCTAAAGTGGGAGGTATATGGAAAAATGTTTTACATGATTGCACATGTAAAATCTATTATCATATTGCTTACATCTCATTGTTTAAGAAGTGATGGGGATAGAGGGGCGGAAGAGAATTTGAGACACAAAAATATTTTTTAAATGATGGAAACTGTTTTTTATATTAACTGGGGGGTAAATTAAAATAAATAAATTAATTAATTAACTGGAAAGAATTTGTTCCTTATTAGAGTCAGTCTCTACCTCTCTCATCTAGTGGTCTTACTCTTGCCTTCTAGAAGCATGAAGAACAAACCTGGTCTGTCTTCTGTATGAGAGACATTCATATATTTAAAGATTGCACTCATATTCCCTCTTGGGCATTTTCTTGCCTCACATCTTGACTTCTCTATATTAGCTAGTTCCTTCAACATGTAGAGACATTCCAGATCAAAGACTTTATGATGAGTATTCCCTCTACTGATGTACATTGCAACATATCTTGAATTTAGCTGATAATAGTTGATACAGCTATAACTAAAAAACTTCATCATCCAGTGGTCAGCTCAATGATGAGTCTCTCCTTAGACAACAGATTTATAGTCACTGTACCCACACTCAAAGCTTTTCCTGTTTGCTTTGTATTCCATAGGCACAGCCTCTAAGGACCCAGGATCATTGCCATCCCACAGTGAGTGAGGCACTGGGGTAGACTTTTAAGTAGTTTATTGGCACAGTGGATAGAATGATAAATTTGGAGTCAGAAAAATTGGAGTTCAAATTCTGACTCAGACATTTGTGGGCTTTGAGACTTTGGGAAGACATTTAATCCCTCCATGGCTCATTTTTCTCATCTATAATATGGGATTAATAATAGCACATCCCTCCCAAAGCTGTATGGATCCAATGAGATAACATTTATAAAGGGCTTTACAAACATTAAAACACTACTATAAGCCTGTTAGCTATTATCATTTAGTGGAGGATTCAATTTTTGTAATCAAGATTTTAAACTAGGCAAAATATCTTCAATTTTAATTTCTCTAAATTATTTACATATATGTAAGGTAGAAGCTGAAAGAGAAATGTCTAAAGAATAGAGTAGAAGGAAGAACTAAAGTAGAACACTCATCACAAGTACTAATAATTATAATAATAACCATATAGCTATATATAGGTGGCACAATGGATAAAGCACTGGATCTGGAGTCAGGCAGACTCATCTTCCTGAGTTTAAATCTGGCCTCAGATAATTACTAGCTTTGAGACCCTAGGTAAGTCACTGTCAACCTGAATAAAACAAAATCACCAAAGTAGTTAAAATAAAGGGTCTTTAATCATAGTCAGAAAATTGCAGTCTGGGTTCTCCCATAGCACCATTCATCATAGCACTGCGGTTCTTCAATAAGATACAGAGAAAGAGGTGGTTAGCCTTGTGAAGGAGGCTAAGCTGGGCAAGGACAGCCTGGTCAAATTCACAGAAACTTGGGCAAGAGGGCAATAGTCAAAGGCTAGGGTGGCTGGAGGAGTGGATTCTTGTTCTTTATATCTGATCATCCTTTTTTAAATGAACACTTTCTTAAACCTAGGCTACCTACAAAACAATAAATCAAACCCTGATTTGTATTGATGGACAATTTTTGAGGTATAATGCTCACTCTGAAAATTTAATGATCATCTCCAACAAGCCAGTTCTAGGGGGCTCTAGCATACACTCCCTTCACGCTTCTAAATAAGAAAGCTTGCCAAATAACAGCTACTGATTATGATTAAACTCACATATTGTTTCTGATACCTAAAAAGTAAGTCATTAAAGATTAAAGTGAAATGATTTTTAAAAGACTTTATGAAAGCTGGATCATAGTAATCTTAGTCTCTATGTCCAGGCTTTTCGGTGTTACCCTTTAACCTTGAGCATCTCCTTCTCATTCCTTCCTTTCTCATTTACCTAGCACACATTCCTCAATCCTTCCATGAATTTCATCCTACCGTATTGCTGTTTTCATTTCTATCAGTTTGTGGGTTTTTTCCCCTGAATCATTTGCCACTTAATTTCCAGGGCAGTGTGACACCAGCCCAGGAAGTGCTTCTGAAACAGGGAAAACCCATTTAATCATACCTCAAAAGAGGCAACTAGCAGGAAGATGTGTAGAAGGCAATATTCAAATTCTCATGGAGCTTTTTAATCTGTTCTTCAAAATTCAGAAAGTAATTATGAATCCACAACCTCAAAAAAATCTGCCATTTGATGCAAACATTTGCTGTAGAGAAGAAATTTGTCAAGGTTAAGCTTGCATTGCCTGGCCAGGGAAGATAGGTCTTGAGGATAACAAAGAAACTGGATTTTCATTTATTTATTTATTTTGTAAATGGAATGCATTTTATGTCATTGTAAATCTGGATGCTTTTCCCTGAAATATTGCTACATAAATCCATTTTCCAGGTGTGATAGCTTCAGAGAAATGTGTATTCCCTAGAAAAATAATAATTTCCTCCCCTTTTTCTGGCAAAAGGGACTCAGTCACGACCTGTCTTTGCCTAGGCCAAACCTTGCTTAATTGCTTTCTTCTCCCAATATAAGTGCATGCTATTTTTATCACCATGTATGTAGAGTTGAGAATTTCAAAAGGGGAGAAGAATCTAGAGGGAGAAAGCTATGAACTTGAGATTCTAAAGACATTTCCACCACCAATGTGTGACCTTGGGCAGATGAATTACCTTGGTAATTAGGATGAAAGGGTCTTAGATTTAGAGCTAGAAAAGACCTCAGAGATCAGGTAGCCCAACTTCCTCCCATTTTATATGGAGAAATTGAGGACTCAAGACATTAAATTATTAAAACATTAAGGCTCGCCAAAGACTACACAAGTAATGTCACAGAGCTGGAATTTGAATTCAGGTCCTGTGACTTTAAGTCCAACGATAATAATAATAATTTACAAAATATTTATATTTAACATTTATATAGTGTTTACTGTGTGCCAAGTCTATGCTAAGTCCTTTATAATTGTTTGTTCTCCACAGCAGCACTGAGCGGTTGGAGATATTACTATCATAATTTTCATATAAAGAAAATAAGTCATACAGAGGGTCTGTCACAGGTTGGCAGTGCCTTGCCCAGGGTCTTCCTGACTCTAGACCCTACCACCTAGCTCTCCCAATATACTTCCCATTGTACCATACTACCAATAATTGAAGATTATACTTTTAAAGCTAGTAGAGATCTTTTAGTTTAACTTTTCTTCCCCATTTTATAGATGAGAAAGCTGAGTCCCAGAGAGTCAGATGAATTTCCCACGGTTGCACAAGTAGTAGATGGCAGAACCAAAATTTATTCTAATGTTAAATGGCTTACATTTCAGTATCTCACATAATAGAGTGATACCAAATTAAGTCAGTCTTAGAGATTCACTTTTCCAATAGCAAGATATAGAAAAAGAAATCCGATTCAAAATAACTGTAGACAATATAAAATACCTGAGGATATACGTACCAAAACAAACCCAGCAACTATATGAACACAATTATAAAACATTCCACACAAATAAAAGCAAACCTAAATAATTGGGAAAACTTTAATTCATTAATTGCTCGTGGAAAAGCTGAACCAATATGATAAAAATCATAATTCTACCTAAATTAATTTAATTATTCAGTGCCCTACCAAACTGCCCCAAAATTATTTCAAAGAAAAATAATAACAAAATTCTCCTGGAAAAATAAAAGTCCAAGAATATAAAAGAATTAATGAAAAAAATTAAGAAAAGAGGTCTACTTATACCATATCTCAAACTAAAAGTAGTAATCATCAAAACAATCTGGTACTGGCTAAGAAATAGATTAATAGATCAATGGAATAGGTTAGGTAATCAACATACAGTTGACCATAGCATAAAGGCCATAGCAACCTAGTGTTCAATAAACCCCAAGATCCAAGCTTTGGGAGAAGAACTCACTGTTTGACAAAAACTGCTGGGAAAACTAGAAAACAATATGGCAGAAACTAGACAGAAACCAACATCTCATATTATAGATCCAGATAAAGTCAAAATGGATATTTAATCTAGAAATAAAGGCTGATATCATAAACAAATTAAGGGAACATGGAAAAATACAACTCAGACTTATAGATAAGGGAATAATTTATGACCAAACAAGACAAAGAAAAATGAATGGATAATTTTAATTATGTTAAATTAAAAGGTTTCTGTTTAAACAAAACCAATGCAACCAAGATTTGAAAGTAAACAACAAATTGAGAAAATAAACATTTAAAGTAAGGGTCTCTGATAAAGGCCTAATCTCTCAACTATACAGAGAACTTATTCAAAGTTGTAAGAAAACAAAGCATTCCCCAATTGATAAATGGTCAAAGGATATGAACAGGCAATTCTCTTAGGAAGAAATTAAAACTATCGGTAGTCATATGAAAAATGTTTCAAATCACTATTAATTAGAAAATGCAAATTAAAATAACTCTGAGATACCACTTTATACCTATCAGATTGGCTAATATGATCAAAAAAAGAAAACAATAAATATTGGAGCAAATGTGGGAAAATTAGAACACTAATACACTGTTGGAGAAATTGTTAACTGATACAACCATTCTGGGTCTAAAAGGTCATTTGACACAGAAATACCATCCCTAGGTCTGTATCCCAAGGAGATCAGAGATGGGGCAAAGGACCTACTAGAACTAAAATATTTGTAGCAAAGAATTCGAATCTGAGGGGCTGTCCGTCACTTGAGGAATAGATAAACAAGTTAGGGTTGATGGTTGCAATAGAAAACTATTGTGCCATAAGAAATGAATAGGATGAGTTCAGAATAACTTGGAAAGACTTATATGAACTGATGCAAAGTGAAGTGAGCAGAGTCAGGAGAACACTGTATACAGTTAACAGAAATATTGTACAATGATCAACTGTGAAGAACTAGATTATTATCAGCAAAATAAGTTTCCAAGATATCCACATGGGACCCATGATGGCAAATGCTATCCATAGCCAAAGAATGAACTGTTGGTGTCTGATTGCAGATCCAAGTAGGTCATTTTCCATTTTAGTTCCTTTGCGAGTTTGTGTGTGTGTGTGTGTGTGTGTGTGTGTGTGTGTATGTGTGTGTGTGTGTGTGTGATATGCATATTCTGGCATGGCATAAGCAGTATGGAAATATGTAGTTTATGGCAGCATGGTATAACCCTCATCAGACTATTTATTGCTGGTGGAGGGACAAAGGAAGGGAGGAAGTGAAGGAGAAAATCTGAATCCTGTAATGGTGAAAATTTCACCTTTTAAGATTGTTATAATATTGAACAATGGCCGCCAAGGAATTTACTTATGAAATTCCTAAAATGAAACACTCAAGTCAGAATGGAGTTTATGGAGGTTTAATCACACTGGGAGTAGGGAAAAGTAAAAAAAAAAGTAAAAAAAAAAGAGCTGTACTTTTAACTTTAGGAGAGGAAAGTATTCCACAGTTTAAGCTACAATACAGAATCAAGAAGACCTGAATCCACTTCTTACTTCTGACACATAATCCCTGTGTGATTGTGGACAAGTCCCTTAACTTTTCAGTATCTTAGGCAACTCTCCAGGACTATAATTATATAATTGTGCATCTCTACCACATTGAAATCATAGGTCTAGGCATCATCCCTCAAAAAGCATTTCCTGAACTTAGTAGTAATCAAGAATCTAGTTCTAGTCCTCCTCTCTCAGATTACCTTCCATTTACTGTCTCCCTCCATATATGTGTGTTGTATGTGTATGCATAGTATGTCACTTTTCATGAACTCCCTCATGGCAAACATACTGGAGTGGTTTGCCATTTCCTTCTCCAGCTCATTTTATAGATAAAGAAACTGAGGCAAACAGAGGGTAAGTGACTAGCCCTAGGTTACATAGCTAGTAAGTGTCTGAGGCTAGATTTGAACTCAGGTCTTCCTTTTACTCACTGAGCTATCTAGCTGCCCTCTGTATGTCACTAGTTATTTCCACATTATCTCTTTCATCAGAATGCACAGCCCTCAAGGATAAGGACTGTTTTTGTGTTTCTTCCTAGGCACATAGTAAATGATTCATAGATTATGTGACTGCTTGTGGTGCATTAATTCAAGTCCATTATAGTCTATTTAGGAAGGTAGTGGTGGTAAGATGTCTTTAAAGGGATGACTGCAGGTCAGAAGTACTGGGTTCAAGTTTTGGATCTGCTTTTATTTGCTGTGTAGTCAAAGAAGAATAGGTACAGAGTTTAAAAGGGTCTTAGTTATCAAATCTAACATTGTCATTTTTTGAGTGAAAAAACTAAGACTCAGAAAAGTTAAAATAGTACCCAAAGTCACAAAACTGTTAAGCATCAGCTATAGGTTGCATTTGAACTCATATCTTTCTGACTGAGTCCAATACACTGTTATCCTACATGTCACATTGTTTTTCTTTTTTAAAAAATCCCTTAGAATTGATACTAAGTTATCAGTTTCAAGGCAGAAGAATGGTAAGGGCTAGGCAATGGGGGTTAAGTGAATTGCCCAGGATCACACAGCTAGGAAATGTCTGAGCCCAAATTGAAACTCAGGACCTCCCATCTCCAGGCCTGGCTCTCTATCCACTGAACCACTTACCTGCCCCTCTCATTGCCTTTCTCTGGTCAAATGCTTAAATAATAGCTCTATCAAACAAAAGACATGATGAGCCTATATTCTCTACAATTTTGAGTCAGGTGTTTGATTCTAAAAAGGTAATAGGCCTTAGATTATTTGCAAGTCAGATTGTTGCATTTCACATTTTCTTTAAAAATACTCTCTGCATTCACAGGCCATTCTTACAAAGATTTTGTAGAATTAAGGAAATAAGAATATGGATTAGTCATTGCTGATGTCTTCTCATCTTTGTTTTGAAAAATAATAACATCCATGATCCTTTCTATTCTTTAGGAATTTTTCTTTTTGAAAGATATTTTGAATATATATATTGATATTTTTATATCATTGATATACTGATATATTGAAAATCAGTCCCTGGGTAACTTAAACATTGTGTCGCTTAAGATATAATTAGGTTTATTTGGAAATTATATACTCACAACTTTAATCTCACTGATTTTCATTCCTTGTTTCCTTTTTTAAAATTGTATTTCTCTTTTACATTCTGGAGTTTCTTATTGATAATCTTTATTCTCTGAGGAAATCTAAAGAATTCTGTCTTTTATCTTAAGTACCATTACTACCCCTTAGCACAAGTACATGGGGTACTAACAGAATGGGCTACTGTCATTGATAAGACAGTTCACTGCAGAAGTGTTCCATTGTATGTCTATTTGTTGTCCTTCCAGTTTCACCTCCTAATTGCCTTGGGACCATCTGACTTAGAGACATCTTAAATC
Source organism: Monodelphis domestica (assembly GCF_027887165.1). Lineage (NCBI taxonomy): Eukaryota > Metazoa > Chordata > Mammalia > Didelphimorphia > Didelphidae > Monodelphis > Monodelphis domestica. The sequence goes on from NC_077229.1 coordinate 166,005,619, forward strand.
AAGTTTTTTTATGGGCTAGTTTTCTACTCAATTTTTTTTCTTTTTCTGTTTTAAGAGGTAATACTGTGTGTGATCCTTCATCCTTCAATGAGTTCAACTAGTAAGTAGTTTGCCTTTGGTTGCCATGTCTCTCTGCTTATTAAAGAGATCAAGTGACTGCTGATTGAGGCAGTTTTTTGAGCTCTTTCTGCTTCTTCATTATAGGAGCTTTTTTTTCCCCTGAAAACTAATGATAGTAAGTATTTTTATTTTTTCCTTTTTTTTCATTTTCCATTTTCCAGAGTCAATAACCAGTTTAAACATATTGGATATGAGCTGCCATAAATGGCACATAGGACCTCCTCTCCTTATCTTTATCCTTTCTTCTAATTTGGTATTGCTTTTGACCTTTGCTCGAATCAGTCAATGATTTGACTACACACAGACAACTGATTCTAAAATGACTCTAGAATTTAAAACGATTCTAAAATGAGACCTACCTTCCTTGTTTGTAGGCTCTGGGAAAGGAGCCAGCAGATAAGAAGAGATTGAAAAGGAGAGCAAATCATCATCAACTATCAAGCTTTAATCAAATTCATTTTAAAAATCATATGTTCAAGCTCTAATATCTGACCTATATTAATTTCCAATTTCCTTTTTTATAAATTTTATTTCTCTTGTCACATTCTGGAGTTTCTTCTTGATATTCTATGTTCTCTAGGTAAATCTAAGGAATTCTGTCTTTTATCATTGTATTAGTTCACTTTCTTTTATTTTCTTAAATAAAGTTTTATTAATATTTTCTCTTTCTTACCACCCCCATAGGATTCCATGTATTGTGCCCCTTTCCACTCCCAGAGAGCCATCCCATATGATGAATAGTATTTTTAAAAGAGAAAAATAAACACAACTTATCAATATATTAGAAAAGTGTAACACACATGGACCTCTCACCTCCATAAATGGGAAGGTTGGGGATGTCTTCACATATCTCTTCAAGTCCTGCTTGATCTTTAAGATTTTATTACACTTACTTTTGTTTTTGGTTTTTTTTTGGAAAGTCATTTAATTTTCCATTTACATTGTTGTAGTCACTGATTATTTTCTTGGTCCTATTTATTTCACCCTACATCTGTTCACACATATATTTTCATGTTTCTTTGAGAATTCGAATGGAAACAAAAAAGAGGCCCACTTTCATGTGGGGGTAGCAAGAAAGACTATGAGGAGAAGACAGGAATTGAGTTGAGATTTGAAAAAATAGAAAAATTCTAAAAGGCCCCAATGAGAAGGTTGTTCTATAAAGAAATAGAAACGATTCATGAGTGCCTACAGACAGATGACAGGGTTTCATGTTTGAGAAATAGTTAGAAGTTTGTCTTTGGTGGACTAAAAGCTATATGAAGGAGAGTAATGTAAAATAAGGCTAGAAAAGTAAGATGGATTTAGACTGTGGTGATATAAAAAGGCCACCCTAAGAAAGGACAGGGAGTCACTTAAGGATTTTGAATAGGGAATGCTATGGTCAGACCTGTGCATAAGAAGATAATTTTGACAACTATGAAAATGATAAATTGATGAGGGAGAGAAGAAACTTGATAAATTACAATATCTCAGAGAGGTGATGTGAGTCTGAACTAGGTTGAAGATTATATAAGTGGACAGAAAGGGGTGAATGTTATGGAATTTGAACTGACAAGTCTTGGAAAGTCATTGGATATGGGAGATGAGGAAAAGGGAAGAGTCAAAGATGACTCTGGAATGTGTACAACAAAGTATGGTGACATCAACAATAGGCAAGTTATAAGAAAGTGAAAGTTTGGAGGGGAAGATGTTGAGTTTATTCTTAAGGTATATTAAGTTTGAAGTTTCAAAAAGACACTCAAGTAGAGATGTCCATCAGGTAGTTTGATATGTGGGACTGGAGGTCAGAGTCTGGGGAATAAGGGCTCATCTGGAATAGAGTTCTATACAATGGGAGTTGGTAAGATTACCAAAGAAATATAAGGACATAAGATCTGGGATAGGATATTAGCACACAATCACTATTAATGTTTGAGATAACAATAAACTAAAATAGAAGTCAAACATGTAGAAAGAGGGAAGCAAAAACATGGAAGTGTAAGAGAGGAAAATAGATCTAACATGCAAAAAGAGCAACTCAAGCAGGGGAAGGGCAAGGAGGATAGAAGATTCCAAAAAAGGAACAGAAAAGAGCTGAGGAGAAACTGCCAGATCAACTCACTTCTCTTTGGGAATTCCTCTAGAGTTGTTGGTCTGAGAGAAACCTCTGAGACAGAAGACCTTCTGAGCAGTGACCATCTCTCAGTGAACCTAATCCCCTTGGATCCAGCTGAAGATAAAAGGAGTGGATGGAACTTTATTATAAAGCCATCCACCCAAAGACCTCTCTCTATCCCCTAAACTTGTCCTGTGAACTTCATGCTACAACTAGAGTAGAAAGAAGTCAGGACAGAGATCACATGTGACCAAAGAGAGTCAGGCAAACAGCCTGAACCCTCAGGATTTGGGGAGGCAGTCAGTTGTTAGTCTTAGGGATCTCCCACTTCCCACTTCCCTTATCAAACAACCCTATTCTCCCTGTCTTATGTGTCCCTTTAGAATAAAAGAATTATTCCTTTTAGATTGATTAAGTTGCCTGCCTCATAACATCCAGGAAGAGAACTGAAGCTTGGAGAAGAAAGCTATATTTCCCTCAAGGAGGGAAAGTCAACTTCAGTCATTGACTTTATATTTAACTCAGTCTCTGAGGGGACATATTCTGTCCCTCTAAAAGACAACTTCTGCTGACTTCACTAAAGGAAGAGAGGGAAGGATCAATCTATCCTCCCTCTCCATCATCTGGCTCCATCCCACCTCTCTCACTCTTTAGTCTCAAAGTAAACATGGTGGATGACTCCATTTTCCCATCCATTACAGAAGTTAAGAGAGAAGAAAATATCTAGGAGGATGTGGTAAACAGTGTTGAAAGCTGAAGGAGGTAATAGAAGAAGAAAGGTCAATGGCAAGTGAGTTTAACAGTTAAAAAGTCAATGGTGTATGTATTTTCTGGATCATGTAGCCAACAAGATAGAGAACTAGAAGTTTGATCATTTCTAATGATCTCTCAAATTTCTTCAAAATAAGAATAATGTACAAAAGATAAAGCAGTTGCAGCTGTCAATATTGAAAAAGACACCAAGAACTCAATCTGATAGATTACCAGCAGAGAAAGCTCATCTCTAAACCGTAAATCAATAATTGATCATGCTGCCTTCACCTCATCACACTCCATGCTCTTGAAGTGCTGAACAATAAGACCCATTGGCATGTATTCTGGGGTCCATTCAGAAATCCACTCATAGTTGCTGTAGTCTCTGCCAGTACAGAGATTGTACTATCCAACTCCTGCCTTCCCCACCATTCTATGGCAAAAAAAAAAAAAAGCAACAGAACTCAAATCTTCCTTCCAACTTTTCCAGAGCAAATGGAAGCATGCTTTGCCTAAAGCAGCAGCACACACATTACTGCCAAGCACATAGTAGGCACTTAACAAATGCTTAGTGACAGAATGACTAACTCAGCAGCAGAATTCATACAAAAAACTAAGAAGGAGAATGAGCCAGGGCAGGGCACCAGTATATATGTTGGGTTCCACTGGGCCTGAAGGAATGGGAACTAGTATCCAGCTGAAGCTAGTTCTATACTCCCAGAAGCTACTTAGATCAATGACTAAGGCTAATGAAAAGTAAATTCCCCATCATGGAAGGAGCCTGGCACAGCTTTGAGGTTTAGCTGTCAGGGAATCTGCCAACAAAAAGCAACGGATCAGAAAGTGAGTAAAATGCAAATACAAGGGGGAAAAGATTGAAATTGCCAAAGATCTCTGGAAGAAGAAAACTCATCTTAAAAAATTTGAGTATTGACAAGGAAACCACGAGGAAAGTAATTAACAGAAGTAAAGATGGTCTCCAGGACATTTAACCAATTTCAAACTTTTCTGAGTATATATTGCAAGACAAAGGAAGATTAATCAATATTTGCAATCTGTGGATTCCCAAGAGCACAAAACCATAGCAAGATGTTCCTGAATGGTTTAAGAAAGAAATAAGAATCTTGAAAGAAGAAATTATGTTCTAAAAAGCAGAAATAGTTGGAAAAATAGAAACATTTTAATCCATCCTTGGTGGTAAGTCATATTAAAGAAACAAAATAGATGACAACTGATTAGGAATGAAAATACTTATAAGTATTCTGGGAAATCTGGAAAAAGAGAAGCAAAAACCAATACTTTTCAAAGAAAATATCTCTCTACAAGCAAAATATAGTGATCTCAAAAATAAGGTGCACTGAGACAATTTAAGGATTATAGATCTCCCAGAAAAATACAAATCAAAAGATTAGAATGTTATGAGAGACATAACAGAAGAAAATTTCCCAGAATTTCTGAACACAGAAAACAAAGTGTTAATAAAAAGAATCTGCTTGTTGCCTCCATAAAAAAAAAATCCCTTGCTGATGATTCCAAGACACATTAAATTAAACATTTCCACTGAAAAATGATAAATTCTGCAAATTACCAGAAAGGTCTTAAAATAAAAAGGAAAGTAAATCTGAATAACATAAAACTTTTCTCCATTCAGAGAAACCACAGAGAGAAATGGAATAATATATTCTGAAAAGTAAATGTCTCAAGAGGTAGCCTACCTTGATAGATCCAATGAAAATAAATTCAATAAAAGAGATCTATTTGAAATATTCACACACAGAGATTATTTGCTTTGCAAATATCTCAGTCAACAGAGGAAATGTTAAAAAAAAAGATACAAATAAAAATAAATTACCCTAGGAATAAAAAGGAGGGGGGCTAGAAAGTCCTTTATGGGTCAAAACAACAATTTAATTGATTTAATATTGTAATTTATAGATGACCTCTTGAGAATAATGAACTTTCCTTGGCCTGACCAAACAATTCTTGTGCAACATAACTACAATTGGAAGGATTTTCCAGCCTATGAGATTGATTATATAACTTATGATTTATTTCAAGAGAAGCAAAATTGAGTTAAACTATCATCACATCTTTTTGCAATCATTAAACAATAAGTACCCTAGTGTCTTGTGCTTTCTACATCTACTGGTTAATTTTAAGGTCATAAAGATCTGATCCATTGTTGAGCAGTGCTTGCAGAAAGCCTGCCTGCTCCCTGTAAATGTCCTCATTGAGAATGCCCTTCATTCCAAGGATTTTTTCCATGCTTTAATATCTTTGCCTTTTTAAGATATCTTGTCTAATACTTCCTCAATGCCCCATGATTGTATCACTTCCAACACAGATATTTATTCTTTATGGTATGGTAAGGTTCTTTCCATACATATTAATTGTTTTTAAACAAAGTGTTTATGATATAGACATAAGTTTTGTGTACGTGTGTGTGTGTGTGTGTGTGTGTGTGTGTGTGTGTGTGTGTGTGTGTGTGTATGGGTCTTTGATCTCTCTAATTTAATTTTATTCTGAACCATACATTCCCATATATTTCTCCCTGCCTTTGCATTGAAATCATCAAGAATCAGAATGTGTATTGATTTGATTTAGAGAATTTTCTTTGGAGATTCTTCTTTTGAGAATTTCCATACCAATTCATTCTCAGTAACCAATGGCAGTATATAAGTTGCAATTATTTTTATGATGGCCTTTTTAGAGTACTAAATATTAAAATGCTATTACTGTTGTCATTATTGTAGCTTGGACTTGCATAGACTATAAAATCAATGTCATGAAAACCTGTTGAGACATCTAATTACCTATGAACTAGGTAGATTAACCAAATCTCCAAGATTCTGGTGACTTTATTCTTTGTTCTTAAATGAATTTCAGAGAAGCCAAGAAAGTAGCTACAGAGATGATGTCATGCAAAGCTGGAAATCATCAATCAATCAGTCAGCAAGCATTTATTAAGTGATAACCTCTGGGATTGCTTTTTGGATCATTTAAGCATGGAGCAGAGCATTGGCTAGAAGCTCTTGTTATGTTATTATTCAGTGCAGACATAAAAGTAGGCCATATGTAACTATGGGCTATCTTGTATTTTCATCAAATTTTTAATAAATTTTAATAAATTTAATAAATAAAAAATAAAATAATTCACCAAAAATTTAATAATCAAATAGCCAACTAACTGCCCTTAGCCCTGAGAGTAAACAGAGTATTATAACAATAACTATATTTATGGCTATTTTAATTGATTTTTTATATCAACTATTTATTTGAAACAATTAATGGAATATTTAATGAACATATTTTAATACCTAGTACTGTAAAAAGTACACACTACCAAGTGCCAAGCATGAGTCTAAAGGCTTAATGAATAATATTTTATTTGACCCTCAAAACAACCCTACAAGGTAATTGCTATTATTATTCCCATTTTACAGATGAGGAAACTGATCCAAACAGCAGTTGGATCATTTGACTGGACTATGGTCACACAGCTAGCAAATACTTGAGTCCTTTCCAGAGTAGTAGAGCAAACCATTGCTTACACTCTGCCTGCTAGTACTAACTTTGGGTTATGAGCAATCCACAATAAGGCATGAGAATGACTTTTGTGGAGACATTGGAAGATCACTTTTTAAATGTAAACACGTTAAAGGCATAGATCATCATATTATGTATGTATGTTATGGATACACAGTGGCTATTTGAATTGCCTTGCCAGTCTTGCATCAGATGCTATAACCTTCCATCTATTACAAATGGCTCAAAAGGTCCAGCTGTGTCATATATTACCAAACTTTCTTATTGAGGGAGGAAAGCAAATACTAGAATCCTATTAGACAGTGAGTGCCTTACAGGCATATGTTTTGCCTTTTTTTTTTAATCCTCAGTGCTGAGCACAGTGTCTGGCATACAGTGGACTTGTCCAGAATTAGGAGGAGAGCTAAAGCTATGGTTTATTCATAGGGTTGGGAACTCCCAGGAAGGAAAGGTTAACAATGCAAATTAGCACTTGTTGATAACAGACAAGCAAACTTTTAAGAAATGGGCCCTTTTCTTTTTTTTTTCAGTCTTATTAATGTCTCTTTTTTTTATAATGTCAAAATCATTTTCCATTAGCCTCCTTGCTTGCAATCAGGAAGATATGAGTTCCAATCCCATCTCAAATATTTGCTAGTTGTGTATGTCTGGGCACTTAACCTAATCACTTGGTTTCCTCAGCTAAAAAATGATTTAAAAACTTATACAATCCTATGATTCCTCCTTTGTTACAAAGAAAAAATTAGGCAAAACTCATCAAAAAAGGGACTGAATTTGACAATAGATACAATATTATGTATCTATAACCACCTCTATCCCAGGAAGAAATGTGTGTTTAACCATGTGTTCTCTGGAACTAAAATTAAGCATTTTGTAACCTCAATAACCATTCCTCCAGGGATAATAAATATGGTTATTGTATCTTTTAAAGGCTTTAAAATGTGGATGTAGTTTATTCTATGAGGAGTAAGTAAATCTAAAGGAAAACTGGCTTCCCTGGAGACATTAGGGAGAAAGAAGACAGACATTTCAACTATTCTAACCTTTTGAAGAGGATGAAGAGTATTCTTGAAGAGATGTTAATTGGAGTCTGAGTGAACTGAATGGTAGGACTGTTTTCAGAATACAAAGCCATCTGCACTTACAGGGATGGGTTGAGATGACTTTGGCTGTGATTTTTCTGACAACTAAAATGTAAATAAATATTTATGTCTTTATTTTATTATTTGTTATGTTATTAAAAATTATGTAGTCATGTACAAAAATATTTATAGCCACACTCTTTGTGGTGGCAAAAAATTGGAAAATGAGGGGATGCCCTTCAATTGGGGAGTGGCTGAACAAATTGTGCTATCTGTTGGTGATAGAATACTATTGTGCTAAAAGGAATAATAAAGTGGAGGAATTCCATGGGGACAGAAATGACCTCCAGGAAGTGAGGCAGAATGAGAGGAGCAGAACCAGGAAAACACAGAGAAGGATACACTGTGGCACAATTGAATATAATGGACTTCTCTACTAGCAGCAATGTAATGATCCAGGACAATCCTGAGGGACTTTTGAGAAAGAACGATATCCACATCCAGAGAAACAACTGTGGGAAGAGAAACACAGAAGAAAAACAGCTTGATCACATGGGTTGATGGGGATACAAAGGGGATATAGACTCTAAACAATCACCCTAATGCAAATATCAATAATATGGAAATAGGTCTTGATCAATGACACATTTAAACCTGGTGGAATTTCACATCAGCTACAGGAGGGGGTGGGGGAGGGATTGGGAAAGAACATAAATCTTGTAACCATGGAAAAATATTCTAAATAAATTAATTAAATTTTTTCCAAATGTAAAAAAATAAATTAATGAAATAAAATAAAATAGAATTATATAGTCAATAATAAATCCCAGGTGGTCAAGAACTTTAATATAGATAAATGAGCCTCTGCTTATGAGAAAATTGTCTTCTCCTGTTTATCAAATATTAATTAAATTATTTAAATTTAAATTAAAAGACTTGTTATGGGTGTGGGAATTATCCTTTAGTTGGTTGGGAATACATATTCATATCAGAATTAAGATCAGAATTTATAAAAACAAAACAAAAACAGAATAATGAAAAAAGACATGGAGTTCGGTAAAAAGATTGAATTCTATATTATCTAATTATCTGACTTAATGAAATTTTAAAAAGAAAATGGACAACAGAACTGATATTGAAACTGACTAATAATAATTTTAAACAGAAATTTAATTAGTATAAGTTAATTGTCACACCAAGTAAAGCCTAGGAAAAGAATCCAGAAACCACTTCCATTTGGCAAGTCAGGTACTTGCTAATGATTTCTAGTCCTTCCATCCCTCTGTGCCCTCCTAGGCTATTACTGTTATGATGACTTCACTTTCTTCCCTTCCCAGTCTTAATATTATTAACTGGATCAATTTTACAATGTCCTCTGAGCTCATCGTGCTTCTCCTTAACCTACAACTGCTGCTCTTATCTTGTCAAACTCCAAACCTGGATTATTCTCATTGTCAGTTTTCTCCACTCAAGCACATGTCTTTGAATGGTAAGGAGGGAAGTTATACAGCCATGTTGTGACAAGGTTCACTACAAATTTATGTCATCTAATCTCAACTAAGCCCTCACTATCCTAAAACAAACATGCTAACTGACTCTGTCACATTCTCAACAGTGGTTGTTACTAAGCTTCTCACTTATCCTCAAGTCTCCCACTAGATTCAACTCACCTCTTAGGAGATTTAACCTTATATTTTACTGAAAAAGGAGACCACATTCCATGAGTTCTCTTTTCTGCTCTTTGGTTTCAAAAAAAATTTTTTTTTGGCAATTTAAGTTTAAGTATTTGAAAGATATGCCATTTGGTGCACACATAGTTAATAAATATATTATTTGCTTATGCATTTTATTGCTCTCTCCTGGCATTTTGAGTCTTTATTGTTGCTTAATCTGAAATAATGATTGCAACTTTGGGGGAGTTGCCTAAAGCTTAACAGATTGTATTCTAGCCCCTCACTTTCACATTGGTATCTTTGTATATGTTGAATATTGTCTTCTTGATTAGAATATAAACTTCTTGAGAATATGGACTGTCTTAGTAGTGCTCCTGGCCCATATTGTGCTTAATAATGTTTTACCTTATCATGCAGCAAGTTGGTGAGTTTTGTTTTGTAGTCAATTCTTACACTGTCTTTACTAGGATGCCAATTTATTTACTTTTAAATATATGTTACATTTTTTTTCTTACATTAAATTCTATTTTTACATCCCTGAATTTATTTGAATTTGCACATAGTTCCTGTGGATGGTTTTGGTTGTGTTAACTTTTGTTGATGATCTCCATTTAATAGTTTTGTTTTTTGTAATTTTTTTGCTCTTCTTTTCAACAGTCTAGTTAAGTGTGATATAGTTATTCCTATTTCCCAGCCTTTACCCCTTCTTAGATGAAATGTCTTTCCTGGTGCTCCTTTGCAAGAAATACTAATTTCACTTTTTCATCTCCTTTGATATTCTAGAATCTTATAGATTATGTATGAATTTGGTTCTCTTGCATTCCGTCTTTGTTTTATTACATTCATATAAAGTATGGCTTCTGGAACTCAAACTTTGATCCTTTGTCCAGCTACCCATCTCTTATTTGACTACAAAAATTTCTCATTTCCCTCCACAGATGGGGTCCGATTCCTACTTCCACCTCTGTGTCCTATGCTCTCTTGACTTTCCCTTCTTTTTCCAAAGTTCATAGAACAGGACATTTTAATGAAAATGCATACACATATACTCCTTCCTTCTCCTCCTCCTCCTGTTCTTCCTTCTTCTCCTTCTATACTCACTAGCCTCAGAAAAGCAGTAGTACATTTCCTAATTTCCCATTCCTCCTCTGTATCTGCAAAGATTCAATCTATCCTGTACTTCCTCCAAATATTTTCCAATATTGATTTACTAACAAAGAAATTACACTTTACTAAGTTCAAGAACTATTCACTCCATTCTTCCTCTCACTTTTTTGTTCACTTTATATTTTTTATTCCTTTTTCTTTTGCTTATGACTATGACTATTCTTACTTAATTCACTCAATATTCCTCAACTCACCATTTTGAAAAATAAACTTAGCCTCATCTTAAGGGCAGCTAGTTGGTGCAGTAGAATTGAGCACTGGTCCTGGAACAAAAAAAGACTCAACTGTCTGAGTTCAGAACACTTACTTAATTGTGTGACCCTAGGCAAGTCACCAAATTCTGTTTTGCCTCAATTCCTCATTATAAAATGAGCTGGAGAAGGAAATGGCAAGCCATTCCAGTATACATGCCAAGAAAACTTCAAATGGACCCAACTGAAAAATGACTGAATAACAAAAACCTTGTCTTGGCCTAGCTAGAAGAAAGCTTCATTTCATTGAATGAAAAGATCTTTAAAATTTCTGATTTTAATTACCTATTGCCCATTTCTTTTGAGCTTCTATGTCAAAAAGACCAGTTTAACCTATGGTTTCTTTCAAAGGAATGATCTGAATTCCTTTTGACCAGAGTTCATTTTTTTTGTCATTTATAATTAAAGTTGGCTTTGTAATGTATTATTTCTAGGTGTATAACAATATCTCTTGCACATTCAGAACATTCCTAGTCCCTCCACTTACTCATTTCCACAACCTACTCCTCCACTCATCTTCCATTTTCAAGAACTTTAAAATTACTTTATTAGAACATAATATTTTAGCTTTACACATTTCCCTCCACCTTCCCTAACCCTTTTGTCTTCAGACACTTCAATGCCACTGCCCTTAATTGTCTTCCCAGCCTATCACCCCTACATTGATGACATTTCCCCTCTTTTATTCATTGTAAGCCTGAGTAAAATCAACTCAATTCTACACTATCCCCTACTCTTGATTATCCTATTGTTGACCTTTTTTGATCAAGCTTTGGAATATTCCCATCATCCACTGTCTGTTGTTCCTATTGACATATTGATGAAAGAATCTTGAGAAAATCACAAAATTATTTTGACTGGGTCTATTACGAATTTATTTTTCATAATCTCAAATGAGCCCTCACTGGGAAAGCAATTCTTTTATAATTTCCTAATTGAGTCACCTTAACACTCATCACAGTAATAACTTTTCCAAACCTCTACTTCCCTCCTCAAATCTCTTATAGTTCACTCTCCCCACATCGTCTCAACTGAGAACCTTGGCATATTTTATTGGAAAAAGTGAGCTTATTCACTAAGATTTCTCTTCCCATCCTCTCCATCTCATATCACTTAGAGACCTTTCTTCATTACTTCCCCCTTCACCTGTCTCACATGAAGAGGTGGCCCTTCTTATGTCCATCAATTGGGGAATGGCCGAATAAATTGTGGTATATGATGGTGATGGAATACTATTGTGCTGTAAAGAATGATAAACAGGATGATTTCAAAAAGAGCTGGAAAGACCTTCATGGACAGATGCAGAGTGAAATAACCAGAACCAGGAGAACATTGTATACAATAACAGCAATATTGAGGAATGATCAATTGTGTTAAACTTAGCTACTTTCAGCAATACAATAATTCAGGACAATTCTGAGGGACTCAGGACAAAGAATGCTATCCATCTCCAGAGAAAGAACTATTCAAGTCAGAATGCAGATGAAAGCACACAATTTTTCAAATGTTTATTAGGGTTTATGTTTCATCATTTTGGTTTTATAAGATTACTTACAAAAATGAAAATATGGAAAAATAAATTTTAAAAAAGAGGTGGGCCTTCCTGCTAAGGTAAATCCTTCTATATGCACAAGTAATGCCATTCCATCCTGTCCTCTAGCAGATTTTCCCCTCTATTATTTCTACTTTCTGATCTTCAAATTCTCCCTATCTAATATTACCTTTTCTACCAACATGTCATTCCATCCCTAGAAAACTCACTTGATCCACTCATTCTCACTAGCTAATATCCTTCATCTTCCCTCCCTTTTGTTTTTTTACTCCTTGAGATCATCTACAAAAAACTCAGTTTCCTTTTACTCTTTTAAAGGCCTGTACTCCGGCTTCTGACCTGACCATTCAATGGAAACTGCTGTCTCCTAAATTACCAGTGATAAGACTGTCAATTCTAATAATCTTTTTTTCAGTACTCATTTTTCTATACCTTTTCACAACTTGGACACTGTTGACTATCCTCTTCTCCTTTATACTCTTTTCTCTCTGGTTTCATGACACTGTTCTTTCCCGATTATTCCCCTTCTATCTATTTGCACTCCTCAGTCTCTTTCGCTCCTGATGTCCTTTGCTCATCTTGGTCATGACCACTAACCATAGGAATACTGAAAGGGCTTTTCTCTATATATACTTTTTCACTTCATGATTGTGACTGAGAAAATATGTTTTCAAGACTGTGAATTGCTAAAACTGTAAGTATAATTTTAGCATCTTGATTTTATATCAAAAATAAGTGGTCGCCATGGGAAAAATTCCCAAATACGAAATACCCAAGTCAGCTGGGTTTTATGGAGATTTTAATTAATATAAATCAAGGAATTAAGGAAAGGGAAAGAGACAGAGTACGAGGAAATAATAGGAAGGCTAGGGCCTAGGCCAATGGCCTAGGCCTTTTCTCTTTAAGAGAGAAATTAAGTCAGTCTTTAATCACTCACCACAAGATCTTTCCAAGCAAAACTCTAGTGTTCAGAGACCCTCCAATTCAGCTTCCAAAGCTGAATTAATTCGAACTACCTTGAACTGGTTCAGACAGCTCCTTTTAAAGAGAAATTTCTCTTGTGTCACCTCCCCTAAATTTTCACGTCTACCAATCACAGTAGATGCTTTTCCGAGGACAGCCCATTCTTAGTTTTTAGTTCTCACCTTCTCAGGGTAGATTATATCTTCTGAGTACTTCACAACTCTTTGCTAAGCTTGCCCCTTGCAAGTTGCCTGACCTTTTAGTGATTAATTTGACCTTCATAGGTACTTAACACCCTTTTAGATCTAAAAATTAGATCTAAAAATAGACCTAGCTTAAGGTTTTGGCCTCACTATAAGTATGAGTTAAGTACTTTTTCATTGTTCAGTAAGGAGTTTTATAACTTTATCTTCCCCTAGAGTATGCCTAAGTATGGGTGGAGTAATATAAAGTTCTCATATACATTCCTGATCAAGTACCTCCATTGTTTAAAATAAGGAATAACCTTAATCATAACCTTAAGATAATGTTCCAAGGTAGTCTGAGAAATTTTAAGATTCACATGATCTCATCAGCTCCCCTGAATTCAACAGTTATCTCCACGTAGATGATACTTAGATTCATTTATCCAGTCCTAATGGTTACTTGACTTCTAATCTTGCTCTTCTACTATTATTTATCTCAAACTGGATGTCCTGCATCAAAATTCAATAGATCCAAAATTAAACTCATTATCTCTTCTCTCAACCCTTCTCTCTTCCTAACTTCCCTGTGTCTATAAAGGGTGTCTCTATCTTCCTACTCACCCAGGTTTGAAACTGAGGACATCCTTAATACTTCACACTCAATCCCCACATCCAATCGATTGCCAAGTCCTCTCAATTCTACCTTTAAAACCTCTTCTATATGCTACCTTCATCTCTTCTGACCTTGTATCACCTTGGTATAAGCCTTCATCAAGTAACACCTGGACTATTACAATGGTCTGCAGATTGGTCACCTGGCTCAACTCTCTTCCCACTCAGCTATCAAAATGATTTTCCTAAAGGTACAGGGCTGACCATAACACATCCTTCCTGTCATTCTCAATAAAATTCAGTGCCTTCTTATTATCTCTGGAATTAAATAGAAAGTCTTCTGGCTTTTAAAGTCCTCCATAATCTGGATCTCTCCTCTCTTTCCAGTCTTCCTATACCTTACACCCTCCAAGTACTCATCAATCCAGGGACATTGGCCCTGAGCTATTTCTTACTCCAGACACTCTCTCTCCCTACTCTGGGTATTTTCACTGGCTGTCTTTCATGCTTGGAATTCTCTTCCTCCTGATCTCCACTAATAGAATCAATCTAGTTCTACTTGCAGCTATCCCACTGAAATTTCTGGAGGCTTCTTAAATTTATTATGAAGATTCCTCACTCCTGGAAGTTTTCAAGATAATTTTCTTTCCTTCATAACATTTTTTAACCGGATTCCTTTTCATGTTTGTTTGGTAATTCTTACAATTTTATCAGTCTATTACCTTTCTGTGTTTTTTTTTTGTTTGTTTTTGACAATTAGCCTTCACAGTCTAAAGCTGATTATGTTGATAGGATCAAATCCTGGGTAGGTAGGTGATACAATGGATAGAGCATAAAGTCCTTTGATAGGACCCATCCTTGTGAATTCCAATACTAGCTGTGTGACTCTGGGCAAGTCATTTAACCCTGTTTGCTTCAGGATCCTTATCTATAATATGAATCGAAGGAAATGGCAAACTATTCCAGTATTCTTGCCAAGAAAACTTTAAATGGGGTTAGATATGACTGTAAAAACAACTGAAGACAAAGGATCAAATCAGGTCTGCCATTTTTAGTTTTTATTTTTCTGTTTCCTTAACTTTTGTGCTAGATGTCATGTACTATAGTTCTGAACAAGAGCCAGAGTCCCATGATATGTAAAGCTGTCTATGTTATACAGAGCTTGGAGCTGTGTTGGGTCCCAGGGTACACAAAATTGGACTGTCCAGTTTGGAGACATTGGGTGGAGTTCATACAACAGGGCTTAGGCTGAACCTGGGGACAGGCCATTGCAGAGATGGCTCTTCAAATCCCAAACTGCATACACTGGTTCAGGCTGATCAGGAAGCATTTGGTGAAAGCTTTGCTCTGCATTGAAGAATTAGCTATTATGGAGCTGAGTACAGGGGGATAAACTCATCTTAATTGCTTTACTTTTCTGTAAAAAAAATTTGGATGGTGGAATAGCATTCTGGATTCTTCTTCCTTCTCAGGAATACTTTAAGCCTCTAAGAAATAGTCCATTCTCTTCAGTGTCTGATTTAGATCATTATATTCCCAATTTTGTCCTGACAACTTTGCTTATTGTATGTTTTTCTTTACAAATTTCAACAGGTTGTGCTCAGTAAAGTTTTTATCTTAAAGTAATTAAAGTTGTGCTCCAAATTCTAAATTAGGAAATTGCTTTGAATTGCAGGAAATTGCTCATGACCTTAATTAATGAGTCATGTTCTGTTGTGCACAATTCACTGTGAGACATCACTATGGTAACCACAGGTTGTTGCAGGTGGTGATGCCAGTGACTCAATAGGTGACATTTTCTTGCAAATTAATAATAAACCAGTGCTTTAACATAATGCTGGTCAAGAACTTTGCTAATGGTTGTCTTTAGCTTTCAGGTAGCACATAAAATGAATATCTGCTAGCATTTTTTAGTATTAATATTTATTGCGTTTTGCAAGAGTACATGTACTATAAATTTGTCGAAAAATGTACAAAAAAATTTTCAAAAAGACAAGTTCTGTCTTAAGGTAAGACAACTAACTCTGAAAACAGACATATACCAACAACAAAAAAAGTCAAATAGAGATGCTTTTCCAAATTTAAGAATGAGTGATAGTTTGGTATAGTAGAAACAGCACTGGACTAGGATGCCAAACAACTTGGTTCTGTTACTTCATGACCTAGACAAGTCAGTTCACACTTCTCTAGGTCTCAATTTTCCCATGTATAACAGGAATACATTGAGTTTGATGATGTTACTCAGTTCCGGGTTATGTGATTCTCTAGAATAAGGGAGAAAAAAAACAATCAATATTCATTTTTAAAGGCTTCCTTTTCTAATATTAATTATTTTAGTCATAAATGGAGTAGTAGCACAGGGTAGGATTGCAGGACTACAATTATTTCTACCATTTCTCTTAAATTGGTAGTTTTCCAAAATTTATCTTGCTAGTTCTATCTTCATCCAAATTCCAATCCCAAAACTCCAGATACTTATTAAAAATTTGTAGTGGAATATCTTTTCAGTCAATCTCAGGCTCAAAATACTAAGAATAGTACCCATCATTTTCCTACCAGACAGCTCCTCTTCTCAATGGCACTAGCTTATATACCCAATAAATTGAGATGTAAATCTTTCAGTCAATTTGTATAGAGACCAAGTTTCTCAGCTTTATTCATTTTTTTCCCCCATTCCTACTGATGCCAACCTAAGTCAATTCTAATTCAGGTCTTCATGGACTCATATTTAGCTTACTTCAAAATTCTTTTTACTGACCTGCCCAATTAATTTCTTCCTTAATATTCATTCATTGTTAAACACATTCTGTTGCTTTTATCTGCTATTCCCTTGTAAAAATCTGACCAATGGCTTTCTATTTCCTACCAAAGCCTGCATTCCTGGTTTTCAGGGTCTTCAACAGTTGGCATTACCCTATCTAGCTATCTATCTATTATCCCACATTTCTCAATATTCTCCAGCAGATTTATCTTCACAGTCCATAACTGACCACAAGGGTTAAGAGAAAAAAATATATCACTGGGCTTATTGTTTGACTATAAAACAAAAGCATTTGAGTAGAGCAAAATGTCACTTTAAAGGCTCTGCTCCAGGTATATTAAAGTCCTTTAATATGTGCTAAGAGAAAAAAAAAACTGTTCTGTAATCCTCTGATCATTACTACTGAGTAAGGCTTAAAAAATGGAGACCGCTAGCCAAAGGCCATGGACATTGAAAGAAAGGATGTTCAGAGCAGTACAAATGGAAGAGACAATCCCCTATAGATGGTGAGATTTCCCAGATACTTCTATTTGCAAACACTATGATGAATGCATCAAAGCTTTGCAACATTTTGCAGCTTACTAAATGAGATCCCCTACTGGTCAAAAGAATTTGGCCTAACACAAAGAGAATCAAGGATATTTATTTTCATGAAAACATGTATTGCATAAAAGCACTGATATAACCTATATCAGATTATTTACTACCTCAGGGAAAAGGGGAGGGAGAGAATTTGAAAAGAAAAATGACAGAAAAAACATTTGTCAAAAATAGTATCCACATGACACTGAAAAAAAAATAAATTTCGATAAAAAAAATAATACCTACTTTCCAGACTTGTATAGTAAGACAGACAATCCATTGAACTGATCCATTATCATATATATTTTAGAAATACATTATAAACAAAGAAGGGGAAGGGAATGATCATTTATACAGCACCTACTACACTCCAGGCAATATGCTAAGCACTTTACAAACCTATCTCATTTAATCCTCACAAAAACACTGTAAGGTAGGTACTGTTATTATCCTCATTATATAGCTGTGGAAACTGAGGCAAAAAGCAGGTAAGTGACATGTCCAGGATGTGAAGAGTGAATCAAACTTTCTTTGCTTATCAATCAGCAACTTTTAAGTAAATCAATTAAAAACTTAAGCACCCAGACTTAACACTAAGAAGAAGTGTTTACAAGTCACTTGCTAAAGTGGGTGACAACTCCAGAGGCGATTGACTACCCCCTGGGCAGTGCTAAGCAAATTGAAAGACTGTAATTGGTTCCAGTAAAGTGTACACAGGGACAAGGCATGACATGGAAAAAGGACTATAAAAAGTCCTGAACTTCCTGTTCAGGCATCTTGGGCTGGTGATTTGGCTACTGGAGGTGGCTTTGGACTTGACCTTTGGCTTGGACCTTGACTTTGGCTCTTGGACTGCTTCTTGGAGGAATGCTCCTGGATCTTCTCCTTAGGACTTCTTCTTGGGTGAGTGAGTAGCTGGTCTTCATTTCCTGGCTTCTGGAGACATTAGTTCCAGAGAGGTCTTCCTTTCCCAGAGGAGGCTGCATAGGACACTACTGGGTCCTCTGGCTGAGGGTTAATGAGCCCTGCCAGGGCTGAGCTGGACACCGGAGCAACATTTAGTGTGACAGTCTGGACATTTTCTCTACCCTCTTATATTTCTCTACTTTCACTCTTTCCACCTCTTTGTAAATAAACGCTACTAGAAGTCATTCTGACTTGAGCTATAATATTTTAAATCGGTGACCACAATATTACCTTAGAATCCTCATATTTTAGTCAAACCCTAAATTTAATTTCTTACAAGGGTCACAAAGCTAATAAGTACTAACATTAGATTTAAACTTGGGTCTTATTAAACTGTGTTCAGAATTGAGGAAGAGAAAGAGAAAGGACTGAAATGCTTTAAGGAATATGCCTAGTATTTTCAGGAAGAAGTCCTGGATGGTTGAAACAAAAAAAAAACAAAACTTTTCTTAATAGCTAATATGTTTCTATTGATATTATGGCTGCAAAAAAAAAAAAGCAAAACAAATGGCAAATGATATGGAAGAAGCAGTATAAAATTTTTAAAAGATGGATGTCTGACAAAGGGAATACTTGTCACATAACAAAAATTATATATAACAGATGTATAATCTACATTTTAAATAGATTTCAATTTAATAACTGGTTTTGTTTTTTTAAACCCTTACCTTCTGTCTTGGAATCAATATTTAGTAGGGGTTCCAAGGCAGAAGAATGGTAAGGGCTAGGCAATGGGGGTTAAGTGACTTGCCCAGGTTCACATAGCCAGGAAGTGTCTGAGGCCATGTTTAAACCCAGGACCTCCTGTCTCTAAGTCTGGCTCTCAATCCACTGAACTACCCAGCTGCCCCCAGTAACTAACTGTTTTAAGATTTAGAAAAAGGCTCCCAGCATATTCAGTAGACTTACTACCCAAAATGAGAAATGAGAAAGAATGAAAAAAATTTAACAGGATAAAGAGGAAATAGGTTGCAATCTAGAAATACAGAGAATACTCATCACTGAAATTACAGATTCACTAACATATTTAAATATTACTCAATTTTTTCTGTCAGTTATGATTTAGCTAATAATAGTACTAACAACAAAAATGTTATTAACACTAGTCTCATGAAAAGAATGATCATTAATTTATCAAACCAAAATAGAAAATAACACAGAAGTTTGGTTTAAACCACTCTTAAAAGAGGACATACACATTATGTAAAATATACAGATTAATACAATGTTGGGAGAAAAGTAACAATTTTTCATGTGCTATCTCTAACATCAAAAGTTCCTCTTGCAAACACTGTATTCTTTTGGTTATTGAAAGGCAGTGGCTGCAAAGTGAAATAGTGGTTATATAGCAAACTAATGTTTAGAGGGGAATTTTTTAGGGATACTCAAAATAAACACCAAATTAAGGTGATTAAAAAAATAGCTCTAGGGAAAGCCCTAATATGTAATTAAGGTTTTTCTTCTTTTAAGCAGAGTCTGTAATGTTATTTTTAGAGCATACCACATTATATATAACAAATAATTACATACCAAAAATCAGCAGATATCTCAAATGTTATTTCACAACAGCCACTATATGCTTCTTCTTCTCTGGCACAAATGGTATAGACCCAGGTTTGCTATGTTTGATACGATTCATTTCCCTAGAAAAAAAGAAAATATGCAAAATGTACATGAGATAATGAAAACAATCATCTAATCAAGGTATAATTTTATAAAACATATTCTTTCATTGGAAAGCCAATTGAAAAAAAAATCACAATCCAGAATAGAACTAAGTAGCCAATATTTTAATATTCTTCTCCGCCAAACATTTTTTATAAATAGAAATGCCCCATTCTAAAGACCTTAGATAATTTAAAATCTCCATTCCAAACTCCCAAGACCATATAGCATTACAGTCTACTTCATGTGATTCTTTTAGGTATCTTGGTCTAAAGATACAGCATACCACATGAACCTTGTACTTTTAACAATTAAAAGAATTACAAACACAAGGACTTCCCAGGAAAAATGCCTGCTCTGATTAAGTGATCTCAAATTGGGATGAACTGAGTTGCACTTCAGCTCATAACAAATACTACAAGGATATGGAAAAAGAGCTGCATCTTTATAAGATTTTCTCTTTTGTAAATGAAAGACTTTTGAAAATTCTTACCAGGAAAAACGCCTCAAATTCAATTAGATTAGAAAGGATTTTGTTATTTTCCATTTGTAGCAGTTAGGAATTTGAATAATATAAGCAGAAACAAAGTATTTTTTGTGAAATAGTTCACTCTGAATTACTTTATCAACTCTAAATCAGGCATATATTCTTATGAACTATCATTTTTTAAATAACTCTAAGGCCACTAATGGTTCCATGTGTATCAGGATAGCTAAATGTAGAATGATGGGACCTTTCTTTTCTTTTCAAACCAACAGAAACACTAATGGGTAACAGCACAAGAATTGATCACTTCAGAGACAATTTATGGAATTATGTGCCACTTCTTTCTTATGTTTTGTTTTATTTTGTGAGAGAGAAGAAAGGATGCCAATAGTATAATAATATCAAACATACTTCCGCTGACGAGCTTGTTTCATGATGCGTTGCTCCTTAATTTGGCCATAGATGGTCTTAGGCAAATGACGATGTCGAGCTATGCGACTTATCTGAGGATGGTATTTGAACTTCTCCTTCAACTTCAGGTTATAATTAAAGGCTGCCTTTTCTCTTGATGTAAGCTTAAAAAAAATTATGGTGTCATGGTTAATTTTACGATACTGATAGTCAAGATTCATCTTTTCGTAAAAATTCAACCACAAAATTCTTTATAACTACTCCAAATCACTACTCTTGAAGGAGTGTTGTTATAAACTATAAATTTTGTGAAAATGTAATCATTCCTCCATTAATTTCATGAATTTCAGAAATATGCTCCTAAAAAAATTGGGGGCCAATATAATTTAAGAAAACAGACAAAAAAATGTTTTACAAGAGTCAGATTTTTAAAACTGCATTAACAAACATTAACATAGCACTTATCACGTGTGGTAGCTGGGGAGACCACAGAGTGGTCCTTGGTGATCACCCTTGCATGACCTTTTTCATCAATGTCCCTTACCTATGAATTGACATGATTATTATTCCCCCTAGTCTGAAAAGAAATAATGCAAGAGCAAAACACATGTACCCTTATTCCCCAAAACATCACCAAAAGATCAGACCCTCAAACCTAATCCTAAAAGACTATCATGGGTTAACTTTTACTTAGGTACATAATTCCCAGCAAAACTGCAGCTACAGGACAAGCCCAAAACTTTCTCATGAAGCCAGCACACAGATCAATCACAGAGGCCCAAGTGATAAGTACAAGTACATCAAGCAGCTTCAGTATGCCTCAGTGAATCAGTAACTCCCTAGAAGCCAACAGTCTAAATTTGAATTGTGTTCCCAGACTGCTCAGTCCCTATGGTATGACTGTTGAATTGTCTTCTAAGAACTGCTGATTAACCATTTTATTAAAAGCAATATGTAATCTTCCTTGATTGCTTATAAGCTCAAAACTTCTCACAGAGTAATGAGAAAATTAAGCCACCTATGACGAAATCATTTATCTTGTGTGCAACCTTTATTCTGTCTGTAATCACAATACAAAAATATAGAATGTTAATCAGGTGATTTGTTAAAAGTTAATGTTAACTTTTTAAGTTAACTTTTCCAATTATCTCTCTTTGTTTTTTTATACCTGCATGCCAAGAATATGGATATAAAAATAAATCCCAAGCCTGGGAATGTTGGAGCAGCTGAGATGCAAAGCAATCCCATGGTCGTTGTGATTAACCTGTCTTCCGTTTGTTATTTATTTTATTTTATTTTATTTATTTTGACTGATCGTTCGCCACCTGTTGAAAACCCTGGAGTTGCAAGTGAGGCTGGACCCTGACCGCGGCAAGCATTCAGTAAAACAGAAGTCAAATCAGCAGTAAAACAATTGGAAAATGAAATGAGGTCTCTTACCACACCCAATTTTTCAGAAGCATTGGCTTTCCAGAGTCGAATATTCATTTCATCTGATCCACACAAAATGTATTTGTTGTCAGATGTCCATTTCACAGAGATAACATGCTGCATTCTCTTTGTGTGATATACTTCTCTATTTAAAAAATAAAAAGCCCATCAAAACCTGTATAACTCTATGGATTTTTTCTTTAATACCATAGCATTACTTTTCAAGTATTTGAATTGGCTTAAAACTAAAAGTATGCTGTTGATTTACATGTGTGGAAAAAAAAGTGAGTCACAAAAGCACCCAGTAGATTGAGTTAAGAATGATTCAGTAAATGAAGCTAAATATCTTACTTATTTGGAAATGTTGTGAAACACATGATTAATAAAATTCACTGAAATACTATACTGGGAAGTGTCATGAACAACATTAAGAAGAAAATTAAAATAAGTCCAGAGGAATTAGAAAAGGGAAGGTTTAAAAGGGTGGGAAGAGAGGAGAAACCCAAGAATCCAAGACTCAAAAAGTACAAAATGGAAAGGATAAAATTATCCAGGGGGAAAGGAAAAGCATAAAAGAACTGAGTCCTTTTACAAATGCAACCACAAACCTGTTCCTTTACAGTCTCAAAAAAATAAGAGGGGCTGGAGGGAATAGTGGGGAAAAGTACTTGGCACAAAGAATGATCTGAATTTAAACTACAGGTCTGACATTAACTTTGGGCATGTCATTTAACTAGTTTCAGTTTCCTCATCTGTAAAATGGGGATATCTGTCAGGTGGGGAAGATCAACTGAAATAACCAGGTACACAATACTTTGCAAACCTAAAAGTCAATGGAAGCTATTATTTGTCAACTCCAGTGAAATTATTTCCAGGCTCCTGATTACTGAAAACTCACATAAAAGTTTGAAGGAAATTTCCACACTAGAAAGAGAAAGATTATAAGTGTCCTAATGCAGTGTCCCCTATATATAATAACCAATGAGTTCCAGAACAAGCTGTCCCAATCTTATTTTTCAGCTTTTCAAGATTTACCCCCAGTCAAGAAAGGCACTCAGGTACTTTTCTTCAACAGCAATAAGACAGAGTGAGGTTTAAATGGCAGGAGATTGAACCAGTCTTTAAAAATAATGTTATCAGTGTATTTATGGTTTTATTTTGGGATTTTGGTTATGTATGACTGTGCTCTTACAACAATGACCAAAATGGAAGTAGTTTGTGTATGACAATAAAAATAACATAAAAAAATAAGAATAATATAAATTACTTATACATAATGGTGATATAATTCCAGATTTCCTTGCTCGACTGAGCTCTAAAGGAGGAAATTCCCTCTCCCAAGTGAGGTCAAAAGCTGATCTGTAATTTACATATTTGGAGAGTGCCTGGGGCACTAAGAAATTAAATGACTAACTCAGGGTTGTATGTGCCAGAGAAAGAATTTGAACATTGTTCCTGACTATCAAATGCAACTTTTTTTTTTACTAAAAAGTAGATCAACAGACTGTCTTTTTATGATATATAATTTCAAAATTCTTAATTTGCATGTTTCTTATGCTTGAATGTCTATTAATTCAACAGATTACATACTACATGCAAGGCATATAATACTTGAACTATAATAAAGTTCATAAAAATATTCTAATGTATCCTTATGGAGATAAAAAAAAAACCCTTAAACTTAATAGGTTTTCTATATACAATCAAATGAAATAATTGCCTTGTAAGAATTCTATTGATCTAGTAATCTGCTTAGTAAAACACTGAATGAAATCCAAATAGAATTGTTTTCAAGTATTGATTCTATGTAGCATTTAAAAATATTTATGTCCTCAAGAATTTATCTCAAAAATCTAGTTCCTCCAATAAAGATTTTGCTTTTTGAAGGTCATTTCAAAGAAAAATTTACTTATTGTTATCTTAAAAAGCTATTTTCATAGGATATAATAGACTTTTAGGAATGAAAGGAGCCTGTAAGATTCAGGGATAGAAACTCTATAGCCCTTAAGCATACCTGCTTTTGATTATAGTATGTATTACCTGGATTAGCAAAATGGTTCAGATGTCTCTGGGATATTATATTACAAATATTAGTTGTTAAAATGGCCTTTTCCATAAATAGTGGCTCAAGCAACCTCCCCCTTATTGCTCTATATGGGATTTAAAAAAACACACACCAAAGTCTGAATGATGGCAAATGCAACAGAAACAACTAAGAATATCAAGATGGTTAAAGGAATAAAATATAGAAGAAATGTAACATTTTTATGATTTGCCTGTATTACTGCATTATGGGAAAAACAATCAATTTTTTATTCATTGTATGTAATTTTCACTCTTTCCTATGAAAGTTCAAGTACTATAGTTTTTCACTTCTTCCCTTCCCCTTCCACACACATATACATACATACATACATACATACATACATACATACATACATACATACATACATACATATGGATCAGAAGCAATGGAAAAATTGAAATTTGAAGAAAATGCTTCAGAAGAAGGACAGATGGAACCCCAGATAACATTGGGGGATGGGATGGAATTCTCCAGCAGGTTTATAAGGCAGTTGGGGGAAAACCAAGAGGTTCTTGGCTTGGGCTCCTTGAGCTGAGGAAGGAGAACTACCTTGGCTGTGAAGATACAAAAATCTCTCAATCCTTTTTACCTGAGCAGCAGAAGACCTTATCTCTCAACTGGTAGCAAATTTTTAAGATAAGAACTCTCTTTTTCCCTTAAGGGAACCCAGAGTTTATTTCTAAAGAAGATTCCCTGGTGCAAACCTTCAAGATCTGTATAGAAAAATTAGCTAGGGATTTTCCTTTTCCCCCTGTCCTTCATTACCCTTTATATCTAAATAAATTAGACATCTTGATTTTAATAGAAACTTGAATCAGATTCCATGTATTAGGAGGGGAACTTCAAAAAACCCATCATTTCAAGAAGGAGGTTGAGGGAAAATCTGATTTACCCTTTTAGTCTAGTCAGACTGACTCCATTGGTCAACAGCTCTCTTGGGGAACGGGAAGGAAGGAAGGAAATGTCACATTGTATTCAATCCCCAAGTAGCTGAACTTTGGTTCCTCTTTCAAAGTTCCCCACTAATACAATTTTGGCACCCCAGGAAAAAACCCAGAATCCATCCCAGGCAACTGAAAGGAGTGTTGACAGTTGGAATCCCTAAACAAAGGTAGTAATTTTGAGGGGGTCAAGGACAGAGGAATTTTTAAGAGAAGAACAAGATGTTGCAAATACTTTTCTGTGCTTATGGCAATAGTAATATACTGGACATATTGTATCATCTACAACACCGTAACGTCTGTAATTATGGACACAGTGGAATTGATTGCTAACTCGACATTTTCTCTAATGATGATACCGTTTACTAATTCTGTAGTTTGGCAGGTGGTGACTCAAATATACCTGATCCTTACGGCTACCATTCAAATCCTCTCTTATCTGAAATCTGTTTTGAGGATGCTTTCACCAAGAAAATCTGCACAAATACTAGTTTTAGATAACAAATTAGAAGACCTTGTCAAGGAGATATGTAATAACTATCTGGCAAACAAAGATAAGGACAATGTTAGTGAGATGGGGACTGCTGAAACAAATAAGGATAAAGTTGAGGACAAAGTTAGTCCAGGCAATCCCAAGGCCCAGAAAAGTGAAATGATTTATCCAGTCACTACCCAGGAGAAATAGGCTTAGAGGGTTATCTCAATATAGAAAGCTATAGGAAGTGAAACTCTGGTCCAAACATATAAATACAAGATGGACAAAGCCAAAGAAAAAATAATTTTATAACTGATGCCAAGAGGAATTTATAATATTTCAGGTTAGTGCTTACAAGGCCTTCAAAAGGATCAAGATATAAGATACAAAAATAAGTCTAATAAGGAAAAACAATTTTAAAAATCTTGATTCTTAAATTCTTATATCAATTTGAAAAGCACGCCCACACATTTGACAACATCCACAAAAGTAGGATAAGAAGAGTTAATGACTGGGGAAAAAAACCCTTTGCATCAAATGTCTCTGATGTTTGATATCCCAAATATGTAAGAAAATAACAAATATTCATGACCATGAGCCATTTCACAATGGATAGCAGATCAAAGTATTCATGAATTCTGGGCAAGATGGCTGCCTGAATCCAGCTCCCTAACACTGTAAAAATGAGATTTGAACCTCAGACTTCAATTCCCAGAAGTCCTTGGTAGTTCCCAGAATTCCCTAAAATCTCACCCTGAGTCCTCACCTGAGTGTGAGAACACAATTTGTATTTAAACTGACTCCACCTACTTCAGCTCTCTCAGCTTCCGTTTCTATGCACACAGGGCTCTCTACCTAGCAGGCAAGATGTAGGTTGCCCGTGCTTTCTTATTTTGTATTTTCTTTATTTCTTAATCTTTAATAAACCTCAGAAATATAATACTTTTAGCAGAGAAACCAATTTTAACTGTTATAACACCTACTATAGAGAAAACTTGAAGGGCACACAAGACCAAGAAAACCAATGAAAAAATCAGAATGATTTATTTTATCTCAGACCTGCATAGTCAGTCAGCAATCCCCAACAACAGGAGAGGGGATCACTGGCAAAGTCATCACTAGTCTGGCAAAAAAGCCCACAGAGAAGGACAAAAGACCTATCTAACCTATAAGATTTCTGTTTGAAGGAATCAAGAAAGAATGGCCCCTCCAATAAAGCAGAAAGGAACAGCAGTGACCAATATAAGTACAGCACAGATTGAGGGCATTCCAGAACTCTTAGGCCCAAGAAACGTGTCCTGAAACACCATTAGGGGTTTTGCAGATTCAATGCTGAAAGATCCAAGGGGGGCCTAACCACAAGAGGAGGAAAGGTCTGAGGATGAGAACTAACAAAGTTAGCAACCTTATCTAAAAAAGTTCATCAGCTGAATCTGGCACAAAGCCCCAGTTTAGGAACTGAAACCAAAGAAGATACTAATTAGTATAAAAATTTACTGCAAATCTAGAGAGCCTACCTTTTTAAAGAGTCTCAAAAGAAAAAAAATACATTTCTTACAAGGACTACATGAAAACCTAAAAGAAAAAAACATGAGAAGATGAATGCTAAAGTAAAAAATCTAGAGGAAAGAAGTAGGAGAACAAGTATTTTACAAAAGAAAATGGTGAACTTTATGCAAGTAGCAAGATTCCCTAAAAACTAGAAAAAGCCAAACAGAAATCAATGACTCCATAAAACAACAAGAAATATTAGAACAAAAGCAAAATATTTTTTAAAATAGGATAAAATACATGATCTCAAAAACAACTGACATAAAAAACAGGTCAAAGAGAGAATTTATGTATCACTGGACTCCCTAAAAAATAAATAATAATAATAAAAGGCTTGGATACCATTTAAAGAAATCACAAATGAAAAACCTGCCAAATCAACAACCTGATGGCAAAGTGAAGACAGAAAGAATCCACTGATCACCTCATAAAAATAAACTACAAAAGAAAAAGTCCAAAGATTTAATGGTACAGTTAAAACCCAGAGCTCGCATATCAAAATAATTAATCCTGTAAACATCCAGAAATAATAGTTCAAGTACAAAGAATCACAGTCACAAACTCATAAAATCTATTTGCTTCTTCAATAAATGAGGAGATACTGAGATATATCTACAACCAAAAATAATTTATAGTATAAAGCTGAGTATAAGGGGATAGATTTACCTTTAGTAGAAGAGAACTTGCAAATATTTCTGATAAAAAAAAAGTAAGTACTTTGAAATACAAACATAAGAGTCCAAACTAACTTAGAAAGGTAAAATTTATTTGAACAATTGTAAGTAGCTATGTGTTATAATATTAACATTCTAATAGGAGAAGAAAAAAATAAGTATTTCATCAAAACCTTAATGTCTTCAAAGAGTACCAAAGAAGGAAAATAGGAAAAAGAGATCCCAAGGGAGGATTGGTTCCATTCAGAGAGAAAGAAGAGCAAAAAAAAAAAAACAAACAAAAAAAACCACACTATTATAAAGAAAGAGACAAAATTTGCTTATAATTGGTATGAACAGAGGCATCATATGAGCCTTTTACTCTTAAGTGAAATGGACAGAGGAAGGAGTTAAAAGGGAAGATTAAATCAAGGAGGCAATAAGTCACAAGCAAAATAAAACTCCTGATTTGAAATGAGTTTTAAAAAATCCTCTAGAATAAGATTATCATTAAATATTCCAAAATGATTATTTTGGATTTATTCTGACACAATTTTTCACATGAAATTCAATATTTCATTTTATTATTTTTTAACAATTACATGCAATAAAAAATCTTCATTCAAGTTTTCCTAAGTTAATATGATTGATCTTATCTCCTCTCATCTCCCTCTCTCTCTCTTCCCTTCCCCCTCCCAGTGCTGACAGGGATTCAATCTGGATTATATATGTATTATCAAACAAAACATATTTCCATAGTCTTCATTTTAGTGAGTAATCTTATAAGACCAAAACCACAAAATATAAACCCAGATACACAACTGAAAAATCAGTTGCTTTCATTTGTATTCTGATTCTCAATAGTTCTTTCTCTGGAGGTGGATAGAATTCTTTGTCATAAATCCCTCAGATTTGTTCTGGATTTTTGTATTGCTGATAATAGCTAAGTCTACCACAGTAGATCATTCCATAATATTACTGTTACAATATGTGCTGTGTACAATGTTTTCCTGGTTCTGCTTATTGAATTCACTGTTTCAATCCAAAAAGGTCCACCTCTTTCTAAAATCATCCTATCCGTCATTTCTTATAGCACAATAGTATTTCATCACTATCAATTTGTTTAGTCATTCCCCAACTGATGGACATCCCTTAATTTCCAATCCTTTGCCACCACAAAAAGAAAAGCTATAAATATTTTTGTACAAGCAGGTTCTTCCCTATTTTTTCTTCATCTCTTTGGGATAAAGATCTAAGGGTATTGATGCATTCTTTTAAAAACCCTTTGGGCATAATTACAAATTGGCTTCCAGAATGGCTGGATCACTTCACAATTCCACCAGCAATGCATTATCATCACAATTTTGCCACATCTACTCCAACATTTATCATTTTCCTTTAATGTCATTGGCCAATCAGATAGGAATGAGGTAGTATCTCAGAGTTATTTTAATTTGCATTTGTCTAACTTAGAGTGATTTAAAACATTTTATATGATTAATGATAGCTTTGATTTCTTAATCTGAAAACTGTCTATCCTTTGACTATTTGTCAATTGGGGAATGATTTGTATTCTCATAAATTGTACTTAGTTCTTTACATATTTGAAAAATGAGACCTTTATCAGATAAATTTGTTATAAAATTTTCCCCCCACTTTGTGGTTTTCCTCCTAATCTTGGTTGCATTGGTTTTGTTTGTACAAAACCTTTTCAATTTAATATAATTAAAATTATTCATTTTACAAATTGTAATGTTCTCTAAATCTTGTTCTTCCCTTCTCCATCAATTTAACAGGTAAACCCATTTTGACCTTATTTTGGTATATAGGGTATAAGATATTGATCTATACCTAATTTTTTGCCATACTATTTTCCAATTTTCTCAGCAGTTTTTGTCAAATGGTGAGTCTCATCCCAAAAGCTGGGATATTGGAGTTTTTGAAACACTGGATTGCATTTCACTGCTGAATAGTAAAATACTTTTCAGAAAAAAACATTATTGGATTGTAAGAAATGATGAGAT
Source organism: Monodelphis domestica (assembly GCF_027887165.1). Classification (NCBI taxonomy): domain Eukaryota; kingdom Metazoa; phylum Chordata; class Mammalia; order Didelphimorphia; family Didelphidae; genus Monodelphis; species Monodelphis domestica. The sequence goes on from NC_077229.1 coordinate 166,035,654, forward strand.
AGTTTCAGAGAATTCTAGTTAGTAGGAAATGATGCTGAATAAAGTGAGTAGAATTAGAACAGCTTATACAAGGAAGCATTGTTAAAAAAAACTTCAAAAGACTTAAAAGTCTCTTTCTCTCTGTCTCTCTCACCAAAGAATACTATGAAGAAAGGAACCCTTTATGAAGAAGCCTAAAATTCAAAGAACTTTTATACAAATGGCTTGATTTAATTGCACACAGAGGAAAATTAAGAACTGTGCCCTTAAAAACATAGATCAAGGATGTTTTTGTTGGGCAAACAAGGTAATGAACCACAGAAGCATGTAAACAAAAAGGTCTCTAAATTTGAAGAGTAGGAACAAATTCCTGCCAAATAACCTCTCAAAGTCTTCTATATCTCTAAAGAGCTATGAAAAATACATTCTCTTTAGGAAGTTTTTTATCTTTTCAGATCTCTCTCCTAAAATCAAATAAAAATTATAGGTATAGTACAATATTTCAGCTCTTTTGTTGATGTCAATCACTTCTATTTTCTCAAAGTTTGGTCACTGAGCTATCTCTTATGCTGTATAATTAATACTACTAAATAAACAAAAATTTCTAAGAATTTAGATTAAGAGCCATTTAAAATTCTGTCAATAGTGAGAAAAATTATCATAAAACACCTAATAGCTCATGTAAAGAGTAGCCTTTAAGCCACACGCTAGGAGAAAATTTATTTATCTAGGATCTCCATAATTTAAAGAAGATGAAAAGGTTTATTATGCAATGATGTTTAAAACAAATGTAGGATTAAAAAAAACTAAGTTCTCTGGTACAGCAAAAAAAATCATATATTCTACTTAATGAAAGGGACTGGTCTGGTAAAGATTCCTGGAACCTGCTTTGGTGCTGGTAGGTGCAACACACAAAAAAAGAGAATAGGTGAGTATTTTTACATTCAAAGTATATGTTCTGAACATGAGCTAAATAAAACCATCAAAAATAAAAACAAGATAAAGGTCCCCTCTGACAGAGAATTCAGCAATTTATTGACACTTACCTGCTATGAATTTGGTCTACAGGGAAGATTCGAATAGATTTGTCAAAACTAGCAGACACAAATTCTTTCCCTGTAGGTGAGTAATCCACATCAAGGACTGCAGATACATGATCCATATGTACTTTCACAGGTTCATCAAGGGAACGCATATCAAATGTATATAAGCTGTAAAAGATTTAAGTAAAACTTCATACAAGTTTTCAAAAAATAAAAATATTTGGCATTAAGTAACTCCTGTATATAATACTCTGAAGTGTCATTATTTAACTATCATTACTTATATCCTACATATTGATGTGATTAGTTTGCTTTATTTCTAAATAGATTGGGGGAGAGGAGAGAACAATGGGGGGGGGGGGGGAGGAGGAAGGATGGAAAAGTATTTTTTTCCAAAATGTACACCACTAATTAACATTCACTTACCACACTGGCTAAAATGTGATCTTCCCAGAATTTGTAAGAGTTGAAAGTGACCTCAGCCCATACTTGACCAAGAATAATACCTTCTCTACCACCTACATAACTGATCTTTTCTGCAATTTCTGCTTGAAAACCTCTAGTGAAAAGGAACATATTCCACTTTAGGATAATTCTAATTAGGAAGTAGGTTCTGACAAGAAGTCTTAATTTGTTTCTTTGGAACTTTTATCCATAGCTTCTGGTTCTGTCCTCTGGGACCAAGCTAAACAACTACAGTCTTTTCTTTATATAACTAACAGTCCTTCAAATACCTGAAGGGAGCTATATGTCTATGATGGCTAAAGTCTTCTTAAAATTAAATATCCAGTTCCCTTGACATATCATTATATAGCATATACTCAAGGTTCTCCTTTAGACCCTCTCTGGCCTTCGTAAAATGTGTCACCCAGAACTGAACACAATATTGTACAACTAGGACAGAGTAGCCTATGATAGAAGTAACTCTTTGGTCTGCTATATCAAACTTAATTTGTACTGAACTTGCAGTCAACTGAAATCTCCAGAACTTTTTCATACAAAATATTTGTCTGTATCACTTCACAAGACACAAGACTTCACAACCACCAAGTAGTACCAAACTCCTGGAGCCCAGCACAAAGTGTCCATAAAACAAATCCTATTTACAAAGTGTCAGAAGAACTAGAGATCCAAAGATGCTAGAAACTGAAAAAAGAAAATGCCTATTGTTGCTGGGCCATTAAAGATTAGAATATGCTCAAAATTCTGAAGAACAGATCATTAGTGTTTTACTGATTTAGATGTACAAAATGATTAAGAATAACAGTCAATTGGCTCCATCCAATGACTATCACATTCCTCTGTCCTATTCTCTTACTCCCTCTTATTCAGAGTTGACTCTGAAACCTAAGTGAAAATGCCCTTGCTTTGACCCTGAGAAAAAAACAGCAATAAGTTGTTTGTAGAGAACAGAAGAGAACAGTTTGGTTATTCTCCATACATGCTCAGTAGCTGCTAGCAAAATAAAATCTCTACAAATGTTTTCCCTGAAACTATTTTAGTATTGAGAATCACAAAGTGATTTTCTTAAAGCACAGGTCTGACTATGCCATCCCCCTATTCAATAAATTCTAGTGGCTCCCCACCACCTCAAGGATCAAATATAAAATTCTGTTTGGCATTCAAAGCCCTTCACCAGTTGTCCCTTACTACCCTTCCAGGTACCTTATACTTTACTCTCTTCTACATACTCTACAAATCAGATATATTGGGCTTTTTGCTGTTCTTAAATGATAGTTTATATCTAAACTATGTTCCTTTTCACTGGGTGTTCCACTAAGCCTAGAATATACTCTCTCCCCCACTTTTACTCCTTTTTCCAAAGGTCTTCAGTCCCCACTGTTCCACTCCCAGTATTCTCCCCTGACATTAGCTTCCATTACACCATATACCACTTATAAATGTGTAGTTATTTGCATGTTGCTTCCTCTAAGCACCTTGAGGGCAGACACAACTTATTTTTTACTTTCTTCATAGCCCCAGATGTGCCTGGTAAAATGCCTAATGAGTGACTGATTCAAGTGCCACCCTCAGACAAGGAAAATAAATATGGTGCTTTGAAAAATGAAGATTCTTGCCAAAGGAAAAGATCAGTAACTCCGTGGTAAGGTTTAAGAAAATTGGCCAGCAATTAATTCTTTAAATGCCATTGATCCCATCAAAGGCAGTAAATTTCAAGCATCAATTCAGGCTACAATTGCTTAATGAATTTGATTTCATACTGTTAAAGTTAACCTTACTCATTCTCAAATTGTTCAGTTTGGCTGGAACTCAGAAGACATTCAAAATACACTCTGACAAATTTGTAATATTTAGCTAGTTAGAAACTTGACTAAAGTCTCTTTCATACTTTAGAAGAACTTCAATTTGGATAAGCTAATATAATTAAGGTAAATATTTAAACAATCTCTCAAATTAAAAGATGCAAAACTTTTAGGATTCCAAATGTCTAATAGAACAAAGTGCTAAAATGATATCCAATCCATTATGTAGCTTTTCCCTATATATAAAAATATGTTAGACAATGAAGGACACAACTTTAAAACGGGGCCCAGACCCAGAAGGAACATGTATTCTAGTAGGATATCAAGCAAGTCACTTAACAGTTTTCTAATACAATTTCCACAACCATAAAACCTAAGTATGAGTTCTTTAAGATGAAAGGAAATTATTCATCTGAAAGTACTTGGAAAATGTATAAACAAATACAAAGATATGATCTTTATTCATAACCCATTTGGCATTTACAATTCAATAAATAAATACATTATTAAAAATTTTAAGCAGACATAAAACTGCTCTAAAAATAACAAATGAATAAAAAAAGTATAGATTTATTCAATCTAATACAGACTGAAGTCGAGCCAAGAAAACAATATACATAATGAAAGTAATGTAAATGAAAAAAAAACCACAAATCAAAAGTGAATTTACACAATTACAACAAAGACTAAGAATGGCCTCCAAAAGATATGTTGACACCTCCACTACATTCTTCTGTAGAAGTGGGAAGGTCACTGCTGAAGCACATTCCCTATATGCTCAGACTTCTTTTTAATGGATTGAGAATTTTTGCTGATTTTTATCCTTTCTTTTTTTTCTTTACAAAATTTTTGTTATATGGGTCATCTGGAAGGAAGAATAGGGAAAGAGATCCTGGGAGAAATTTGATAATATAAAAAGCAAAAGAGAGCAATAACAATTTAAAAAAATAACTTTCAATCAATGATGAAGTTTAATCGGTCTAAATTTTTAAAAATTTAAGTATAATTAATTAATGGAAATAAATAATATTTAAGAATAGAGTTACTCACTTATAATCTTCATTTGCTGCAGTGAAAACAAAAGCTTCCATTGGATTCCAACAAAGTGTATTTGTCCTCATATCCAAAATGACCTAAGAAGGAAATATACAAACTAACCTGTTACCATGAACAAATATTTACTTCTAAAATCAACATATTACTTATTGAAAAAAAAACCTCTAATGGTTAATCTTGTCTCAGCACCTGGTACTACGTTAGTAACACAAAAACTGAGTTAGGTAGATAGTCCATCCAGCTTTTATTCTGTCTCAGAAAGTGTATTAGCACAACAAAGAAAGGGGAACAGTTGGCAGGAAGTTATATAGTAACAGCCAAGAAGCCAAAGGAATATAAAGGATCCCTGTCCACACCAGAAATGCCTTAACCAGCATATTTAAAAACTGAGAGTCAAGGTCTCCACTGTTAATGTCTAGAAGAAAACACTCACAAGAACAAATTGACATTATTTGGAAAAAGGAAAGGAGAGACATAGAACCTTATTGTAAAAAAGGAATATGGCTGAAGAAATCAATTATTGCTAGGTATCTCTCTCTTTGTATCCATTAGTGCACTTGATTTATCCTTTGAGCATTATGTGTTTGACCATACTGTGAAGTTAAGAGAGTTAAGAGAGAATCTAGGTACAGGTAAGGCTTATTAAGAACACATATTCTCTTTACCTTTCTTTTAACCCCCTGCTGCTTCCCAAAATGAGATTGAATGAATTCTCTCTATCCTAATTCATTCCTACCTTCTTTTTCTTAGCCTCAAGTGCAGATCTCTCTGTTTGGAAACTACAGACTGTTATTATACCATCTCTAGGTGAATTCATATACAACATTCCATGAAGTATTAAATATGATGGAAATTGTGCTTTTTAACCAATTTAAAGGGACTAGTGTCTTATTTATAAAAGTTATCAATTTAAAGGGGATAATAAGAGATTCTAAAAAGGAAAAGATTATCATCTGTAATATTCATTTTGAAAGTTTAAGAAAAAAAAAACACTTCTAGCTTCTCTTAAAAGTTAATCATGGGATCTAGGCAGAATGATATTGTTTCATTCTTTGTACTTGTATCCCTAGTGCTGAGTATAGTGCATGCAGGCATGTTATTAGGCAAAAAATAAAATAGTTGAGGGGCAGCTGGGTAGCTCAGTGGATTGAGAGCCTGGCCCAAAGATGGGAGGTCCTAGGTTCAAATCTGATCTCGGACACTTCCCAGCTTTGTGACCCTGGGCAAGTCCCTTGACCCCCATTGCCTATCCCTTACCACTCTTCTGCCTTGGAGCCAATATACAGTATTGATTCCAAGAGGGAAGACAGAAGGTAAGGGTTTAAACAAACAAATAAATAAATGCTTGCTGATCTACTGAGGCAGTGAATAGAACTTTGGACTTGGATCTAAGAAACCTTAATAGCTCTCTGTGGTCATGGGCAAAAAGCACACAATCTACAAGGAGCTATTTCTTCACTGGAAAAAAAAAAGACAGTAATTCTTGTACCACCTACATCATAATCATTCCACTTCTCCCTCTGCCTTGCAATCATAAAGCCTTCTTCATTCTCATGAGAACCACCAATCGCTCTATTATCCCCACTGATTTTCAGTCTAATGGCTGTTTCCCTACTGACTAAACATGCTCATGTGTTCCATATCTTCAAAAAAAAAATCTTCATGATCTATCTATCTCCACCAGTTTTCATTCCATATCTTGCTTAGCTTGCATAGCTAAATTCTTTGAGGCCATTTATAATTAATATCTCCACTTCCTTTCTTCTCATTTCCTTTAGCTCTCTAAAATCTGACTTCTGTCTTTATTATTCAATTAAAACTGCTCTCTCCAAAGTTACCAATGACCTCTTTTTTTCCCTTTATTTTGAACTTAAAAAAAAATATTTTGAGTTCCAAGTTCTCACCCCTCCTCTTCCCAGTGAGAAGGCAAGCAATATATCAATAATGTGAAATTATGAAGTACATATTTCTACATTAGTTACCTATACTCTTAGTTACCTATACTCTCTTAATTGCCAAATCTAATGGCCTTCTCTTGATCTTCTGAAGCCTATGACACTTTAAATTATTCACCTCCTTGATACACTCTGATACTCTCTTCTCTCTAGGTTTTTGTAACAATTTCTCTCTCAGTCCTCCTCTACCTGCTGACTTGCCCCTTCTCATTCAGTTTTTATCCAGGACATACCCCTTAACTCTGGGTATCCTACTAGGTCGCATTTTAAAAGGATCTACTTAGAAAAAAGAACTGCCTAATCAATTTTGCTGTTGTTCAGTTGTTTCATTCATAACCTCATTTGGAGTTTTCTCAGCAAAGATATTTAAGTGGTTTGCCATTTTCTTCTCCAACTCATTTTATAGATAAGGAAACTGAAGCAAACAGGGTTACGTGACTTGCCCAGGTCACAGACCTACTAAATATCTGAGGCCATATATGAACTCAGGGAAGGGAGTCTTTTTGACTCCAGATCCAGTACTCTATCAACTGTGCCACCTACCTACCCAGTGCTTTCATTCTAACTTTAATGGAAATTCATTTATCTTGTGATTAATAAACAATATGAGGAATCTTAAAGAAATTGGTTAGAATACCAAATATAAATCTATACCACTAGTGTACCTGTGATCCAGACTAAAAAAAATGCTCAAGCAATTCAACAGTTTCTTTTATTCTCCTACTGTCACACCCAATTTAGCATCTGCCAAAATGTAGGTTTGGCATGACCTTCAAATATACATTTTTCATCTGATTACAAATGCTTTAGATATGGTAAAAAAAAAAACATAAATGTATAGTTCTGACAAAGTTTCTTTCTTCTGAACTATTTAAACCTGAAATTCTGGGAAAAAAAAAAACTGCTTCGTTTTGTCATTGTGACCTAAATAGGAAAACACATTAACAAATGCAAAGGAGGAGAGAAAATAGAAACTCACCTTCTTTAAAGGGGTGGCTTGCCTCATATCATATAGCACTATATTTCTGTCAGAAGCACAACTTCCCAAGATATTAGTCTAAAAATAAATAACATGTTAAAAACTAGTTTGGTAGCAAAGACTGCAAATTAGATGATTCTAATATATACTGATATTTAATTTTTTTTTTAATTATCGGTTATTTGTCTAAAGGGTGTTAACAAAGAGTGATCCAAAAGTCTTTGGGCAATTTTAGACCTTGATGATTAAGCTACTGAAGCTTAAGACTGAACTAGCTTTTAAAGGTAAATGCTTTTAGACAGTCTCATACACTTAAGGGTCTTTTTTATAATACTCATGGGAGCTTGGATCCAACCCACCAGCAACCCAAGGCCAACATCTCCTGGTACCATTCTTCTTTATTTTTGTTGTTTATATTCCTAGGACCTCACAACTCTTGGTCCACTACCAACTCTTACACAAGATCTAAATGCCAAACAAAAACTGGAATTTTTTATCACATGAATGGTATTTTCCTTGTTTGCTAAACATAAAACAAAGAGACAATAATCATATAAGAGGAAATACTTAAGATGAAAAGGCTAGGAGAGGTTGCAATCTATATTAATGAGGAAACCAAGGATCTTTCATGTTAACATCATGTTAATGCAAGATGGAAAAAAAATTATACACCATTTGCTTACAATGCAACTAAATCATTCTAAATGTTTTAATAAATCCACTACTAAACAAAAAGGAATTTTATTGACAAGCACAAGCCTTTAAAAAATGGATTTTCAAGCTTATAACTAATAACTGTTGCTTTAGAACTGGCCACCAATGGATCTGACACATACATTTACCAGTGAGAGGAAAAATAATTTATTCCTTAGAGCATGAGGAAAGAGATGTTTAGTCTTACTTATTATAGTAATAATACCAATCACCTTATATTTTTATGTTAGTTCATTTTGAAAACTTGGTATATATTTTATTCTCATAAGAATTCCATGAGGTTGGTATGGTATGTATCATCATTAAAAGATGAAAAATTCAATTCTGAATTAAAATATAAGAATATTTGGATTCAGATAATTCTGACATCAAAACTTTACAAATAGGTCTCCCTAAATAACATACAATAATAAGCTATATTTAAAAACAGACTATTGTGAGCATAAAATGAAGAACATTACCTCAACTGGGTTAAATTTAACACTGCTTATACTGTCAAACCCCCAAGTCAATGAACAAATAGGACTGGTTCTTTGTTCATCCCAGATGTCCACCTGTTGTCCACATGTAGCAAAAACATCTTTTTTCCAATGATGATCAATTCCTGTAAATACTGTCTTTAAAAGCAAACAGGCTGTTATAGAAAGCATCTTCATGACTTCAAATGTATACAGTAATATTTTCAGTCTATTTACCTTATCTTTCAAGTACAAAAAAAATCCATTATTGGCATAAAAACTCCTATGAAGCACTGACATAAAGAAAAATTACTCTAAATCATGATGTTTTTTATTACATGTAGGGTTTTTAAGAAAACAGGGAGGAAAGTCTCATTTTTATCTTATTGTAAATAATCTTTTAAGCATCACCAAGGAATTAAAACAGGATTTCTATATCTATTAAGCAAAAAAGTCCTTAGGAATATTCATTAGTCCACATTTATCTAATAAAAGAATGATTTTTGGTGCTGAAGTACACATAAATGGTGTTCCCTAATCTATATCGAGCTTAAAATGGAGAAGAGGGAACACTTAATTCATTTCATTGTGTTAGACTGGTAACCTAATTTTGAGAATATTAATTTGGAAGTTGAATTTAGACAAAAGCCACGTATAAATTTACATTTACAATATATGAAGAAATGGCTTAAAATAACTAATTAACCAGACTTCAGGGAAACATTTAGTCAACTTTAAAGCACAATATTCTTTTACCACCAATTTGTATACAATTAACTAAGACACATTCTTTCCTATTCGTCAAGGTATATTTTCCATTTTTACTACTATTAAAAAAACTGGTGGGGCTGGATGGCTCAGTGGATTGAAAGCCAGGCCTAGAGATGGGAGATCCTAGGTTCAAATCTGGTCTCAGACACTTCCCAGCTGTGTGACCCTGGGCAAGTCACTTAACACCCATTGCCTAAACCTTACCACTCTTCTGCCTTGGAACCAATACATAGTATTGATTCCAAGATGGAAGGTAAGGGTTTAAAAAAAAAAACAAATAAAAAAATAACTGGTATCTACTCAATATAGGGGTATATAATAATATTAAATGTTTATAGACACTGAAAAATCAAGTAAAGGCATTTTATGAAAGCAATGTTTTTCTACCAATAAATATTAGCTCTATCTTATTTTCTCTCTCAAGAATGTTTACCTTTTTCTGAAACTGTGTCAGAACTCATTTATATGCCAAGAATAGTAGCAAAGTACTATGGGATAAAAAGTCATAGCCTAAAGATTCATTTGAATATTATTGTTAAAAAACAACAACAACATAACACTTGTTTTTGTTTTAATGGCAGGTGTTATAATGGCATTTAACACTAGAAGAACCAGAATTTAAGAGTACCCTGAAGGACCAAGCTGTCTCAATTGGCACAGTGCATATTTTCTTTATTCATAAAGCAAAGAAAATAGATCTAGTAGGATAAATATTTTCATTTCAAAGCAAAAGTTTAACATGTTTTATGCCAATCAATATACCTGGTCCTTTTGGAATTAACCTAAAATATTAGAGAGTAAATAATTTTTAAAGTGAAAGAGGTTCATTTTAGTACCTTTCCTAATATTGTATGTAAAGGCTCCTCCTCTTCTCCATATTCTGGCCCATCCATTTTCCACTGCTTCACAGTCTTGTCATCACCAACCTATTTGGAGAATTTTGTTATAAAGACAATGCACTTCAACCTATTTGACAATTTTAAAATAGTGTGGGCCCCAATTTTTGACTGAAACCTCTTTCAAGCTATTCTCTAGAGTTAGGGAGAAATAGTGTACAAAAGTTTGGCCTAGACATTAGGCAGATTTACTGGTCAAGTCTTTTTAGACATAAGAGCTGTGAAACAAACCATAGACCAATCACTTAACGTGTACTCTCAAGAAGTTGTTGATAAGCACTGGAGGAGTTAGTTTCAACATCAGGAGTTCCTTATGCTGATGAAATGACAGGTTTAGATTAAGGAGAAAAAATATTGGGGAGACTTTTAACTTTCAACATTAACTCTGAGGATCTACCTTCTTGAAGCGCATTAGGGCTCCTTGGAAACTTGCTTTGCTTTTTTTGGAGGAACTAATGTACATGAAGTGACAAAGTAGAACCCTGAAGGCTAAAATGGACAGAAAGAAGCTTAGCCACAAAGCTGAGCATGAAAGAGAAGAGTAGTAACAAAACAGTAGGCTAGGATGAGGAGGGACAAAGCAGGCCTAACAGGACAGCCTACATAGTAAGAATGACAAAAGAACCTCAATTTCTATAGGCCAAGATCTCTTCTACCACTAGAACATCAGAGTACACAAAGGCTCTACTTTAGAGAAATGTAGAATACTCAAAACAATAAAAATGAAGCACAAATGTATATCTAAACCATGTCATGGTTGATAAAGTGAGGAACTGAGAGCTAAGAAGTTTGAGTTTGAATTTCACCTCAGATGTTTAGTAGCTTCGTGACCCTGGTTATGTAACAACCTTTTAAGAGTGTTAAAACTAAGAGAACACTTATAAAACCTACCTCCAAGGGTTGTGAAAATGATTGTAAACCTTAAAGTGCTATATGTAAGCTATTATTATCTATTAAAATTACTCTCAGAAAAAAAGCAGCCTATACAGTGTGGTTTGAAATCCACAAAAGGCAAAAATTCTTCCCTTGCTGGGAAATCACTTTGTAAATCCTGTTTTACCCATAAAGTATCCAAGTTTCCACAGAAAAGGGACCATTTCATTTTTGTCTTTATATCCCTAGCTCTTAGCAGAGTCCCTGGCATACAGGAGATGAAGCCCTAGCCCAGATCACCATTTCTTCAGAGCCCTAATCATAAATCACTTCACTCCCAACTCAACTCATTCTTCTCCACTTGGTTCCCCCCCTCTATTAGAATGGAGGCTCTTTGAGGGTAGGAAATATTTTGTTTGTTTAAATTTGTTTGCAATCACCTATCCAATTATCTGGCTAAAAGCTAAAAATATGTCCCATAATATAATCTGAAATTCACAAAAAGGCAAATTATTTTTCTAACATTATCATAATTAGTATGTTAATTTGAATGTAGTCTTTTTCTCTGTTCCAATTTGCACTATTTAAAAATATTTTTACAGATTTCTTAATACTTATATTTATTTTAATTTTAATAGAATATTCATTATAATGATATCCCACAAGATATTTAGACATTGCCCAACAATTACACTAGGTTGCCCCCATCTTCAAACAGATAGCATTTTTGCCCTTGCCTGGTATACTAGATCACATTGCTGCTGTTACTGTGCTTTATGGTCTTCAAATGTTTTCAATTGCAACAGTTTTGGTAAACAGATAGGGCAGATAAATGTTCATCCTATTGAAAAGAGGTCTCAATAAGAGACCTAGATTCTCCCAGCTGATAAGTAAGAAGAAATCATGTTATCAATTATTTGTCTCTTTTTCAACTTCTTTTCTCTAACATTCTTTTCTTCTCTAAAAAACAGAAAATAATCATGAAAAACAATAATCAATATTTATGCTTTTCTACTTTAGCATATTTATTGTTTTTATTTTTTTAATTCCAAAAAAGGCTAAATTGTTATTATTAGCACCATAAACAGAAACATTGACTAAGAATGCTCACCCATCTGAGTCAGTTCCACACTGTTGTGCCACAGAACACAAGTTAAAAAACTATCAGTCTTACCGTAAAGAAAGAAGTTCCACAGTAGTGAGTACACATTCCTCTTACAAAACCTTCATGGGCTTGCAACGTACGAATGCATTCTCGTTTAGTCAAGTTCCAAATTCTAACCTATGATAAACCATATCAGGATATTTCTTTTAAATATAAAATGTTCAAACACAAGAACTACATTCCAGAAAGAATTAAAATCAATTACAAATGGAATGTGTCACTATTAAATTTATAGAAATATTAAAGTTCTTCAGGGAGAACCATCGAAATGTAAAGCATGATATAAGTCAAGTAGAAGTTTGTTAAATACTTTGTTGTTTAAAGGATTCCAAGGTATTTTTCTTACTAGAGATACTGATGACAAACAAATGAATTATAATTATATCTTCTATCAGAATGCTTAACTAGCAGTATTGCAAATGTGATTTACCATTTTATTGTCAACTCCTAAATTGTGCATCTAGAAATTTTTAAAAAACATATTTGCAACCTTTTTGTAGTTAAACAGAGGCAATACTAGATTAACTGAAAGAATGAATTGCACCTTAAAAATTACTAAAATAGGGCAGAAAAATGTAAATTATGAGCAAAAGAGCCTAGCTTGTGACAAATGGGAATTTTAAAATAAATTATTTTTATTAACTTTCAAAATCACACTTGCCTCTCCATCACAGGCTCCAGAAAGTACAGTAGATAAACTCTTTGGATGTTTTGCCATGCAATTTACTCCATCTCTGTGACCATCAAGGGAAGCAAGAAATGGTTTTGCAAATACTCGTTCCAGTTTGACAGCATTTAGAGCTCTTGTATATTCCCGTGGAACTTCAAAAGGATGCAATGCAGGATCATAGTTTCTTGGAACTGAAGTAAGAAAATGACCATTAATGGTTCAATACATTTTTACTAGAGACTTTACACTTTACTGGAGACATTTACACTACATCTTTAAAGGAGAAAACTACATGTACAATTTCCTTCAATGTTCCCCATTCACTCTTATTTATTTTTCAACAAACTCTTTTTAAGATTCTACTGTTTGCTCAGGACTATGTTAAATTCTGTGGAAAAAGGGAAGTGGTGTCACACATGGTGTTTCCTCAAGGAATTTATTATAAAACTTAAATATTTTATAGACATGCTAACTTTGTATTGTTGTTGTTCATTATTGTGCAATATAAAACCTCTCTCTACAACTCTACCATAAGCTCAAAGCAATTATGTATCAAGTAATTATTAAAAAAAAAAGGCACATAATTAGGAGTGGAAAGATAAATTCTAGTCCTCAACCTACCATAAACTAACAGTATGACTTGGGCAAGTCCCAACCTCTGTGGTCTCTTTTTTTAACTATAAAATTAAGATGCTGTACTAGATTTCTCCAAGTGCATGGAGTCAATGATTCTGAGTAGCTTGAAGACAGAGCCTGTCTTAGGCCTCTACTTCCCCAACACTTTGCACACATGAACAGAGATACATAGAAAGAGAGAGATTGGATCTGAGATTTCATTGGTCTACAAGGTTCTCAGTTAGGAAACTTCTCCTCCAATACAGGTTTGTACCTTCTTTTCAACTGTATTATCTTAGAAAGTTTTCTAGAACAAACTATAGGCCAGTGTCTAAATCCAACCAGCAACCTGTTTGTACAATGGTTTTATTATATTTTAAAATGTGAAAGCCATTTTTAGCTCATGATTCTTACATTTGACCTTTAGGTAATAGTTTGCCAACCCAATGATGCAGAACACTGATAGATGAAAGGATTTGCCCAGGATTTCAAAAATAGTATATATCAGAGGCAGGAAGTAAATCCAGGTCTTCCTGATTTTCAGATCATCTCTCTAGTCATTACTTTCTCAATAATTGAGTGTACGGATAAAAATTGATGACAGTCAAACCCTGGCTCTATTAGTATGGCTTTAGACAAATTACCTGAACCCTCTAGGCCACAATTTCTTTATCTCTAAAACAGAGGAATTGGGCTAGATTCATCCTTTCATTTAATAAACATTTATTAAAGCATCTACTATATTAGAAGCTTGGGATAACAAACCAGCTCCTGTCTTTAAGAAAGTATCACATATTGTCCAGTTATTTCAATCACATCCAACTCATCATCACCCCATTTTGGGGATTTTCTTGGCAACAATACTAAAGTAGCTTGACATATTTTTCTCTAGCTCATGTGACAAATGAGGAAATTGAGGCAAACAAGATTAAATGACTTGCCCAGAGTCACACAGCTAGTAAGGGTCTTGAAGCCAGATTTGAACTCAGGAAGATGACTCTTCCTGAAACCAGCCCCAGCCCTCTATCCATTGTTTCACCTAGCTATCCAGGTGGAAAAAAACATATATGAAAGATGAGTAAATATAAAATATAAGCACTAACAATGGGAGGAATTGGAATTGGGATAGGCATCTGCAGAATATGGCACTGAGCTAGGACTTGAAGTAAGCTAGAGATTCCCAAGAAATAAAAGTGAAGAGGAAAAGCATTTAAGTTCTATAAGTTACTTTTTAGTGCCTCTATACCTCCTTTGTCAAAATTCTACCCATCCTTACCAATTTAAAGATCTTATTTCATCAAATCATCATAGCCTCAAACAATCTCATCTTCTGAGCACATGGGATCCCTTTAAATCTTTCTCATTGTATCATGTATCTAAAGCTAAAAGAGACTTTAGAGGCCCTCTAATCCAACCCTCTCAAGTTACAAATAAAGAAACTGAGGCCCAGAAAGGTAAAGCAACTACTTAATGTCACACAGGTAGTTAAGTAGCAAAGAAGAAATCTGAACTCAGATCCTGATTCTAAATTTAGCAATTTTTCTACTGTGTCACTCCTACTCAACAAATAACTAATCTCATGCACTGATATTTCTAGATAATGTAACTTAATTTTCTGTGCATTATCAGTTGGCTTTCCAACTAGACTACAAATACTTGGAGTATTTGTATATAAGGTGTAAGTAATTTTTCTTTGTCCACCCCATAAGGCCAAAGAGTGTTTAACATATTAGTAGGCCCTTAGGTACAATAAATATTTATAGATAGTTTCTGCTGTTGTTCACTCATTTCAGTTGTAGTGCACTCTTCATGACCTTATTTGGAGTTTTCATGGCAAATATACTGGGATTTCTACTATATAAAATACAAAAAACAAAAAGGCTAAAAGAAGTAAAAAAATATATAGAATCATTGTCATGGGGGAATTGCATTGTATAAGGGAGTTTAGTCTTAACTTAGACATCAAAAAAAAAAACTAATGGACTTGGATTTTATGTTATAGTCTCAACTAGGCACCATTTGGCATTTAAATGGTCAAAAAACTCATTCCTAGCATCATGTAATTAAAATACAGTGACAATGTTTTTCACATTGTCATTTCCTGAACCACAACACTTCTATTCTGCCATCTGTTTATCAGCACTTCCTCTATAAGATGCTCAAGAGCAAGAATAGAGGTGAAAATTCATGACCAAAATGAAGTTTGGTAAATTATTATTGGATTTCAATTATCCTCACAATTTCTAGTCTTCACACAGATCAAGAGAAAGATGAACCTAGAAGTTTCCTTCCTGAAAAGATATTAAACACAGTAACTACCATTCTACTACAAACCCTCATTACCCCTTACCTAGATTTTAACTAATAGGTCTTTCTTCTTCCATTTCCATATAAGACACATTTACTAAGGTTCTGCTTTATGCCATTAGGTAATCCATGATCCGAGGATACAAGTCAGAGTCTCTAGTTCACTCCTCTTAACTCCCCCTCATCATCTATGTTTCATAATGTTACCAAGATAATGTATACATTTCTTGTTCAAACTTCAGTTCTGTCTGAGTGAAATTAATAACATTACCTCACTAGGCCATTAAAAGTATTGGATAGAATGCTGGGCCTGGATTCAGGAAGACCCCATTTCAATTCTGGCCTCAAATACTAGCTGTGGAATCCTGGGCAAGTCACTTAACCCTGTTTGCCTCAGTTTCCTCATCTGTAAAATGGGCTGAAGATGAAAATGGCAAACTATTTTCAGTCAGACACAACTGAAAACAACTGAACTAAAAGGTGCTTTTTCTACTTTAAAAGTTCTAATTTTGTTGTTCACTTCTTTTAGACTCTTCATGACCCCATGTGAGGTTTTCTTGATAAAAATACTGGAGCGGTTTGCCATGTATTTCTCCAGCTCATTTTACATTTGAGGAAACTGAGACAAATAGGATTAAGTGATTTGCCCAGGGTTACACAGCTAGTATGTTTCTGCAGCCAGATTTTAAACTCACAAAGATGAATGTTCCTCAATTCTGGACCAGGACTCTATCCCTTGTGACTCTTAGCGGCCCTTAATGGTTCTATGTCTAGAATAATCACCTGTGTTTAGGTGTTATACCTTACTAGATTATAAATTCCACAAGGACTAACTTAGCTAAATTGTTCCCAGGTCATAAGAACTGGGTAGCTATTTCAAAGGCTTAACTCAATTTAAATCAATGAACATTTAAGACCTACTATGTGCCAAGTTCAATACTAGACCCTGGGAATACAAACACCAAAAAAGTAAGAAAAAAAGGGTCCCCTATCTCAGAAGAGCTTTTATTCTACTTGAGGGAAAACATAATTAATACACAACATATACAGAATCACTACCAATTAATTTAGTGGAAGGAGTGTGAGAAGAAAAGGGAAGGTTCCCTATAATATAGGAAGTGCTTCTAGGATAAAACAAACTTTTCTGTATAGCTTCAAAAGCTCTAAACAGTTACTTGGCCTTACTGTTTACCTATCTTTTCAACCTCATTGGACATTACTCCCTTTCTCATTTTCTTCAATCCATTTAAGCAGGCTATCACTCTATTTCTTACTGTCACTTATATCCCCTATCTCCCTTTGTTTTGGCTCCATGCCTACTGCACTGTGCCTTTAACCCTACTTCAATAGAACTTCTCCATTTAAGACGCAGTGCAAACAAACACCATCTTCTTCATGAAACCTTTGAAAAAGAAATCTTTCCTGATTTGTCCACCTATTAGTGCCTCTTCCCCTGTGATTGGCATTGTCCCTGGTACAGTTTGATCTTAATATGTTTGCTGAACAAAAGTGATGCCAGTAAACAACGTCAGAAACAGGATCCTCGTGTTCTGAAATCTTATATTTTTCACCAGTTAGCACTAAGCATACAATGCAAAATCTGTATTATTAATCATTTACATTAGTCTTGACTGTTCTGTATTATTAATCTACACTGATCTTATACTATTTTGTAGTATTCTTGTACTATTCCATACCTTCCTTGCATCCTTAGCTGATAAAAGCATTCTAGGAGAGTATGGAGACATCTCTTACACTGACAAATGATGGCAGGTGGAACAGAAGGGAACATAAAACATGTACACTGAAGACTCTTGCACTCCAGAAGACTCTGAATGCAAACCTGAACATGCCTCTTATTTCCTTTTTCCTGTCCCTAAATTCACCTATAATGTGTCAGACCCCAAAACACACCTCTACTTGGATTAGAACCCTTCTTCCCTACACCCATTTTCTGGGGTGTTCTGCCTGGAATACCCTGAAAAAAGCCCAGGGGTGGGCTATTCTAAGAAAATGTGGAGAATTCCCTGGAATGAGAGGTGACAAGCCACTAGAGCCTCAATAAATATGTGAACCCTGATCACAGCTCAGGCTATTCCATCAGCTCTGGAGCTACTGCATCAGCCCTTAGGCCATTCCATCAGCCTCAACCAGTGATGGTGATGCTTTTAGAGATCTTAGAGACCCAGTGTCCAAACTGCAATCCTCATCTGTGATGTGAGCACAGCCACCCCTTATCCCAGACAGGGGAGGAAGGAAAGACTCCCACTGAGCTGCTGGGCAGAGTGGGTCATATGATGCTAGTAGGGAGGGGAAAGGGAGTAGTTCTCTCCTTCATGCTCTGACAGGGTGGCAAAAGTTCTCTAACAGAGGCCTAGGCAATTTCACTGATCTAAAAGTCGTCTTTAAATAATCATTTTCATACCTCTGGAAATACCTCCAATTCTTTAGGCGAGATCCTGCTACAAACTTTGGTGTGTGTTCCTATAACAAAAGGACCTCAGTTTCTTCATGGGAAAAACTGAAGGGCCTATATTAGATAATGCTGGTGCAGTGAATAGTATTGGACCCAGAGTAAGGAAGATCCAGGTTCAAATCCTGGCTCAATTTTGGACCCAGGTCAAATCACTTAATCTCTTCTGCCTCAGTTTCCTCACCTGGAAAATGGAAAAAATAACAGCACCTTCCTCCCATTGTGGTTGTAACAAGCAAACAAGATATTTGTAAAGCCCTTTACAAACTTTAAACACCTTTTATATACATTTATATGAATGCTAATATTATCATCTTTAAAGGCTCTTCCAACTCTTAATATTTTGTGCTACGGGCTTAACACGTGTACTACCTACATCAGCAAATTTAAGGAAAGTGAACTTTAAAAGTCCTCTCCCCAAGGGTTGTGGGACAATGGACGCTCCAGTGGCTGGACCACGTGCCCTCCCACTCGGAACAATGAATCTGAGCGGACAATGAGGAACAGAAGGATAAGAACGAGACCTGGCAAGAGTCATCCTACTTCTGCTCGATCGGACCCCGCCAATCCTCCTCAGTCCTCATTCCCAAAAGACCGACAGGGCTCCGTGTGAGGAGCAATAATGGAGGAAGTTCTGACCCTTCTCTCCTACTCCTGCCAGCCCGCTCACCTTTTTGAAGGTCCAGCTTGGTTTCTCGGACATAATGGTCCGGGTTCCGGCTCAACATTTTCACTTTCATCCTGCCGGTCGAATGTGCCTCCACTAAACCAACTTCCCCGGCGCACGCGACTTCCGTCTTCCCCTTGGTTCGTCGCTTCTACTTCCGCTCACGTGAGCGAAGCCGGGCGGAAGCTGTCTTGCAATCATCTTTCCATCTCCACAAGACCAAGTGATTTGTAGTTTCTCCTCTGGGTAAAAAGGAGGCGGGGACTTGGATGGAGGTGGGATAGCTTCGAGCGAGCTTTCCCTTCGGAGCTGCGTGACGAGTGGCTTCTTCCACCTCGCGCCTCCGGTACCCACTCTCTCAGTGGCTTCCGCCGACCCCTCCCCCTTTCCCCGCCCCCGCCACGCCCCCCCCGCCCTCGGCCTCCCGAGCTGTCTTAGGAAACTCGCGCGCAGGTCGCGCCGGCCCGGGCTCGAGACCGGCGCGGTTCTGCCGATCTTGGCAGCGACGGTCACTACTGTGGCGGCGACGGCGTCTCGTCCCAGTTCCGCGGCCCTGGGGGCCTTAGTGGCCACGACTCCCTACATCATGACGGACCAGGGCCAGTCGACTGCGGGGTCATCCCCTATGAACGCTGTGTTCCGCCATGTGCGGTACGAGAACCTGGTGGCGGGCGTGAGCGGCGGCGTCCTCTCCAACCTGGCGCTGCATCCGCTGGACCTTGTGAAGATACGCTTCGCCGGTAAGAGGTTGCCCACCTCCAGCAGAACAGAAGGAGGCTGCGGCGGCGGCTCCGCACTGTCCCTCAGCCCCGCAGTCCAGCAAGGGGACGTACGGACTGACAGACTGGACGGGTGGGCTGGCAGAGTGCTTCTTGGATAGCTTCCCCTCCGCGGGACCCTAGCACTGGGGGTGCCTTGAAAGGGGCAGCTTTTGAACTGTTTCTAAATGCGGGATTCCTTCCCGTGCACCATGCACCATGAGACCCTGAAGTCTCTGCCACCTGGGCGGTTATGGGGACAAGCACATGAGAGGACACCCACATGAGACGACACCCAACGACAGCAGCCTCAGGGCCTGGGGGCGGGGGGAAGGACACCCCACGTGTAGGGAGGATTGGGAGGAAATGGTTTTCTGGAGCAACTCCTCTAAACACTCAAATCATAGTTATCTAAACAACTGAGGCATGGAGAAATTTAGTGACTGCTGCAGTAGGACTTGAACCTCCTCAGGAAGAATTTATTTAGGGTCTTCTAGGCGTCAGGCACTTTCTGCGCTGGGGATGCAAGGAAACCTGCTATCAAGACCTCACTGGTTGCCTAACTCTTTCAAGAAGAAAGGCATGAATACATTTTTGGAAAGTTTGATTGTCATATTGGCATTTTATGGTTAGATATTCTGAGCTGTAATGATTTGCATAGTCAAGTTCAAATCCCTTTGCCTGGTTAATCAGCCTTTCCTGATGCCTTTAATACTAATGCTTGACTCCTTATTCCTGTATCTTGGATGGATGTTGTTACTTTCTCCACCTTGTAGGTTGTAAACTCCTTGAGGGCAAGTCTAGTTTTGCCATTCTTTCTATTTTGATCTGCTAATCTGTAAACTCTTTAAGTACTTACTAAATGATGAGGATACAAAAATGGCAAAGGACTGCCCCTGCCCTCCAGAAGCTCAGAATCTGTTTAGGGAGACTGGCAAATCTCCAGTGTTTACCACTTGTCCTTGCACAGACATTTAATAAGTGCTTGACTTGATGTGTGCTCACTGAATGACCACTTAATTTCTTTGGGCCTCAGTTTTCTCACCTGTCAAATAGAGGGAATATCTGTAATATCTACTCTAAGAACAAATGAAATGTTTTGTGGAAACAAGAAAGCAATATAAAATATGAAAAAGCAAATTAACTTGCAAGTTCTGGAAAAGTCTCCTTGAACAACTGAGCTTTAAGAATATTAATTTTGTTCTTGTCTAACATTTTGGTTGCTTACAGATCAGGTTTTGTCTCAAGTATTAGACCTGGAAAGTGGTTGATACAATTATTTAGAGAATTTCATTCATTTTGGGGTCAAATTAAAGTATTTTGTGTCATATACAATAGTATATCACAATTCAATGGGAGAGGTTGACAGGTTTTTGAGTCTAAGGGTCTGAGTTCAAATTCTGACTTTGCTACTTATTATCTGTGTGCCTCTGAACACAAGTCACTGCCTCCTGGTATTCATATGCAAAATACAACAGTTTGACTAAAATGTAAGATCTAAATCTGATTCTACTAATGAAGCTTGGTACAGATAGCATTTTGGGCTATAAGTCTCTTTTCAGGAACTTGCTATTGTGTGATTGTAGGAAAGTTATATCTCAGAGCCTCATGTGTAACCACCTATAATGGTAGTTGTGAGAAAAACTCAAGCTTCAAAGTACTGGATCAGTGAATTATTACTAAGTAGTACAAAGTAAGCATGAATCTCAATTTTGTCATGTGTAAAGTGAAGATAATACCTATAAGTGCCAAAGCACTTTGCATACTTTGGCCATCATATAAATATCAGTTATTCCTCACTTAAGTAGTTAAACTTACTGAGGAGAAAATGTATGTGAAGCAAACAACTATACTGAACAATGTATAAAATACAGTACTAAATTGAATGAAATCAAATACTGTCAAGAATGGGAATGATGAGTGTTGAGGTTTTCCAGATAGATTTTATAAAAGATCATAGAATCATTCGTTTATTGTTGGATGAAGACTTCATAGAATATCTGTTTTAAATCCTTGGTTTTATAATAAGGAAACAGACCAGGAGAGCTTAAGGGACTTGCCAAAGTCATATTGGAGGGAGTTGAATAGCAGAATCTGGATGTTGATTAAATATCCTCTGACACCCAACCAATCATTTTACCACTGCACAACAGTGTCTCCAATGTGAGTTGAGTCTTGAGATAGGTTTTGAAGTAAATTGGTAAAAATGTGGATAAATGGAAGGGGTGGGGAAAGTATGCCCTAAAGACAGGTTCAGATTAAGCATGGCATGATGGAATAGGGAAAGTCCTTGACAGAGGCAGTGTGATTAGCACTGGGTTTACTTCTTAGAGAGCAATTAAAAGCATTTGGTTAGGTCCTGTAAGGCCCATGTTACAGACTTCTTCAACCAGGTAGTGGGAGTAGTTTTAGATTATGCCAGTTTTTGTCTCCTCATGAAGCATTTTGTAAAGTAGGAGCAAAGAAAATGAACAACTGAAACTGGTATAATGGATCTAGGGAAAAGGCATATGTAAAAGGGATTCTAGGGTATTGGTAAACAATGAAGAAATGGCCCACAGATTCTAGGTTGGAGGTGGAATGTGTTATTTCCCCAGGATCATTGATGATATGAGTGAAGTATAAGGAGGGGGCCAGAGTGAAAGCTTAATAAAAGTAGAAAACCAGTTAAAGAATTGTGGAAAAGAAAACAGAAAAGGGAATGGAAGTAAGGGAACTAGGAATAATACCAAATTCAAGATCATAGTGCTATGTAATAAAGAGATCTCAGGTACAACCATGGAGTGGTAATAGGTTGAATAGGGTAAGAAACTGTTAAGATATATTATCAATCCATTTATATTGATGCTAATAACATATTAAGAAAATTATAGTGTCATTAAACTGTCATTTGAAAAAGGACATGGTAGGAAGAGAGGGAATATATAATAGCTGTTTTCAGATATCTGAAGAACTGTCATTTAGAAAAGGGGTGTTAAACTTATTCTTTGTAGTTCTGTAGGACAGTCCATAACATTCATTGTAGAAGTTACAAAGTCATTTCAGCTGAATATTAGGAAGATTTTTCTAAAACTTAGCCAAATTCAAATCTATAGCAAGCTGTCTTCTGAAATAGTAATTTTCCCTGGAAATATTCACATGGGGACTAAAAGTCTGATAAGGACTAGCTAACTAACAAAGCATTTATTAAGTATTTAATAGCACTATGCACCAGACACTATGCTAAGGATTGGAGATACAAATACAAAAAAGCAAGATTTATATTCCCTGCTTTCAAAGAACATCTATTCTAATAGGTATCAGACCTGACTGATGACTAATGAGACAGAGTTGAGCAATGTAGCAAGGCTTTATTTTGGAAAGGGGGTGGGGGAGGGAGATAGGAATGGGGGTAGGGTAGGGTGGGCTGCAACCTGTAGATGGCTAAGGGTCTCCACTGAGGTAGGAATCTTTTTTAGGGTGGTGGTCTGGGATTAGGTAATCTGGATTGTCTCTATTGGGCAAAGTTAGGGAACTTGTGTTCAGATTATTGGATGGCCCTAAGGGGGTGTGGTACCTGGGAGTGGGGGGGTAGGAAAGGGTCAGTGATGCAGGAGGTCACTTGTCTGGGTCTGATAGGGAATTCTCAGAGTCCTACCAGGTTTTACTATTGTGGCAGTTTCTGTCCCAGGCTCAGGCAGATGCTGGGAGAAGGAGGAAAGGCGGCTTTGGTCCCAGGATTTATCAATAGGGAAAGACAATACATAAAAGGATGGGAGCATAGAATAAATATGATGATTAGTCTAAAACTCACCTTTGGAGTCAGGCATCCTATTGGCTGACTTACATTATGGAAGAGAGAGGAGGAGGAGGAGGAAGAAAAAGAAATAGATTTGATTACCATATTAAGAGAAGTTGGCCAACAGTCAGCAAGCAAATTAGTTTTTACTCTGTGCCAGGCACCTGTACTAAATGATAAGGATGCACACAAAGCCAAAAAAAAAAATGCATATACTCAAGAAGCTTATATTCTAATTAGGGAGGCAGCATACTAAAACAATGTACATACAAGATAATATAGAGAGTACATAGCTTATCTCAGAAGCTGAGGGAAGAAGGGGATGGAAGGCAGTGCAAGGACTAATAAAGACCTGTAGAAAATGAGTCCCAAAGGGAGCCAGGGAAGCCAGTAGCCAACCATGAGGGGAAAGAGCACTTAAGGCATGGATAATAGCCATTGAAAATGCACAGAATTGGGAGACAAAGAAACAGACTGTAGTGTGCAAAATAGACCAAGAAGATGGGTGTGGCTGGATTTTATAGTCTCAAGAAAACTAGACCAGGTGGTGAAAAATTTTAAATGCCAAACAGACCATTTTACATTTGGAGACTTGAGGCAAGGACAATCTATTACTGTAAATAATAGTTCAGGTACACTTAGGACTGAATATGTAGGTCTCAGAATCAAAAGCATAGACTTGATAACAGAAATCTTGGGAACTGACATGATCACCAAGCACAATATTATAAGAGTAAAGGTTCTTAATTGAGGCTCCAGAAAATGTTAAAAAAATATATTTTAATAACTTTCAGTATAGTTTTCCTTCATAATTCTATACATTTTATTTCATTCATTTAAAAACACTTTGAAAAGGGATCCGACACAAAAAAAGATTAAAATAACCCTTGATGCTCTGCTTAGTTTTTAGTACTCTTTTCCCCCTCAAATTATCTTCTTTCTGAGTACATATTGTGTCCCCTATTATAATGCAGGTTTCTTAAGGACCAGATCAGTTTTTCATTTTATCTTTGTATGTCCCTAGACTCTTTGAACAGAGTACATGTTTAGAAAACATTCTTTAAATTGAACTTTTGTGATTTATTCGCCATATTACCGGCATTTTCAAAGCAACTCCCTGTGGACTTCTATTATTCTTTAAAAATATTTTAGACTATATTTACATTTCTTCTTTGCGTTGCACCTATTTTTCACATAAAAGGACTGGGTTTTTTTGTTTTGTTTTTAATGCCTGTAATATAGAAGGAAGACAGGTATTCACAGGCTACTTGAGGTCATGAGACTTCATCTCAACCCAGTACTAATGAGTTGTGCCACTCAAATGCCTATTAATCACACATTGCCTTATAGTATTGTTTCTATTGTTTAACCTTTTACATATTTATGCTTTCTCTTCCCAAGTAGCTTTTAAACTCCTTAAGGAATTTTCTGAACCCCTTCCCTAGCACCTAGAACAATGCCTTTGCTCTCAAGTGCCCAGTTTTTTGTTGATTGCTTATTAGCCAACTTCTCAGCTGTTAAAGATTGTAAGACAAGTGTGAAGTTAACAGGAAAGTGTGGGGGGGGAGGAGTCATGAAGAATGAGACATCTTCATTTAATAATATTCACCTGTTAGACTGTATCTAGTAGTATGAATTTTTACGCTCGAGTGATATACCTCATTGATAAATTATCTTATGCTGTTTTTCTTTTTAAGCTCTGTATATAATAGTACCGCATGAATATGACTGTGACCAACTATAGAATAAAATATTATAGTAGACATTGAAATTGTCTGAAAAGAGGGTGGAAAATTACTACTTTAAAAAAGTAGATCTTTGCACTAGAACTATAATCAGTTTGTTTTTGACAAGCCAGGTGCTTCTTAGCTCCACCTGGAGCATATTACAGTAATATGAGATTCATGTTAAAAGAAATGAAGGAGAAAAAAATGAGACAGTTTACTGTATCAAAAGACTTATGCAAGGGGAAGAGAAACTTAAAACTCAAGGAGAGCATGAAAAAGAGCTGAGTGAGAGAAAAATTGAATAATTAGTTCATTTAAAGGCCTAGCTAAACTGCACTATTGGGCAGATAGGTTATAAAGGGAATTGTATTTCTCTTTCAGCTCTTAATGATTCCTCTTTAGTCTTCATTAGAAAAAAAAAAACTATTGAAACAGAATTAAGAGATGCAGTATTGTCAAAAACTTTAGGTTTGTATGTAAAAATTTTTTTGGATTCTTGGTACTCCAATTAAAATAGTCATTTTAAAAAATTCAAAATGTTTGTCAGATTCAAAAATAGAAAATGATTTCCCCCTCTTTATATATATTTATACATTTATTATTCAGAATTTTTTCATTGTTTAAGAAAATTGGGTTTTTTTTGTTTTTCATTTGAAAGTGAATTTTAGAGTTAGAATGGGTCTCAGAGATCAACCCCCATATCTGAAAGAATGCTGTTTACAACATAAACAAGTGATCACAGTTTTTGCTCAGAAACAACCTCTACTGAGAAAGAATCTACCTCTTCCTAAGGCAGCACATTATACTTTAGAATAACTCTAGTTTTTAGGAAATTTTCCACACATAAATAAATTTGCCTATTTGAAAATCTACCCATAACTGAAGCAATGTGGTATAAATACATGGAGAGTTGCCTCAGAATCAGAAAGTCTTAGGTTCATATCCAACATCTAATAAATATATCAGCAACCCATTTGTGCCAAACATTGTGCTAAGTCTTGATATATAGATTTTAAAAAATACAAAAATATTTTTCCCAAGCCAGAATATTAATTTGGGGCCAGGTGGTGAAAAGGTTTAAAAACTGAACAAAAGAGCTTATACTTTTTCCTAGAGGGAATAGGGAGCCACTGGAGGTTTTGTATTGGATAACTTACATGACATGGTATAGTCATCAGTTAAAGAAAAATAATAATTATGTGATTATGAATGTTATTTCTATGGCATTTTGAGGGCTTTGAGGAAAAATACTATGTAGAACTGAAAGACAAAATACACTTTTTGCTTACATAAAAGATTTTATCTTCAGAATTTTTTTCACACACACACAAAAAAGATTTATTCAATGTCAGTATAATTTGTGTATCCTGTTAAGCATCAATCAAAATATTAACCTTTAAGCATCAGTTTTCATAATTGTAAAATGAAGGGCTTGTTTTAGATGACTCTTGGAGAGTTCTTCCAGATCCTTGATCTTAGGGATAAGATGAATGAGGAAAGGAATAAATATTTCTATAGCACCAACTATTTGCCAGATACTGTATTAAGCATTTTACCAATATCTCATTTGAAATAAAATAGATTTAAATTTTAACTGATTTTTATATGCTTTATTATCTAGTGAGTGATGGACTGGAACTCAGACCAAAATATAATGGAATTGTACATTGTTTGACCACGATTTGGAAAGTTGATGGATTACGAGGCCTTTATCAAGGAGTAACCCCAAATGTGTGGGGTGCAGGCTTATCCTGGGGACTATATTTTTTCTTGTAAGTATGTCTTTAGAGATTTTAACATTTTAAGATAGCATGGATTTTTAAAATATAATATTTTATCTTTCCTTTTATAGCATAATGTTGACAAAGGTAAATAACCAGCCTTACCAACTTGCTGAAATTTGTGTAAAGAACTTGGAAAGATGTGATGTAACTGTCTTCATGGTCTCTGGTTTTAAATATATCTGTAGTAGAAGAGAGCTTTCCATTTAAGGGAAAGCTCTTGTAAGTTAGACTTACTACCTAATTTCCCCTCTGCTTACAAAAAAATCTAATTGTCAAGGCACTAGTAAAAGTAAACTTCTCTTGTAGTGTCCATGTTATTTTTCATGATTCACATTTACTTTTAACAATGGGGATTTTTATATATAGGACTTTAAATATCATTGGACCTTGATTTTGCCATAATTTAATAGTTTTAGGTAAGCATTTGTGGGAAGGCATAAAATTGAATAACATTTAAAATGAAAATGTATTTTACTGTCTATGAATTGTAGTCATTTGAGGTGTTCGTGGTTATCAGTAATTATTGGGTGTTAATTCTAGAGTTCTCAAAGAATGCAAAATTCCATACTGTGAATCTGGCAGGGTAGAAAAGTCAAAAGTGAATGTTGGTTCTCACATAACCCTTAAAAAAATATACAATAATGCTGTATGAGAACTATAGGTGAAAGAGAAGTAGCTGAGAGGAAAACCTTTGACCAACTTCCACTTCTCAGTTCTTTTTAGTCTACTTCAAAACCTATTCTATCCCTCCATTTAGAAATTGCTACAATTCTTTTGGACACAGGGCCTATTGGTTCTAACTTTAGAATATCTCTCATTTCATCTTCCTTTCTCTTCATTCCTAGAATCACAAAATTTGAGAATTAAAGGAATTCTCTTCACCTACTTAGTCTATCCCACACCCAAAAGGATTACCCACTGCAACATACTTGAGCAGTAGGCATCCAAAGCTCTCACTTAAGAGAGAACTTGGTACTTTCTGAGGCAGCCCATTCTACTTTCTGATAACTCTTAACTGTTAGGAAATTCATCCCTATTTTTAGGTTATTAATGCCTTAGGATCAAGAACATGAACTTATTTAAAATTTGTATTTAACACTCACTTCCTCTGTCACAAGGCCTTGTGTAATGAATAAAATTCTCTGGAGGCTATATTTTTTTGTTTTAAAATATTAATTTATTAATCTGCTGCTCAAGAAAATCCAACTAGCCAATGGACTGCCTCACAGTCCAAACAGATGCCACAGAACTCAAGCCAGGCTAGGGAAGAGAGAGGGGCCAAAATGAGCAGCTAGGCCAGAAAGCTGCCTAAGCCCAAAAAAGATCAACTTCCTGTCATGCAAACCAATATACATCCCTTCTGATATTATCACTTAGTCCCTCCCTAGGATTTCTCTGATTGAAGAACATTAATGGAATAATGGAATAAGGAAGTGAACTCAGATCTCAATCACTAGAAGAGCTTGGTCTTCAGGACACCAAAGAGGTTCACTTCCTACCTTGCAAGACTATCAGAATGGCTGCCCAGCCCGTACCTCCCAAGGTGACTTGACTAGTTGATTTCATCACCTAATCAAGTTCTTGTGTATAGATAAACAGGGAACAGGTCTCTACCAGCTTGTAAAAGATCTATACAAAAAAAGGGAGGACCCAACCCAGTTTTGTAGCCTGTAGGACACAGTTTTGTGGTTTCAAAAGCAAACTATTCTTGGCGACCAAAGTGGAAACTATTTCTCAAAAAATATCTCAATTCAATATTAGTTTTCCATATTTGCATATACTAAGAGCTCAATAAACATTTGATGAATGAATGTTTCTCCTTTTAAAAACTCATTTGCTTTTTTTGGTCTATTTTCTTTCTTATGTTCAGGCCATTGATCAGATATGTACTTAATTAAAATCTAGTCTATCTCCTACCTTGAAGAAAGTATTGATATTATACTTCAGAACTGCTCTTTGCTTTCATATTGCAACTTCTCAGGTGCCATGTTATGGGGGAAAAAAACTCTTCTGCTAAAGCCCAATGTTTGAAACATAAGGCATTTTTGTTAGTATTATGATTTCAATTTAAATATTAAAATTTATATAAGGGACACATTTTCAAATAACTCAGACATTAATGTGGAGTTTCTTTCCTGATTTTCATTTAAATCTCTTGTTTAATTCTTTTAGCTATAATGCCATTAAATCATATAAGACAGAAGGGAGAACAGAACCGCTAGATGCAACAGAATACCTCGTTTCAGCTGCTGAAGCTGGTAAGAAAATGTATAATCCATAAAATTCCTGTCACATTAATATATAAAACTTGAAGTGTTGTTTTATCATACCTTTTTTATGGTGACTATTTTTCATTTACTAGATATTATTTGGAATTCTTGGGCTTACCTTTTGTTTTGGACAACTTTGAAATAATTTTCCTCCTTAGGATCAATACTGTGTATTGGTTCCAAGGTAAAAGAACAATTAAGGGCCAGAGAAATAATTTCTTTTTAGCATCTAAGCAAAGTTACAGATCTATTAATAAGAAGAAACACATTGTATAGTCTGTAGAAAGAAAAAAATTAGTGTTTTAGTTTCTCAATTACTTGATTTACAGTATTGTTTGACTAGCATGTACATGTAGAGCAAAAATATGAAGTGTGACTTTTTCCCTTATGGCATCTGGTTCAGTGCTTAACATAATAGAGTTTAATATGTATTGATTAACTACGTAGATAACTCAGAAAATATGTAGATATTAAAGATGTTATAAAATTGTTTTTATTATTTTACACATTTGTAAAATAATGTTTTATAATTGGTTACTTTGTTTATCTGGTTTTTGTGGAATGAGAGCTCTGATTGTAAACTTAGTTTTGTTTATTCAGATATTTAAATACAGGAGGAGAACATGGGGTTATATCACATTTTGCTTTTTTTCCACCTATGTCTATTTTGCTATGGATAATGCTACAACTTAGAAAAAGGCAGTCATGCTTTTTATAGTGAAAATGATTCATAGTATACTAAAATGATTGACTTAAAAGAGCAAGATGTTGTATGAATGTCTAAGATCATATATTCTGATGATCCTCAAATTACAAATGGTTTTGTTCCAAAATTATAGGTCACTTTAGAACTCAGAAAGAAGATATTCCCTGTGTTTCACACAGAAACAGTGTTATATAAAGAAATTTAATTTCCCATGCTAGACCACAAAAGCTTAATATTCATTATTGTTGTAAATATATCATTTCAACTGAATTTTTTTTGAAGTTAGATAACTTTTTTGTTAGGTGGTATGGCAACCTGATCATTTAAAATATTTCTATAAGAAAGTATTCCACTCTTCTCAACAGAAAAGACAATGCAAGGGGAAGCTTGGTTGCTCAGTGGATTGAGAACCAGGCCTAGAGATGGGAAGTCCTAGGTTCAAATCTGGCCTCAGCCACTTCCTAGCTATGTGACCCTGGGCAAATCACTTGACCCCCATTGCCTATCCCTTACCACTCTTCTGCCTTGGAACCAATACACAGTATTGATTCTAAGATGGAAGGTAAATGTTTAAAAAAGAAAAAGAAAAGAAAAGAAAATGCAATGCAGAAGCCCAGAAAATATAACTCTCCCTTCCCCTTGACTCCCCAACCCACGTCTCCTCCAAACCTCTCATCAAAGCATCTTAATAGAAGGATGAAAAGAACTGGGAGATGAAGTCCTAGGAACCAATGGAAAGGGAAGAGCAATGAAGAAACCAACTTCATTAAGTACCTTCACTATTTACCTGCTTTGAGACACCCAAATTCCCATTCCAAGTCAAGCCCTTCAAAATGTACCCAAGGAGTGTAAGGAATTAAATTAATGGTTTGACTAAATATATGTGAGAATTCTAAAATAATGTTGTGGTCACTGATTTAAAATATTATAGCTCAAGTCAAAATGACTTTTAATAGCTTTTATTTACAAAGAGAAATACAAAAAGAGTAGAAAAGATATTTAGCTTATCACTCTAATTTTGCTCTGGTGCTCTACTCAGCCCAGCATGACTTGTTAACCCTCAACCAGAGTTAATATCTCTCCAGAAGTCAGGAAAGGAAAATCCAATTATTTACTAACCCAAGAGCCAGTCCAAGTGCCAAGTTACCTCCCAGAGATAGGTCACTAGTCGAAGACGAAGTCCAAGTTGATGATGACGACGAGGACGACAGCCCTCAGCCCAAGAAGTTCAGGACGTTTATAGTGACTTCTTGTCCCTTCTTCTCTTCACAGGGGCCAATCACAGCTTCCAAATTGTCTAGCACTGCCCAGTGGGGCAGTGTCTGTGGTATCCCCTTCTTACCCTCTGATGATATTCACTCTTATCAAATGATTCACAAGTTTCTGACTGAGTTATCACCCACTTTAGCAAATGACTTGCAAACACTCTTACTTAGTGTTGAGTTCTGGAGTTATCACTCATTTTAGCAAGTGACTTGCAAATTCCCTTACTTAGTGTCTGATGAGGTACTAAGTAGGAGTACTAAAAGAAAGTCTGATTCACACTTCACAGAGAAACATTACTTTTTTTAGCCTTGTTCCAATAGGCCTCACTATCCTCAATAAAATCTTGTCATCTCTTCAAAATGATTTTCCTAGCCTTCTTCAGCTATGGCCCCTGGGTCTACCATAAGATGAAAATATAGTGATTCAGATCATTTCTTTTCCTCCTGACTTCCAAGGAAAGTTCATCTTTTCTATTAAAATATACTTTTAAGAGTTTGTGATGTTCATTAGTCAAATTGCTACAGATGTAATTAATCTTCTCTATTTCAGGGGCCATGACACTCTGTATCACAAACCCATTGTGGGTCACAAAGACTCGACTTATGTTACAGTATAATGTTGTCAGTTCTTCACAGAGGCAGTACAAAGGAATGATAGATACACTTGTAAAGCTATATAAATATGAAGGTGTGCGTGGATTGTACAAGGTACTTTTTATTTGATTTTAAATAGTTATAATAAATAATTTTATCTATTGTTATTTGCATTGTTAGTATAAAAATTAAATTGGTCTCTAGTAACAGAAATATTATATTTTAAGAGGTTTATTAAAGATTATTAGAATTCAAGGAATAAAGAAAATACAAATAAGAATACCACGTGCCTAGGGCTGATTAGCCCATTCAAAACCCCCACACTTAGCTTACCCACTACATCACTGCCATGGAAGAGAGCGTAGTAGGTGTTGCTGCCAGTTAAAATATTCATTGTGATCTTGCCCAGGTGGAGACTCAGGTGAGATTATAGGGAATTCTGGGAAGTACCAAGGACTTCTGGGGATTGAAGTCTAGGGTTCAAATCTCCATTTTACATTCATCACCACATAATTTTCTTTCACCTTTTAGTTCATATTCTGAAAGATTCTGGTACTCAGTCCTGAAAAAAAATAAGCCTAAGAAGAAATAATAGTTTTAATAAAAACTGAAATATAATCCACAGTACTGGTATTGTATTTCTTTAGGCTATTTATATTCACTACTATATAATGCATCACTGGGACACTGATGGGAGGGAAATAGAACTGTTTTAAATTGTTTTTAGGCATCTTATTTTAATATGTAAGTAATTTTGGCATTCATTCAATACTTAAGCATTAAACAATTCTAGTGGTGAAATGAATATTTTTCTTTGCTTTACAAATCAAGTTGTAAAAGAAGCAAGATCATTCAAATTTTTATAATTTACAATTGTAAATTAAAAATAAGAAAAAAAGAAAAGGATCAGCAACACAACTCTCATCAGTGTCATATCAGTGATGTACATGACAGGCAACAAATGTTAACTTCAAATTTATAAAAATGCTATGGCCTATATTTTCTGTTAGTTACAATTCAATTTTTTAAAAAACCTTTACCTTCTGTCTTGGAATCAATACATAGTATTGTCAATACATATTGATTCCAAGACAGAAGGTCAATAAGGGTTAGGCCAGTGATGGCGAACCTTTTAGAGACTGAGTGCCCAATCTGCTGCATGTAAGCCCCTGAGTTACCCTCAAGAGAGAGGAGAGAGGAAGCGCTCCCATTGGGCTGCTGGGCAGAGGGATGGGTGATGTGAGAAACGTTCTCAGGCATGAGTGGAGAGAAGGAAGGGGAGCAGCCCCCTCTAGCACACTAGCCTTAGATTTGCCAACATGGTACTAGGCAATAGGAGTTAAGTGGCTTGCCCAGAGTCACACAGGTAGAAAGTGTCTGAGACCACATTTGAACCCAGGACCTCCTGTCTCTAGACCTGGTTCTCAGTCCACTCAGCCATTTAGCTGTTGCCTACAATTCATATTTTAACTAACCAATCTTTAGTCAGCCTTTTAACCTCTTTAAGGCTTTGGACAGGATAAGAAAAATCTATTTCCAGATGTCTACAGATAAACTCAGAAAGAATTCCAATGACTCTTTTATAGAGGATATTGCATTCAAAGTGTTGTGTTATAGTTATTATTATTATTGTTATTATTACATAACCTTGGACAGGACACTTCACATCTTATGCTTCAGCCTTCTCATCTATAATTTGAGGACTAGACATCAGCTCTAGATCAACGAACCTATGATTTAATCTAGCCATGAAACTTTTGAAACTCTTGTACTGCTTTAATCAGCACAGGAGAATATTGATTACTTACATGATTACATGTGCAAGAAATTGATTATAATATTTAATTCATTACATAATTCTTTGCCTGTCTTCTCTTTCTCTACTCCAGGCATTGTCAGCCTGCTGGCCAAATTTGGCCTGCTATCTGTTTTTATATACCTCCAGCTAAAAATGTTGTTTACAAATTTAAATAAAGGTTATTGTATTTTTTAAATGTAAATATCTCTGCAGTTTGTCAGTATTACTCTCCCCTATTTCTTCACCCTAGAAAATAAAAACATTACATGCATAATAGAATAAATCTGTGATCTCATCTCATTATTGTGAATTCTTCAGCAGTGTACAATATTGCAAAACTTATTCATGCCTTATTTTTCCTATTCATGGCCTTTTATACATCCTTCATGAAGAGAATCTATCCATCATGTTCTATCTGTAAATCTCTTAACATTATTTATATGTCTAATTAACATCACATGGGAATGATAGGCAAGTTAACCAAAAGAATCTCATGATGGGTCAGAAGCAAATTCCTTCTTATAAGCTACCTCAGCAGGGTGTACCCATTACCCAGGCCAAAAAAAAAAAAAAACTCTGTTATCCCTCTCTCAAAATGACTGACCTACTTTCTTATCTAATCAGGTATTAGATGATCCTGGGCACTGTTTCCTTTAAAAAAATTTTTAACCTCTTACCTTCCATCTTAGAATCAGTACTATGTATTGGTTCCAAGGCAGAAGAGTGGTAAGGAGCAGGCAATAGGGGTTAAGTTAGTTGCCCAGGGTCACACAGCTAGGAAGTGTCTTTGTCCATTGCTTCTTACATCCAGTGAGTGAATTGTTATTGTGCTTCAGCCTATTTGTACCCACCCTAGATGATGCATAATTTCGATTCAATAGAGATTATCATATCATATGGTTTGTAACCATATAGCTTCACTGGAAGAATAAAGATAGGGATTAGACCTGTGATTTTACTGGTGGTATGAACTCCCCGTAAGGAAATTTCCTCTACTAGTGCAGGTTATCACCTTCTTCGTCTTAAAGAAATGCCTAGAATACTGAAGGATAGGAGACTTGGCTGAGCTGAGCCAGCATACGTCATGTCAAAACTTGAACCCTGATCTTTTGGTTCTAAGTCCAGTTCTCTGTCCACTACACTACGCTTCCTCTAATGGCACAATGTGTGGTACTTAATTAATGCACTAAAAGAATATTGATGTTAAATAAGGGGGGGGGGTAATTTCACGGAGATATTTTTAAAATAAAATTAAGAATAAGTTGGATTAAGTGACCTCTAAAGTCCTTTCTAAGGTTAAGATTCTCTAATTCCTCTGATTGGACAGCCTTAAGAACTGCTTTGTCAATATGTTTATCTTGGAAAAGCAGAACAGGTTGGCCTGGGCCCAAAATTAAATAGGAGAAAGAGATTGGGCTAATTTGCATGTGGGAAAATTTGTACTATTTAATGACTTAGAGGTTCTTGGAACAAAGCTCCAACTTTTAACACCAGTATTTTTGTAGTGACACTTTATGGCTGTATTATGTAACACTACAATTTCTAAAAAGTTTTAATTGCAGATGATTCA
Organism: Monodelphis domestica; assembly: GCF_027887165.1. NCBI lineage: Eukaryota > Metazoa > Chordata > Mammalia > Didelphimorphia > Didelphidae > Monodelphis > Monodelphis domestica. The sequence continues at coordinate 166,070,789 of NC_077229.1, forward strand.
GAACAATGGAGAAATATGTAGTAGAGGGGCACAAATGATATCAAAAAAGAATGACTAGTGAAGCTGTGAATTGAACTAGTTTTTTGGGAACAGAATTTGAAATTCAAAAAAGTTATTAACAGTTTAACCTTTGACCTAATAGTCCTACTAGTACATATATACACCAGAGAGGTCAAAGACAAAGGCCCTATATATCTCTGAATATTAGTAGTATCCATATTTGTTTAAAAAAAGCAGGTGTACATGAGTTGGAGAATGGTTTAGACAGTTGTGATTTATATAAATATAATGAAATGTCATTGTCCTAGAAGAAGCAAATATGAAGCATTGAAAGAAGTATTCAAAAACTTATATAAACTTATGCAGAGCAAACCAGAATAAGAACAATATGAAGATTATTTACAGTAATGTTACTGAAATTAACACTATAAGGCAGCTAAATTTGAAGGCAAAAAATTAATTTTGGTTCATCTCAATAGAGGGATAGGGAACTAGAGGTATTGAATATTTTATCTGCTTTCAGAGTCATTTGCTTTTAATTAATTTCATTTAATTGTTTTTGTTTGTGACAAAGGTGAGTTCTCTTTTGAAGCTAGAGATTTTTTGTAAATGCTTCAAGCAAAAAAAAAGCTACAAAACATTAACATATATAAAAGATGGAAGGTGGGTCAATTATGCAGGAAGATTGAGAGATAATAGACAATCAGCATTTCTTCACTGGTTATCCACATAATGTCAGGAGATGGGAAAAAGTGCTGTTCCATGGAAGGGTACCATACCACATTGATGAAAAATCAGGTTTATTGAAGTATTACACTTTTAAGTAGAGATCTAAGCCTGGTTCTTTGTCATCTGCAGGTCTGCCCACTTAAGTTTAAAATGGCTTATCACTTGAAGTTTAGTCATAAAATGGTGATGCAATATACTACAATGATCCCTATTTTTTTAATCAGATGGCCTATGTTCAAATCCCATCTATTGCTATTGCCATCATGACCTAGAACATGTCACTTACTTCTGGGCTTCAGAATCCATGATTTTATGGTGAACTTTTTTTTTTTTAAACAAAGAAACTCTTGAAGGGTCTTGGAGTTTTTAAATACATATTAAAACACATATGAAGAAGAGATAGAAAAAATTATTTACTATTTCAAATTAGATATTACAGTTATTTTTGTTTTTTAAAAAAGATGATTATCTTTTAGGGATTTCTGCCTGGGCTATTTGGAACATCACACGGAGCACTTCAGTTCATGGCATATGAACTGCTGAAATTGAAGTACAATACACATGTCAGTAGATTACCAGATGAACAGTTGGTAAGAAATTCTTCAAAAGATAGCCTAATTTACTTTTATAGAAAATAAGTACCATGAAATTGGTTAAGCTCTGTCAAGCATCAGTTGTGCTAGAAATTTAGGTTATACTAATCTTTTGGTTTCAATTTTCAATACTTAAAAATTAATTTTTCCACTTTCTCACTTTGTCATTTGCATCACGTTATAAATTGTGTTCTTGTTGGAAAGTTAACATTTGGAAATATTTTAAAATTCCTTTTGCAGTTAATAAGAATATGGATATATTGAAGAAATCTTAGTTTGCAGTTAAGCACATATTGATTACTGTATTTTGCTGCTTTGTTTTAGCTTAACTTTAGTACATCATTTAAGAGGCCTTAAAAGTAGGCTTTATAAAACTCAAGTTAAGAATAGAATTGTTTCTGCAACATATTGAGATTTCTTGTTTTGTTTTTTGCTTTTTTGTTGTTATTTTTTTAAACAGTTCCATAAATGAGTAAAGTGGTTGTATTTCCTCTGTGGATTTCACTGGATTGTATATACAGTATACAGTATATATAACATATACATTATTAAGAGATGTTTTCAGTCACCATTTTTTAACCACAAAGAATATGATAGCAATGGTGAACCTTTTAGAGACCATGTGCTGCCCTCCCCCTCCCCCATGCTGGGTACACCCTGCCTGCCCCCTTCCCCTTTATCCCACACAGCGGAGGGAGAAAACGCTTCCTTTGGGCTGCTGGACAGAGAGGTGGGTGAAGTGAGGAATGTCCTTAGTGCATGTAGAGAGGGGGAAGGAAGTGTCCTGAGTACTCTGCTCTCCTCCAGCTCTGCCACTTGTGAGCCACCTACCTTATCCCTGTTTACTCCTATTGGGCTACTGGCCAGTGGGGCAGAGATGTAAAAAATGTCATCAGTTTTGGTGGAGAAGGGGAAGGTAGATGCACTTCCCAAGTTCCTCTGCCTTTCTAGTAATGAACTCTGGCAGGGAGTGAGTAGTGGGGGTGGGGATGGCTGAGTACCCACAGAGAGCACTCAGTGTGCCATCTTTGGCAACTGTGCCATAGGTTCGCCATAAATGGGATAGGATATAGTTCTTACGATTAGTTAGATTAGAGATAATTACGATTAGAGTGTGGCATTTGGCCTTCCTTTATTTCCATATTTGTGCAATTTAAGAAATATCCAGAAAAGATAATAAAGATAAAAAATAAAGATAAAAAGATAAAAAAATAACCATCTTGTGTTATTGTTTTAGAGCACAATAGAATATATATCAATTGCAGCACTGTCAAAAATATTTGCTGTGGCAGCAACATACCCATATCAAGTAGTGAGAGCCCGACTTCAAGATCAACACATTTTTTACAAGGGGGTGCTTGATGTAATCGTAAGGACATGGAGGTAAGGCAGCAGCAGTTAACTGAATCTCATTTGGAGTACAACAAATATCTCACACAGCCTAATTGATTATAATGCTGTAAGCAATGACTAGCCTATGAGTGATAGTAATCTTGGATTTTGCTTCTTGGCTTTTTATATGGAGTAGGAATCTTTGCTTTAAACAGTTTGAGAAATCCCCAAACTCAATGACTGACCCCTTGTAGATACTTTATCTCAGGGTAATACTTAACCTCACAATCAAATATATTGTTATTCTGTATAAGTATGGCTTCATGGTGGTAGTAGATTCTTCACACTCCTCTTTTGTTTCAGACCTTTTTCAAAGCTGAGTTATACTTTTGTGATGAGTACACTTCCTTTCAACTTGATATCTAAAATACCTATGACTTTGTAGGTGGGTAAATTTCTTCCATTAAACAGAGATCACAACTCATTTGTAACTCAGTTACAGTTATGCCTAAGACATAGGTGTCAAATATAGTCCAAAATGTAATTGGAAAATACTTAACAAAAAATATAGTACTATCAATAATGTTAATTTGTGCTTTTCTAAGGCAATATGTGTAAATCTAGAGTTGCCTGTGGCCTATGGTCACACAGACAAGTATTTCAGTATTTGAACTCCGGACTTCCTAACTTCCAACTCTAGCATTGTATCCTTCAATCAGTTTTTTAAAATTAATTGCCTACTAAATGCTAAGTACTATAATTACAAAAACAAGTAAAGTGATGAGGCAAGGTCCTCAGCTCTTAGTAGAGAGTCAGATAGACAATTAGAGAGGAATAAGTCCCCAGTGTAGGTTGACTAACAAACTTGCAGTGAATGTATATAAAACATATTGCCTAACTTTATGGGACCTTGTTTAGCATGTGAGTAAAAATAGAAGAGATAGATGGTGGGATAGGGCTGTGTAAGGCTTGTGTGATGCTAGGACAAGAAACTGGGGTGGAAAAGTACAGGAAAGGTTAGTGTTGAATTGATTGTGTCCAGAGTTGAGACTGTGAAGGAAAAGAAAAATGAAGCCAGGGTTGTGTAGTTTAGGATTTAGTAAGAAAAAGGAAGAGATGAAATGATGACAATCTTAATTGTCAAAGTAAAGCTTGATCAAGGATGTTGATCTACACCAGGATTTGACCCTTCCATCCCTCTACATTGTCTCTTCAGTTCTATTCAACAAGTATTTGTGAAGAGTCTACCTAATTTCTGAATTTTGTACCTATATCATATAGACTGTGTCAATAAAATTAAATTATAGATGAGTATGATGATTGGTTTATAGTATTTCTATAAAGCATGCATAATTTCAATCTTATGAGTAAAGTTTTTTGGCAGCCACATTTTAAAATAAAATAATTTCTTTTCTGTGGAATAAATTCCTATGAAAATTGAGAGGAGGAAGAAACATTTGAGCTTTGAAAAATGGTTAGGGATTGGACCAACAGATGAGTTGGATAATGAAGGGACTGAGGATGGTATGAAGCTAATAGTAAGAAGTAGTGTGTTTTTTTTCCCTTGTTCAACCTGCCATTAAGTAGAACTTTTAGATGTTCTTCCTACTATGTTAAATGTTTTGATTTAATTTTGTACAGTATTTTCACACTAGTTATTTTGGATACTAACTTCTTTTTTTTCTTCTTCTATAGGAAAGAAGGCATTCTTGGATTTTACAAAGGAATTGTCCCTAATTTGATTAGAGTGACTCCAGCCTGCTGTATTACCTTTGTAGTTTATGAAAATGTCTCCCATTTTTTACTTGGCCTTAGAGGAGAAGAAGAGTAAGTTTAAGGAAGATAACAGAAATATCTGCTACAGCAGTAAAGTATCCCTTAGCACATGAAAACAAAACATGAAAGAAAATAGTGCAAAGAAACATTAGTCATGATTCAAATCAACCTCTAACCATTAGAAGTCAAATAACTGATGAACCCTTACCCATTTTCTGCTCTTGCTCTTATTTATCTATGTGACTTGACTTCCTTTGCTTAGAATAGCTGCCATCAAAACAATATTAAAACTGACATGAAGTATATAGCTCAGTGAATTTGTCCATTTCATTGTTCAAATAGAAGCCAATTTTGCAACATTTGTCTAGTGGATTAGATGGATTTGCCTTTATTACTAAACTGAACTGTGTGGATTGGTTTTTAAAATCTACTTTTGTGCAATAATAAGTCCTCCTTGTAAAGATTCATGGTGGCATATATGTAATAGTTTATTTTAAAGTATTGATTTCAAACTTGAGAATGTTTGCTGAAAGAAGCACTTAAACCCAGAGTATATCAGAATCAGTGGACAGTGAAACAAGTATTCACTGGTGATATACTTTAATCTTGGGTCAGTTTGCACTCTGGTGAGATTCCATTCATCGTTAAGGATTAGGGAGTAAGTAGATTTGGTATCTATTATAATAGCATTTTCCCCCTATGCTTTAAAGTTTAATTCTGGATCCAAGTTTTCTGAATACTGCCATTGAATATACTTGTGATTTTGCAAACCTCATCATGGTCCAGGATTAAGAGTATCTCAGTCTTGATTTAACATTTTACATACCATTTAATAGAGATGCTTATAGAGTCTATGGCAAATTCAGAAAGGCTTGGTTGTGTTATTTGCCAGTTTGATTATATGTAAAGTGAGAAATAATCTTCCCATGTAAAATTGTAATTTTGGGATACCTGAGTATCCCACTGGTTGGTCAGATTCATATTTTAGATACAAATTGTACCTATGCCCATTATTGTTGATTTTATTTTTATGTGGCATTGCAGGAGTGGCTTAATTAAAAGGATCTTCCCCTTTCCCTTCCCCCTAAAATGTTGACTTAGTCATTATATTCTTATTTATCATAAATACCTATGATTGCTATTGCACTACCATCTGTTTATTGTAAATAAAACATTGCAATTTTCAAAGCCATATTTACATGGTTCTTTGAAAATGGATCTATTTTTATATTTTGAATGGTATTGTTTTTCAAATAAAGATGAAATCATAAATAATCAGTTATGTGTATTTCCTATATAGGCATTGATGTTATGCCTGGAAATGTGTTTTAAGTTTTTAATAAAATCCTCTCATTCATGCTTCTCAAGAACTAGTAGATTATACCAAAAAGTTCATGAGATCCTGATTTTAATTCCTATATGCATGGCATTGATAAAGCTAATACTATGTCTATATGTGACAACATCAGTTTTCTTTTCACTCATTCAGTAATCATTTATCAAGTGCATACTATGTAGAAGGAACTGGGCAGCGTACTATAGGAAATGAAAATAAGAACAGGATATGAATCCTCCCTTCAGAGGACTGACAGTCAAGTATAGTAGAGGAGATAACCTAATTTACAGTTCAAGAATTATGATATCCAAAGGGGAAGCTGGGTAGTTCAGTGGATTGAGAGCCAGGCCTAGAGATGGGAGGTCCTAGGTTCAGATATGGCCTCCAATACTGCCTAGCTGTGTGACCCTGGGCAAGTCACTTAACCCTCATTGCCTAGCCCTTACCACTCTTCTTAGAATTAATACATAGTAGTGATTCTAAGGTGAAGGGTAAGGATTTTTTAAAAAAGAATTAAGATAGAAAAATGCCAAATAAGATAAAAGATACTTCCTAAATGCCTCTGTGTTATATAGTATAAATTACTATAGAAATTGAGAGGTAGAAGAAACATTTTAACTTTGAAAGGTGGTTAAGAATTGGACCAAGAGATGAGATGAATGAGGAAGTGAAGATAGTGAAGCCCTATGTAGAGACAGGAAAAGGTCTCTTAGAGGTGGAGTGGCTAGTTTTCTATTGCAACCTAATGAATGATAATCAGACACTTATTAGAATAAAATTTTTAAGGCATTTAAAAATTTGATTCTCACCAAATCCCTGGGAAGTGATGCAAATATACATATCTATTACAGTCAACTCATACAACTACAGTTGTGGGCATGTGTAAGCTCAGAGGTGAAGCAACCTGTACAAAGTTGTAAGTAAAAGAGCCAGAATTTACCCCAATAAATGAGTATGTTCTAAAGTCTCTAGGGTTTGGGGAAGGGGGGAAGAAAAGGAAAGTGTCAAAGATGATGTGCTTCTTTCCTGGAAATGGTTGATAATGCCACCAAGAGAAGTAGAAAAGTCAGCTTGAGAAATAAGTTTGGAGAGGAAGATGAAGCAATCCTGGCAAAAGCTATCCAATAGACAGCAGAAAATGTGAGTTTTGGACAATTTCGAATTAACAGGTGAGAGTTGAAGGGATGGGAATTCATAAGATCCACCAAAGGAAGGCACAGAAAAAAGAGAGGAAAGAGCAGAATCCCAATCCTAGGAAATGCTCATATTTGGAATTTTGAAAGAAGAACCAAAAGAAAAGAGAATCATGTTTTAAATGATCAGTACATGAAAGCACTATCTCTGATCTTCTCTGTTCTCTTTATCAAAATCTTAGAGCTGCCAATTGCCAATTATTCCTTAGCTCTGTTTTTGCTTGGGAAGTACTGGGTTCTGCCATTTGAATAGGAGTGTATTTGTGTCTCCTAGTTAGATCACTTTATTTATTTGCCCCCACCTACTTAATACCTTTGACTCATCCTTACATGCTTTTCTAATTAGCATCTACTAAAGTTGTAAACACTTTTACTCTGTGTTAAAGTGGTCATAAAAAAACAAGCATTTTAATATTAAAGCAACAGGTACACGTGCACTGCATACTGAACTCCATTCTATCCCTACTGCAACATAAACTTGCTAAGTACCAAGGAGATTAAACAGGAAACAGCAAATAGGATGTTTCCTTACAGTTAACCTTTAAGCTACAGTTTTTAAAGTGGGTGAGTGTGGATGTAAAATGACTTATACAAAATCATAACATAAGTAGAGTCAGAATTTACATATACGTATGTAGATGCATATAATACAACATGATCTATAACTAATATATATTACATTTCCCCATAAATAGCTAGTTGATATACAACTGCTTTTTTGAGATTGCTATTAAGTTTATAACCAAAAAAACTTAAGAAAAAATAAAAAAATTTAGTATAGGTTTGTTAAAAATAAGTTATACTGAGATGATTTTATATCCTTTTGGGGTTTTTATGGCAGGGTAGAGGTTAGACAAGATTACTAAATCAAGCATTGCTATTGATATGTCTAGATTTCAAGAAGATATTAGATGAGTCCTCATGATATATTTGTTACCAAAGAGAAGAGGTGTTGAATGAATAGTAATAGTAATGGCAACAAGTAGCTGAATTTAGAACAAGTTAAACATGTTGATCATTAAATTAGCATCAAACCATACTGCCCCCTACCCTCTTCCCCTCCCATGAGAATCCTGGATTCTGCTTTGGTATCTGGGGTCAGATCTTCTCTGTCTTGGAACAAGTCCTCCACATCTCTTGCTGGCCTTTTCCAAATCATGCCACCACACATACTGCTCCCCACCAACATTGAGTCTTCCCTTGTTAGGATTGTAGGTACTTGAGAGCAAGGACCGTCTTTCTTGTATCTTTGTCATTAGCACTTAACATTAATGCCTGGCACATAACCCTTAATGCTTTATAATTTTTTATTTTATTTTTTGCTACATTTGAGTTTCAAGTTATTTCCCTCTCTCCCTTCTAACCCCACATTAGAGAAGACTAACATTTGACACAAATAAGTATGTGAAGCTATACAGTATATCATACCATATCTTAATTTTCTTTCCGGAGGTATATAGCATCTTCCCTTATAAGTCCTTTGTAGATGATTTAAATATTAATGTAACTCAGAACTGCTTATTCATTCACACTTACTCTTCAAACTTATTAATATTATATATATAAAATGTTCTCTTATTTCTGCTCATTTCACTCTTCATTATTTCATGCAAGTCTTTCCGTGTTTTACCAAAATCATCCTGCTCATCATTTCTTACAGCAGAGTAGTATCCATCACAATCCCATACCACAAATTATATAGCCATTCCTCAGTTGATAGGCAGCCCCTCAATTTCTAGTTCTTTGCCACCACAGAAAGAGTTGCTAAACAAATATAATAGTACTGCTGGGTCAAAAGGCATCTTGGGCATAATTCCAGATTGCTCTCCAAAATGCTTGGATTTTTAATGTAATCAGAGTTATCAATTTTATATCCCATAATGCTGTTTCTTATTTATTTTATAACTCTCTGGTGCATAAATTTGATAAGTAATATATTCTATATTCTAATTTACTTATAATATATCTCTATGTCTAGGTCATGTATACAATTTTAGTATATGGTATAAAATGTTGGTCTGTGCCTAGTTTCTACCAGACTGCTTTCCAGTTTTCCTAATAATTTTTACCAAATAGTGAATTCTTATCCCAAAAGCTTAAATCTTTAATTAAAAAAAAAGTTATTAAAATCATTTACTGTGTATTTTATATCTATTCAATTCTACTAATTCACCATTCTTAGCTAGTACCAGATAGTTTTTATAATTACTGCCTTATTATACAGTTTAAGATCTGGCTCTGCTAGACTTCTTTTCTTTACATTTTTTCATTAATTCCTTTGATATTCTTGACCTTTTGCTCTTCCAAATGAGTTGGGGGTTTTTTCCTAGCTCAATAAAATGATTTTTTGGCAGTTTAATTCAAATGGCACAAATAGCTAGGTTAGTTTGGTAAAACTGCCATTTTATACTGGCTTGGCCCACCCATGAAAATTAATATTCCTCCAATTATTTAAATCTGATTTTACATTTTACATTTTATTTTTATATTATATTTAAATGTTTATATATCTAGCACAATATTGGATAGTATTGGTTGCAATGGACATCCTTTTTTCACACTTTATCTTATCTAAATATTTTTATAAATATAATTTACATTATATTTAAGTTCTATTTTAAATTTGAGCATCCAAAAGAAAGAATCCAACGAGGTAAAGGCAGGGGTATGCTGGAGTCAGCTCCTGCCAATTTTTTTTTTAAGAGATCTATTTGTTAAGCATTTGCCAGCATACCCCTCCATGAAGAGCATTGAGTTTACATGAGGATCAGTTCAAAGAATTGAGATTTAGCTTTGTGAAAAGACAATTCAGGGGGAGACATAACTATTCAAATACTTGTAGGTCTGTCATGTAGAGAAATGACTAGGCTTGTATTTGTCCCTGGAAGGCATTTGAAGGGCATATTTGAAAAGTATCATGAAAAATAAAAGAATCCTTTTTTGGTCCCATAGTGCTGATAGGTAGAAGTTATTAAGGGAGACAATTTTCAGTTAAGTAAAAACTTCTGAACTACTAGAGGACTGAGTTGCCTGAGAAGATGAGTTCTCTCTCAGTGGAGCTTTTCAAGTAAGGTCTTGATGACCCTCTCTTTTTAAAAGTATGATAGGATGAATTCATGCTTCAGGTAGGAGTTGGAAAGGATTCTTTAAGGTCCTTTTTCTACTGTAAGATTCCAGGATACTAAATAAACCTGTATTCCTTAGTTCATCATCAAAGATATGAAGTCAACACATAGCTTGCATTAGAAAATATAGCTCTTTCTGTTGACTTAGACACATCTGCAGCAGTGAACAAATGAATGCTGGTTACATATTTTTATATTAGAAGGGTCCTGAGAGCATGTCCTGACTGATTCTGTATCCCAGAGGAACCGAGGTAAGCTACTATCTAACCTGCTGATGTACCCAAAGGATCACCAGGTCTTTCGATCTGCTATGATGCAGATCAAAACCTTCCTATATGTATTGTCCCCCTTAATAAGAATGTGAATTCCTTAAAAGCTGGGAAACTTGCTTCTCTTCATATCCCCAGCAAAGTGCTTGACACATACTAAATATTCAGACAGAGCTCATTATGAAAAAAAGATTCTCGTATCATTTCATTTCCCTTTCTATGATGAGATCCACTTAAATCTTGTGGATTCTGCTTTAAATACTCTAGATTTGTAGCACATAAAGTTTTTTTTTGAGGATAGGATGAAATGTGTGGAAAGCAACAGTTCTGGCATGTGGCCAATCACACAACTCATAAATGGCTTTCTATTAGATTGAAGGAACAAAAAGCTAGATTAAAGCTCCTAATTCTAAGAAAGTTGTTAAGTTTGGCAAGTCTCTCAGTATATTCTCTGAGATGGACAATCCAAGGGACCTGCTTTTACTCTTAACCATTATTCTTCTGTGTAAGACTTGAAATGTGAAGGAGCTAAAACGAGAATCAGCCCCTCAGCCTGTACAGGGTGGCACTCCAAGTTGCTTGTAGTGGAAGACCTGCAGCTGTTAAACTCTTCCATTACTGAGCTCCACCCAACATTTAAAAAACCTTTTTTACAAAATTATCCTATGTTTAAACCTAGAATTGTGGTTCAGCCAAAGTACTGCTGATGTGTGCCAGGACTTCATAATTCAGGTCTTGGAAATAAACTTTGCTTAAGTTGAAAACTGATGAAGCAGCCTTGAGACATTTATAGCCAGCCCTATGGAGCTTACGTGGAGCTTCAGACTCCACTGCACATTGAACATCATTTTTGGTCATGAGTAATCTGAATACTGTTTCAGTCAATGACAAGTAGAAGTGAACAGAGTTTAGAAGAAAATAAAGTGTTAAAATCAAGGGTGCAAACATGTTATGGAGAACGAAATAGGAATAACGTGGAATTAATATAACGGTCCTAGACTTTTAGCACATATTCTTTATTCTTCAACTACTTGATAATGGCAATCATATCCAGAAGTACAATAGTAAATGTTTAACAATGGGATCACACATGCAAAAAAAGATTAAGACATACTTAAAGTTTAATCTGCATTATTAGTATTTTCTCTGTCACCTTTTTTCTTTTTTTCAGATTATATGACAATATAAGTTTTATATTCATTTTCTGACATTTTGCATACCATGTTTACTTCCTCTTTCCACCCTTCCCCAATAAGCAGATAATATAATATAGGTTGTACATATGTTATCACGTAATATATATTTTCATGTTCTTCATGTTGTGAAACAAAACACATATTGCTTATACTAGATAAAAATTCATGGAGGAAATAAAGTGAAGAATGGTATGTTTCCATCTACATTTAAACTCTGTTCCTTTTTTGTCAGTAAACATGTGTCATGAGTCCCTTGAAGATGTCCTGGATCCTTGCCTTGATAATAGTTTTCATTCACATTTGATCATCACATATTGTTGTTACTGTGTACAGCATTTTTCTGGTTTTGCTCACTTCATTTTGCATCATTTCATATAAATCTTTCCAGCCAGGTTTGTTTTTGTTTGTTTGTTTTTGTGTCTTGTTATTTCTTATGGACAATAGTATTCCAGTAAAGCACATACCACAATTTGTTCAGCCATTCCCCATTTGATGGACATCCCTTCAGTTTCATTCTTTGCCACCACAAAAGAGAGCTTCTGTAAATATTTTTAAACAGGTAGGTTCTTTTTTTTAATCTTTAATCTATTTGGGATACAGACCTAGTAAGGGTAAACATAGTTTTATGGCCCTATGGGCATGGCTCTAGATTGCTCTCCAAAATGGTTGTATCAGTTCATATATAATGAATTAGTGTCCCAATTTTTCCTCATCCCCTTCAACATTTATCATTTTCCTTTCCTTTTTTTGTCATTTTAAAAAATCTTTGCTTTACATCTTAGAATTGGGGTTAAGTGGTTTGCCCAAGGTCATATAGCTAGGAAGCATCTGAAGTCAAATTTGAACCCAGGACCTCCTGTCTCTGGGCCTGGCTCTCAATCCACTAAACCACCCAGTTGCCCTTCCTTTTTCTGTCATGTTAACCAGTCTGGTGGGTGTAAAGTGATAGCTCAGAGTTGTTTTAACTTGCATTTCTCTAATTAATAGTGATTGGGAGCATTTTTTTTTTCATGTAACTAAAGATAGTATTCTTTTCTTCCTCTGAGAATTGCCTGTTCATATCCTTTGACCTTTTGTCAATTGGGGATGCTTGGTATTATACATTTGGCTCAGTTCTCTATTTGAAAAATGAAGCTTTTATCAGAAAGACTTACTATAAAGATTTCTTCCCAGTTTTTTGTTTGCCTTTTAATCTTGGTCATATCGACTTTGTGCAGAAATTATTTAATTTAATGTAGTCAAAGCTATCTATTTCACATTTCAGAATGTTTTCTAAATTATTCCCTATTCCATAGTTCTGATAGGTAAACTATTTTGTTCTACTTTATTTATGATATCATCCTTTATTTCTAAATCATGTATCCATTTTGACTTTACCTTGGTATATGGTGTGAGGTATTGGTCTATACCTAATTTCTGCCATGCTCTTTTTCAGTTTTCCCAGCATTTTTTGTCAAATAGTGAGTTCTTCCAAAAGTTTGGATCTTTGGGTTTATCAAACACTAGGTTGCCATGATTATTTACCACTACATGTTAAGAATCTAATCTATTCCATTGGTCCTCCATTGTATTTCTTAGCCAGAACCAGATTGTTTTGGTGCTTGCCACTTTATAATTTAGTTTGAGATCTGATACAACTAAGCCACCTTTCTTCATATTTTTTCATTAATTCCCTTGATATTCTAGGTCTTTTATTCTTCCAGATGAAATTTGTTATTATTTTTTCTAAGCTCTGTGAAATAATTTTTTGGTTCTTTGATATGGCACTAGGTAAGTAAATTAATTTAGGAAGAATTGACATTTTATTGTATTGGCTCGGCCTACCCATGACCAATTTGTGTTTTTCTAGTTAAGCTGATTTTATTTGTGTGAAAAGTGTTTTGTTAGTGTGTTCATAGTTACTGTGTTTGTCATGGCAGGTGTTTTATATTGTCTACAACTATTTTAAGTGTTATTTCTCTTATCTCTTGCTTTATTGGTAGTAGAAACATTGATGATTTTTGTGAGTTCATTTTAATATCCTGCAACATTGCTAAAGTTATTGTTACAATTAGTTTTTTGGTTCATTCCCTAGGATTATTTTAAGAGTGATAGCTTTATTTCCTCATTGCTTATTCTAATTCCTTCATTTCTTCTTCTCTTATTGCTATAGTGTGGGAAGCCATCACCCCTGCTGTCTGACAGAGACACAGTCTGGGGAAATGGGGACTTCAAGGCAGCCCCCAGAAAATGAGGCCCCCACTGATCCCCCTCTGTGACTTCTCTGTCTTTAACTTACCTCACTAATGGATGATTACTGTTCTCTCTCCAATACGAAAGAAATGATATAAGAGCAAAGACTTATAGAATAAATATATATATTCCACCTTAATCCCCCCAGATTATTATCCTAAAAGATTATATTCACAGAATTAAAACCTAAAGATCAATACCCATTACCCCCCCCCCTTTCCCTCTCCACAAAGTTTCATTCACTCTCATTCCAAGCCAGGCAAGCCAAGAATATAAATCACCTTCAAGCCCAGTCAACAGGACACACTTCACTGGTTTGTTATGTTACAATAGCCAGAGCAACATCTCCAAGTACCTGAGTGAAATACAAGAAAAAAGTGACTTGGAAATTGAGGAAAACCCCAAATCTGGTCTATCATTAAATTGCCCTCTAACCATGTATCTAGCTATTAAATATTTTGTTACCTATCTCCTAAGTAATTGTGATTGATTGTGAAAGCTGATCAGAAGTAACAATGATCCTCCTAACTGTTCAACTCCTAGGTCAGGGAAAACTAACCTCTAGATCACCCTGTTTATGTCATTCATCTATAGCAACAATGTTTCTTTGACTATCTCCTTAGGCTATGTGTCTGTTGTTAAGTTCTATGGAAACATGTAGAAAATTGATTGTGTGCCAAAGAACTATATACTCACTAACCCTATATAATAAATGAACTTCCATGCCATGGCAGAACACTATGTGACACCTACGCATGTGGGACTGAGAACATAGTGCTTCTCACTCCATTATTTGACTGAGATCACCACACTCGACTTCTGGATGGTTCTCTAAATACTGGCACCCTGGAATAGCATTCAGATTGAGGAGCTCTGCCTAGGTAAGCTCCCTTTTCCCCCCAAAGCAAAAAGGGCCCCAGAGATAAGAAAGCACTCCTCAAACCCAGACAATTTTGGTATCCCACCCTCAGAGGACTGCAGCCTCCTATTAGCTGAGAAAAGTTGTGGAGAATGGGAAATCCAGACCAGAACTTTTTTGAGAAGCTTAAAAAGGATCATGGGCCATAGTGAAGCAAAAGAAAGAAAGATATTTACTGGAATAATTCAGCATACCCCTTTAAAAAGGAACGAAAAATCAAGTAGGCCACAGCTGGCTGAGTTCTTAGAACTTGTTCAGGTCTGTGGTCAGTGGTTCCCTGTTGGAGGGATGACCTGTCTTGTGCAGACTTTTTTTAACCTGTCTGCAAATGAAATGACACCTTCATTGTCCAAACAGAATTTTAGATCTGGAGTCTGTGAAATGTCAATGTCAAACCTAGATCCTGATGAAGAGAGACTCCCCCCCCTGGAGATGAGGCTGTTAGAAAGTGAGGCAGCTAGATATAACAATCCCCAGGTTAGGCAGCCACCAGCAACTCCTCCTCCCCTCATCCAAGGAATCTTCCTCCCCTTGGGTGGGGGGAAGGAACAGATCAGATTGGGGGAGAGGTCCTCCTTTTCCACTTTTGCTACTCCCAGATCCTTGGTTCTAGCAGGGAGGATCCCCTCTTTCAATACCTTGTCACCCACCTTTTCAAGTGTTTACACTCAAGGCTTGTGAGCCAAAAACTTTTCTTTGATTCCCACATCTATAGCTTGCATTTCTAGTACAATATTGAATAATAGTGGTGACAATAGGCATCTTTGTTTCACATCTGATCTCATTGGAAAGGTTTCTAGAGTATCCCCAATACTGATGGTTTTAGGTAAATGCTATTTAGCATTTTGAAGAATGTTCTATTTATTCCAATATTCTCTAATATCTTTAATAGGAATAGGTATTGTATTTTGTCAAAAGCTTTTTCTACATCTACTGAAAAGAATCAGATGTTTTCTGCTGGTTTTATTATTCATATGGCCAATTATACTGATGTTTTTCCTAATACTGAACCTTCCCTGAATTCCTGGTATGAATTCACCTGTTTGTAGTGTATTATCCTTATGATATATTACCATAATTTCCTTATTGTCACTTTCCTTAAATTAAAAAAAAATTAACAAAAAATACATTGAGTTATAATTTCCCAGGTGTTAAATGACACTAAAACTTTGGTAGTCAGTTTGAAAAGGCTCCAGCTCACTCCTGGGTAATATATGTCCCACTTCTCCTCATCTTTTCTTCTCTAAGGCTAACCATCTCCAATTCCTTCAGCTTATCCTCAATCTCAGCTGTATTTCTCCAGATATATTCTGCTTGTCAATGTCCTTAAGTATTTCTGATGCTGATGCATTTTTGTTTCTGGTTACTCTGAAAACATCAGGCATCTACTTCTAGGGCAGGAGTCAAGAAGGCAACATGCCTCATCCATCAATAAAAATTGATTAAGCACTTATCATAGGCCAGGCCCTGGGAATATAAATTAAACAATGAAAAGAAAGTTCTTCCTTTCTAGAACTTTAGGTTCAGTAAAGATGGAAAGGGGGTTGGGAGCAGTAGATAGGTGATCATTTGCAAATAATAGTTACATACAAATTAGATACCAGGTTATTTGGGTAGTAGGAAAACACACAGCTGGGAGGATTAGGAAAGGCTTCATGTATAAAGTGGCCTTTCAGTTTCATTGTGCAAAGGCATAGAGATGAGAAATAGAGTGCCATGTCTGAAGAAGAGAGTATTAAGGGGAGTAACATCTAAGACTGGAAAGATAGCTTGAGACCAAGATGCAAAAGACTTTAAATGCCAAATAAGAAATTATATTTGATCCTAAAGGTCATAAAGAACTAGTGGAATGAATTGAATAAGGGAATGATATGGTCAGAGTAAGGAAAATCACTTGGCAACTGTAGAGAAGGTCAATTTGAATGAAGAGAGAAAAGGGCAGCAAGACAACCAGGAGGCTCAGGGGTGGGGTGTCCAAATGAAAGCAAATAAGAGCCGGGGATATAGTGATGGCTTTGTAGATGCAGAGAAAGAGATAGAGATGAGAGATATTATGGACGGATGTGGAAATGACCAGGTTGGGCAACTGATTAGTTATGTGGGATGATGAAAACTGGGGACTGAGTTTGACATTGAGGTTGTAAATCTAGATATCTGAAGAGAAGTTCAGAAAAGGGGTAGGAATATGGAGAAAAATATCAGTCTTCCTTTGGGTATATTAAGTTTGAGGTGTCTGTGGAGCATTAAGCTCAAAATATTCAATAGGGAGTTGGTGATAAAGGCCTAGAATTTAGGAGAGGAACTAGGATTATATCTATATAGATTTGGGATTCATCTGCTTAGAAATGGTAATTAAATGCATGGTAGCTGGTGAGATATCATCCTAAGGCAGGGACTCCTCAAATTTTTTGGTCTCAGGACCACTTTGAGCACCCAAAAGAGCTTTTGTTTATGTGGTGATTGATATTTGTCATATTAGAAATGAAATTTAATAAATATTTTAGATATTTGTCAATTCATCTAAAATAACAATAATAAACCCACAAAATTGTAATACATTTTCTGAAAAAAATAAACTTCCCTAAAATTTTTTAATAGGTATGACAGTTTTTACATTTTTTACAAATCTCCATTTTGCTTAATAGAAGACAGTTGGGTTATATCTATTTCTACATGAATTTATTATGACATTTTGATTTGATTAATATAAAGAAAATCCACCCTCACAAAGAAATGGAGTTGGAAAAGGGAAAAGTGTTTTAATAGATTTTTCATATAATTGTGGATAATCTTCCTTGCTATTACACCAAAAATTGACTAGTGATAGATTCTTAAAGGTTAGTTGCAATGTGGAATTCAAAACTAAATCAGTGAATAAATGAGAGTGAAAAGGGCAAATAACATCTTAGTATTGTTATAAAAACAGTTTTGACCTCTTAAACCCACTACAAATGTCTAGAGTATGTCTAAACCCATGATAGTGAATCTATGGCACATGTGTCAAAGATGGTATGCAGAGTCCTCTCTGTGGGCACATGGAGGCCCAGACTTGGCTAGCTAGAAGCCTGGCCCCACCTGTGAATACAGGTGGAGGGGGATATTGGGGCACTTGAACCTCCTTCCATAGTTGGGGCAGCCCTGCCCTCAAATGTAGGGGAGGCATTCAGCAGGCAGGTGGTACTGCACACAGTCAGGGAGGTGGGATATGGAATGCAGTGTGAGGGGTGGAAGGGAATGGTATGCATGCATTCCTAAAAAGTCCTAAAAGGTTCACCATCACTGATATAGACCATACTCTGAGAACTGGTGCCTAAGGGAACTGGGGTTAGAATTGCTTCTGAAAACAAGGAGAGACTTCCAGTTAGCCCTTGGCTTCAGGGCACATTTGTCAGCTCAGTTTTGCCAATAAGTGGTTAATTAAGGGGGTTGGGTGAAGAGAAGAGAGGGGAAGACATAAAAATAATTTGAAAGAGATATAAATTTAAAAAAAAAACAGTTATAAGTGAAGGACAGATTATTTTTTCTGTTTTATCCTAGAGGGAAAAATCAGAAATGATGTAGGGAGAGGCAGATAGAAGGAGAAACCTTTATACTTGGTGTAAACTTGAAGATCTAAGATAAGACTAGTTTAGGAAGAGATGGCATGTAAGAAGTTACTGGAGTCCAGGCTCAGAAAGAGAATGGAAAAAAATGAGGCATACTTTGATGGAAGAACCATGAGGTCTAATGTTTATAACCAGGTTCCTTTAAGAAAAGTCAAAGCAGGGGGCAGCCGGGTAGCTCAGTGGATTGAGAGCCAGGCCTAGAGATGGGAGGTCCTAAGTTCAAATCTGACCTCAGACACTTCCCAGCTGTGTGACCCTGGGCAAGTCACTTGACCCCCATTGCCTAGCCCTTACCACTCTTCTGCCTTGGAGCCAATACACAGTATTGACTCCAAGACGGAAGGTAAGAGTTTAAAAAAAAAAAAGTTAAAGTTGAGATGAGAGAGCACAAACTTTCAGGAGTCACTTGTTGGATACTTTGTAGAAGACTCATAGTCATAATAATGGTTTGAAAGTAGAAGACATTTATTCACACCCCTACTTTTTAGATGATGAAATCCAGGCACAAAGAGGTTCTATCCTCAGCTGTTTCCTATTTACATTCTAGAAGCCTATTTCCCTTCAGTTAGTGTACAGGACTGGGATTAAGCTCAAAACCTCTGAACTTGAAAATTGTTATCACTTTCGTTTTATTATACCATCTCTGTCCCATGATTACCCTATATATTATAACCTTAAATAAGATTTAAGAATTAATTCCCTTTCATTGAGTATTTGTTGAATTGAAATCAGTTGAGCCAAGAGTCACTCTCAACCCTTCCCACAGTTCTAACCATCACAATTCTCAGATTGTAATTCAGGCTTCCAATCTTTCTCCTTCACTCTAGGTCTCTAAGTCCAACTGTATTATTTCTGTCATCCAGGTTTGAAACTGCAGAATCATTATTAGCTCTTCTCTCTCCCTCCTTTCCTCTTCATTGCCCATGTACTTTGTTGTTAAGTCCAACCAACTCTACCACTAAAACATTTTTCAGATCTCTCCCCTACTTTGCATTCTCACCTCATTCAAACTCTCACCAAGACTGCTGTAATAATATCCCAGCTGCTCTACTTGACTCTACTCTCTTCCTTCACTCCAATCCCCCAAGCCAGTGAACACATGCAGCTAGATTAATCTCCCTAAAGCATATAACTACTCTAATTCATAATGTTTTTGGCTGCTGTAACTCTTCTCATAATGTATATAAGGTTATTTATCATTTGGGATTTTTTCATTGCAATCCTTTTTGGGGAATGGAAATGAGTTGACATTGTTTGGCAAGTAATTCATACATTATTAATAAAATGAATTGATTTTAGTAATTTGCTTGCTGACTAATAGATACAAAATAGGCCAGTATATGAAATAATAAACAAAGAGCCCTATGTGAATTTTTACCTGCTTACAACACTTTAGATTTTGGAAACCATCCTTGGAAAGTTGAGTAAAATCATAAATTCAGACCACAAACAATTAGTAGTACCATTGTTCTTTGTTAGTCATGAGACTGTTTATGAACCACCTGTAATGGCCACCTGAAAGAGGGATGAGCTCTTGGGTTCTGGAATATTTACAGATGAATGTTTCATAGTGTAAGCCTATTGAACTCTCTCCTCATTGGTGGAAATAAATGCTTTGGTGTGTGTAAAAGACGGGATTTTTCAAGCTTCAAGTCATTTCAGGATCTACAGTCCATTCTTCCAGCTTCCTGTTTCAAGAAGGAAGATTGAAGAGGTCAACCCTACTTCAGCTTGCTAAAGAAAAAGACTGAGATAACATGAGAGGAGCCAGCTGTCTCAAATGTATCCTTATCCCCAGCTTGCTATACTAGAGACTTTGGGAATATCTAGGAATATCTTATTCTGTATTATCTGGTATATATTCTCCTATGCACATTATCTCTGACTTTTGTTTTGTTAACTGATTTGGATAAATGGGTTTTCTTGGCTAAATGTTATTTGTGTTCATTGTAGAACTGCTTATTTGGTGAGAAAAGAGTTAAGCCTTGGAAATGGAGCTTGGGGATCCTACTTCCCACCCATAATAAAATAGCATTAATAAGTTAGATGAATTTTCATCACATTTCCCAGACTATCAATATTTAAGGGAACAGATAGATGTAATTCTAGCCCACTACCAACCTCTCTCTGAAGGGAGCAAACTGGCCTCAAACCCCAACTTTCTGCTTCTCCTCCTGACAGAAATTATCTCCCTTGGACAAAAGAGGGGGGAGAAGAGGTTGGAGATGTTTTTTCTGCCTCCCTTTAAAGCTACAAAGAAAATGTTCAGTGCTACAAGAAGTGGTGCACAGAAGCCCTTACAACACATGGGGCTTCACTGCAACAGAATTTGGCCAAGATTCTATTAGCAGACCTTTATTTCAATGAGAACAGGCTCAATACAACTACTAAATTCTCTTTTTCTTCTTTTACTCCCTCAACCAATCACAAGGCTCAAAGATCTCAAAGCATAAATATGGGAAGAGTCAGCAGATAAGAGTCAGCTTGCTTGCCCACCAATCATTGCCCTAGAATCCTGGAGTGTATGTGGGGGGAAGGGTTAGGGGAGGTGATGAAACATCAGTGACACATCAGAGATGGGACCTTTCCCATATAATGAAGAGAAGCTGGCTGCCCATAATGATTTGATCTAACTTGCAGATTACAGTGTCCCCATATCTAGACCACCAGGGACTTTGGTCATTTCTAAAGAAAAAAAAAATTTTAGTTCATTTGGATACATAAGTTTAATGTAGTCTTTCTTTTTTCTACACTCAATGTGGTCATAGATTTACCACAGTCTCACTGATTTGCAAAGGCATTTTCAGTTAAATGAAGAAAATAATCTGAACAAAATAGACTGATTACCTCCCCTTCCATTTTAAGAAAAATCCAACAGACCTAAAAAAAAAAGAAAGAAAGAAAAGAAAAGAAAGCACCAATTTAGCCAGCTCTGATTATGTTGGATCTTGGTTCTCCTCATTTAGAGACTTTAGGCTTGAAATTTGTTTTATGTAGGTTTTATTTAACATACAATTTTAAACAACTCCAACCTTTATATGGCCCTTGTGAATTTGTTTAGGTGCTACATTGACAAAACAGAAGTAGGGAAGGAGAGAAGGAATAGCTTGTCTGACAAAAGATCAGGCTGCTAGTAATGGGGTCAGGGGATGAGAGTTTGGAGGGGGAGTGTTTGTACCAACAACAAATTCCTCAAACCATCGTTAACATCAGTAAAATGACATTAAAAAAAAAGTCTGAATACGCACTAATGTACTACGTCTGTAAAAAAAGTTAACTTTTTTAAAAGTACAAAATGGTTTTGTTTTTTTTAAGCCCTTACTTTCCATCGTGGAGTCAATACTGTGTATTGGTTCCAAGGCAGAAGAGTGGTAAGGGCTAGGCAATGGGGGTTAAGTGACTTGCCCAGGGTCACATAGCTAGGAAGTATCTGAGACAAAATGTTTTTTTTTTTAAATAAACTGTTTGAAAAGTAACAACAGGAGGTAGGGAATGAGGACTTAGCAAGATTCATTTTGGGAGTTCTTCAATGATGATTCGGGACACTGAATTCCATCCAGTTGAAGCATCTCCTTTGGGGTAATCTGCACAAGTACCAACCCAGACAGCGACATCCACTAACCCAGCACTGATTCCTTCACACAGGCCTTCCACTGTAAAACAAAAACCACAGTTAGAATCTGCCTGGGACTTTATAACAGTGAATCAGCTTTTGTTAGTATTGTTGTTTCAGCCAAGGTTACTAAATACATAAATTAGGATTACTGATTGATTACAAATTTAGTC
The DNA here is from genome assembly GCF_027887165.1 of Monodelphis domestica. Lineage (NCBI taxonomy): Eukaryota > Metazoa > Chordata > Mammalia > Didelphimorphia > Didelphidae > Monodelphis > Monodelphis domestica. The sequence goes on from NC_077229.1 coordinate 166,092,880, forward strand.
AATATGGATTATCACAAATATAGGGCCATCTCTTAAACTGTATAAATAATTTTTGGAAAAACTTGAATTTACTGTTGTGAAAACAGCCTGTCTTAAAAAAAAAAAGACATACTCTTTTATAACAGAACTTTAATATTACAGGAAAAACTGAAAAGCATAAAAAAAAAATCAACACCCTAACCAACCAAGAGAAATCTATTCTCTTTTTCAAAGTGGAAGAATTTGACTTGAGATATACCTCTTATTTTGTTGGAACATTTTCTGACAACTGACACTTTAGATACAGACGATAGCTTTTGGCAAGGGCGGAGAAGCAAAATGGTTTTATTAGTACTCTCCTTATGTTATGATTTTCTCACCAAGGCACATCTTAGATTTTCCTTTCCTATTCTGTAGTTTACAAAAACTATCTCTTATAGAGAATCCATGGTAGTCACATAATTTTAAAATATAAAAGAACCATGATAAAGCAAACATTCTGCTTCATCTTAGCTTGGTTTCTACCTTTTTTTTTTTTAAAGACTGGTTCTCCTTATCTTATGCAAGTTGAAAGTACATTTGTAGGTTTCATTCCATTGGTGATTAGCCTGGAAATTTGACCCATTCCATTTCTGACATGAGTAAGTTCAAGTGTCCTTAGGCAGCTTAGTGGCTCCTGGTCTTAGATGTTCAATATATTGTTGCCATATATCAGACACCCAATCAGCTTTGTCTTACTACAGTTCACAACTCCTGAATTCAAACAATCCACCAATCCCAACCTTTCTGGCTGCAGGGACTATAGATGTGCACTATCATTTCTGTCCTGCCACTACCTTTTTAAGCTTCTATACATCCTTGAAATCAACAATTCAGCTACTCCCTCCATCAGCAATTGATATCTGTGCCTTTTCATCCTTTGGATTTCCATAAATCTTTCATAGAATTAAACTAATAAATAAGACTAGGAGCTGGTACTTTGAAAAAAAAATAAATAGATAAAGTACTGGTAAATCTAAATTAAAAAAAGAAATAAGAGAATCAAATTAACATTCTCAAAAATGAAAAGGGGAATCTCACCTCTAATAAAGAGGAAATTAACACAATTATTAAAAATTACTTTACCCAATTATATGGCAATAAATATGATAATCTAGGTGAAATGGGTGAATATTTAAAAAATATAAACTGCCTAAATTAACAAAATAGGGAATAGAATATTTAAATAACCATATCTCGGAAAAAGAAAGCGAACAAGCCATCAAGGAACTCACTAAGAAAAAATCCCCAGAGCCAGATGGATTCACAAGAGAATTCTATCAAGCATTCAAAGAACAATTAATCCCAATACAACACAAACTATTTGACAAAATAAGCAAAGAAGGAGTTTTACCAAATTATTTTTATGACACAAATATGATACTGATTTCCCTAGCCAGGAAGACCAAAAACAGAGAAAGAAAACTACAGACCCGTCTCCTTAATGAACATAGATGTAAAAATCTTAAATAAAATATTAGCAAAGAGACTACAGCAAGTTATCACAAGGATTATTTACTATGGCCAGGTGGAATTTATACCAGGAATGCAAGGCTGGTTTAACATTAGGAAAACCAGCCATATAATTGACCATATCAATAACCAAACTAACAGAAATCACATTATTATCTCAATAGATGCAGAAAAAAGCCTTCTACAAAATACCTATTCCTATTAAACCCATTCCTGTTAAAAACACTAGGAAGTATAGGAATAGATGGACCTTTCCTCAAAATAATAAACAGTATTTATCTAAAACCAAAAGCAAGTATCATCTGCAATGAGGATAAATTAGAGGCCTTCCCAGTAAGATTAGGGGTGAAGCAAGGGTGCCTCTATTATTTAACATTGTTTTAGAAATGCTAGCTTTAGTAATAAGAGGAGAAAAAGAAATTGAAGGGATTAAAGTAGTCAATGAGGAGACTATCACTCTTTGCAGATGATATGATGGTATACTTAGATAATCCTAGAAAAGTCAACTAAAAAGCAATAGAAATAATAATTTTAGCAAAGTTGCAGGATACAAAATAAGTCCCCATAAATCATAAATCTTTCATAGAAAAGCCAAGGAGAAGGTTCTTATTTTGAATTTTTTATTTTAACTTTTTTTTTTATTTCTTTTGTTTTTTTAAACCCTTACCTTCTGACTTAGAATCTGTGGGAAGGGAATTTCCCTCTCCATGATGTTGCTTTGTTTGACATCATCAAGCAGTGACCTAGAGGTCATTCATCATTGAGATACCCAGGATGTGGAAAGGGTTTCTGGTTTAGAATCAGAATAGCTGCGTTTGAACACCAGCTCTTTTACTTAACCCCTTGTTTGATCTTAGGCGCACTTAGAAAAGATCTCAGAGAAAGGAAGTTGAAGCCAACGAGAAGGGAAACTGATCCCACAGGCACTGCCCTCCTGGGCAGTGCTAGCCAAATTAAAGAACTATGATTGGTTCCTGAGATGTGACATGAGAGAGCTAGTGGGTGGAGAGAACTGCTTATAAGGCAAGACCAGGAGTTTGCTTGCTCTCTTCTGGCTGGAGCTTGGAACCTGAAGGGACCCCTGTCCGTGGTGAGCTTCAATCTAGCAAATAGCAAATAGAGTAGTAATCTAATCAACACTCTCTACCCCTTTCCTACATTTCCCTCTCTTTACTATCACTACTTTGATGTAATAAAACTACTAAAGCTGCTAGCAGCCTCATGATTTACTTATAACTATTACAAATCAATACTATGTATTGGTTCCAAGGCAGAAGAGCAGTGAGGGCTAGGCAATGGGGGTTAAGTGACTTGCCCAGGGTCACACAGCTAGGAAGTATCTGAGGCCAGATTTGACCCTAGGACCTCCCATCTCTAGACCTGACTCTCAGTCCACTGAGCCACCTCTCTGTCCCCTTGATTTTAACTCCCCATGGATGCCAATTCAGGTTGTTCATCTATTATCTCTTTTTCTCAGAATATGAACCAACACCCTTTCTGATGGTGCTACACCATCTTTAAGGTGCAGAAGCACCTTGATGATGCATTTTAATGCCACTTCTTGTCATTGTTGGCAATCCAACCTGGTTATATACACCATGTATCTTTGTATTGCCCTTTGGGTTACCTTCACTTGTAATTGCTTTGATATTGTAGCATTCCAAAGTATAGGGAAGTGGAAAGGGTTCCTGGTTTAGAATCAGAATAGGTGGGTTTGAATACCAGTTCTGCTACTTACCACCGGTTGGATCTTAGGCACACTTAGAAAAGATCTCTCTGGGCCTCAGATTAGACAAGATAGCTTTAAGGTTACGTCTGATTCTAAATCTACGATCCTATGACAATACTGCTGTTAAAAAGATGGACTTTTGCAACAGTGAGGAGTTTGTGAGAAGTGAAAACATAATGCAATTTCCCAAATGTGATTCAGTCTATCCTTCTATTTGATTCCAAAGAGTCTAGCTCACTGTCCATTTATAGCATCAGTCTCAGATTAATGAACTAGAGAAATGAGTATTTCCCACCCAACCAGATCCAGTTGAAGATTCTCAACACCAGGGCTACTGTGGAATGACCTGGATCCCTAAGGGGAGTGTCCCAAGAATATTAAAATTTCTCTCTCTGTGAACCCCACCTTGAAATTAATTCAGAAGCTTCAAAAATCACTACTGATATTAGCAAGAGTTCCAAGCCTAAATTTCAGAGAGGTGAATTTGAATTGTCATTTAATAATAGTTAACATTTATAATAAGATTCATAAAGTGCTTTAGCTATATTATCTCAGTTTATATTCACCCCATCTCTGTTAAGTAGGGTCTCTTATTCCCATTTAACAGATGTGAAAACTGAGGCTGAGAGCTTACATGGTTTGTACAGTCACACAGCTAATAAGTATCTAAGACAGAATTCAAACTCAAATCTTGATTTCAAATCCAGCATACTATCCACCATAGCACCTAGCTGCCTTATTAAAATTCTCTGTCATAGAATATTAAGATCTAGAAGAGACATTCAATACAATTTAGTACAATCTCCTTATTTTCCAGATGAGGAAAGAGGTCTTGAGCACTTAAATGATTTGTACAAGGTCTTACAATCAGTTGGCAGAGCATTCTATCCTGTGTGGCACTTCTACTTCCACTAGCATCCTACCGTAACTACTGATGAATGCTTTTGAGCAACCACTAGGTGCTAGGCTTTCGGTGGGGGGAAGAGGGGTGTCATATTGATATATACACTACACAGTCCCCTTTCACTCTAAAGAGACACAGCACTCCTGGTAGGAATAACATGTAGATCAAAATTCACATACTAAACAAGAAAACACTGGTCAGTTGTTTGTTTGTTTGTTTTTAATTTGCTTTATATTACATTTGTTATTTAGGTTTTTCTTAGTGCTTTCAGAATCTATTTTAGATTTAAGATCCAAACCAGAAGTCAGATGTAAACTTTAAACTCCACCTTTCCGATTATTTACTGCAAAATACTTGTGTCTATAACAGAGAAGGCTTATATCTAATGATGTAAATGTAATTTGTCTACAAAACCCAATAATAGACCCTAACCTCAGCTTTCAGGTTTACCAAGAGCATGGAAAATGCATTCTCTCATTGATCAATAGCAGCATAGGTGTAATGCTAGCAAAGGACTTAGCAAAGAAGGAGCTAGGAGCTAGGTGGTTCATTGGATTGAGAGCCAGGCCTGGAGTCAGGAGGTCCTGGGTTCAAATCTGACCTCATATACTGGGAGGGGGTGAGAGGGGAAGGGAGGAAAGGAAGGAAATCTAACTTGTAAATTAGTCACAAACATGCCATATACACGGCAAATTTATACTAGTTTCCCATATTGCTTTCATGCATAGTAAAGCTAAAAAGAAAAAAAAAAGATAAAACTCTTGCCTAAGGAAAAGATCATTTCATTCAAATTGATTCAAGAGGAAAATCCAGAATGAGATGGATTGGGGGGGGGGGGTGTTCCTCCATGCTGTTTATACTACTTTTCCCCTTCTAAGAGCATAGGAGAAAAATCAGGGTTTTATCACTATACAGTAGCAGCCTCTGGTAATCCATTGACTAATTCTCGTATCATATCTTACAGAATACTAAAAATGATCATTTATATTAGATTAAAATATCAGTCAACAACAGTTAGTTAAGCATTTATTAAGCACACAAGCTAGGTACAATAGCCTCTTGAGAGTAAGTGTTATTGTTTTTCCTTCTTTGTAGCCCCATCTCTTAGAAGAGTGGCTTGTACATATTAGGCACAAAAAGATATTTATTAAATTGAAATAAGATTGTAAATTACCTGGAGTCCTGTGTGTGTGTTGTCTGTGTGTGTGTGCTCACACACATATGCACACACAACACACACATAACTTTTAACTTCTGTCTTAGAATCAATACTAAGCATTGGTTCCAAGGCAGAAGATCAGTAATGGGCCAGGCAATTGGGGTTAAGTGATTTGCTCAGGGTTGCACAGCTAGGACATATTTGAAGCCACATTTGAACCCAGGACCTCCCAACTCGAGCCCTGGCTCTCTATGCACTGAACCACCCAGCTGCCCCATAGCCTATGTTATAACAGATTATATAATAAGCCATTCATCTCATGGGAGAGAAAATCTTAAAAAGTGGTTTGGTAGTTATCCACATCCGCAGACCAAAATCTCTAACAAATGTCATAGTTCTCCTACCTGAAGAAGTTCGATGAATATTAATAGTTGAATTCATCTCTGGGCTTCCTTGGTCCAAATAAATTATAGCCTCAATGGGAAGTGGTCCAGAGCATTCAGCCCCATTGAATGTAAAATACCACCGCTGACAGCAGGCACTTTTGCATTTCAGCCGAAGGGATCCACTGAAAAGCACCCTGAGAGCGCTATTGGAGCGCATCTTTGTGAATGTGCATTCCTGATGTGAAAACACAGACATCAACTTAAGACAACATCGTCCACTCTATCGGCTGCAGAATAGCAACATGTTTTCCAAATGTGAATTGTCTCCAGCCCCCCAGCCCACGGTAAACAGGCCCTTTAAGAGGGACAGTCTATGACAGGGAAGTCAATTTGAGGCATGCTCTAGATTGTTCAAGCCTTCAGCAACGATCATACAAAACAACTGAGGCATTCAAGTTTGGATGGAGCTAAGCCAATACTGATACGGACCCCATCACCTTACGCTGATCCTTAAGGAATAAGAGAAAAGGTTCGTCTTCCTTATCAGATCATAGCTCCAGAGCTAGAAAAGACCTTAGAGTAGCGCTTGAATGTCAAAGATTAGAAAATCAAATCCCAAATTTTGCCTATATATGCATGTGTGTGTATATACCTATATGAGGAAACTTGCATGCACATGAATATGTGAGATAACATGTGAGGTTACATGTGTATGAGATGATATATACACATATGAGTTTATATATGAGGTAATGTATACACACACATTCCTATATACATATATGTGTGTTATATATGCACAAATGGGGCTATATATATTAAATACTATATAAACATACACATGAGGCTATATATACATGCATGAGATGATATAAAATGCATGTTTATATGGGCTGATATATACCCGTGTGATTTGACACTTGTACATATATACATATAAGATATATACAAACATATGGGATAATATATAGATACAAGGTTACATATACACATGAGGTATTATATATACATATAATGCTTTTATATGTGTATAAACACACACACACACACACACACAGTAGTAATTATAAAATGCTTAGCACATAAAAGGTATTATATAAATATTAGCTATTATTAACTGGCCCAAAGGTCCTCTTCTCTGTTTTATCCTTTGATCTGTAGTCGGCACACACACACATACACACAATATCTATATCTATATATGTAAGTATGTGTATATATATATGTGTATATATATATATGGTGTTTATATAGGGATATATGAGGTAACATATTATCCCACATGTATATATGTATACAAATATAAAATGGGCCCCAAATATACTATATGTACATATGCACACACAAACATATATACACACACATACATACATATATGTAGAAAATCCAAGGTTTGAGCCCAGATCCTTTGGCTCCAACACCAAAGGCTTTTCCCTTTGTACCAGGTTGCCTTTTAAAGCAAAGTGAGGACACTTCTCTTAGTTCCACTCTATTCATACTTTGTGTGTGTTTGGGTGTGTCTCTTTTTAAAAAATGAATGTAATTTATTGAAATCACTTTTATAGGGGGCAATTGGGTAGCTCAGTGGATTGAGAGCCAGGCCTAGAGACAGGAGGTCCTGGGTTCAAATCTGACCTCAGACACTTCCCAGCTGTGTGATCCTGGGCAAGTCACTTGACTCCTATTGCCTAGACCACTCTTCTGCCTTGGAACCAATACTGGGTACTTGTTTCCAATACTGGGTATTGGTTCTGGGGAAAGGAAACTAGACTGACAGTTGGTGGGGGAAGGGGCATCTGGGAGTGGCAGTTGTGTCTTGTGACTAGGACTTCCTTCCTGCCAGGAGTGGCAGTTGGGTCTTGTGACTAGCACTTCCTTCCTGCTGGGATGGAACTTGCTTCCTGGTGTTGGAGGAGAGAGGAGCTTGTTCAGCCCAGTCTGGTGTGGTGTGTCTCCACTTTGTTCAGCCCAAAGACACAGGCTTCTGAAGGTTAGAACTGTTCTTGTTTGCTTTCTGTCTACTGCTAAGATTCTGAATTAGACTAAGCAGGACTGATATAGGACTGATATAGAGTAGACGGAAGTGGGAGAACATTGATAGGAAAATTTTGTGCAGAAACACACCAAAAATGGGCAAACATCCTGCCATTAGTTCTATTCCATCTTAGAACACAACCCAGTGGAGATTTGCACATCTCTCCATTTGAGATGCTATATGGACATGCAGTTTGGCAAGGAAGGACGTGTAAACCAGCTTACATTGCAATGATAGGTGGAGATTGTCAATTAACAAAATATATACAAGCTTTACAAACAAGAATTGCAGAGTTGCATGAAATGGGATTGATACAACAAATAGTGCCCCTGGATTACAATTTGCACAACATCAAACCAGGAGACATAGTATACTTAAAAAATTTCAATAGAAAATTGGCTACAAACATAAAATGGACTGGTCCACATAAAGTATTGCTTACTACCCCAACAGCTATAAAAGTTGTAGGGAAAGACTCATGGTTTCACTGTTCCCACGTGAAACCAGAAAAAGTTCAACATCACTGTAGCAGACAAAGAAGATAATTAGACAACAGATAGTGCTGAGAAATAAAAAACAAAAACTGATTAATATAAAAAATACAACACAAAGAAATCATAGTGACACATAATGTTCAAGACAACTTTCCAGCCCAGAGGAAAAGCAACCCAGAGGAAAAGCAACCCAGAGGAAAAGCATCCCAGAGGAAAAGATTTTAAACCAGCCCAGAGGAAAAGCATCAAGAAAAGATGCTAGAGACAAGAATTAAAAAAAAATCTGAATTGAACAGCTAAGACTTTGAACTTGTAAATGTGTTTATCTAAGAAGAGGACAGATCAAAAACGAGACTTATGTGTAAGACTGAGTGTGTTGAAATAATAAAACAAAAGTAATTTCACATATTGGGGAAATAGCATGCACCACTACATAACATGGAAGAAAGAAGAGATCCATCAATCAACATGAGAAGTGGAAATCTGAAGAAACTTGATAAGTATTAATTCAAAACAACACTATTAGACACAAAACACAAAATCACAAACTGACATATTGAGAGACCTTGTTTATATAAACAAGTGTCTAGAATTGTATTTATACAAAATGTAAATATGTATATAGTTAGTTCCATAAGGTCTTAGGCAAATAGAAAGATCAATAGATATTTCTATTTGACTGACATCATGATGTGGAACAATGTATATAGTTGTATTATATGTAAATAATTTCTGTAAAATAATGTATTAGTTTTAGTTAACTTAGAGTAAGTAGTATTAGCACTAAGATTCAAATTCCTTGTAATAGTTTTGTTCAACATTTATTCTACTGAATTTATTGTAAAACCCCAAAACTACCCTTACCCAAACTTTCCTGCTAAGAAAATCCTTAGAGTAGATTTAGTAAATTGGTAACTATAATATAAATATAATTTATAATATAAATATAAATAAGTGACCTTGGGAAGGTCACAACAAAAAAAGGGGACGATTGTGGAAAGTAAACTAGACTGACAGTTGGTGGGGGAAGGGGCATCTGGGAGTGGCAGTTGTGTCTTGTGACTAGCACTTCCTTCCTGCCAGGAGTGGCAGTTGTGTCTTGTGACTAGCACTTCCTTCCTGCCAGGGTGGGACTTGCTTCCTGGTGTTGGAGGAGAGAGGAGCTTGTTCAGCCCAGTCTGGTGTGCCTCCACTTTGTTCAGCCCGAAGACACAGGCTTCTGAAGGTTAGAACTGTTCTTGTTTGCTTTCTGTCTACTGCTAAGATTCTGAATTAGACTAAGCAGGACTGATATAGAGTAGAAGGGAGTGGGAGAACCCTCCGCCAGCCTCGGGGCCTGGCCTCAACTCTGAAGCTGAGGAAAAAACTCCAATCCCAACTGGTTATTAAACTTTATATTATTGGAATTCACAGTCAGATAAGTGGACTATCTTTTCTGGTCATAGAGGGAGATGAACTTCAGTTCAGTCATTCCAGGACAAACAGTCCTTATCGGACGCCTGCTGCTTCCTCTCAGCAGGGGCTATCTCCCTCCTTTGCCTCTCCAAGCGATATTCCTTCTCTTCTCAACTCCTCCATACCCCATACAAACCTCCCAATATCTCCCATTTTTCCAATCCTCCCATTTCCTTTCCCAATAAATATTACAGTTCCAAGTCAAAAGGTAAGGATTAAAAAAAAAAAGTGAAATCACTCTTATGAAAAATTGATCTCTTATCCCCAAACTGGGAGGGGAGTAAAATATTAAAAGATGATTTTTTTTTTAGTCCACTCACATTTTTAGGACTAAGGCATTGTGACAATACTGGAAGGAGGGTTACTGCATTTTTAAAAAAAGCAAACAAACCTGTTATTATTGTTTACATGTCTGAAAATTAAGACAATTTTTTACATCCTCACAAAACCTCTCAAAACATTAGAACACAAAACATTCCATGAAACTACTTGGATAATACCCAATGCTATTACTAACATTAAAAATTGAAGAAACGTTGTATTTACATTCTATTCATACTATTTTCACAAACAGGGAACAAATAGAAGCACATTTTCAACATCAAAGTAGTAACAAAGTTGCAAAATAAAGAGCTTAAACAATGGGTAAAACATTCAGTAGAGTACAATGACACACTTAGATTTGAAAACACATTTTTGGTATCTTCATCCTGGAGTCAAAAGCAAGAGATTATGATATTGTCATAAGAAATTTATTAAAGTTTTTGTTACCTCAAAATCCAGGAGAAGAAGGTTGCCCAAGGCAACCCAGCTAGGAAGTTAACTGAGTTCAGATTCGACCCTAGGACATCCTGCCTCTTGGCCTGACTCTCAATCTACTGAGCCACCTACCTGCCCCTTAACATATTCTAACTGAATCATGATTATTTGTGAAACATGTTTCAAGCCTTCCTAACCCCATGCCTCACCTAGATCTTAAAGTTTTTGAGGAAAAGGTCTGCATCTTTGTACCCTCGGGGTTGGACATATATTTCTGTATATAACAGGCACTATTAATAAATGTAAATTAATGAAAGAAACCCAGCAACTATGAATGGGCTGCAAATAATCAGTTCGTTCATTAGTGTTGAGTAGTTAAATATCTGGGCTTTATTTTAATAGAACTCTTTGCTGGAAATGAGATGCTAATATAATTTGCTCAGTTGATTCCTATAAGGTGGCCACCTAATTGATCCTGCCCTAAATCAAGCAATGACTTATATTCTTTCAATTGCAAAGATATGAAGCTGAATGATATAAATTTAGGACTGCTGTGAAAGTTTCCCCCAGTTCTCTGGTAACAATAATTTTATCAGAGGTTGAACTTGTAACAAATACAGCTGATACTCACGTATCCCTAATCAAAAGCTTACTTTTAATCAAATACTGGAAAGGGAGGGATTACAAATTTCCCCCGAGAACTATCAGAATTGCTTGACAGACTATAGTTCCAAGGTTGTTAAATCCCAGAGAGTCCTTTGGCATTATTCTGTCCCCATACTCAGCCTATTTCTGAAGCAGATTTAACCAATTAGTTTGCCTGGAGCTTTGAAGAGAATGCATTGTCTAAAGGCTGTCATTTCAAATACAAATATAACAAGGCAATGTGATTGGAATAGTTACATTATCACTCTTGTCTTCTTTAAATTTAGTCAAGCTTTTATGACAATCTATTTTAAACCCAGGCCACAACTATGACTGAAGAATTACCCCCTAGACATACCCTTCAGTGAAGTTCTTCATTTAATGAAGCTTCTATAGAGTCATCCTAGACACTATAGGTAAAACAAACAGTACGATGCGTTGGCTGTAACTCTTAATTATGATCTATTTTTTACACTTAGAAAGTAGAGCTAAGTTTGTTTTAATTAGATTAAAATTGATGGGGGGGTTGCTTTAAAATTAAAAGTCTTCACATAACTTTAGGTCAAATGTGGAAAATCAAACCAGAAATTTATAATTCCAATTTTGCAATATCAATATATCATCTTAGAAAAATTCAGAATTTACTTACTGCAATTTTTCCGAGATCTATGCCATAGTTAAGTGCACTCCATGAACACTGTTTATAGTTGGGTGACCAGGTCTCTTCAAAGGTTTCTCTCAGACATTCACCCTTTTCACCTTTGAATCCATCCCGACCTGGGATTCCAGGAGTACCTGGGATGCCATTGGCTCCAGGGTTTCCATCTCTGCCTGGCACCCCAGCAGGTCCTTGTAGGCACATTCCATTATACTAGGAAGAGAGAGAAAGGAGGAAGAAAGAAAATACCACAACACAGTTTAATTATAATGCAAAGATTCATCCTGATTAGGAAACAGCATTTGAGAATCCTTTAAAAGCAATTTTTGTCCATGTGGCTCTATAAGAAAATATGACACAATTTTACTGGAATAATCTGATACGTGACTTTAATAAAAGTAATATTTACTTTATATTGGCTAACCATAATCCAGATGATCACTTTAAATTTATGTTTTCTAATATAATATTGCATTTTATTTTAATAAATAATATTATAATGTAGAATTTGATACTACTATTTTATATCACTGTCTGCTCCTGTGATCAGAGAGAAAATACATAATTTCTTATATGTTACGATGATCCTTGAAAACTACCAGCAGTATTCGAGTCACCCAGGCTTTCAATATGTCTTGATTTCCCCTTCCTTCATCTCATAGATCCAAATGGACACCAAATCTCACCAATTCTACTTCCAAAAGATCACTCACATCCTACTCTCCTCTGTTTGCACTGCTGCACTACCGCCTCCTCCTTCCTGGTACAGTGTGACTACCTCCTAATTAGACTGCCAGCTTCCAGTCTTTCTCATCTCCAATCCTCCACATAGCTGTCCAAATAACCTTCCTAAGGCACAGGATTGGTTATATGGCTTCTCTACTGAAGAAACTTCAGTGGCTCCTCCCTAGATCTAAGATAAAATGCCAATTCCTTAGCTTGTCATTTAAAGTTTTTAACAATCTGTTTACTGCATATCTTCCCAGATCTGTTCACAATTCTCTCTTTTGTGTGCTTTAGGTTCTAGTCTAACTAATCTACTTGAAATCTCATCCTTCCTGCCTTTTCCAGACTGTCTTCCATGACAGGAAATTATTCCCTCCTTGTCTCCATGGAATCCTAGACTTCCTTTAAGGATTGCCTTATGTGTTACTCCTTAGCAGAATCCTCTCCCTCCTTCTTTACTTTCTCAAATAAGCTTGTGAGATGCTTATGCGTGTTAATGGTTTCATCGCCCTGAAGTAGAATGTAAGCCCATTGAAGGCAGTAACTGATTTTTATTATACCTTTATACCTCCAGCATTTATCAAAGAAAGTTGCAAATGACAGTTTCTAAAAGATTGTTTAAAATTGGATTGGATGCTTCAATTCTTTTTGTTTAGAAACAGGATTTGGTCAGATCACCAGGGGCCAGAGATGGATCGTTATGCTTCTTGAGTTTGCCAGTAAGCTTACTGCTTATCTTTCCAGTGCTTCATCAGCACTTCTTCCTCTGGAATGGAATTCTCTCATGATTTGGGGCATCGCAATTTATTTTTAAAAACTTATATATTCATATATTTATATATGTGTGTGTGTGTCTGTGTGGGTATGTGTATATAAATATACAAACATATATAGGGGAAGATATGGATATGGATGCTACTTATTTGTTTTCCAAGAGGTATGAAAGTGAATCAAACTTGAAAAGGTGTTTTGTTGACACAGTTGAAAACTAAGCTACAGGTGAAGTTTGAGTTCTGTTTGGATTTAATTTTCATCCAAAAAATATTTTTCATGTTCCTTGGCAAACATATGGAATATATAGACTATTGGGGTTTGCATTTCAAATGGTACAGAGGTAAAGAAACCATTATGCCTTATTTTGGTATTATTGTCATCATTAAAGCTTATAACACCTTTGCAATTTCAAAACCTATTCTTCACCCACATCATGTCCTCCAGTCCCTTAACCCTTTGGGGGTTTTTTCCCCCAGAACTTCATGCCAGCACTTTCTTCCCCACTCCTTAGTGAACCAGCTCAACACTGTACTGTTCCCATCTCTTGAGTTCCTTGACTTATCTAGCCGTGACAAGCCTCATTCTGGATCACTCTCACTATCAGTTGCCTTCATTCCTATATATGTGCCGCTAAACAAAATTGGAGAAAATCATGAAGCCATGCTTACTAGATTCACTAAAAATTTATGTAATAGAACGTCAATTGAGCTCTCCTTGCTGAAAGATAATCCTTTTAAATCTCCCTAATCAACTCATGATCCCTGGCATCATAGAAATTCTTCTAAACCCTTTTCATCCTTCCTCAAACCAAGAGAGGTCCCCCCCACCCCATCTTGCATTCATAGCTGTGAATCTGGTTTCATATTTTATAGAAAAACTGAGGTCATTCAAAAAGAACTTCATCTTTTCTCTTCCAGCCAACTCACATCTAGTTGCCACGTGTCCTGCTTTCCTTCTTTACCCTATCTCACCTTAAGAAGTGACCCTTCTTTTTGACAAGGCAGGCCTCTCCACATACACAAATGATTGCATTCTGTCCATCTTCTCCAGAAGAATTACTACCACTATATTCTCATCTCTCACTTATCTTCAATATCTCCCTGCTTACTGGATGCTTCTCTGTTACCTACAAATATGTCCATATCTCTGCCATCTCTAAAAAACTCATCTAATTCATCCATTCCCCCCTAGCTATCATCCCATATCTTTCCTTCTTTTTATGGCTAAACTCCTTGAGAAGGCAATCTATAATGGTACAATTACTTCCTTTCCTATTGCTCTTTTCTGAATTCTCTATAATTTGGCCATTTTCATGCCTGATATGTTACAAAAGATGTCTCCACTTTTCTGTCCTGGGCCTTCTTTTCTCTCTCTCTCTCTCTCTATATATATATATTTCAGTTGGTGATCTTACCAGCTCTCCTGAATCAAATGTACTTATCCAGCCTAATCCTTTCTACTGACCTCCAATCTCAAATCTCTATCTATTGGACATCTCAAACTGGATATCCATAGACATCTTAAACACAATTGTCTAAAACAGACTTCTTTACTTTCTCCCCAAACTTCTCCCCTTCTAAATTTATTATTGGTGATAGAACTTACCTGTCACTCAGACATAACTCAGGTGTCATCCTCAACTCTTTTACTTTCTTTCACCCTCATATGCAATATGTTGCCAATACTTGTTCATTTTACCTTTGTAATATCTCTTGTATGTGCTATCCTTTCTTCCCTGATAAAACCACCACCAGGTATAGGCATTCTTGCCTGGACTCTTGCAATTTCCTGCTAGTTTGTCAGTTTGCTACAAGTCTCCCCTTAGTTTAGTTCATCATCCATTCAGATGCCAATGTGGTCTTTCTAAAGAAGAGAACTGACCATCCCCCTATTCAATAAGTTCTCTATCACCTCTAGGATCAAATATAAAATCCTCTTTTGATGGTTTCTTTCACCTTCCCAGTCTTCTTGCATCTTATTCTCTTCTTTCTCACATATCTGATCTGGTATTACTAGCTTCCTTGCTATTTCTTACACAAAACACTCCATCTCCCAACTTTGGGCATTCAAATTGGCCAGCCCTAATGCAGATAATATTCTCCTTCTTCATCTCAGTATCCTGACTCCCTGGCTCCTCTCAAATGCCAGCTAAAATCCCACCTTCTATAGGAAGTCTTTCCCAAACCTTTTTAAATCTAGAGTCTTCCCACTATTGATTACCTATGATTTATCCTTTTTTAAAAATTAAACTTTGTAGCTATATATTTTATACCTATTTGTTATCCTTTGTAGTTATATGTATGTATGTTTATATGTAGGCATGATTACATAGCCTTTATATCCCATTTGCTGTCTTTTATTGATTATTTTTACATAGTTGCTTACTATTCTCTCCTCCACTGGACTATGAGTTCCTTGGATGCAGGGATGATCTTTCATCTTTTTTTTTTATCCCCAGGATTTAGCACAATGCATGGCACAAAGCAGGTATTTAATGAATGCTCATTGCCTGACTGATGGTGAAGCTTCCAGTTAAGAGTTCTGAACAGTTAGACTTTGCTTTTTCTGAATGTGATCTGCTTTCTTGAGTACTTTACCTCCATCCTCCTTCCTCTAGGATAAGCATTGATGAAGCACTACCATTATGTTATAGTCCTGACCATAGCCTTTCTATTTGCACCTGGACTCTCTACCTATAGGAATAAGGGATAATTTCCTAAAGCTTCTCAGCTGAGCCCCCCTTCCTGTAAATCTGCTCTTGCTCATTGACCTCTAAAAAAACCCAACAGCAATGCAGCCTCCTCAATCAAGTTAAAACTTCTCTCCCCAAGTGACCTAATTCACCTCACTGTCTGCTAGTCACTTGCCCTCAACTCCATCCAGGTCCGCCTTACCCAATCCCACCTCTAGAGTCTCAAGACTGGCTACCTTCTATTTCTTCCTTATGGAGTAAGTTTGGTCCTTTCCCCTGGATTCCAAAACTAAGACACCACCAGGGGGCAGACCTTGCTGAAAGTGTGAAAGGAACACACTGAAAGGTAGTATTAGAAGGCATTTTAAAGGATAGATTCAGTTAAAGTAAATTTCTTGGAATGCAACTGATCCTAGATGTAGAAGAGTTTTTCTTTTTTTTTTTAAGGTCATTTAGGATTTATTTATTACCAAAGTAGTAATATCAACACAATGTTACAGTTATAAAAATAATTGTGCCATTGTATCCTCAATTGTTATTTAGTCATTTTCAGTTGTGCCATACTCTTTGTAATCCCATTTGGTGTTTTCTTTTAAAAAATAAAGTGGTTTGCCATTTCCTTCTCTGGCTTATTTTTTACAGATGAAGAACTGAGGTTAAGTGACTTACCCAAGGTCACATAGCTAAAAAGTATCCAAGGCAAGATTTGAATTTAGAAAGATAACTCTTTCTGACAACCTATCTTCTCTCAATGGAAAAAAACAACAATGGAACTTCAGAAAGCAAATGAAACATCCTTCAAAGTCTCATAATATGGTTAGCAAAAAAAAAAGTACAAATTTGGAAGTCTGGAATTGATGTTTTGAAAAGTATATAGCTGCCTTAGCATTTTAATCAATCTGTTCAGCAATCTTTCTGCCACTGAACTTTGGCCTATTCAACATCTGGTAGCCTTTCCTTGACACCTTTCATTGCTTATATTTAACCACACCAAATCCCCTTGGATCTGCCACTTTCGGGTTTGATGTCTGCATAAAATATATGGCAATATTAACTGAATTGCGGGGTTTTTGGTGTTCACCATGAGAAGTCAAAGGGAAGGTTTCTTGTAAATGTCCAGAAAGCTTTTTGAATAAACACAGATATATCACCACAGAACATCTCTAAAAGGCCCTATAAACCTGTCTCCTAGGTTTGCTCAATCCATTTCTATAGTTCTGTCAAACTGATTTCTCATATGTTAGATTCCTGAGCCTAGGCCTGGACCCATTGTGAGTCTAATTATTTCTATGTCATTGGCCCCCATACAGTCCAAAATCATGTAGTCTATGCTATTTGCACTTATAGAGCCCAAGTCAGTAGACATAAAATGCATCACTGGGACTATGCAGGCTATACCAGTTTCCAAGCCATTAGGTAATAAGCAATGCAGATTTAGATCTATGTGATTCACACTTGATCCCATTCAATCAATAGTTGAACCAAGCCAACCTAGAGGAGTATCCATTTTCTCAATGAAAGCCCATGTCAATATCCATTTTTTCCACCCTTAAACCTATCCTGTAGTTACTCATCTTCTCAAAGCTTGTGGTCATGCAGTCTATTTCAAGAGGATCTTTCTGTTGTATTTCTGATTCTATTCCCTCTGGAGTGGGCACCATTCAATTCATAACTCATTCTCCCCCTGTTAGATCCTGTTCTGTGTATTCCATGACCTAGGCTAGCACCCATTCTTTTCATTCCTATGCCACCTATATGGCCAATTTTAGAGCCCATCCCACCTGATTCCAAGTTTACTACTACTGCCACTACTCATTCCTCTCACAATAGATTCTCAAAAATTGTGAACCATTCCCATCTCATTTCAAAGAAACTTTCTCTTAAATCCTCTAGCCATTCCACAATCCATCTTACTCATATGGCCCACGTTCATGCCATAACTAAACGGACTCATCAGTCTAAGCCATTATAGCTAAAAGGAACTTTTAAGTATTTCAAATCCCATGACTTCCATTTTTCCATCCATACAGATCATGTTTTTCCCATTCTTATGTCCTTTTTTTAGGTGATTGGCATCAAAAGGAATGTCTCCCATTTCTAGTCCAATGCCAATGCCAATGAGTCTATGAAAGATTTATTGGAGGTACTCCAGAGCAAAAAGCCTTTTCCTGGCAAGGTCCTCTCATCCATTTTCCCATGTATTATGATTAAAATTCTCTGAAGACCATATCTTAATTTAATAATTATTTACTAAGTAGAAAAAGTGGGCCAAAGAAAGAATAAGAGAAGCATTAACTGCTTGGCTATCTAGATGGGAATGAGAGAGCCCCAGGCTACCAGGACATGTAGTGCTTCTAGATGCTTCTTATACTAGCTTTTTAAGCAGAGCAAGCCCAAACTCAGACCTCACTTTCTAAGTCTGTGATTCAAGGGAAGAAAGGCAGAATTCCTGTCTCCTCTGTCAATTGCTAATGTCCCATAACTAAGCCTCTATCAATGGAGGACTCAGACTTCAATCAGGACAAGAGGCAGGTCTTCCAAACACCAGGAGTAACCATGAGGTATTTAGTAAAGTCATATAGCTCAGGTGTTTCCCATGATGGCAGCTAGCTGATTCTTTACCTAAAAGAATCCTTATTTACAGATAAAACAAAGAACTATCTCAGTTTTGCCAGTCTTTACCAAATACAAAAGATATAAAAGGAGGAAAAATACTACCCAAAGCCTCAGGGCAATATAGTTTGAGCTTCAGCCCTAAAACCATTTTTTTTTTTGCTTTAAAATCAAAAGATTGGAATCTGGGACTTTTGGTCATGATGGCGGTGTAGAGGCAGCAAATGTTCAGATCTCTGAAAATCCTTCCTTACCGAATACAAACTAAATGCACTCGGGGGACTGAAAATCAAACCTAACAACAAGAAAGGGCCAAGGAACCCTCATTCTGGACTCAACTTAAAATGTACACACCCCAAAGCCAGAATTTGAGAACAATCCTGTTTAAGGGAAAGGAAGAAGGAAGGTCCTGGGAGCCCTCTCCCACCTAGAGTGCTAAGCCTCCAGCTGAACCTGGAACCTCTGGGTGGGCAAAGGTGCTAGTCTGGAGGAAGTACCTTGTGAGCAAAGCTGTACCAGGTTCAGAGCATCCAACAGAAGCAGTGGGGAAGCAGATAGAGAAGAAACGCAGATCACAGAACAGGCAGCAGTTCCAGCAGAGGAGACACTCCATATTGCACCCCCTCCCTGAGGTTTTGGCCTCAGGGTACCTCCAGCAACCCAGCTTGACTTAATCCGATCAAAGCCTTCAGAGGGCAGGAAAACTCAAGCTCCAAAAAACCTCCCCCACAGACTGCTGGACTTAATCCCATCAAAGCCTCCAGAGGGCAGGGAAGCTCAAGCTCCAACACCCCTCCCCTACAGACTGCACTGATTTACTAACAAAACTCCAAGGGTAAAGGTGGAAAGAAAAGCCCAAAACCAGAGAGAGAGAGAGAGAGAGAGAGAGAGAGAGAGAGAGAGAGGAGCAAGAGCTCAGGAAACTGCAGGGAGTAAAGAAGGGGTAAATATGAGCAAACAACAGAAAAATAAAAAAGAAATTACAATTGACAGCTTCTATACAGGCAATGAACAAAGAGCAAATGGAACAGAGAACGATGAGAGAACAACAAGCAAAAAAAACCTGGAAAACCCAGTGAACTGAATACAGGCTCTGTAAGACAATTCAAAACACAATTAAGAGAGGCTGAAGACAACTGGGAAAAGAACTTAAAAACTAAGATAAGTCATCTAGAAATAGAGGCACTTGAATTAAAACAAGAAAATAGTGTCTTGAAAACCAAAATCAACCAGCTTGA
Source organism: Monodelphis domestica (assembly GCF_027887165.1). Lineage (NCBI taxonomy): Eukaryota > Metazoa > Chordata > Mammalia > Didelphimorphia > Didelphidae > Monodelphis > Monodelphis domestica. The sequence continues at coordinate 166,112,638 of NC_077229.1, forward strand.
AAATGAGGAAAAGGAGATGAAAGATGAGTCAAAGACGAAGAAAGATGAGGCAAAGAGGATGAAAGATAACCTCCAAAGAAAATCAGACCAGAAGGAGAAGGATGACCAAAAAGCCAGGGATGAAATCCAGTCTTTAAGAACCAGAATACAACAACTATAATCAAGTGACTTCACAAGTCAGCAGGACACTACAAAACAAAACCAAAAGACTAAAAAATTGAGGAAAATATGAAGCACCTCATTCACAAAACAGAAGATTTAGAAAATCGTTCCAGGAGAGACAATTTAAGAATCATTAGTCTACCAGAAGACCATGAAAAAAGAAAAAGCCTGGACATCATACTACAGGAAATTATCCAAGAAAACTGCCCCAATATTCTAGAACAAGAGGGAAAAGTGAATATTGAAAGAAACCACAGATAACCTCCTGTACTTAATCCCCAACTGACAATGCCCAAGAATGTTATAGTCAAATTCAAGAACTATTAGACCAAGGAAAAAATATTACAATCTGCTAAGAAGAAGTCATTCAGATACTATGAAACCACAGTGAAGATAACACAGGATCTGGCTGCATCTACACTGAAGGACCAAAAGGCATGGAATATGATATTTCTGAAAGCAAGGGAACTAGGTCTACAACCAAGAATCAACTACCCAGCAAAACTGATTATATTCTTACAGGGGAAAGAATGGCCATTTAACAAAATTAAATGATTCCATGCATTTTTAAAGAAAAGACCAGACCTGAAGAGAAAATTTGATGCCCAAGTACAGAACTCAAGAGAATCACCAAAAGGTAATTAAAAAGATAGAAAAAAGAAAAACAAAACAAACAAACAAAAAAGAAACAAAACCTTTTTTAAGAGACCCAATAAGTTAAAATGATATGTATCTCTATAAGAAAAGAGGTCATTGGCAAGTTTTAAAAATTGCTATTATCACCTGGGCAGTTAGAAGAATTACACAGTGGAGTGTATACATGCATATACATGTATCCAACTAGAGCTAAAAACAGAGATTAATACAAAAAGAAATGAGAAAAGAAATAAAAGGGGGTAAATTTATACTTCACAAAGAAGCTCATGGCAGGAGGAAGGAGAACATCAATACACTGGAAGGGTAAAGAGGTTGGAGATAGGAAATACTCAACTCTAATGTGTATTGAAATTGACTCAAAGAGGGAAGAACAATCCAATCCATTGGGGCAGAGAATTGATTTGTGCCCTATAAGGAAGTAGAAGGGTAACAAACAAACTGGTGGAGAGGGAAGCAGTAGAAGAGAGGATGAAGGTGGGGGGTAGTTTAAAAAGACTGTAAAGAAAATAAGGCGGGGAATAAGATGGGAGATGGTAGAAAGGGAAGTAAAATAAGGGTGGGAATTAGGGGGACTGATTAAAAACAAAACATTGGTGTAGAAGGAAATAGTGAAAGAAGAAAAGGAAGAACTAGGAGTAGAAATAAAAATGCTGGGAAATGCACAGCTAGTAATCATAACTCTGAATGTGAATGGAATGAATGCACCAATAAAATGCAAGCAAATAGTAGAGTGGATTAGAATCCAAAACTCTACCATATGCTGTCTACAAGAAACACACATGAGGAAGGTAGGCACACATAGGGTAAAAGTAAGAGGATGGAGCCAAATCTATTGGGCATCAACTGATAAAAAGAAGGCAGGAGTCACAATCATGATATGTGACAAAACCAAAGCAAAAATACATCTAGTTAAAAGAGATAGAGAAGGTAATTACATCCTGATAAAAGGCAGTATAGACCAGCGGTTCTCAACCTGTGGGTCGTGACCCCAGGGAGTGTCAAACGATTTCTGATGACTTTTGCCGCTGAGAAATTGAACTACTTTACAGCAAGATCTCAGAAACAATGGGGACCCTGCTGCCCGCACATTGCACTAATATTAGTTACCTATCAGCAGCCCTCCCCCTATGAGGGGCAATGGATTTACCCTGTTGCCTGGAGACTGGACTCTGAGACCCAGAGAGAGCACCCAGACCCTGGCTCTGGAGGGGTTAAGAACGAGTCCTGAAGTGGATAACTCCTGGAGCAGATAACAGAGCTGAGAAACCCCAGCAAAGTGAAGCCTCAGCTCAAGCTGGAGGGAGATGACAAGAAGAAGGCAGCGTCTGCAGACCCCCTCCCCAGACAGGTCTTACCTCCCGCCCCAGCGCTCAGGCTGCCTCCTGCTGGATTAATATTTCTCAACATATAATTAAATATTGTTTTGTGATTAATCACTATGTTTAAATTATGTTTGATTTGTAGCAATGAGAATACATAATGCATATCAGGTATTTACATTCCGAATCATAACTGTAGCAAAATTACAGTTCTGAAGTAGCCACCAAAATAATTTTTTGGTTTGGGGTCACCGCAACATGAGGAACTGTATTGCAGGGTCACGGCATTAGAAAGGTTGAGAACCACTGGTATAGACAATGAGGCAATATCTGTACTCAACATGTATGCACCAAATTGCATAGCATCCAAATTTCTAAAGGAGAAACTAGTGGAGCTCAAGGATAAAATATATAGAAAAACTATACTAGTGGAGACCTGAACCTTCCTCTATCAGAACTAGATAAATCAAACCAACAAATAAATAAGAAAGTGGTAAGAGAAGTGAATGAAATATTAGAAAATGAGATAGTCGATATGTGAAGAAAACAAAATAGGGACAAAAAGGAATACACGTTCTTTTCAGTAGCACATGGTACATTGGGGCATAAAAACATTGCAAACAAGTGCAAAAGAGCCAAAATAATAAATGCAACCTTCTCAGGTCACAATGCAATGAAAATAATAATTAGACAGGGTACATAGAGAGGCAAATCAAAAATTAATTGGAAATAAAACAATACAATTCTCCAAAATCGATTAGTTAAAGAACAAATCATAGAAATAATCAATACGTTCATTGAAGAAAATAACAATGATGAAACATCCTTTCAAAATCTATGGGATGCAGCCAAAGCAATACTCAGGGGGAAATTCATATCTTTGAAGTCATATAGTAACAAATTAAGGAGGGCAGAGGTCAATGAATTGGGCATGCAAATTAAAAAACTAGAAAGTGAACAAATTAAAAATCCTCAGATGAAGACTAAATTAGAGATCCTAAAAATCAAAGGAGAAATTAACAAAATTGAAAGTCAAAGAGCTATTGATTTAATAAATAAGACTAGAAGCTAGTACATTGAAAAAAACAAATAAAATAGACAAAGTACTGGTAAGTCTAATTAAAAAAAGGAAAGAAGAAAACCAAATTGATAGTATCCAAGATGAAAAGGAGACCTCACCTCTAATGAAGAGGAAATTAAGGCAATCATTAAAAATTATTATGCCCAATTATATGGCAAGAAATATGGCAATCTAGGTGATATGGATGAATATTTGCAAAAATATAAATTGCCTAGACTAACAGAGGAAGAAATAAGACTACCTAAACAACCCCATATCAGAAAAAGAAATTGAACAAGCCATCAAAGAACTCCCTAAGAAAAAATCTCCAGGTCCAGATGGATTCACAAATGAATTCTATCAAACATTCAAAGAACAACTAATCCCAATATTATACAAACTATTTGTCAGAATAAGCCAAGAAGGAGTTCTACCAAATTCATTTTATGACACAAATATGGTACTGATCCCAAAGACAGGCATGTAAAAAACAGAGAAAGAAAACTATAGACCAATCTCCTTAATGAATATAGATGCAAAAATCTTAAATAGGATACTAGCAAAAAGACTCCAGCAAGTCATCACAAGGGTTATTCACGATGACCAGGTAGGATTCCTACCAGGAATGCAAGGATGGTTCAATATTAGGAAAACCATCCACATAATTGACCATATTAACAAGCAAACCGACAAAAATCACATGATTATCTCAATTGATGCAGAAAAAGCCTTTGACAAAATACAACTCTCATTCCTATTGAAAATACTAGAAAGCATAGGAATAGAAGGGCCTTTCCTAAAAATAATAAACAGTATATATCTAAAACCATCAGCAAACATCATCTGCAATGGGGATAAACTAGAAGCCTTCCCAATAAGATCAGGAGTGAAACAAGGATGCCCATTATCACCTCTATTATTTAACATTGTACTAGAATCACTAGCTATAGCAATTATAGAAGAAAAAGAAATTGAAGGTATTAAAATAGGCAATGAGGAGACCAAACTATCACTCTTTGCAGATGATATGATGGTTGTAAAGATAATTTTAGGGTTGTGACTTAAAATATAGAGTTAATTCGTCGCCGGGGAAAATTCAAAATAAAATACCCAAGTCAGTCTGGAAAGTTATGGTAATTTAATTAATATAGAGGGAAGGATTTAAGGAGAAGGAGGGAAGAGGATATAGGATTTCTCCTGCCTGGCCTGTGCCAGGGGGAGTTTAAAATTCCCGCCTCTAGGACTCTGAAGAAGATTAGAGGCTTCCAAGGGGATAAAGTTGGAAAAGTAAAGGAGAAAACTCAGTCAGAAACTCACCACCAAACTGGACAAATAGCTTGTAGCTACGCTAAGATGCCGGAAGGCTCAGCACGCTGTTCTCAGCTAACTCTCCACCACCAATAAGGGAAAGAGAGTGTTCTGAGAGACAAAAAATCCCAAATATATAGACCTTTCACCCTTGTGTCTCCTCCTCTAAATTTTCACATCTACCAATCACATCAAAGGCTTTCTCCAGGACTGCCCATACTTGTAGTTCTCATCTTCTTTGATTATATCTTTTGAGTTACTTAACACTTCTTTGTAAAATTCACTTTTGTTAGTTACTTGACCTTTTTGTGATTAATTTAATCTCTATAGTTACTTAACATCTCTTTGTATTAAGATACTTGAATGTTTTCTGATTAATTTAACCTTTATAGTTACTTAACACCTTTTTGTATTAAGACCTAAAAATAGACTTAGCTTAAAGTTCTAGCTTCACTATAAGGTACCTTCATTGTTCAATCAGGAGATTACAACTTTATCTTCCCCTAAAGTTCATATAAGTAGGGTGGAGTAATTTTAAAGTTCACGTGATTATTTAAAGAACTCCAGAAAATCCACCAAAAAGCTAGTCGAAATAATCAACAACTTTAGCAAAATAGCAGGATACAAAATAAACCCACATAAGTCATCAGCATTTCTATATATCTCCAACACATGGCAGCAGCAAGAATTAGATAGCGAAATTCCATTTAAAATCACCCTAGACAATATAAAATACTTAGGAATCTATTTGCTAAGAAAAACACAGGAACTATATGAACAAAACTACAAAACACTTTCCACACAATTAAAACTAAATCTAAACAATTGGAAAAACATTAACTGCTCATGGGTAGGATGAGGAAACATAATAAAAATGACCATCCTACCCAAAATTATTTACTTATTTAGTTCCAATCCCATTGAACTACCAAATAACTTTTTCACTGAATTAGAAAAAAGCCATAACAAAGTTCATTTGGAAGAACAAAAGATCAAGGATATCCAGGGAAACAATGAAAAAAAAAAGCAAAGGAAGGTGACCTTGCAGTCCCAGATCTCAAACTATACTATAAAGCAGTTGTTAGCAAAAAAATATAGTACTGGCTAAGAAACAGAAAGGAGGACCAGTGGAATAGACTTGTGGTAAGTGACCTCAGCAAGATAGTCTATGACAAGTCCAAAGATCCAAGCTTTTGGGACCAAAACACACTGTTAGATAAAAAACTGCTGGGAAAATTGGAAGACAGTATGGGAGAGATTAGGTTTGGATCAACATCTCACAACCTACACCAAGATAAACTCATAATGGGTGAATAACTTGAATATAAAGAAGGCAACTATAAGCAAATTAGGTGAACACAGAATAGTATACATGTCAGATCTTTGGGAAAGGAAAGACTTTAAAATCAAGCAAGAGCTAGAAAAAAATCACAAAATGTGAAATCAATAATTTTGATTATATCAAATTAAAAAGGGTTTGTAGAATCAAAACCAAATGCAACCAAAATTAGAAAGGAAGCAACAAATTGGCAAACAATATTCATGACAAAAACCTCTGGACAAAAGTCTAATTACTCAAATTTATAAAGAACTAAACCAATTGTACAAAAAATCAAGCCATTTTCCAATTGATAAATGGGCAAGGGACATGAATAGGCAATTTTCAGTTAAAGAAATCAAAACTATTAATAAGCACATGAAAAAGTGCTCTAAATCTCTTATAATCAGAGAGATGCAAATCAAAACAACTCTGAGGTATCACCTCACACCTAGCAGATTGGCTACCATGATAGCAACGGAAAATAATGAATGCTGGATGGGATGTGGCAAAGTTGAGACAATGCATTGCTGGCAGAGTTGCAAATTGATCCAACCATTCTGGAGGGCAATTTGGAATTATGTCCAAAGGGTGCTAAAAGACTGTCTGCCCTTTGATCCAGCCATAGCACTGCTGGGTTTGTACCCCAAAGAGGTAATAAGGAAAAAAAAAACATGTACAAGAATATTCATAGCTGCTCTTCTTTGTGGTGGCAAAAAATTGGAAAATGAGGGGATACCCTTCAATTGGGGAATGGCTGGACAATTGTGGTATATGTTGGTGATGGAATACTATTGTACTAAAAGGAATAATAAAGTGGAGGAATTCCATGGGAGCTGGAACAACCTCCAGGAAGTGATGCAGAGCAAAACGAGCAGAACCAGGAGAATATTGTATAATCGAATGTAATGGACTTCTCCATTAGTGGCAATGCAGTGATCCTGAACAACTTGGAGGGATCTATGAGAAAAAAACATTATCCACATTCAGAGGAAAAACTGTGGGAGTAGAAACACAGAAGAAAAACAACTGCTTGAGGGTAGAGGGGACATGGCTGGGGATGTAAACTCTAAATGAACATCCTAATGCAAACACAAACAACATGGAAATAGGTTCTGATCAAGGACACAAGTAATACCCAATGAAATTGTGTGTCGGCTGCGGGAAGGGTGGAAGGAGGGAAGGGAGGGAAATAATGTGATTCTTATAACCAAGGAATAATGTTCTAAAGTGACTAAATAAATTAATTTTAAAAAATCAAAAGATTGTTTTGGGGTCCAAAAGAGATACAAATTAATTTTAACTCTCCACATATGTGTGGTCTGTAAAGCAGAAGTTAATCACTGTATATTAATATAGGATGAACTGTTGTTTCATTTAACTGTTCGAAAGTAACAGTGTTAGGGGCAGCTAGGTAATTGAGTGGATCTAGAGCCAGGTCCAGAGATAGGACATCATGGGTTCAATTCTGGCCTCAGACACTTCCTAGTTGTGTGACCCTGAGCAAGTCACTTAACCCTCCCATTGCCTATCCCTTACCTCTCTTCTGCCTTGGAACCAACACTTAGTTTTGATTCTAAGACAGAGGGTGGGGGCTTAGGGCTTAAAAAAAGTAAGTGTTGATTCTATGATTTTTCTCATTTTTGAATTTGAGAATATCTACTCTAAAAGCTACACTGGCTATACTGAACACTTCTTTCAGTGTATTCCAACCTACTTTATAATTCAGATTTGCCATCATCATTGGGCTTCTAGTTTTTTTTTTACCTTTAACAGGTCAATAAGTTCATTTGGGATAAGGGGTAGGATAGTAATTGTTCTTGAGTCAGTTAGCCCCATAATGATACCACCAACTATAGATGTTAACTTTTATCTAGCCCTCTGAGCCCCTTTATTATCAAGATTTTCTTTGACTTCCAGAGGTATTACACTCAGACCCTGCTCAGTCAAAACTTCACTGGCTTTTTTTCATGCTTTCTTCCATCCTGAATTCCACATTTTAAAGAAAAACAACTTTGAAAGCATGTGACCTCTTATTAAAACAATGACTAACTGTTCCAGAGGACTGAAGATAAAGCATTCTATCCACCCTCTCACATAAAGGTGACAGATTCAAGATTCAGAATGAGACATACTATATCAGATCTAGCTAAATAAGAATTTGATTTGCTGGACTATAAAAGGATTATAGCAATGATTCAGTTTTTCCTTTTTGTTTTAATTGGGAGGGGATAAGGTAGGAAAAGAAAGAAAATAAGTGCTTATTAACTGAATGGAATTTAATTTAGTTTTATGTTTATTTTTTTTTAAGTGAGAATAAATGCTAGAGTGTCCAGAATAACTTTTCCAAGCTTGGTGGCTTCAACCTGGGTTACTACAGCAGAAGGGTCATACATAGGAGAGATTTAAAGAATAACCAAATGTTAAATTGTAAGGAATCTCGGAAACTATCTACCCAGGTTAGGGAAAGAAGTGAACACCAGAAGCTTGAGGAAAATTAATATTGGATTGTGAAATCACTTTTTCTCTTAGTCTTCCTTCAGGGTCAAGATGAAACAATCTGATTCTAAACTGAGGCTATTCCCAGTTTCTCCCCCCAGGTTTTCAAAATAGGATGGTATCCTTTGTCTTTTTTAAGGATAAAAGAATTAAGGGCAAGGCAGGGCAGGGCAGGGCAGACATGATGAACCCTTATTAAGAGAAATCAGTAAGCTCTAGCAACCATGTAGGACTCCCATGTAGCTGAATGTAATGGCATTTTCTGGGTTAAGCAAAGACATTTTCCTCTTGTGATAAAGTAATGAGAGAAGAGTTAAGGACTCTAAGTTCACCTCCTCTGAGGGTATTTACCTATCAGAAATATCTTGGATATCAAGAGGAGAGAATGATTGGTAAGCTTGAAAGTGATATAAATCCACACCAGAAGAAAGGTCTTTTTTCTGCCTGATTATGGAGATAGTCAACTGGCCAGGTTAGGATGTCTTGACCAGTCAATTGATAAATACTTTTAAAATTAAGAAATACTACCTCTGGAGAATTTCAATCACTACAGGCTTCAATAATCATAGCTAGCCTTTATACAAAGCTTAATATCTTACCATCATACATCTCATTTGGGCCTCATCACAGTCCAATGAGGGAAGTATTATAAGCATTTTGATACACATGTCACAAAAGAGGAAGCTGAGCTCTAGATTTTAAATGACTAGCCCATGATAACACATAGCTAATAAGAATCAAAGGTAGGATTTGAATCTAGGTCTCTCTTAACTCAAAGTCAAATAGTCACTCAATACCACTGCATTGCTATCACTTCTGCTTTAAAGGAAAAACATTGGAGGAGCCAAAACATTTTAAATCTATATCATGTAAGTAGTATTTGAGCACCAGACAAATTAGTAAATTTCTGATGTTGACATATTTTGACCTGCAATTTCTTTGGTATAGGGCAGTGATGGTGAACTTTTTAGAGGGACAGGTGATATGGGAAATGTCCTCAGGCATGTGTGGATAGGAGGAGGGGAGCAGTGTGATCCTGTGGCCCTCTAGCTTTCTAGTAAGGAACTCTGGCAAACTCTGTGCTGGGATGACAGTGCATGTACCCACAGAGAGGGTTCTGAGTGCCTCCTCTGCATGTGTGCCATAGGTTTACTACCATGGGTATAGGGTGAAAAAGACTCTACCAATCCAAATGGGTACCTTTTCTGCAACTTTTAATCTTAGAAAGCTAGAGGTATCAAAAACCATGTGTTACACAACTTTCTGTTTTCTTCTCCTTCTCCACAAGTGCCTGAGGATATTTCTCACATCACCCACCTCTCTGTCCAATAGCCCAATTGGAGCACTTCCTTCCTCTCATGTCTGGGGACAAGGGATGGTGAGGCTTATATGTGGTGTGAGGGTTGCAGTTTGGGCACCTGGTTTCTAAAAAGTTTGCTATCACTTTTTTGGGGGCTTTAGCCCAAACCAAATTAAACTATAATTGGGAGATAATAAAAATAAATAAAAGTACAAAAACATAAATAATGTTATTTTGAGGTTTTCTAAGTTATTATGTAGCTATAGGGATCCTCATATAAAGTTAAGAGGCTCTTGTTTCTATCTGAATTTGAAACTTAGTTTGGTTTAGAAAGTTGAGAGATTAAGTGACTTAATCAGGGTCACACAGCCTGTAGGTGTCAGAAGTAGAGGTCTTCCTGGTGGCAAGGATAGTTTTTATTTTTAAGATTTTCTTGTAAAGATATTTTATTTTACCAATTACATGTAATAGCAATTTTCTACACAAATTTTCTGACATTATATGATCCAGATCATTTTATCTCCTTTCCTTCCCTCCCCCTTCCTAGAGATGGCAAACAATTTGATCTGGGTTATATATTTATCATCATGCAAAGCATATTTCCATATAGTTCATTTTTGCAAGAGAATAATCATGTAAAAACAAAACCCCCAAATAAAAACCCTAACAAACTAAAGTAAAAAATCATATACTTTGATCTGCATTCTGACTCACAGTTCATTCTCTAAAGGTGGATAGCATTCTTTGTCATAAGTCCTTTGGAATTGAAGGATAGCTCTTTATCATAATACCATGCTATACATGGTATACATATATAATAAATATAACATATACTTAATATAAAATATACTTATATATGCTATTTATACAGTGCTTTAAGATGTGCAAAATTCTTTTATGTATATATATATATATATACATACATATATATATATATATATTTTAGGTCCTCTCAACAGCCTTGTGAGGTAAATATTATTACTCTACCTATTTTTCAAGACAAGAAAACAAAGGCTAATAGAGTTTAAGTGACTTGCCTAGTCTCATAGTTTGAAAGTAGTATTTAAGGCAGAATAATAAGTTAACATTTATAAAGCATTTTAGGGCTTGCAAAGTGCTTTACATTTGTTATCTCATGTAATCCTCAAGTCAAGTAATATTATTTTTCCCCACTACACAGATGGAGAAACTGAGGCTGAGAGAGGTGATGTGACATGCCATGGGGCAAACAGGTAGTGCCTGGTGCAGGATTGGAACTCAGGTCTTTCTGACTTCAAGTCCAGTACTATAGCCACTATACTATGCTATACAGTAAGTTTGGGAAGAAGCAGGAAGCTTAAGACAACCAAGATTGCTCACTGTCTAGACTGGCTGTTTTGCATCTCTCTAAGCTTCTAATGGAAATATCCATTGTGTCTTCAGTACTTGAAGGATTTGTGATTTTTAATTGGGTTGGACTTTCCCTGCACCCACAAGCACTACACATTCCCTGGGACTGGTGGTCTTGGTGAGTCACTATTGCCAAAAAATTTACCCTCCATGACCAACCTGGTAACAAATATTTGCACTCAACTAATCCAGGTACTCAAAGTCTTCATGGGTAAATAGTATTTCCAGAGTATGTGCTCTGCTCAGTTTTTCTGCAACTTATTTTTTTGCCTCACCAATACTTTTTTCCTTTTCTTGACCTATTCTTTCCTCAGTGTGGGAAGTAGGCTCTTGATGGGGAGAGAAGATAGGCTTGGAAGTCTGAGGATAAAATAATTAGAGAGGAGAATGGGAAGGGCAGGAAGAGTCTCTTGAAGTGAAATCCTTAACTCCTCTGAGTGGTCTAACTAAGGACAAACTATGCAACGTGTCCTTAGTTGTCTGAAATGAACTTGTCTGCCAGGAGAAAAGAATAACAATTCACAAAACCCACTTTGTCTAACTTCCTTTGTAATTTGAAGACTAGGATAGATGAGTCCCTATGGATCATCTATGTGGAAAGTCAGAGCAGCAATTTACTGCTTTTTGGTGACCACAGCAATGGCCAGGAAGGGTTCTGGGTAAGGGAGGATGGAGAAAGTTTTCTAAATATTAATAGGCAAACTTTGCTGAGTTGAACCACAGTTTGTCAAATGTGCAGCCTTTCCAGCCACCTTAGTGTTAATTTCCTAAATTTCTGAACAGTTTTTTATTACTACCAGACTGGGAAAAATTGAGGTGAGTGGAATAATTGTGCTAGGTATTGGGAATACAAAGATAAGAAAGAAAACTATTTCTGCACTCAAGTTGCTTGTGTTCTCCCCGTGAGAATATAAATGGATATACAGATAAGTACAAAACATATACAAAGTAATTTCACCAAAAAATTACTCCATTCTTAAAGAGAAGCCTTGAAGAGAGAAAAAAAACACCTACTTCCTTAAACCACTTTTCTCCTATAAATAAACGAGGTTTTAATGGAAACCAGGAGGAGACAAGAAAATTGCCTTACCACACAATTTTTTTACTGACACAAACACCAGGGGCAAGAAAATATGTTCAAGATCAAAGGATTCCTTAATACATAATTTTATAGAACCACAGGATTTATATCCTCAGAGATCACCTAGTCTGGACTTTTCATTTTACAAATTAGGAAAGTGAAACCCAGTTTTAAGTGATTTATCCAAAGGTGCATAGGTATTAAACAGCAGAGCTGAGATCTGAACCAAGTCCTTAGAATCCAAAGCCTCTTGAGTCTCTTCTAGTAACTAACAAAGTTTCCAGATATTTCAATAGTAACCAATAGGGAGTTCCAGGAAAGTTCCACTCCATTGCATCGTCCAGGTGTAGAACTAACTAACCCCTGGTTTTTTGAACCCTAAAGGTGCTGATCCGAATGAGTAGCGGAAGATCATTAAGGGGCACTCCTCCCTCGTCATTGTAGCAATGCCATTACTACGCCAAGATTTCTCAATTTCCCTCATCAGAATCCCAAGGCTCATAGCACATCATCCTTCCACGTAGACAAACAGACATTAGACGACCCTTCCCCCCACTTCCCCAGTGGAGTAGGCAGGCAGACATACATATAGATGGGCAAGCGGGCAAGCAGACATACACAGAGATAAGGCAACGGGGCAAACGGGCAGACACACTCAACTGTACCATCTGTAGCTTTTGATCATCTTTCCAGTTTCAGAGGCCCGAGCTCCCTCTCCAGCTCTGCCAAAATAGAGCCCCGGTCAACCCACCGCAGCTGGGGCCAGTCTCCATCTACTCCCTAGCCCCCTGCGATTCCAACTCGCCTCTACTTCCCAACTCCCTGAGCCCGCAGTCCTCCCACGGGAAGGGATGGGGCAGACTGGATGGGACGAGACGGGCTCACCAGGTCCACCACCTCCCTGGGACGGAGCTGCGACTTCTGCTTTCCTTTGGGGTTATCCATGCAGCCCAAAGGCGCGGGCCAAAGCAGCAGCAACAGGAGCTGCAGGAGACAGAGGTGCAGCCGGGAAGAAGCAGAGGCAGCAGCCCGGTCGGAGGAGCGCATGGTCACGCCGAGTGAGCGGCTGAACTCTGGCGGGCTAGGAAGAAGGGGTGGCAGTCTGCTGAATTGGTCAGTGTCTAGCCCCTGCGCGCTCAGCAGCCGCTAATACTCCGGCTGCATCAATGCGCCTTTCACACACGCGCCCTCCCAGTGGACACCAGGAATTTCCATCCTGTGAGAGGCTCTGAGCCCGCCGCCCGCCCACCCCCTCGCTGTTCCCCCCTTCCTTCCCTGGCTCCCCCCAACCCTCACAGCCTGGACGCGGGGCGGGCCTAGACTTCTGGAGACCCCGCCCCTTTGGCTCCCACCCGGTAGCCCCTTTCTGCTGCTAGAAAGCAGACAGACCCTCTCGGGAAGAGGGGAGGGCCAGGGAAGACTGTGGAGGGGATAGGTGAAACTTATGCAGAGGGTCAGACAGCGCAGCAAAGGAAGTCAAGGAACGCAGACTTCGTCCTGGAAAGGACTTTAGAGGGCTGCTCTTCTCACTCTCACTTTACAGATAAAGCATTGAGGCCTTCCTTAAGAAGTTCAATAACTTGCTCAAACTTAACACATGTATTAAGTAGCAAATTTAAACCCACGTTTTCTGGTTCCAAATCCAGTGCTCTTCCTCCTGTACCCCAGCAAGCCAGCCACCAGGGGCTGGTAAAGGGGCTGGAATTCGGGGATAAAAAGTTTGCACAGATGATGTCCTCAGGCAGGAGAAGTAGCTGAAGACGTAAGGAATACTTACCTCAGATAATATTGTAACGGACCCTCTATTAAATCTCCCATTTGGTCTCCAGGATCTCCATCAGAGAGAGGAGGAGGGGAGACAAAGACTAAGAGATACAGAGAGACAAACAGTTGGGGGGGGGGGGGTTGATGTGGAGAATGTTCATCAGAGCCATGAGATATCTTAGGACCCACAAGTATTTAAGAAGGAATGAGAACAGGGCAGCTAGATGGCTCAGTGGATAGAGAGCCAGGCCTGGGAGACCCACAGCCCTGGGCTCAAATGTGTCCTCAGACTTTCTTTAGCTGTGTGACCCTGGGCTAATCCTTTAACTTCAATTGCCTCGTTAAAAAAAAAAAAGAGGAAAATAAATAAAGAATGAATCTGAATTAAAAATCCAAATCAGACAATATAAGTAAAATACTTTGTAAATCCTTAAGCAAAATATTAATGCTAATTGTGATGATGTTGATAATGATAAAAAAAAAAAACCTGGAGCAGGGCTACATAAGCAGTATACTATCTAAGCAGATAACATTCTGGAATTAACTGTGTGACCCTGGACAAATCATTGAACGCTTCTCAGCCTCAGTTGCCTCGTCTGTAAAACTGAGATAGTACTAGCACCTAGCTCCCAGGGTTCTTGTGAGGATTTGTAAGACTCTAAGGCTTACAAGACTCATCCACAGGGTCGGCCAGTCATGTGACATCCTGTTTGGGGTAACGAAAAATGAAGAGTAACAAAAGAAGAGATGGACACTATATGAAAAGAGAGAAATAGTGCCAATTTTATTTGCTTCACACAGAACTTTTATAGGCAAAGACTACTTAGACAAAACCCACAGGAATTTATGATTCTTCATTCCAGAAACCCTAACCTTGGTCCAGGGATAGGCAGGTGTTCAAAGGTTAACCCACATCCTTCGTTTACTACAAATACAAACAAGGGGAAGAGGGGCAGGCAAGGGGATAGGCACCCACCTAATCGCAATTTGCCTTTCATAAATGTTATCCTGCATCCTTCATGTTTACTGTTCCATCCTTGGTCCCAGGATGGGTGAAGGTCAATCCTCATCTTTGTCTGAAGCAAAGACAAGCAAGTCCACAACTTTATCTTAAGCAAATACAAATAAAGAAAAGAGGAGGTAATCCTCGACTACAAGGATTGAATGAAAAAGTATAGGCAAAGTGGTTTGTAAGCCCTAAAGTTCCACATAAATGCTTGCTGTTATTATTCTTAGCTTCTCTCTCTGAATGGAGTTACTTATTTGCCCATCAATCCTTAGGCAGTAATGTCAGTCACTTGTAGACATTATTCCTGGATCTGAGTAGACCTCATCCAGAATCATTGAACACCAACACTGGAAAAAATGAACCTTATGTCTAAATCATTGTACAATAAAGGCCCATGAAGTTGACTTGTCCAAGTGCATGCTGCTAGTCTGGGCAAAGCCTAGGTCTGCTGACCTTCCAGGCCAGTGTCTTTTCAAGCACACTATACTATGAGGTAACCATGAAATAAGTTTTGCCTGGACCAGGATGAACAATAAACACTCTCCATCCTCAAAGGTAATGTAAATTGAATTTAATTCTAGCTATATACTATGGCAGCTCTATGGTATAGTAGATAGTGTACTTGTCTTGGAATACAAAAGACATGAGTTCAAATTTGGCCTTGATGATTGACTAGGCAAGTCCCTTATTCATTGTTTCCATCAGTTTCCTACTCTGTAAAATTGAGATGATAATAATAGCTCTTACTCTCTAGGGTTGTTATGAGGATCAAGTGAGATAATATTTGTGAAACACTTTGCAATCTGAAGGTACTATATAAATACTAGCTATTATTATATGAAATTTTACATGCAAGAAATCGAGTGAAAAGCACTATAGGGAGAAAATCCCCCAAGAATGGAGACACAGAGACAATGCAAGTAAGCAAAGGATCACAGTTTATTTACTAGCGCGCTAGGTGGGGCTGCCCCAAAGAAGGAGGCACCCTGGCTTGACTAGGGGAACACCTTTTATAGTATAGGGAGCTAGAATGAAATGTTGAACAATAGGATGTCATGATTTGGCAGTTGCAGCTAGCTGAGGGGTTCACAATACACAGAATGTCTGGGCAAGAGTTTACTCCTGGCCCCCAGAGGGAGGTTGTTCTGACCTCCTTCATTCTCCACTTCGTCTACTGTACATGAGGAATCTTCCTCATGTGACCATATCCTCATAAGGGGATTCAGTGGGAGTCAGAGTTTGATATTGGTGGTGAAGGACCATAGCTGTACAGTATTAATGTGATCTTTGACAAAGGCTACTAGGCTACTATGTGATTAAGAATGCATGGAACTAGCCCTGGATGATCAGCATAAAAGCAAAGAATCTTACTCTAGAAGTCACGAGGATGCAAGGGAGCAGAAAAATTTCCCTATCAATAGTCTGCCCAAGTTTCTGGGGGCACAATGCCCATGTCATCTCCCCCCTCTCCAGATATTTAGGGGAAAGGGGGAGATGGTCTCAGTATTCTGTAACTTCTTCAGAGCTGAGAATGGTTGTAGAGCTGTCCCTACCTATTGTTAGGAGAGAGGTTTTGACTGTAGGCAGGGCTTCAGGCTGGAATGGTTGCCGAGGTTACAGTGGCATCTGGGTGACTCTCATGAGTGCTTTTACCCTAGAAGCAACTAGAAAAGTGACAAGGTTACAAATGCAAGGCCCACATATCCCACAGGAGAGTAGCCAAAACTTGAACAGGGAGGGAAAGGCTATGGACACAGAGTCTTTAGGGGGGTGTCCTTTATGAATGCCTGGGTCCTAGGTAGTTGGGGACCTGCTTGGAGATCTGAAGGATGTCCAGCAAATGCTTCCCACAATTGGCAGATGGGTCACAAGGGGGAGAGTCAGCCCTTAATATAGAAGTGTAGAAACCAGGACTGTGGCAAAGACTAGAACACAGGACTGTGGCAAAAACTAGAACACCAGATAGAAACAGAGAAGCCAATAGACTTCATCTTCAGAAATCATCTTCTGACAGGAATAGATCCCTTTAGGAAAATGGATTCCTGAGTTGTCTGCAAAGTTGGTATGTGATGTTTCTGTTAAAGAATATCTTTTTGCAAAGTACGCATTAGCTATAAACAACTATAAACACTTGAGTAATGATATTTTTCATATGTATTTCTTTACCCCAAATTCTGGGGGAAATTCGAGAAAGCTTTGAGCTATATTTCCAAGCTCAAGATCCAAACTTCAACTGTGGTAAATTAAGGCTACAAATACAAGCCATCTATTAATAAACTTCACCTACTTCTCAAAGTATGTTCCCTAACAATTTAAGAGTTTTCAATTATTAACCTGATAGGTTGTTTGAGGAAATGGAAACTTTAATTTTACAATTTGCCTTATGTGCTGATTATGGGAATTTGCTACAAAGAAAAAAGCTGATAGGGAAAATATTTCCTCATGTCCCAAGGGACACATAGTGAGGGCTTCATGTACAGGCCAAAGCTATCACTGGCTCATGACATCATTGTATCACTCAAGGACTAACAGCCTAGATGGTCAGAAAAGGTCTATTCCCAGGTGAGCCCAGAATATGCCTCTGTAACCATCCCAGGACATTCTCTGTCCTTTGTGTACTTTGTCACCATTAGATCCCAGAAGCCTTCTTTTTCCTTAAAAGATAAGTCTCACCCATTACAGCTCAGAGAAATTCACTTACCAGCAGTCCAGAAACAAATCTCCATACCTTCAAACAAGCCTTTTATATCCCTACAAGGCTGATCACTCAATTATTCTTATGTATTTTGGCAATAATTTACATATCACACTTTAGTCACAAAAACCTGAAATAAAGAACATGAGTGCTGAATTGAGTAGCTCCATAGTAATATAAATCAGAGCTGTATCATCTCTTAGACCTAGGTCATCTGAAAGACTAAGACAAGATCAATCAATTCAGGGTAACTGTACAGAGAAATTATAGAATCATAAGTGATTTTCCCACACAACATACATTAATTTTAGAAATTATCCCTAGGTCAGGGATCCAATTATAATAATATAACATCTATCTGCTCTCTTTCACCTCCCTACTCATCTTTAAATTTTATCACACAGTAGTTGTCAACTCTGTGAGGTCCCTATTTCAGTCCCTAAGTATCAGTGTGGAACAATCATAAGCACTTCTTTCTCCTTCCTGTGTGCAAGGAAGGTGTTAATAGCTTGTGATATGCATTTCTTTCTCCTCCCTATGTGCAAGGAAGGGGTTAATAGCTTGTAAGCAATTTATCCCAAGGCTGCTTGTCTCAATTTAGGTTTTAACCTTGTCCCATCCTTCTTTAACAAGTGAGCTTAACTTACCACAATTTAAAATTTTGAATGTATCAAACCCCCTTCATAATAATTTACTCTCAGTGGATTATAGTTTGAACTCCACAACTTCCAAATAACTTTGATTAAGTCCTTTAGCAATCTTTCAGTGTGTAACCAAACTGAAGTTCCTCTCAAACCTCTGTCTAAAGTAGAATAGAACCTCCAGTTTAGTTTTCTTTTAGCTCAAAACATTACCACATACCTGATTAAATTCCATCAACATTATTCCAATTTATAATCTGTTGTATCTATTTCACACCAGAATTCATAGTATCAACTAGTAACTCTATCCATTACTCTTATTTCTTCTGGCTTCTCCTCTACCATTATTGTAAGTAGAGGAAATGTACTGTACTGAATTGTATTTAATCCTCATGACAAGCCCTTCTTGATTTCAGGGTTGGTCAAATTTGTCTTGTTAAAGACATACAGTTTGCATATCATATGCCCTTAACCTTTTTAGGTGGAAAACTTAATTCTCTCTATAGTACAAATGCACACATAATTTGTATCTGAATACATGTTCATCTCTAGATCACAA
This sequence comes from Monodelphis domestica, assembly GCF_027887165.1. NCBI lineage: Eukaryota > Metazoa > Chordata > Mammalia > Didelphimorphia > Didelphidae > Monodelphis > Monodelphis domestica. Next base: position 166,131,399 of record NC_077229.1, read on the forward strand.
ATTCCTTCCTATACATTGTGCATATTTTTTACAACAATTCATATAACCTTAGTCAAAGACAACACTGTTTAGAAATTCCCTCTTTTGCAAGATACCAAATTCTTAGTACTTGTATTATTAAATCCCATGCACAGATTAACCACTTTAAGAACTTCTTGTGTGTCATCTGATTTCTTGTTGCTAGTTCTGACAACACATACATTAAAATAACATCCGATTTTTAAAATCCCAAGTTTAAATTTTAGAATAAGTTCTTTTCGACTTTTACATCTATAAAGTAGCCAGTACAATTTCTGCCCTTATAGAATAAAACATTCCCTCTCTGTGTCAGGCTGGCTATCAATCACATTTAAACAATTCTCAAATTCACTGAAACCATTATGCATTGCAAGATCTAACAAAACAAACTTCTAACCATGAGTTTTGTTGTGCTCACAAAAATCTGGCTAACATTTCACATTTAACTGACAGTTACAGTTACCACAATACATGAAATTACATTTGAACCATATCAAAATCATTAGCAATCCTCCCAAGTTGTATGCATCAACCCTTAGAATTAATCTTTTAACTGTGGTCTGTTCAGAATCAACCCTCCTCCTCCCTGCAGCAGAGAAGGGAGGCAGATCTGATCAGTGAACTGATAGCTTCCAGGTAGCCTGTTTTCCCTATCATCTCTGCCTGGATTTCTTGGAGGGCCCTGGACTTAAAATCCAAAGAGTAAGAGGCTTCTACCCATATTATGCCCTCTTTCTTATAAGATATGTCTAATTGCCAGCTGGTGTTAGAATTTAGGCTATCAACAACACTACCACCAACAGTCACACTAAGCTGGTGTAAGTGTTCTAGTATTCCACTCATGGAGGATTCCTGGCCAATGCACCAAATGTAGGGTTCGAGAAAATCCCCCAAGAATGGAGACACAGAGACAATGCAAGTAAACAAAGAATCACAGTTTATTTACTAGTGCACTAGGCGCTAGGGCTGCCCCAAAGAAGGAGGCACCCTGGCTTGACTAGGGGAACACCTTTTATAGTATAGGGAGCTAGAATGAAATGTTGAACAATAGGATGTCGTGATTTGGCAGTTGCAGCTAGCTGAGGGGTTCACAATACAGAGAGTGTCTGCTTAGCTGTTGGAATGGTTATGCTGACTTGGGCAAGAGTTTACTTCTGGCCCTCAGAGGGAGGTTGTTCTGACCTCCTTCAGCACTCATATGTATGACAAGAAAAGGAAGTGAATTGATTATAGGAAGAATAAAAAGCAACAAATGAAGTGAGTGAGGCAACATAGTACAATATAAAGAGCTCCAGATTTGGAATCAGAAAGCTTGTGTTCAAATACTAATTTTCCCTGTGTTAACTTGAGCAAATAACTTAATGTCTCTAAGTCTCAGTTTTCTCATCTGTAAAATGAGAAGGTTGGATTATCTGATCTCTAAAGTCCTTCCATTGGATGACTTTATGAGCCTAATTGGAAGTTATGATACTTTCACCTTATATTTACGTTCCCTTTTAGCTCTAAAACACATTATCCCATTTGATAAAGTAGACACTGTCCTATGGTGTCCTTTGTCTTCTTATCTTATCTCTCATTGTTTTCTTAACTCTCCATGTATTAATTCCTTTTTTTTTTTTATAACTAGACTGCAAGCTTCCTGAGGGCAAGGACTATGCCACACTTCTTTGAATCCTCCCACAGTATAGTATCCTGTATTCTGCAAGCACTCATTACATATTTGTGAATGTTATGATTATAAAGGGAGGATAGATGAGGGAGGAATAGGGATAGAGGAGGATAACAGGGTTGGTATGGAAGGGAGAGAGCGCCACTGAAGCTGAGAGAAAATCTGTGTAACTCTCCCTCTCCCTCACACTTTCAACACACAGGAGGGGTACCCCTGAGCAGATGTTGTGGCAAGGATGAACAAGGTTTGTCTCAATAAGTCGATTTCTGTGGGATTATGGTGTTTACTTGTCCTTAGGACTTGGCTGGTGCCCAAGCCTCAAGAAGCCCCCTTGGACACACAGTTTTGTCAGACAGACTGAACATCACTGTTTGCTCTTTCCTTGTTTATCCAAGGCTAAATGGCCAGCCTGCCCCAACATCCTCTTCTCCTCCTTCTAACTCTCTTCCTTAACTTCTGTAATGATTTAGATCTGACTATGGTTTCCTTCAGAACAAAGGTGGTTTAATAGTTCAAGAAACAAGGGAGAGAATAGATCAGTGGGAACAGGAAACCCTATAGGACTAAGCAATCAGGTTGTCACTTCCTTCTTCAGCCAAGCCAAATGTCTCAGGCTTCAGTGTTTCTTTTCCTCCTTCCTCTCAAATAACTTTATTATGCCACTCTAAACAGGTCACTAGCATCCTTCTTGGGAAGGCAAAGGGATGGGACAGTCTTCAGGGTGACTCTTGTGAAGTTCAAGGGTAAGCACCCCTCAGCAGCAGTTGTTGTTCTCTTTGACTTCTTTAATCAATGATCTAGAGATGTCAGAGTATGTCTTCCAGGGCAAGGTGAAATAAAGGCAAGGCATTGGCACCACCAGTTGGGATCCCAAGTTCCGGTCCTTAGCTCCTGTCTCTCATGAGTTCACAGGGCAAAAGACCCTTTTCAAAGCTCTCAATCCCACAAGACCTTTCTGCTTCTCCAATTGCTACTCTCCCCCCTGCCAACATTCTAAAACGGCTCCTCAGTCTCAGTTTCCTTTCCACATGAATTTGACTTGACTTTATTTATCTTCCAGACACATTGCAAAACCCAAATACCAGAGACAGTTAGGTGGTTCAGGGGATAGAGAACCAAGCCTGGCATCAGGAGGAACTGGTTCCAAGCTAGCCTGATACTTCCTAGCTGTGAGACCCTGGGCAAGTCATTTAACCCCAGTCTCCTAGTCTTTATCTCTCCTCCGCCTTGGTGTTGATTCTAAGACAGATGAGCATTTAAAAACAAAGTATGACCTGTAAAACATGGGGGTTGGATTAATTGACCTTTGGCATTGTGGTTTAGGAAGAACACTCAACTTGTAGTGAGAGTAAATGGACCTAAACATGGGTCTACCTCTAAGTCCTTGAGCATATCACATACTATGTCTGGGTTTCAGTTACTCATCTCTAACGTGAAGGAATTAGACTAGGTGGTTTCTAAAGTTCCTTCTGACTCCAAAGATTGACTACAGTAGGACTGCATGGTAGTGCCCTGGTGACACAAAAAAAAAGACCAAATGGGAAGCTTTCAGGACACTCAAAGGACTTTGAGGACTTCAAATGAGATTGTAGAGGACAAGAGGATTTTAGAGGATTCCATCTTTATCAAGAAAAGCCTAAATGGGGTCACAAAGAGTCAGACAGGACTAAACAATAACAATATCTCTGCTACTATCAAAATATCATACATATCTCCTAAATTAACTTGATCAAGTCAAAATTTCTCTGGACCTCAGTTTCCTCAACTGTAAAATGAAAGGGTTAGACTAGAGACCTTTGAGGTCCCCACCAGCTCTAAATCTATGGTCCTATGATAAGTTACTTTCATTACTCTGTTTGACTGCCATATAAAATAAAGGGTACATCCTGACCTAATTATGAATGTTCTAATTTAGGAGAATGTGTTATTTAAAAAGAAAAAAAAATTTAAAACCTTTACCTTCCATCTTAGAATCAATACTGTGTATTGGCTCCAAGGCAGAAGAGTTATAAGGGCTAGGCAATGGGGGTCAAATGACTTGCCCAAGGTCACACAGCTAGAAAGTATCTGAGATTAGATTTGAACCCAGGACCTCCTGTCTCTAGGCCTGGCTTTCAATCCAGAGCCATCCAGCTGCCCCCAGGGGAATGTGTTATTAGTATAGTGATCCCTCACCAGTCACAGGAGTTACATTCCAGAGACCCTTGCGATAAGTGAAAAGCCACAAAATAGCAGTGTTATATTTATTTTATTATATATATATGTACACATACATATATATATATATATATATATATATATATATATATGCTTTATAAACCCTTCCCAAACTCCTATAAATCTTTTCTACATTCTTATAAACACTGAGCCAATCAGTGCCCAGGATACAGAATGCAGCACTGTGGTTGGTCCCCCAATATAGTGAAAACTCCACTATATAGAATTATAGATAGATAGATAGATAGATAGATAGATAGATAGATAGATAGATAGATAGATAGATAGAGATAGATAGATAGATAGATATACACATATAAACATGGGATACAGTGAAGCTTTGATTAGTGAACCACAGTATAGCAAGGGATGACTGTAAGTGATATCCTCCCTCTTCTCAGCTGGGATAGAGGACTAACTAGAGTACAATGTTGTATATGTTGTCAAATTCAGTCATTGTCTTGGGGATTTTTTACTTGCTGCCTGAATTATTTTATTATAAAAGAAAGTTTTCTTTAGAGGGGAGTGAGGGCGGGGCATTTCCAGAAATTATTATAATATTAAAACCAAAGGCATGAATAAACCTTGTAAAAATAAAACAAAATTAAAGTCCCCCTCCCCAAAAAAGGTGACACTGTTTGACCTGGGGGATATTAGGTAGGGACAACAAAGAACAGTCCCAATACCTGTACTTTTAAGTTAATTCTGTAGCTCAGTAATGTAATTGGTATCCTGTGTAAATATGGCTGATTCAATAAGGCTCATTGTTGATGAAAGAAGAGGTCTGAAGCACCTTGGCAGAAAGCATTCATGGAGGAAATATTTACATTAGCCATATGGTCAACAGTGGGAAAAGTAAAGTTGTTTTTTTTTTTTTTTCTGATCCAGTTGCCAAAAATCTACAAAAGAACATGTGTTCCTAGCTACTTGATTGGTAAGGCAATCTGGTAAAGTGAAAAATGTGCTGGATTTAGAGACAAGGACATGTGTTTATATTATGACTCTTTCACTTATTGCATTCATGATCTTGAATAGGTTACTTAATCTCTATGGGCTTCCTCTCCTAATCTGTAAAGTGGAGTTGGACTAGATGACCTCTAAGGCCTTTTCTACTCTAAATCTATGATCCTTTGACCTGAGGCAAGTTATTTCCCCTTCTTTTGGCCTTAGTCTCCCCTTTTGTAAAACAAGACTAGATAGCCTCAATAGTCCCTCACAGCTTTAAATTTTTGTTGCACAAATCATTAACCTTATTTGCCTCAGTTTCTTCAACTGTAAAATGATATGGAGAAGGAAATGGCAAACCAGTCCAGTATCTTTGTCAAGAAAACCTCAAATGGATGAGTTCAAGGACTATGGATAGTTACATAGCATGGGAAGGAGCTTTGGTGATTCCAAGGAAATACAGAAAGAAAATTCTAGAATGAGGAGGGACTAGAAAAGGCTTTCTGTGAAAGGCAGGAATTTGAAGGAAACCAAGGAAGCCTAGAGGAGATGAATAGAAAAGCATTCTATGCAGGTCCACAGAAAGACATACAATGGATGTAAATAGACTGAAACATATTAACAATGATCAGTTTCACTCATGAAGATGGGTAAAAGAAATAACCAAACTGGATTACTCTCTGCACTTAGTTGTCTTCCCTCTGCATTTCCTTACACGTGCCCAGAATGCCTTCCTTCTCACCTCATTGCCAGTTGAAGCTCTCTGTACATCTCCCCATCAGTAATTACTTTCCCTTTTGGACCTCACATAGCAAATACACTTGTACTTCATAGCTATTTGTTTCAGTGGGTTTTGGCCACACTTGAATGTAAGCTCTATGAGGGCAGAGGTATCATTCTGTAAACCTTAAAATTTCTTAGACTTATAAATGTTGGAAATTTCACCATTGGGAAATTTCATACTTGAAAAATTTCCTATTGATAGTGGGAACTCTATTGGAATGTGAACCCCATTGGCATGGGAGGTTCCTCCTCCTCCCTTCTTAAGATTACTTTAGGACAGAAACCTTTTGCTGAACAATGGAAAGGGCTTTGACCTATGCTTAAGCATAGAACAGGAATTTCTTTAAGTCATGATTGATTTTAGAATTGATACAATGGAGATACTTGGAATGACAGAACCAAATCTTGGAAATTGCAATCTCCACCCTACTCAGTCCTAACAGGATTTAGGAAGGGCTGCAGCATAGATCAAAATTTAATTATTCCAATCTCTACCCTACTCAGGGTAACAGGATTTAGGAAGGGCTGTAGCAAAAGATCAAGATTTAATTATTTGAGAATATGACCTCCAACAGACATGTGCAAAGCCACAGACCTCTGGGTGGTCCTGGGTTAAGCTAGAGCCACCATTGGCACAGGGAAAATGATGGACAGTGATTGGTAGATGTGAGAACTGAGGGGAGGGAACTTGGATGGTTTCCTTAAAGATAGGGGGTTCTGAGGACTGGAGGGGGGTGGGAGAGTTTTGGCTCTGAGTGGTTGGAGAGGTGCTCTGAGAAGCTTGCTCTGAAGGAAGCTGGAGGTGGAGGCCCGTGAGACTGTTTCTCCATTTTGGTCACGTGAGTAATAGGGACTGATCTCCTTTCTTTGCCCCAGCTATCTAAGGGCTTAGGCCTTTTGGCCCAGCCTAAACAGAAGGGGTATTTAAGCCCTATTCCCTTCTCTCCCCTTTCTCTCTCTCTCTCTCTCTATCTCTAATTCCTTTCTTCCTCCTGTTTGTAATTAAACTCCATAAAAGGTTGACGGCTGACTTGAGTTTTCATTTAGGAATTACATAGCTGAATTCCTTGGCGACCTTAAATTAATATATATCAGTCTTTTAAAGTGATTTCCTTGACACAATTCTAAACTTTACATCTCTTTTAGTCCCTCTGAAACACAGTGCTCTGCACAGAATAAAAACTAATGTTTTGTTTCCTTTGCCTAAGAAAGACAAATGCAATAGGACACCAGTAGTTCAATAGATGGTGCAATTTCCCTCCAGCAGGCAGTCATCCTTAGCTTCTTTTCCCTTGATAGCCTAATAGCAATAGATAGATTCCCCTAATAGCAAAATTCACTTTCAACACTCCCACCATCAATTCCCTGCTAACCCTGTTAGCTTGATAAGGCTAGGGTTCTAACAGTGCTATTTACTTATGTTAAGTTGCCAATCACCTGAAATTGTAGACAGGTGGTGTCAAACTCAAATACACATGGGAGCCATTAAACTGTGCCAAAATAATCTTTGAGGACATTGACTTAGAAAACCACATATTAATATTATCTATATTCTATTGTAGTTTATTTATTTTTAATTATTTCCTGATAATATTTTAATCTGTTTCCCTCACTGATGGTTTGCAAGCTTTATACCTTTTATGACAATATAGCTAATTTATATAGCATCTACTATTGAAATGGCCAGGACCATGAAAGATGGAAAGGAGTGCTTGGCAAACACAGCGTGGGCAAAATGAACAACAATACATCAATAGATGATAATGCACAAAGAAAATTGTCATTCTCGGTCACCGAGAGACTACCAAGACTATTGAAATAGAAAAAGTAAACTGAGGGGAACTATTTTTTATTGAAATAGAGAATGTAAACTGAGGGGAAACTGTTTCTTTTGCAATGACTGCTGTCCTCTGGCTTGTGACTAGAGAGCTGCTACAGGAACCTGAAACAACTTACTTGTAATGGAGGTAGGAATGAGAAATGCTGAGGGATGCTGGTACACAGGGGACTGCTCGGGGGAATGCTCTTGGGTTCTGACTACTAATCCCTACTTATGGCTGATGGATCAGTATATCTTTCTAATCTCCTCCTCCCTTTCACTCCCTCCCTTCTCCAACCCTCTTCTTCCTGCCACTCTCTCCTCCCATTTCTTCTTAAAGCCTTTGGCTTCTTCCCCTATTCCCCCCCCCCCCCCCCAGTGAACTATAAAGATATTCTTTTCTTTTCCTTTTTTAAGTCAAGGGGTTTATTGGGATAATAGGATGGGAAAATGAGGTTAGAGGGACTAGGATGTCCCTAATCTAAAATGAAGGAAATTGAGGATTTGAGAAAACAGTCCAGTCACAAACTGTGACTCTAATAGTTAGAGAGGTGGAGGGCAACAGCTTTTTAAATCTTCTTTCTTCTTCTTCACAAAGTCAGCAAGGTCTTTCAGCTTAACTCCAGAGAGAAACAAAATCCAAAGTCTCTCCTTCAGCCTGGCAGGTCTCCTTTCTCAGCTTCAACCCCAGAGAGAAACAAAGTTCAAAATCTCTCCTTCAGTCTGGCTTTCCTCCAATTCTTGGTCAATCAAAATCTCAGAAAGAACAGAGGTTTCCCCTTGATCAGAGAACCCCAAAACCAAGTCAGTCCCACCAGGGTCTTTCAGCCAGGTTCAACCTTCAGAAAGAGTGACCAAAGTTTCTCCCCTGGTCGACTTCAAAACTGCCCAGAGCCCAAGAGACAGAGATCAAGTCAAAGCCAAGTTTTTGCTTCTTCTCCTCTGTGGCTAGAAACCCCCCAACTGCCACTCCTGGGAACATTCTGTTTGGAACCTTCTCCTTGGTTGACAGGCAGGTCCCCAGCTTGTTTTCTTGCATCTTGGCTTACAAGTCCTTTACCACACTATATGCCAGGCATTGTACTAAGAGTTTTGCAAATGTTGTCTCATATATTTTTCACAACTCTGAGAGATAAATATTATTGCTATTGTTCCCTTTTACAATTAAGGAAACTGAGGCAAATGGAAGTTTAAGTGACTTGTCCAATTTAGACTTGGATTTGAACTTTTTCACTGATTTTTGTACCACCTACCTGTCTCCTTTGTAGTAGACTATCCTGGTTGCATGAGATGGCTGGTAAATGTTTAAGTTCTGACTCTCAGGGGGAAAAAGCCCTTACATGGGTACTAGTTTAATCTGCATTATTGACATTTTCTCTCTCATTCTCTTAAACTGAGATAATGAACAAAACAATAAATCAAGCAATATTTGTAGTGTCTGCTGCTCTTTGAGGTTTATATGCTCACAATGAAGACAACAATAGGCTCAGGAATCTATTTAAGCCAGCTCCAGCACAGCCCTGCCTTGTTGGTACTGGATATAGGACCATGCTTCACATTTACCCACTCTTCATCAAGATTAAATATATGGTTTTTATATATATATATATAGTTATTAACTATATAGAAAATATATTATACTTAACACTATAGTATAATAATATATGATACATATGTAAATTGCATATATAATATATTAATATATATGGTTATGTAGGATCAGCTAGGTGGCTCATTCTTGGAGTTAGGAGCAGATGGGTTCAAATATGACCTCAGACACTAGTTGACTTGAGGCAAGTTACTTAACCCTAATTGTCTAGCCTCTGCCACTCTTCTGTCTTTGAACTGATACTGACAGATGCTAAGGATTTAAAAAAAAAACTATCTTAGGACTTCTACATATTAGGCTGGCTGGAAATATTGTCTTCTAGGTCATTAAAGCACCATATAAATACTAACTATTATCATTGTTATTAATAGAAAAACAAAGAAATGCAACCATTGGTAAAAGACTAATCCAAGTAAGGTATCTGCCAAACATCTTTATAGGTGGACCTTTCAAGCTTCCTTCCCAAGTCATGAATATTTGGACACCTGGGAATTCTCATTCTTTGGAGGAATTGAGGATAACCACTAGCTTTTTGATGGCTCTAGACTATTTGAAGTTCCTATATTTAAAATCACAACATTCTATGTGCTTGCACCATGGGTAGTCTTTCATTTCCTGCTAATTTTTTTTCCTTTTTATTAAATCACATGAAGTCACCTAATCCTCCCACAAACACCTCCATGCCCTGTGGGTAGAGCTTCTTAAATCTGTGTCTTCTGAATAGACTCTGCATTGTAAGAACATTCCTCAGAAAACTGGGAACTACAGAGATTTGTGTTTGAAAATGGTCAAGATGGAAGAGATTACAGGCCAGTTCAGATCATTCATTGTAGTCTGTGTGTCTCTATCAAGGCACAAAGAACAGCCTGTTTTGTGATGTGATAAGTGAAAGGCAAAGTAAGTAGCCTATTTTGGAACTGCATCTTGATACAATTAGGTTTATGTCATACATTTAATTTCCCTTCCTCCCATGTGTCTTCACTTCCTGAGAAGCAACAGAATCATTGTTTCATGTTTCTTTCTTCTGTTGTCTTGAGAGCTTTGTTGATATAAAACCAGCTTGTTTCTGGGGAAAATGGGAAAAATGTAGATAAAGGAAAATCTCCTGGTGTTGTAAGGACCTGCATCACACCAAAACTAACCAGTATCTCAGTTATTCTCCACTGCTGCTGAATACTTTTAGATAGATCTGTTAACAGGGAAGGAGATGGTAATAGACAGTAGAAGGAAAGGGAAATTGAGAGCATCTTGCTCTCAGACATAAAAGAATATCCTGAATTATCAATCAAGGTAAAAGAAGTAAATTAGCTATACAATCAAGTGTGAGAGCTTAAAAGACATCTATGGATGGCTGGTGTTATAATCTTCCAGATAAAAATTAATCTAAACCAATGTCACTTACAATAATTGGAACCAAATCCCTCCTTCCCCAGAGGGCAGGATGTTTTCTCCAGAACAGCCTTGCTTCCTGTTCCTCTTAACTTGGAATATTAGTCTCCATTTTCCTAGATTCCTTACAGAACTGATTCCTTTCCAGAAGGCCTACTTATCAAACTTTCAGATGACATAGGGTGGGGGAGCGAGGGAGGGGAAGAACAAATACAACTGATGACACAATTAAGTTTCATGATCATCATCTTGGCACATTGTGATGCTGGCAACAAGAAAATGAAATTTAATATGGAAAATGTAAAAAATTCTCTATTGAGGTTCAAAAAATCAGTTGTCTATGGGGGAAAGGACATTTAGAAATTTAGTTGGGTCATTTGAAAACTATTTGGGGATTTTATTCGACCACAGGCTAAATATGAATCATTGGTATGATGTCTCTGCTAAAAAAAAACCGTACAAAACTTTTAACTGCATTGATGTAAATACAAGACCCAGATCACAGGAAGTGATAGTCATATGGTACTGCATGCTGTCAGACCACTTTGGGAATATCATGTTCATTTCTGGGCACCACATTTTAAGATCAGATGACATTGAAAAGTCGGGGGAGGGATGGCAATGAGGGTAATTCAGGTTTCAGAAATCATATCATGCAAAGAAGAGATGAGGGAACTGTAGCTTCAAGCATGGAAAAGTAAAGAGGGAAGAAATGACTCCAATCCTTCAAAGGATTTGTAATTTCATCATTATGGTTATAGCCTACAACGTTACAAAATGTGGTCCATCCAGGCCTTTCCAGAATTATAAAATCTCAAGAATTGGAAAGGGGAGGATAACCTCTCTTGAATGCTCATTGGAATGAGAGAGACAGAGATGACAGAAACAGACTTAAAATGAGATACTTAAGCCATGGTCCCAGAGTAGACTGTGTATCCTTCTAATTTTCCTGTTGGAAGCTGTTAATGGCAGCCTTAGGGCATAAGCACACTGTATTTGTTCATGTTTCATCAGTGTGTCTGAGAGGTAGCAATGAGAGGCAATGGTGGACCCCAAGGAAATTGGAGGACCTCAGATTCTTGGATTTTAGCCTTGGACGTAGCAATGGTATAATTTTTCAATTTGAGTGATAGCAGCTGTGGAGAGAGGAACCATGTGCCCAAGTTCTGGGAGTTCCTGACATCTAGCCTTCTAGAAGAATGTCCAGAGTTCTTGGCCTGAGGTTATATTCCCAGAACTGGAGGAACAGTAAGGAATTGAGCCAGAATACAGAAAAGCAAAATCTTAGATTTTGCTTTCTGGCAGTTTTGAATGATTCAGATGGTACATGTCCAGTGGAAGAGTTGTTTCTTTAGAAACAATGTTTTTCTTTATCCTTCCAGAAAGAGTCCAAGAAGGATAATCTCATAAGTATGGAGGCTTTTAAAGGTTATGATGAAACTCACCAGAAAGTCAGGAGGTTGACTGGCTAACAATTTCCAGTTCATTTATTCTAAAGAGAATTTAGACTTAGAACAGTACCCTGAGAATAAAGGCCAATTCAAAACTCTTCCAATAGAAATGGAGGAGAAATTATCTCAACCCTTAATCTCATCCTTTTCCATTTTCCCTGGCAGCTTGCCTCCACCATCTTTTCCACCTTCAAAATCTTTAATCTCTCCATATCTGTTTGCTCTCTTCCTGCTCTACAAAAATGCACAGGACTCCCTCATTTCTTTGAAAACTTATTCCATAGGGAAAGTGTCTTGCATTTTTCCTTTCTTTCACAACAAGACTTTTAGAAAGGGCCATCTTATACTGGATACCTTCACTAACTTGCCTCTCTGTCTCTGGCAATCAGGCTTCTGACCTCGTTACTCTTCTGAAACTACACTCCTCAAAGCTACCTATCTCTTGATTGACATATCTGATGTTTTCTGTCTTCATCCTTCTTGGCCTCTTTACACCATTTATCACTGATGATTACCCTCTCCCTGGATACTTTCTAGTCTATAATTTACGGGGTTTTGTGACCTTGTTCTTTCTTGGTTTTCCTGTATGTCTGATTGTTCCTTCTTGCTCTTTTTCTAAAGCTCCATCCATATCCTATCCCTTCTGCTCCCTCTCACTCTGAGATCCACCCCACCCCTTGGGATTATTCCCTCATGGCTTTATTCTTGGCTCTCTTGTTTGCTCTCTGGGCATTTTTTCCGCTCAGTAAGCTCTTTAGCATTCAATTATCCAATTATTATCTTTCTGCAAATGACTCCTGGATGCAGCCCTAGTCTCCCTCCTAAATTTGAATTTGGTATCATCAGACATCTATTACACATGTTAAAATACAGGCATCTCAAACTCAATTTGTCCAAAACAGAATTTATTCTTCCCCCAAACCCACTCCTTTTCTCAAACCTCCCTGGTTTTGTGAATGGCACCATTCTTCTAGTTTACTCAGATAAGTAAATTCTGTGTTATCCTTGACTCCTCTCTCTCTTTCTCTCACCTCTATACCTAATCAGTTTCTAAATCTTATTGATTCCACTTTCACAATATTTTTTCCTCTCATCTTACATACCCAATCCATTGCCAAATCTCATCATTTCTGCCTTAATGATTTCTCACATTTGTCCCCTTATCTCTATTTTCACAGCTATCATTTTAATTCAGGTCTTCCTTACATCTTGGATTACTTGGATTATGTGGCATCCTAAATGACCTATTTATGTCAAGTCTCTCTCTTCTCTAATCTTTCACATAATTGCCAAAATGACATTTCCAAAGTACAAGTCTGATGTCACTATTCCACTCAAGAACTTACTGTGGCTCTTTCTTATTTCTAAGATGAAATATAAATTTTTCTGGCTTCTAAAGCCTCCAGACCTCATACCAGTCTATCTTTCTAGTCTTAGTCAATAATACGTTCTTTCAAGAACTCTACAATCCCATCAAACTGGCTTAGCTACTTTCCTCCTACATGACATTGCCTCTCTTTTCTCTGTGCCTTTGCTTGGATTGCACACACATGCGCGCGCACACACACACACACACACACACACACACACACACACACACACACACACACACACACAAAACTCCCCCAGATCCTGGAGGCTCACATTATTGGTGTTGGATTGGGTTGATTCTTTATTACAGCCTAACACTGCTGAACTCAAGTGATCTAACAGCTTTAGTATCCCTAGTAGCAAGGTATAAATCACCATATTGGGCTGTCATATAACTTAAATGCCCTACCTTGTACCCTGGCATATACATAATAATAATACATTATTATTAATATTTATTATATATAACAAATACTACTAAATATATTAAACATATATTAAAGTCAATTATATACATATATATATATTAAAGTCAATTATATACATATATAGATATATATATGTATATAATTGACTTTAATAAGAGGGGGAAAGAGGTAGAGGGAACATTAGATCCCTGGATGGTTAAATGAATGCAAGAGATTCCTACTTAGGGAGAACAAAGGAATCAAATATTTTTTTTTATATTTTATTTGATCATTTCCAAGCATTATTCATTAAAGACAAAGATCATTTTCTTTTCCTCCACCCCACCCCCCATAGCCGACCCGTAAATCCACTGGGCATTACATGTTTTCTTGATTTGAACCCATTGCTATGTTGATAATATTTGCATTAGAGTGTTCATTTAGAGTCTCTCCTCTGTCATGTCCCCTCAACCACTGTATTCAAGCAGTTGCTTTTCCTCGGACAGTTTATCCTCTGCTTATGAATGGTGTTTTTTTCTCCTAGATCCCTGCAAATTGTTCAGGGACATTACACTGCCACTAATAGAGAAGTCCATTACGTTCGATTATACCACAGTGTATTAGTCTCTGTGTACAATGTTCTCCTGGTTCTGCTCCTCTCGCTCTGCATCACTTCCTGGAGGTTGTTCCAGTCTCCATGGAACTCCTCCACTTTATTATTCCTTTTAGCACAATAGTATTCCATCACCAACATATACCACAATTTGCTCAGCCATTCCCCAATTGATGGGCATCCCCTTGTTTTCCAGTTTTTGGCCACCACAAAGAGCTTAGCTATGAATATTTTTGTATAAGTCTTTTTGTCCATTATCTCTTTGGGGTACAAACCCAGCAGTGCTATAGCTGGATCAAAGGGTAGATATTCTTTTGTTGCCCTTTGGGCATAGTTCCCAATTGCCCTCCAGAATGGTTGGATCAGTTCACAACTCCACCAGCAATGAATTAATGTCCCTACTTTGCCACATCCTCTCCAGCATTCATTACTTTCCTTTGCTATCATGTTAGCCAATCTGCTAGGTGTGAGGTGATACTTCAGAGTTGTTTTTATTTGCATCTCTCTGATTATAAGAGATTTAGAACACTTCTTCATGTGCTTATTAATAGTTTTTATTTCTTTATCTGAGAACTGCCTATCCATTTCCCTTGCCCATTTATCAATTGGAGAATGGCTTGATTTTTTTTACAGTTGATTTAGCTCTTTATAAATTTGAGTAATTAAACCTTTGTCAGAGGTTTCTATGAAGATTTTTTCCCAGTTTGTTGTTTTCCTTCTGATTTTAGTTACATTGGTTTTGTTTGTGCAAAAGCTTTTTAGTTTGATGTAGTCAAAATTATTTATTTTACATTTTGTGATTCTTTCTATGTCTTGCTTGGTTTTAAAGTCTTTCCCCTCCCAAAGGTCTGACATGTATACTATTCTGTGTTTACCCAATTTACTTATGGTTTCCTTCTTTATGTTTAAGTCACTCACCCATTTTGAATTTATCTTGGTGTAGGGTGTGAGGTGTTGATCTATTCCTAGTCTCTCCCACACTGTCTTCCAATTTTCCCAGCAGTTTTTATCGAATAGTGGATTTTTGTCCCAAAAGCTGGGATCTTTGGGTTTATCATATACTGTCTTGCTGAGGTCACTTTCCCCCAGTATATTCCACTGATCTTCCTTTCTGTTTCTTAGCCAGTACCAAATTGTTTTGATGACTGCTGCTTTGTAATATAGTTTAAGGTCAGGGACTGCAAGGCCCCCATCATATGTGTTTTTTTTTTTCATTATTTCCCTGGATATCCTTGATCTTTTGTTCTTCCAAATGAATTTTGTTATGGTTTTTTCTAAATCAGTGAAGAAGTATTTTGGTAGTTCAATGGGTATGGCACTAAATAGATAAATAAGTTTGGGTAGGATGGTCATTTTTATTATATTGGCTCGTCCTATCCATGAGCAGTTAATGTTTTTCCAATTGCTCAAGTCTAGTTTTAGTTGTGTGGAGAGTGTTTTGTAGTTGTGTTCATATAGTTCCTGTGTTTGTCTTGGGAGGTAGATTCCTAGGTATTTTATTTTGTCTAAGGTGATTTTGAATGGGATTTCTCTTTCTAGTTCTTGCTGCTGAGCTGTGTTGGAGATATATAGAAAAGCTGATGATTTATGTGGGTTTATTTGGTATCCTGCAACTTTGCTAAAGTTGTTGATTATTTCAATTAGCTTTTTGGTTGAATCTCTAGGATTATTTAAGTAGACCATCATGTCATCTGCAAAGAGTGGTAACTTGATCTCCTCCTTGCCTATTTTGATGCCTTCAATTTCTTTTTCTACTCTAATTGCTACTGCTAGTGTTTCTAGTACAATGTCAAATAGTAGAGGTGATAATGGGCATCCTTGTTTCACTCCTGATCTTATTGGGAATGCATCTAGTTTATCCCCATTGCAGATGATATTAGCTGTTGGTTTTAGATATATACTGTTTATTATTTTTAGGAATGACCCTTCTATTCCTATGCTTTCTAGTGTTTTTAATAGGAATGGGTGTTGTATTTTATAAAATGCTTTTTCTGCGTCTATTGAAATAATCATGTGGTTCTTGCTAGTTTGCTTGTTGATGTGGTCAATTATGTGGATGGTTTTCCTAATATTGAACCAGCCCTGCATCCCTGGTATAAATCCTACTTGATCATGGTGGATGATCCTTCTGATCACTTGCTGGAGTCTTTTTGCTAGTATCCTATTTAAGATTTTTGCATCTATACTCATTAGGGAGATTGGTCTATAGTTTTCTTTCTCTGTTTTTGACCTACCTGGTTTTGGAATCAGTACTATGTTTGTGTCGTAAAAGGAGTTTGGTAGAACTCCCTCTTTGCTTATTATGTCAAATAGTTTGTATAGTATTGGGATTAACTGTTCTCTGAATGTTTGATAGAATTCACTGGTGAATCCATCAGGCCCTGGGGATTTTTTCTTAGGAAGTTCTTTGATGGCTTGTTGGATTTCATTTTCTGATATGGGATTATTTAAGAATTCTATTTCCTCTTCTGTTAGTCTAGGCAGTTTGTATTTTTGTATATATTCATCCATATCTCCTAAATTGGTGTATTTATTGGGCAAAGTAATTTCTAATGATTGCCTTAATTTCATCTTCATCGGAGGTGCTGTCCCCCTTTTCATCTTTAATGCTGATAATTTGCTTTTCTTCCTTCCTTTTTAAAATTAGATTGACCAATACTTTGTCTATTTTGTTTGTTTTTTCAAAGTACCAGCTTCTTGTCTTATTTATTAAATCAATAGTTCTATCACTTTCGATTTTATTAATTTCTCTCTTAATTTTTAGGATTTCTAGTTTGGTTTTCTGCTGGGGGGGTTTTAATCTGATCGCTTTCGAGTTTTTTCATTTGCATTTCCAATTGATTGATCTCTGCTCTCCCTAGTTTGTTAATATAAGCATTCAGGGATATGAATTTACCTCTGTTTACCGCTTTGGCTGCATCCCAAAAGGTTTGAAAGGATGTCTCGCCATTGTCATTTTCCTCGATGAAATTATTAATTGTTTCTATGATTTCTTCTTTAACTAAATGATTTTGGAGTATCATATTGTTTAATTTCCAATTGGTTTTAGATTTGGTTTTCCATGTACCATTACTAATCATTATTTTTATTTCCTTGTGATCTGAGAAGGCTGCATTCATTATTTCTGCTTTTCTGCATTTGTGTGCTATGTTTCTGTGACCTAATGTATGGTCAATTTTTGTGAATGTGCCATGTGGTGCTGAGAAGAAGGTGTATTCCTTTTTATCCCTATTTATTTTTCTCCCTATGTCTATTAATTCTATTTTTTCTAAGATTTCATTCACTTCTTTTACCTCTTTCTTATTTATTTTTTGATTTGATTTATCTAAATTTGATAATGGTTGGTTTAAGTCTCCCACTAATATGGTTTTACTGTCTATTTCTTCCTTCAATTCTCCTAGTTTCTCCATTAGAAATTTGGGTGCTATATTATTTGGTGCATACATGTTGATTAATGATATTTCCTCATTGTCTAAGGTCCCTTTTAACAAAATATAATTACCTTCCCTGTCCCTTTTGATCAGGTCTATTTTTGCTTTGGCTTTATCAGATATCATGATTACCACTCCTGCCTTCTTTCTGTCAGTTGAGGCCCAGAAGGTCTTACTCCATCCTTTAATTCTGACCTTGTGGGTGTCAACCCACCTCATGTGTGTTTCTTGAAGACAACATATGGTAGGGTTTTGGATTCTGATCCATTCTGCTATTCATCTACGTTTTATGGGTGAGTTCATCCCATTCACGTTCAAAGTTATGATTGTCATTTGTGGACTCCCTGGCATTTTGATATCCTTTCCTAATTCTATCCTTTTCTTCTTCGGCTCTACCTTTTAGTCCAGTGATTTACTTTGAATCAGTCCCCCTTGTCCCCTCCCTTGATGTTTCCCTTTTTAGTCCCTCCCTTTTTGTTCCCTCCCCCTCCCCCTCTCTTTCCCTCCCCTTTTGTTTTCCCTCTCCCCCTCCCCCCCCTTGCTTTTCCCTTCTCCCTACCCTTGTTGGGTAAGATAGAATTCAAGATCCCAATGGATCTGGATGTTTTTCCCTCTCAGAGTTGATTTCCCTGAGATTGAGGTTTAAGTAAACCCCCCCCTTCCTCTCCTTCTTATAGGAGTTTTCTTCCCCTCCCCTTCCCATGTGAATCTTTGTGTGAGAAAGATTATTCTATTTGTTCTTTCTTTACCCCCTATTTATACATTACATTTTCCCCACATGTTAGTATACATAGACTGATAGAAATGTAGTCCTTATAGAAGAGAGTTTGAATAAAAGAAGAAGATAACATTTTTCTCCTTTCCCCTTTCCTTAATATTTACCTTTTCAGGTATTCCTTGCTCTTTGTTTTTTGGTATCAAACTTTCCACAGAGCTCTGGTCTTTTCTTTGCAAAAAGTTGGAAATCTTCTATTTTGTTAAATGCCCATACTTTCCCTTGGAAGTATATAGTCAGTTTTGCTGGATAGCTGATTCTTGGTTGAAGACCCAGCTCTCTTGCCTTTCTGAAGATCATGTTCCATGCCTTACGATCATTCAGAGTAGAACTTGCAAGGTCTTGTGTGACCCTGATTGGCATTCCTTTATATCTAAATTGTCTTTTTCTGGCTTCCTGTAGGATTTTTTCTTTTGTTTGATAGCTTTGGAATTTGGCAATTATATTCCTGGGAGTTGTCTTTTGGGGGTTTAGTGTAGAAGGTGTTCTGTGAGCTCTGTCAGTGGCTGTATTACCCCCTTGTTCTAGAATCTCTGGGCAGTTTTCTTTGATTATATCTTGTATCAAGATGTTGAGTTTGGTGTTTATTTCTGGCTTTTCTGGAAGTCCAATTATTCTTAAATTATCTCTTCTCCCTCTATTTTCCAGATCTGTCACCTTGTCGGTGAGATATTTTATGTTCTCTTCTAATTTCTTGGTATTTTGGCTTTGCTTTATTAATTCTTGCTCTTTTACACGATCTTTGTCTTCCAATTGCCTGATTCTGGCCTTTAAAGCCTGGTTTTCCTTTTCAGTTTGGTCACACCGGTTTTGTAGATGCATGAATTTCTTTTGCATTATTTCCCACTTTTCCTCCCAGAAGGCTTCCATCTTTTTGGTCATTTCTGATTCAAATTCTTTATGGGTTTGTGGAGAGTTTCCATTTCCTTTGGAAGGTTTCGGAGCATTTTCTTGTGTATCGTCTTCTATCTCCTCTGTATTTTGTATTTTGGCTCCATAGAATGTGTCCAAAGTCGCCCCTTTCTTCTTATTTTTCTTGGGATTTTGGGGCTTCTGTGCTTCTGTGGAGTTTGCCATCTCTGAATGGGGAGGATTAGCTTTTCTTATCTCTGTCTGGTGTTCAGAGGCTTTAGTCCTGGGCAGATTGTCCGTTCTATGAGCTTTCCCTGAGTTGAACTGAGTATGCCTTAAGGCAGTGACTTTCACTGGAACTGGAATGGAAGGATCCGGCCAGGGGGTTACACTCGCCCCCAGCTCTCTCTGTTTCCCTGATGATTGGGTCCCCCCTTGACTGGGTCGGGTTGCTTTCCGGAAGTTGCCTTCAGAATAGCTGGCCGTGAGGCTGCTTGTTGGCCCTGAGGGTTACTGTTGTTTCAGAGGACCCTGCTCTCTGAGGGGGGAGGGGCCGCGGCTTCCCGGAGCCTTGGACTCTGTGCTCCTACCACTTAGGTCCGAGTGATCTCGGGTTCTGGCTTTTGAGGGGGGCCATACCTTTTGATCCAGGTCCAGGTCCAGGAGGAGGATTCCCAGGGTCTATGCTGTTGATCGTTTTGAGTTTCGGCGCCCTAGGAGCCTATAGTTTGAGATCGGTAGGGAAGGGTTTCCGGAGATCTGAACTTTAGCTTTCTCTAAGCCGCCATCTTGACCGCGAAAGCTCCAAAGGAATCAAATATTAAGAGTTCAGGAAACAAATTTTACTACTTTACAATTTTCCAAAGACCTAGGCCTACACTGTGGCACTTAGTAGCACCCTTGAACTTATAGTAGCCTGGAAAGGAATCCTGGCCTGTGAAGGAAAAAAGGAATTTTCTCGTGAACAATGAATCAGGTGGAGCTCTAAGGCCATCTTTGTACTTTTTAGGAGAGAAGAAATTATGCATATCCCAGAGTGAGGTTATTTCTGTACTTTCCCCATAAGACCCTCAGTTTGAACACTATAGACCAGTGATGGTGAGCCTATGGCTTGGGTGCCAAAGATGGCAGGGAAAGCATTCTCTGTGGACACACCCTTCCCCCCCACCCCCAAGTTTGTTGTTAGAAAGGCAGAGAGACTTGGACGGACCTGCTCCTCTCCCCCTCTTCAGCATGCCTAACAACATTTTTCACATCCCCTGCCCTTCTGCCCAGCAGCCCAATGGAAGTGCATAATGGGGTAAAGTGATCAGTTCTCAGGTATGGAAAGGAACCAAGAACAAGTTCTGAACTTTCTGCCACTCTTTTGAAATAAGCAACAGTGGGAATATCCATAGAGAAGAAATTGACAAGATTGACAATTGGTGGGGGAAGGGGCAACTGGGAGTGGCAGTGGGTCATGTGACTAACACTTCTTTCCTGGCATGGGGAGTGTGAGGAGCTTTTCTTGGGAGTTTCAGGACTGAGGTGCCTCTACTTGCTGCAGCCCAAAGGCACAGGCCCAATCAGCTCTGAAAGTCAGACCTGTTCTTGTTGCTTGCTGCCTACTGCTAAGATTTTGGAATTGACAAAGCCAGCACAGATATAGCATAGACAGGAATAGGAGAAACCCTCCACAAGCCTGTGAGGCCTGGCCTCAGTTCCAAAGCAGAGAAAGATTCCAACCTTATTTAGGGACCTCCCTCTTCCCTTTTCCCTGATACCTCTCCAATCCAAACTGGTTATTAAAATTTCTCTTATTAGAATATCACAGTCAGATAAGTGGACTATCTTTTCTGGGGCATAGAGGGAACTGAAGCTCAGTTCAGTCATCAAATTACAAATGGTCCTTATCGGACCCCTGCTGGGTGACCAAAGTCAGGGGAAAGGTTTGTCCCTCAGGAGGGTCCATGTTTAGCCTGCTCTAGTGCAACTTTGGCAGCAATCCAGTGAGAAGACATCCCAAAGGCTATTTTAAGTGGCTCATTTCTTGGATACACCATTTGGTTCAAAAATAGCCTCTCGGCAGGGGCATCTCTTTCCTTTGCCTCACCGGCAGCCATATTCCCTCTCTCTCTTCAACTCTTCCATTCCTTGCTACAAACCTTCCTTATCCCGTGTTTTTTTTTCAATCCCCCCATTCTTTCCCTATAAATATTATACAGGTTGCAGAATTGAAGCAGGGCAGAGTGCTTGGGCCACTCACTTCCCCCTCTCTACAGATTCCAAGGACATTCCCCACTTTACCCACCCCTCTACACAGCAACCCAATGGGAGTGTTTCCTCCCTTCCTTGAATGGGTGGGGGTTAGGGGTGCCTGGCACTCAGTGGGGGAGGTGGGTATAACACTTGGCCTAGAGGTAGGGTAAGGTGGGGTGGGGTCCAGCATTTCTTCTTTAAAAGGTTCACCATCACTGCTTTAGACTCTTCTGAAAGAGATATATACCATCTGAAGCTTGGCTTTAGGAACCTCCAGCCTCCTCTCAGGGGCAAATGAGAGGTTGGCATGATTGTAGAGACTGCTACCCTTAAGCTCTCACCCACTCTCAAGGGATAAATCCCCAAATTGAAGGTTAGTCATTTACTGATTGACCTGGATGACTGTTGAGGGTAGTCCTAATATGGCAAAAGAAGGGAATAGGGAGACAGATAGTTACTTCTTAGGATATCTGCCACAGAAAGGGGGTAAGGTCATTGGTGACATGGAAGGAGAACTTACAGTGGATTCTGTCTTACCTCCCTCCAAGCCATGCATTGCCGCCGCCACCACCACCACCACCGCTGCTGCTCCGATCTTCTAGGAGGAGCTGAACCTAAATCTTACCTTCCTGTATGATCTGGGTATTAACCCTGAAATTTCCATCTATAAAATGAAAATGGAAGTGATACGCTAGATGACCTTGATGTTCCTTTCCAGTTTGAAAACCTAATGATCCTATACTTTGTGAGAGTCCCAAGTTATACCAGTGGTTGCTGGAATCTTTCTTGCTATCAGAACCATAGGGAAATGAAGTCAAGGAGACATCTTTCCTCTCTGTGGATTGGGAGATGTATATTAAAATTTAGAGTTCAAAATACAAACAAATTCAATTTAATTAACCTACAATTTTCCTTATGGATTTACACCAATCTTGGTCTAGAGTAGATTCTGTAAGTAATAGGAGCGAACCTTTTAGTCTTTTAGTGCATTTAACTCATGTGGTTGTGACTCATGGGTAATATGTTTAGCAGATACCTTGGTTTCCAAGTTGCACATCCAAAGCAATAGCCTTAATTATTATTTTTTAAGGAGTTTTATGCAAGTCTGCATACCAGCAGTCAAGTTTGGCTGGCCAAATCCATCTTGAAATATTTAACTTCCTAGACAGTAGAGGACCAAGCCATTTAAAACAGTTCCAAGAAACTCTCTTCAGAGACATCAATCATTCACCCAAAATTAGTTTTAAGTGAAACACTGGGAACAAGTATAAAATAAATAATATATTGATTGGATATTTAAGTTATTTGGTGCAGTGGATAAAAGGCTGACCTTGGAGGCAGGGAGGCTTAGGTTCAACTACTATTAGCTTTGTCACCATGGACAAGTCATTTCCTTCCCTTGGGCCTTATTTTTCTCATCTATTAAATAAGGTTGGATTAGCTAGCCTCTGAGGTTCCTGCCAATTTTATGATCCTTTAATCCAAACTTCTCAGTGCTTATAGGAGATTTTCTAAAGACTAGAAAGACTAATCTGCTCCACTAATTGACCTTTCTATTAACTAGTATCAAATTGTTTTAATGATCATTGCTTTGTGGTATTGATTGAGATCTGATACTGATCTAGGCAGGACTAAACTTGAGACTTTCCTGATTCCCAGTCCAGCACTTTAATCTACTATTCTATGCTATTGCTGCACCTTTCACTATTCCTCAAAAATTATCTACAGTAATTTAGCAATCACATTGGGAAGTTCTCTCTTTTTTAAAAAAAATTTTATTTAATCATATAGGCTCTAAGATTTGATGTAGGGTTCAGAAATAATTTCTATTTAGCAGACTCCCAAATATACCTGACCAGCTCTCATCTCTCTCTTGAGTTCTAATTTCATATTACCAATCAGCTGCTGGACATTATTCAGATATTATATGATCAGCTCAAACTCAACATGTCCAACATGTCCAATAGAATTCATCATCTTTCTCTTCAAACTTACCTTAGTTCTAATTTCACTATTTCTATAGAGGGTGTTGCCATCTTTTCAGCCCTACAAGTTTGCAGCTTTGGAGGGATCCTCAGCTCTTCCCTTTCACTATATAATTCACGTATATATCAATACTTCCCTTTCACTATATAATCCATGATTATATCAACTATATACCCCTTAGATCCACTAAGTTTCCATATCACCTTAATTCTGGCCTTCTTTACCTCTTTCCTGGACTATTAAAACTGATTTTCCTTCCTCTAATCTCTCCCCTCTCTGCTTTATAATCCATATCACTACAAAACTGGTCCTGTCAGCACTAGTCTGTTACATGTTATCCTCTTGCTCAAGAAGCATGAGTGACTCCCTCTTGCTTATGGAATAAAATATAATCCTCTCGGGCATTTAAATCCCATCACAGCCTGATTTCTATCTTTTATTAAGTTCCTTTTAAAAAATTATTATTATTCTGAATCTAATAATCACCAACTATAGGAACATTCTAACAAATAGAGAGCAAAAGAAAATCCAAGGGTTAAGATCTTTTAAAGCAATTTTAGGGAAAGAAAATTGCCAATACCCCAAATCAAGAAAGTGGATCTTTTGGAGAAGGTGCCATAAGGATGCCTAAAGAAACCACACATTATATCAAAAGATCCAGAGTGAACTTTGGGATATAACAAAATGAACTGAAGGGGATTGAACATATAATTTATTCTGAATGTAAACTCTTACACCAAAGGGGAGTGCCCCCCAATGGGCTTTTTGTCAATGCATCTTTCTCTTTTCTTTCCCTTTTATCCCCAAATTGTTGTAATTCCCTCTAAGTAAAGTGAAATGTTTTACACATCTCTAGTAAAAGAAGCTTTAGGTTATGTGAAATGATTCATTGGGGAGACTAGGCATGTTAATCTCCCAAAACTCCAAGTGGGGAGATTTTAGCAAACTTGTCTCCCAATAGAATCACAGGGGTAATTGTGTAAAGGGAACCAGCTTCTCCTTGCCCCCCCCCCCATCACTGTGCTGAGTGACTGAACATCTCGTGAACACACAGGTGATGCATCTCAGCCAAAAGAAAGGATAAAAGAGGGGGTACACTCTCTATTTCCTTAGACAGTGGTATTTCAGAATGTGGGTTGGGAACAATGAGGCAGAGCACCACCTGGCAAGATTAGAATAAGATTAGAATAGACTTTAATCTCTATATATCTGCTTTTTCTATTTCAAGTAAATATTAATAAACTCTATGGAAACTAAGAACCTAGAGTTTTTTCATTAACTTTAACAATATGAAATGATGAACTTGTGTTAATCCAAACCTGTGTTTCCATACTTGTTTCACACTTGTCTCTAGCTCTCTAATTGAGGCCAAACTGACTTATTTATTTTTCCCTGTGGACAACATTCCATGAGCTATCTCCATGCTTTTGCATAAGCAGTCCCTCATTCCTAGAATACTCTCCCTTCTCCCCTTTGCCTCTTAGGAATCGCTAATATCCCCCCACTTTTCTTTAACCCTTACCTTCTCTCTGAGAGTCAATACTAAGTATCTGTTTCAAAAGAGAAGAGCCATAAAGGATAGGCAATTAAGGTTAAGTGACTTGCCCAGGTTACACAGCTAGGAAGTGTCTGAGGACATATTTGAACCCAGGACCTCCCTTCTACAATTCTGGCTCTCTTTCCACTGAGCCACCTGGTTACCTTTGAACCCTTAATATTTTTCAAGATGCATCTCAGGGGACACTTCCTATGTGACTTAATAATATATATTAAGTCTTTCCTGATGTGATATTGAAATCACTTTTAAAAGACTGATATATCGAGATCTGGGTCAAACAGGTCTGGACGCTGGGAACAGGAGCTGAGCTGGGGCTGGAGCCAGGTGAGCGGCAAACAGCAAACAGGTCTGGAGTGGAGGCAGGAATGCGGGCAGGCAGGGCCAGGAGCCTGTGAGCTATCTAATGGCTAGAACGAGCTGAATCAGCAACAGCTATTGTGAAGGTAAAAAACCTTGGCCAGAGAAACGTGGCTTAGAAAAATATTCTAGGCAGTAGCTATGAAAAGCTGAACTTAGTAACAGTAGAAGAGAAAAGAATCAGAAGATTGAGGGTATTTCATCTTTCCAATGTGGTGAGCCAAAACTGTAGCATTGAAATCACTTTTAAAGACTGATATATATTAATTTAAGGTTGCCAAGGATTTTACTTATACACACACAATGGGAGGAAGAAAGAAGGAGAGGGAGAGAAGGAAAGAAGGGGATGAGGAAAGAGGTTAACTCAACCTTCTGGCAGAACCAGAGGGAGTTTAGGCCTTGGAAGGCCAAGGCAGAGAAGTGTCCTTTCACTCACGTGACTGATTTGAAGGAAAGCTGCCTGCACTTCTCCTCCCTGCTCGAGCTCCTAGAACGAACCTATGCCTAGCCCTGTCCACAGGAAGTGAGCAAACTCCAAAGGCTGTTCTCTACCTCACTTCCTGTGCCTCACATGTGCCAATGGTGGCTTGAGCTTGGCTTAGGACAGCCCAGGTGGGCATTTAGTTATTTCTGATTTGTCATTGACTAGCACATGCCTGTGTAGTGTGGGTGTGCACAATTTTGGGTGCTAGACCAAGCAAGATGGAGGAGATTTAAAAATCACACTGACCTCCCCATTATAGCACTTTTTCCCTCCTCCCATCATTATTGTATTTACTTATCTGTGTAGATGTTGTTTCTCCCTAGTAGGATATAAGTTCCTCACAGGCAAGCTTTGTTGTAATTTTATTTAAGGCAGTGATATGATAGCAGATGGAACATTGGATGTTGTTGGGAAGACCTGAATATGCCTCAGTTTCTGCATTTGTAAAATGAACTACCTTCTTGGGTTGTTGTGGCAATAAAATGAGATAATAAAGTGCTTTGTGACCCTCTAAGTCTTCTATGAATGTTGGCTCTTATTTTCTGAACCACGACAGCAAGTTTTCTAGCTCTTTGATCACTCTGGCTTTTTTTGTTAGGAAACTACGTGTAGGCTTCTGACTTTTTTGCTCAGATATGAGCTAGAAAAAATCCCTTATTGTAGCATAGACCCTCTGGATTTCTCCATCATGATTTGGTCCAGTGATCTCTCTTGTTGGAGTGTTTGTATGAGTGAGACTGATGACACTACATCCAACCAAACCATTAAAACAAACAAACAAACAAACATATACCTCCCATCTCAGAATCAATATATTAGTTGTAAGGCAGAAAAGTGGTAAGGACTAGGCAATGGGGTTTGTGACTTGCCTAGGGTCACACATCTATGAAGTGTCTGAAGGCAAGTTTGAACCCAGGACCTCCTGTATTATAATAGTTAAAAGAATTGTAGAGGGCTAAAGAAGTACAGGGAATAAGGAAGCTTTTGTAACAGGGCATGGAGGAGTTGAAGGGACAGAGGGAATATGGATGCTGGTGAGATAAAAGGAGAGAGATACCCCCTGCTGAGAGGCTGACTTTGAAAAATGGGGTTCCCAAGAAATGGGCCAGCTATGACGGGGACCAGCCTAAGGGGATGTCTTCTCTATTGATCCATGTTGAAGATACCCCAGAGTAGGTAAGCCCAGATCCCCCTGAGGGACAAACCTCCCCCCTCCAAGGTCACCCCATAGGGATCCGATAAGGACCACTTATGGTTGAATGACTGTCCTTAGGTTCAGCTCCCCCTATGTCCCCCTGAAATGACAGTCCTCTTATCTGACTGCAGTCTATTTAAATAAAGATGAATTTTAATACAAGTTTGGATTGGGAGGGTATCAGGGAAGAGGGAATCTTGATTTCCCTAAATTGGGTTTGAATCTCTCAGCTTTTGAGCTGAGGTCAGGCCTCACAGGCTGGTGTAGGGTTTCTTTTATTCCTGTCTATGCTAATCTATGCTAGCTTTCTTAAATTCAAAATCTTCACCAATAGACAGCAAGAGGAAGAAAAAGTTCTGACTTTCAGGGCTGGTTGGGTCTGTCTCTTTGGGCTGACACCCTAAAGAACAGCCTTACAGTATCTGGGCTCTTAATCTACTGGTGACATAGCTGCTCCCCCCAAACCATCTTATAGAAAAGTCTGTTTTCATTTTGCCTTCATATCCCTAGTATCTAGCTTAGGACTTTATTAAATGGTTTTTGAATTGAATTAAACCTGAACTCTGTGAAGACTGGATTTGACTATCTCCTGATTGTAACAATGAAGGTACTTAGTTCCTCCTTGATAGTGAAGATAAAATTGTAATCTCTGGTATATTTTTAGATTTTAATCCCCAAAAATGTTAACTGAGTATTTAAAGTAGATCTACCCATTTTAACCATAAGAAGGTGTGAACTAAACCACAAAAAGGTGTGAACACCCATTTCATGCATTGAGTGGGAGGTCTGTGATCCACATGTGAAAGAGTGGGCAGTTCTGGAGAGTCTGCTATGATTGGTAGACATAAAAATTTAGGGGAGGAAACATAAGAGAAAAAGGTCTTTAAATAGAGGAAACAGAGGTACACAAGGGGAAAGAAGAATGAAGAAGAATCACTCGGAGGAGAGACTTCAATCAGTTGCTCAGAGTTGGACTGGAAGACAGACACTTGAGGAGAGACTGAAAGACAGACACTCAGACTTGGAGTGAAGACTGTAGACCTGGACCCCTGGAGGAGCTCGTGCAGGAGACCTCAGACTGCTTTCCTTTTAGATGGTCACTATGGTGAGTGTAAATACTGACTTTGTTCCTTGCCTTTTCTGGAGGTGCAAACCTCCAAGAAAGGTCCATTGTCTTGAGACTCCTTTCCCCTGACTGGGGCTTAGAATTTCTACCTGGCTCTGAGAAAGCCAGAGCTCTCTCTCCCTCTCTCTCTCCCCTTTTCTCTCATCCTTAATATCTCCCTCTATTGAAAAATAAACTACCATAATTCCATTTAATTGAGTAATCATTTTGGGATTTAGAAATTAAATCCCTGGAGACCACCAATTAATATATTAAGTCAACCAGAAATAAATTTAACAACTCATATAGATCCTACAAGGCACTTGCTTACTGTTGTTTTTGCCTTGGGGTTTCAGTTTTCTGGGTTATTTTTGTACTAGCCATAATAACTTAAAGGTTACTTTCCACAACCCCTCCAATAGTTTCCTATTTTTGATATCTTTGCCAAGTTGCTGGCTGTGAGACGAAACCTCAGAATGGTTCTGAAGTACATTTCCCTTATTCCTAGTAATTTGGAGTGATCTTTAATGTATTAATGGCTATAATTTATCTTTTGAGAACCATTTGTATATCTCCTCAGGCCATTTATTCATCTGGGAATGATTATTCATTTGGTATACTTCCATTAGTTTTCCATGTGTTTTGAATTCCAGACACTTATCAGTAATATTTGTAAGATTCAAATTAATATAAATAACTCCAAATATCATATTTTATAAGATTTATTAATAATCACTTGAAGTAGAAGAAATTAAAAAAAGGAGTACAAAGCTTAAGTATGACCATGTGAGGAAACTTCCTTGCCAAACTCTTCTTCCAGCCTCCACAGCCACAATCCAGGAAGAAGAGAAGTGAGGGAGGAGATACATAAAAATATATCCTCCCTGTGTACATATGCACACAGTGTTCATATTCAACATGAGCACTTAAATGGGATACTGGATAAGAAAGTCCTGGGGAGCAAATTCTAATTACACAATCCTGTCTGTGATTCCATTGGGAAGAAAGCGTGTAGAAATCTCCCAGATTTACATGCCTAGTTTCCCCAATGAATCATTATACACAACCAACTTATATCTCTAAAGATCTTTAACTAGAGGTACATACAATATTGTACTTTCTAAGGGGAAATTACAATAATTTGGGGATAAGAGGGAAATAAAAGAGAAAGAGAACAAAACCAATGGTAGCTAGGTGCATTGACAAAAAGCCAATTTAGGGGCAATCCACTTTGGCATAAGAGTTTACATTCAAAATAAATGCATCCAACCCCCTCATAATAGTTCAATTTTCTGGGTTCTGGATCTTTTGGTGCAGTGTGTGTTTCTGTAGGCTTCTTTATGGCACCTTCTCCAAACAGTTCACTTTCTTGATTTAGGGAGGTAGCAAGTTTCTTAACCTAAAATTACTCTCAAACAAGAAAACAATTTATAAATCTAGAATTTTGTGACACTAATAAAATCCCCCCTGAGGAGAGTATTGATCAACACACAGATCACCCTACGATAAATGGCTGAGTTATGAGGTATATAAATCAATTTTCAAAAGAAAAACAAAAACATAAAAAACCCAAATAAAAGAGAAAAAAGTAGCTTCTAGATGAAACATAAAATATTGAAGTCTCATGTGTAGAAATTCTAAGTAAGGAAGAAGAAGCCCATAACAGGTCCTTGAATTAGAGCCAGATTAAAGGGATTTATGGCCCACAAGCCTGTAGTAGCAATTATGCACTTATCCAATCAGCAGCCAGGACTACAGAAAATTGCCATATAATGAAAGAGAGAGAAAAGGGACTAGATTTTGAAGCAGAAGGGAAATATCAATTCCTTGTTCTGATTTTTTCATTGCTCTCAGGGATAGGGGAGCCAAAATGGCAGCCAAACTGAGATACTTGGTAGAACTCTGGATCTGCCCTGAGGAAATCCTGCATCTAAGGGTGTCAAACAGCTGCTTCCTCAAACCCAAAATAAGTTCAAAGTCCCCTGTTGTGAATTTCAAAACTATTCCACCCTAATCAGACAATTCTTTAGAAGATCAGATTTAGCTATTTCCTTATCAATAACAATAGAGATACTTGGAACAACAGAATCAGGTCTTGGAAACTACATTTCTCCCTCCTTCTTTGTTTAACAAAATTAGGAAGGTCTGCATCAAACTCAAGATGTAATATCTGAGTGTCCTTCAACAGAAATGTGCAAAAAAAGGACAGACCTCTGGGCTGTCCTAAGTCAAGCTTGAGCCATGATTGGCACATGTGAGATGCAGGAAGTGAGGTAGAGAACAGCCTCTGGAGTTCTCATGACTTCCTGTGGAGAGGGCTATAGTTCAGTTTGATCCTGGAGCTTGAGCTTGGAGGAACTCCGCAGACAGCTTTCCTTCAGACGGGTCACATGAGTGATAAGGACTGACCCCTTTCTCTGCTTTGGCTTTCCAAGGCCTTAATGCCTGCTTTGGCTCAGCCTGAGCCAGAGTGGTTCTGAGTTAAACTCCTTTCCTTCTCTCCCTCTTTCCTTCTCTCCCTCTCATATTTTCTTCCTCCTGTTGTAATTAAATCACCATAAAAATTTGGCAGCTGACTTGGTTATTTTATTATTTGGAATTTCCCTTGGTGACCATTTAAATTTAGATTTTTTCAGTCTTAACCATAATATTCACCCTTTACACTGTCATGGTGCAGAATCTCATCAATCCCATCAGGATTGGTTGGTCTCCTTGACCTTGTGCTCCTAGGTACTGTGCAGGTTAACTTTGTGCTCCTTAGCACTGTGCAGTGGTTCTTTTGTGATCCCTTCTCTTGGAATCAGACACACTAATTAATAAAATTCCCATAATATTTAACAATCAATGGCAGGTTTTCATAGTCTAAGGCTTTTGGATATGCATTACATTAGGGTAATGGACATTTTAAACTTATACTAGTGTAAAAAAAAACATTAATATTGGTAACATGTGCTTCAAGTGCAAAAAGTGAGAGGAAAAAATGCAAATACTCTATTGCACATACAAGGAAAAACAATAATAAATTAAATATATATATGTACATATACATATATACATATGTATGTATGTATGAAAAGATGTCAGCCAAGTAGAGGCACAATTCAAAGGTTTCTCACCCCAAAATGAGATCTAGTTCCTTTTAAACTTGACCATGAACCACAGTGTGAGTGTACATGATTTCACCAAGCTTTTAAAAATAGTAGTACAGCAGTTAAGGCACATTTAATAGCAAAATCACAAGAGTCAATTAATGACAATAGCAAACAAACCTTCTATCATTAGGATTCACATGAATCTTTATAGCCACTGCTGTGTGACATTTTAAAAACCTATGAAGCTCATGGCTACTTGCCACAAGTTTTACAGATCTAGCCAATTTTTCAACTTTTGCAAAGATATTTCTAACAATGTCTATTACTGCCATCAATCCAAAATGTGGCAGGGGAAACAAACAAACAAAAAAAATAACCTCTGTACTGCTGATGAAAACCTTTCGGGTCTAAAATATCATCAAGGATCTTGACCATTCTGGTGGAAGAGTAGACTAAGCTAAAGAGTTATAAATATAAAAACCATCCAGGAGCCAATTGGCTCCATGGGAAAAATTCTCCCTCCAGAAGCTATTCAGGGGTTACCAAGCCCCCTGGGAAATCCTTCCTAACTCCTAGATGAGATTATAACCCATCACAAGGTAAATAAACCCCTTGGGAAACCTCCCTCCTCTGGTATGAGACTGTAACAGCTGTAAAAAGCATGTATTTATATGTCCCATCCATTGCAAGGTGGAGGCAAAGAATATAATAGTGAAAATAACTTCTGATGTCTCATCCATTACATTTTTATAAATGCAGAGGTGGGGAATACAATAATGCTATTGCACTTCACTTCAACTACTAAATGGACCCTTACCTCTTGTTACACACAACTCAAAGGTAGGCAAATGATCAGTCAGAGGTAGTGGTGCTACTAGATATATGAAAATCACTTCTGAAGATTCATTAAAATAAATTGAGATTTTTAGCTCATTAAATTCTCCAAAAGTTATTGATAGTTTATAACCAATTTGATGGAGTCCATTTCCATCATCATCTATGTGACAATTAACAAAGGTAAAAAGTAACAAGAGGCCATTAAGGCAACATGTGACTTCAATGAATCTGGTGACAAACCCAGCATACATAAAGACCTCTGGTTTTGCCATGTTTTCCAAGGAACAAAACAACTTGGACAAATCCTTATTATAATGATATTTTATCCAGTCCAGTCATAGGGGAGGGTTCAAATAAAGACAATGTAACAGAACATATAGCTAAATGACTAAAACACAGTAGCTGAAAATGACATAGTATAACAGAAGATATTAGATTAGACTAACGTGTAAACTTAAAAACAAAATTAAATTTTAAAACAATCAGCAAATACAATAAGCATGGCAGGATACAGTCACTCATTGTTTATAGAAGGTTTTATATGTGAGCAATCAATCCAAGAGTCCTTTTCTCCAATTCTGATAGATGTGTTATAGAGACTTCTTCACTATCTGGAGGGGAACAAACTGAAACAGTTAACATCAATAAGGCAATGGAGTCTGAAAAGGCTTAAAATCCAACTCCAGATTAATTGAGGTTCCTTTCTCTACCAAGTATCATCATCCATTTAGATTCCTTTGGTCACATTTCTAGGGTGCCTCATACCAAGGGGAATTTCCATGCTGAGCATAGTGTGGACAAACCCCATATTGAATGTGTTGCAGAGACTGGGTAGAATCTCCCTTCTGCATCTTGAGATTACTCAAGATATACTTAAGTTGTTTTTTCTTGGGAAGGAATGGATAAATTTCAAAGTATCCAATCGGTACAAGTACTCCCAGGAACGGTAGTAAGAAAAACATTCTAAAACTTTGATAATGCATTGTTCTTTCATAGAATGGTCCATGCTTTTAAATCAAATCATTAAATTGGTTGCAATTCTACTTCCTGTTTGGAGGTGGCACTACCCTAGTATGTATTGGCTAGGAATAAAAGCCTCACAAGGCAAGTGGGCTGGAGACATGCCCCAATTAGCCTTTGAATGGAGGGTGGGGTGAAAAGCCTTAGTCTGAGACTGGATTTAGGAGGGGTAACAAGAAAAGGCAAGAGTTTTCTATTTTAGACACAATGAAATAAAACTCCTAAGAACCACTTAGCTGAACTGGTTTGGGAGAGCAAAGGGGTTTTATAGGTATAGAATACAGGCTGTTGGGATTCTAACTCCCAAAGAGACTATGAAAACTTCCCTGAGTTAGTTTAAAATTGGCTTGGAAGCTTAATGGGAGTGGGGTTGATCAGCATGGAAAGGGCTGCCCTAGGTATGATAGTCTAAGAGCTGCCTCAGCTCCAGGCTGGAAGTGTAAGTGGTTAGGGCATACTTGAGACCCACATGGCAGACGAAGGATATGGTTGCACCAGCAGGCAGGGGGCCAGCTACTCAGCTATAAGCAGTAACCCTATGGGGATTCGCTTCTCAACTTGGTCGAGGGGAACTCAGGGAATCAGCAGTGGGAGGCAGTAGGAAGGGAGCAGCAGAAAAGATGCTGGTGGAAGCCATGGGAGGAATGGGTGTGGACTGCATAATCACTTGAAGTAGAAGAAATAAAAAATAGAAGTACAAAGCTTAAGTATAACGACGTGAGTAAACTTTCCTGTCAAGCTCTCCTCCTAGCCTCCACAGTTGCAATCTGGGAAAAAGAGAAGCGAAGGAGGAGCTACACTTAAATATATCCTCCCTACATATGTACGCACACAGTGTTCACATTTGGTGTGAATACACAAATGGGATATTGGATAAGAGAGTCCTGGTGAGCAAACTCTAATTACACATATTGATGCAAAGATTTTTGTTTTTGTTATGTAAGCCATTTGACTATTTCTCTTTCCTGTTATTGAGAGGCTACATAGGATGGGAAAAACCCTGGAATGGGAATCAGGAAAATCTGAATTAATGTCCAGTCTTTGACACTTATTTGGGCAAGTTGTTTAACTTGCCTCAACCTCAGTTTCCTCCTTGGCAAATGAGGAAGTTGGTGATCCATGAGGTTCCTTCTAGTTATAAATCTTTGATCATATGATTATCATAGTTATGTTAATTTCATTCATATAAAGACCTTCAGTTTCATATAATCAAAATTATCTATGCAACAGGAGCTTGATAACTGATTAGTGTTGTTGCATTTGTAGCTTAGAGGCATAAATATTCTGCAATCAGTTATATGAGTAATTTGGGATTCTCAAAATTTTTGAGCTGAAAGGTGGGTTTCAGACATGTCTGAGAGCTCTTGAAATCCCTGACCTTTCCTTTCAGTCCATGTCACTCATACTGTATATTCTGTTAAGAACTTCTGAAGATAATTTAAGTCTATTTTCTGGCTCAAAGTGTGAGCTAGCACCCAATTGCTTTCAGAGGAAGTATGCATGTTTCTATAAGCTACAGGTCACAGAAAGCTAGTTTGTTTTCAGATTCTATTATATATATATCTATATATATCTAATTTTTTCATTATTGCCTCTATCCCTTTGTTTGGCTAAGAATTTTCCTGTAGCCAATGCTAATTTGATTCCTCTTCTAATTTATTTTTAATAGCATAAGCTTAATGTTCATGTCATGCATCTATTTTGAATTTGTAAGATATTGGTTGAAACCTATATTCTGTCAAACTGTTTTCAAGTTTTTCTATCAGGTCTTGAAGGTGTGGAGGAGGAAGGTCTATGACCCATATGTGCTAGCAAGCGACCAATCAGAAACAACCGACTAATCCCCTGGGCCATCCAAAGCCAAGTTTAAGCCACCATCGGTACATGTAAGACACAGGAAGGGACATAAAGAACTGCCTTTATATTTTGTGTCACTTCCTGTGAGAGGGACTTCTCCATGGAACTCAACCATGGAGAGACTTGAGCATGATACCTCAGACTGCTTCCCTTAGATGATCACATGGTGAGTTATAAAGCTGACTCCCCTTTCCTTGGCTTTTCTGGAGACAACAGTCTCTGGAAATACCCATCTCTTACTCCCTTTCCCTTGGCTTTCTGGAGTCACTAGCCTCTGGAGAGATCCCTTTGCTGAGGCCTCTGAACTCCTTCCAGGTTCAGACCAGACCAGGGCAGCTATCCTTCCCCTTTTCCTCTCTCTCTCTCTCATTCTTAATTTTTTCCTACTATTGTAAATAAGCCACTATAAGTAGCAATTAAAAGAGTGTATGGCATAAACTGTTACAGATAAAAGAGTGGTTGCCTTAAATTGTGACCATGGAAATATGGTTTCAAGATATTGTCTTGAGTTAAATCAAATATAAAGTGATCACCAGGGAAAAATTCCCAAATATTAAATATACCCAAGTCGGCTGGGTATTGTAGAGATTTTAATTAATACAAATTAAGGAATTAATGAAAGAGAGAGAGTAAGAGGAAACAATGATAAAAGGGCTGGGCCAGCCTAGGCCCAAGCCCTAAGAGAGAGATCAGTCAGTCTTTTATCCACTCACCACAAGATTTGTCCCAAGCAAGATTCTAGTGTTCAGAGAGACACCAGTTCAGCTTTGGCCAGCTCAATCTTCAGAGAGAGTTCTCTGAGAGAGTCCCTTGCTCTCAGCTTCTCATCTCCTTTTAAAGAGAATTTTCTCCTATGTCACCTCCCCAAAGTTCTCACATCTATCAATCACAGTAGACGTTTTCCAAAGGACAGACCATTCTTAATTCACACCTGAGTAGACTAAACTTTTGAGTAATTCACACCTGAAAAAACCTTTGAGTAAGTTCTCACCTCTTTGCCACTTGCAAGTTTACAAGTTGCCTGACCTTCATGGGTACTTAGCACCTTCCTAAAAATAGACTTATCTTAAGGCTTTTGCTTTACTATAAGTATGAGTTAAGTACTTTTTCATTGTTTAGTAAAGAGTTTACAACTTTATCTTCCCCTAAAGTATGCTTAAGTATAGGTGGAGTAGAGTTCTCATATTCCTGACTAAGTCCCTTCATTGTTTAAAATGGGGAATGGTCTTAACCAAATCTTATGAAGTAGGGTCTGAGAATTTTTGAGAGTCACAATCTCCCCTGATGATCATTGGGAGACTAGTCTCCCCATTGATCATTTTACATAATCATCTTGTAGTCCTAAATGCACTTCTAACTACACATGCATACAATATTCAATTTTCTTTTTTTTCTTTCTTTTTTTTTAAAAACCCTTACCTTCTGTCTTGGAGTCAATACTGTGTATTAGCTCCAAGGCAGAAGAGTGGTAAGGGCTAGGCAATGGGGGTCAAGTGACTTGCCCAGGGTCACACAACTGGGAAGTGTCTGAGGCTAGATTTGAACCTAGGACCTCCCATCTCTAGGCCTAGCTCTCAATCCACTGAGCTACCTAGTTGCCCCCAATATTCAATTTTCTAAGAGGAAATTAGAGTAATGAGGGAGGAATAGAAAAAAAAGAAAGCAAAACCAATGTTTTGCTAGGCACATTGACAGAAAGCCAAATTAGGGGCAGTCCCTTTTGGCATAAATGTGTACATTTACAATAGATGTTCAATCAAACTTCAGTGCAATCAACCATATCCAGAGTTCATTCTTGATCTTCTTGATGTAGTGTGGATTTTCTGGTATCTTTCTGCAACAGTTCATTCTTTGGATTTAGAAGTTAGCAAGGTTCTTCTTTGAAGATCTTTTTTTGAACAAAATCAAAATCTTGGATTTTTTATAAAAATACAATCTCAAACAAAAATCAAAAATCTTGAATTTTAAATTAAAATACAACCCCCCTGAAGTAGGTGTTAAAAAACACCCAGTTCAGCTCAGGATGCAATGTTGAGTTATGGGGGTATATAAGTCAATTATCAAAAGAATTGCAAAACACAACCAAAACCATAGGGAAAAAATTCACAATAAGCCCTTGTATAGGTCCAATATAAAGGAATTTCTATCCCACAAGTCTGTAGGACAGAGTGCAGTAATATTTTGTTTACCCATTTGCAGCCAAGACTACAGGATGTTGCCATAATATAAGAACAAAAAGAAACTAAAATTCTATTTTGGTAGGGAAGTGTCATCCCCTCGTCTGATTTTTTACATTCTCAGGGATATAGGGAGCCAGCGTGATAGTTAAATTTTGTACTTCTATGAGTACTTTGCAAAGAGTGTAGATACAAGGAAGTCCTACAACTTAACATATGTCAAGCGTCGCAATTTTGAGTCCACATTAATTTCAACTCCTTTCATATTGGCGTAGAAGTTCATCAGTCCCACATGGATTGGTTTCATTTTGACCTGTGTGCTCTTTTTGGCACTTTTCAGGTTAATTCTGTGCTCCTTGTTTTTAATCCCTTTTCCTAGAATCAGATACAAACATTAATCATAGTACCATAATATTTTATCAATAAATGGCAGGTTCCCATAGTTTAAAGCTTTTGAGTATACATTGACATTATAGCAAGAATATATATATTAAACTTGTATTATTGCAAAAAGTTATATTAATTATATGTACCTTTAGTACAAGAAATGAGAAAAAAATCAAATATTCTAATCAAAATAAAAGAAAAGCAATAATAAAAATAAGGAAAAAATCAGGAATTCAATGTGGGAAAGGGGAAAGGAAGAAGGAAGTTACTCTTCCAAATAGGAAGTAAATTACAAGAATGTCACACTCTTTGAAAGAGCAGTGCATTACCTATTTCAAAAAGCTTCCAGCTTTAGGATGTTTTTTTTTTTTTCTTGAGTGCACTGATCCTTTACTTATATTGCCTGAGATTCAGGAGAGAAATTCATTTCCCTACAACCCCTTGTTATTTGGACCTGCCCAATATCTAAGATTCATCCAGTTTGGGATTCCTCAAAACCATGTTCTCCTTCAATATAGGAAATCCCAGAAATGTGACAAAAGGAATCCGAATGGATAGAGAAAGGAACTTTAAAGAGATTGAAGGTAAAGATTTTAAGCCTTTTTAGACTCCATTGGTTTATTAAAGGCTTTGTATTTTATTGTATTTTGCTGATTGTTTTGTTTAAGATTTAATTTTGTTGTTTTAAGTTCATATATTAATGTATTCAATACTATTCTGTTACACTGAATCAGTTTAATCTACTGTGTTTTAACTATTAGATATATTCTGTTAACTTTCCCCTATGACTACTGAAGAAAATATTGACAAATATTGTAAAAGTCCATAAACAGCTTTTTTTTTTTTACATTTTGTATTTGTTAATTGTCACATAGATGATGGATGGACTCAACCTGGCTAACAACCTTTGAAAATTTTAATTAGCTAAAAATTTAAATGGTAATTCTAAGGGGTCTTCAGAAATAATTTTAATTAACTAGTTGTTTCTGAATGGATGACTTTTTAAATATTTATATTATAAACAATATTGTATTAAAGGTAAAGACAAAGAAATGTTCCTTCCAAGGTATTTTTATGAAGCAGGAAGCCAAAAAGAGCTCTTGCAAAACTTTTCAGTTTAATGTATTTCCACCAGAACAATCTAGATTTCTTGGTGATGTTCTAAACCCAAATAAGTTTTACTTTGTTTAAAAATATATTTGCCAAGGTTGAAAGATTTGTTACATCTATAAAAATTATGACAAATCTATCAGTTCATAGGGTTTTTTTGTCATACAGAAACATATATGAAATATGAGTGTGGGTTTATTTGCTATTGTAATTAACTGGGCTATTGTGAATTTTGGGGACCTTGGTACTTCTTTGAATGTGCATTATCTACTGTATTAATGCTTTATTCTGAAAATCGCTTATACTCACACAGTGGTTGAGTTAAAAAGAAAATGAATCTCATTTTTTTGGTGAGAAACCTTGTTATTATACCTCTCCTTGGCTGACATAGTGTGTCACTAAGCTATATATTTTTGATTTTTAAAACTCTTTTATTATTGTTTTTCCTTGCATGTGCAATATAGTATCTGAGTTTTATTTTTACTTTCCTTTTTGTATTTGAAGCACATATCAACAGTATTGAGAAGATTTTTCTTTATTTTTTTTTATTTTGCCATAATAAAAGTTTAAAATAAACTTGTTCTAATATTAATGCATACCCAAAAAGCTTTAAGCTATAAAATGATACCATTGATTGTTTTAAAAAAATATGGGACTTTGCTTAATGATTCTGTCTGATTCCAGGAGAAGGGAATACAAAAAGAGCCATTGGACAGTGCCAAAGAAGCACAAAGTTAAACTGCATAGTGCCAATCAAGCACAAGGTCAAAGAGACCAATCAATCCCAATGGGATTGATGAAATTTTGAGCCAAGACAAGAGGACTTGAACTTGTTTGGGGTTCAAGGTTGCAGCTGTTTTGACATATGTCAAAGTGTAATAGACTCTGCTACAAGGGTATTTATGGTGATAGGGACTGAGGCACAGGAAGCTGACTAGGGCAAAGGTTGGGTTTTGCACTCCTTCCCCCCATCTCACTTCTGTCTCCCTCAGTTGACTTCAAATGGCTTTTCTCCAGATGGTAAGATTTAAGAGGAGTTTCAAAAACTGGTTTCACAATTGGAAGTCTTACTAAAAGGGATTTTATTCTTAAAGTAAAGTAAGGAAGGGAAATGGAGGAGGTGAGAGGGGAATAAGGTTTGCCTAGTCTCTAAGAGTTTCCTGTCTTTTGAAGGATTCTCCTAAGGTGTTAAATTCAGGAAACAGGGTTGATTTTCTATAGGAAGATATGAATAACAACTAACAAGGTTCTTCAGAGCTAAGTTCCTAATCTTCTTAGTAATTCAGGCAACAGGTAATCAGAAGTTCTGTAAACCTTAAATTTTCTTAGACTTATAAATGTTGGAAATTTCACCATTGGGAAATTTCATACTTGAAAAATTTCCTATTGATAGTGGGAACTCTATTGGAATGTGAACCCCATTGGCATGGGAGGTTCCTCCTCCTCCGTTCTTAAGATTACTTTAGGACAGAAACCTTTTGCTGAACAATGGAAAGGGCTTTGACCTATGCTTAAGCATAGAACAGGAATTTCTTTGAGTCATGATTGATTTTAGAATTGATACAATAGAGATACTTGGAATGACAGAACCAGGTCTTGGAAAATACAATTTCCACCCCACTCAGTCCTAACAGGATTTAGGAAGGGCTGTAGCAAAGGATCAAGATTTAATTATTGAGAATATGACCTTCAACAGACATGTGCAAAGTCACAGACCTCTGGGCGGTCCTGGGTTAAGCTAGAGCCACCATTGGCACAGGGAAGACATGGACAGTGATTGGTAGATGTGAGAACTGAGGGGAGGGAACTTGGATGGTTTCCTTAAAGATAGAGGGGTCTGAGGACTGAGGGGGGTTGGTTGGAGAGGTTTTTGGTCTGAGAGGTGGTGCTTTGAGAGTTGGCTCTGAAGGAAGCTGGAGGTGGAGGCCCCTGAGACTGTTTCTCCATTTTGGTCACGTGAGTAATAGGGACTGATCTCCTTTCTTTGCCTCAGCTATCTAAGGGCTTGGGCCTTTTGGCCCAGCCTAAACAGAAGGGGTATTTAAGCCCCATTCCCTTCTCTCCCCTTTCTCTCTCCCTCTCTCTATCTCTAATTCCTTTCTTCCTCCTGTTTGTAATTAAACTCTATAAAAGGTTGACCGCTGACTTGAGTTTTCATTTAGGAATTACATAGCTGAATTCCTTGGTGACCTTAAATTAATATATATCAGTCTTTTAAAGTGATTTCCTTGTCACAGTTCAGAGCAAGTTTGTCTGGCAGTCTCTTCCTAATTGTCAGCCAAGAAGAAGTGTCCCAGTTCCAGCTTCTGGGCTTCTTAACTGCCTCCTCTCCAGATTCTTTTGGAATCTTCTCTGTCTCTGGTTGATTGACAGTTCATTCAACATTCCATCTCATGCTTCTTCTTGCAAAAGCCATCTTCTGCTGTAAACCTTCCTTCACAAAAGGTGATATCAAGTGTCTCAAATTTGGTTCCTACCTGGTTCCTATACTCTGGTCCCTATTCTGTCTTTCATTGTGTGGCAAAACTTTCTGTAGTCCTGGCTACTGATTGGGTAAATGAATAATTGCTTAAATCACTTTAATTGGACCCTGATTCAAGGACCTGTTATAGATTTATTTTTCTTTTACTTAGAATTTTACACATAACTTTTTGATAGTCTGTATTTCATCCACAAATTATTTTCTCTTTTATTTGGATTTTTAAAATGTTTTTGATTTCTCTTGCCAATTGATTCATATACCTCATAACTAACTCAGCCATGCATTCCTAAGTGATTCCTGTGTTTTTCAATACCCCATTCAGGGGGGGGGAATGTATTAATATTATTATTCTAAGTTGCAAGGTTTAAATTCTTTTTGAGATTAATTTCAAGCTAAGAAACATGTTACCTCTCCATATCCAGAAAGTGAACTGTTTGGAGAGGCTGCCATGAATATGCCTGCACAGACCACATGCTGCATCAGAAGATCCAGAGTGAACTTTGGGATGTGGTTATTTGAACCGTGTGGGGTTGAATGCATTTGTTTTGTATGTATACTTTTATGCCAAAAGGGACTGCCCCCTAACTGGTTTTTGTCAATGTGCCTAGCAATCATTGGATTTGTTCTCTTTTCCTTTTATCCCCAAATTATTGTAATTTCAAAGTTGGTTGTGTTTACAAGATCCATTGGCGTGACTAGTCTTCCATGGATCTCAGGGGAATATGTATAATTGAAAATCTGTTACCCTAAAAAAGAACTACATTTCCTGGGAGCCCACTGATTTCTTGTTATTACATACTTCCTGTAGACAGGGGATATTAGGTGGGTACATGGAGGGTCCCACCTCTTTACTTCCTGTCCCAATCTTGGTGGCAGTAAGGAGGGAGTTTGAACTGGCTGATCAGCCATGGGCATGTGGTCTTTATTTTGTATCCTCTTTATTCCTTGATTTCTACTGATCATTAATAAATCCCTTAAAATATGTATATATTTTATTATTGAGATTTAATTTTAACTTTTACACACCCCATGGTCCTTAATTGTGCTACCCAAGATCAAGCATGTTAAAAGTCCAATCACTCTTCCATGCCATAACTCTTCAAATACTCTCCTTTCTTCTTTTCCAGCTCTCCACTGATCCAAACCTGTTCATTATTCTTATGCTTTACCTCTGAATCAAGTAACCATTCCATCTGCTTTTGCTCTCATATATTCTTTTATGACATCTTTTTACACACACTTTTCTTTTGTAATTCCTTGTTTGTGATGTGATGTTACTTAGTCACTTACACCATTCTCCTCTCTCCATTGCCTTCTGGGTGATTCCCAATTTTAATTCTTTAGATGACTGTTCTGTGACTCAGAGTCACAGAACATGCATTCACTTAGCTATTGTTGTTCTAAGGGCAAGTCTAAAAAATGAAATTCATAATATTCAAAACAATTTGAGACAAACATAATCAAATGTTCTTCCCATATTTTCATTTCATAACTATATGTTTACTAACAGTCTTCCCAAGACTGGTAGTCTGAATTAGTCCTTTCATCATATTCAATTTACTTTTAAAAATTACTCTAAGATCTACCTTTTCATTGCCACCTAATTTTTTTTTTTGCAAGCGGCGTAATTTTTCATTCTCTGATTCCTTCACTTAGATTTCTTGGCCAAGAATATGACAAAGAACACTTAAATTGTCTGCTCAATTCCTGACCTTCTTTCCCCCCAATACTGGGAATGATAATTCCATCTCCCAGGCATTCAGGAGGAATTTCAATTTCATGTTGGATGCTCTCTTGACATTTGATCTTAAGAATGACACTGCTATAACCTCAAGAAGATATATCTATTCCAGATACTCCATACTCTGGACTTGCTCTAAACTTATGTGGTGAAACAAAAAGGACATTAAATTTAGAGTTCACTGATTTTGGTTCAAGTCCCAGTCTCACTTTTTTAGC
Organism: Monodelphis domestica; assembly: GCF_027887165.1. Classification (NCBI taxonomy): domain Eukaryota; kingdom Metazoa; phylum Chordata; class Mammalia; order Didelphimorphia; family Didelphidae; genus Monodelphis; species Monodelphis domestica. The sequence continues at coordinate 166,174,592 of NC_077229.1, forward strand.
TATTTAACTTTGTGAAAGTTATTATTTTTTTATCATTAAAAATTTATTAAGGATTCAGTGTATGCCAGATAATGTGTTAAACACTGAGAACACAGAGAAAAGCAAAAACAAGATCTCTGACTTAAAGGAGCTCACAATCTAAAGGCAGAGTTTACATGCAAACAATTACATACTTAAAGGATATATGCAGTCTAATGTACAGATGGATGGCAAAAGTAGTAGGAGTGGGAGCTGGAAAATGGCTTTTTAGAACATGGGATTTGAAGTATATCTTATTTATACCTGGTTAGAATACTTTGATTTAACTGATTAACTTAATGCAAAGTCCAGGTAAGCTTCATTCATACATAAATGAGGAAACTGAGTTCAGGAAAAAGAAGGAATTCGTTTTACCCCCAAATGACACGAATTCCTTCTTTTTCCTGAACTCAGTTTCCTCATTTATGTATAGCCTAGAGTTTAGGTCTTTTGGCTCTCATTCAGTATTTTGAATAGTATGCTATTAGATTAGGCCACCCTGGGCCAGGAAAAGATGGATAATTAGATGTTGATGCTGCTGCTGCTGCTGTTGATGATGATGATGATGTCAATGATGATAATGTTGTTGATTATGTTGTTGATAATTGTAATGGTTAAAAAGGGGTCACCAAATTGTAATAATTAAAGTTAAATTATGAGTCTGTTAGTAGCTTTAACAATTTAGTTTAATCAAAGTAGAAATAGTAAAGAGAGGGAAATGTAGGAAGGAGGTAGAGAGTTGTCTAGCCTACCACACACAGTGCTATTTCTATGAAATCAAAGCTCACCCCCGACAGAGTTTCAGTCTCCAGCAAGAAGTCCACAAGAATTTCTTCAGCAAGAGTCACCAGTGTAGTAGTGTCTCCAGTCAGAGTCACCAGAGCCAGAGAGTTCCTTCAGCTTGAGTCACCAACCCAGGCATCCGAATCTGAGTCTCCACCAGAATCCAAATATATTACTTTCTGCTGAGTCTCCCCTTATAAGCATTTTTCTCCACCCAATTACTTCTCCCACACCACATCTCAGGAATCAGTCATAGTTCCTTAATTTGCCTGGCACTGCCCAGGGGGGTGGTCTCATTGGTTTCAACTTCTTTTCTCTGAGGGTGTGTCTGTATTTGCAATCAATGCTAAAGGATCTTCAAGTTTCTGACTGATTGCATTAAAGGTTGCTGACTGTTTACATCAAAGAAAACAAAGGGAGAGTAATTCCTTTTTCACAGATCCCTGTGATTTTGTTGGGAGACAAGCATGTTGAAATCTCCCTGATTGAGGGTTTTGGGAGATCAGCATGCCTAGTCTCCCCAATGAATCATTTGAAATAACCAGCTTATACCTCTAAAGATTCTCTTATTAGAGGTGTATAGAATATTGCACTTTCTAAGGGGAAATTACAATGATTTGGGGGAAAGAGGGAAATAAAAGAAAACAGAAACAATGATTGATAGATGAATTGACAAAAAGCCAATTAGGGTGCATTCCCCTTTGGCATAAGAATTGAAATACTTGATCCTAGAAAGGACGGTGTTGATGATATTGAGATATCGAGGTTAATTTGTTTCCTCAATACCTCTAAGTGAAGGAGGCCTGTGAGCCTGCTTCACAGTGACCAGTGTGCTGTTCAAATCTCTCAGACAGATTTGTAAAAGCAGGACAGGGATTTATTTTGAAAACAAGGTAAATTGAAGGGGAAGATTAAGGTATTAGGTTTCCCTACTTCTATGGGTTCTAGCTAGCCTCCCCCTCCTAAAATCTCACAGAGATTGCTTCTTTTTCTTCCATGCTCCCTAGACCCTAATCTGTCTGTCTAAATTCCCAGGGCTGACTAGCTAACCTGACACTACTTAATCCTTCCAAATTACTTTGAAGGATGAAACAGGTTTTATGAGTAGCTTCAGGGTGAACCCTTTATGGCAGAGTACAACCCTACTAGGGTCAGGCCAGAGTTGGCTTCTGGCCTTCCCCACACAAACAGTTTGTACAGGCTATCTGGTCAAAGGTCTTCTGAGTAGCATAAAAATTAAAATTAATTTCAATAATTAAAAAAATTATATTTTAGATTTATTAATGATCATTAGAAATAAAGGAATGAAAAAGTAACAAAATAAAAACTATGTGCCCATGGCTAATTAACCTGTTCAAAATCTCTGCTTACCACCACAGGCACCGACAGGAAGTAAAGAGCCCAGACCAGGAACACCTACTGAATTTATCCCTCTGTCTTCAGGAAGTACATATTAACAGGAAGTCAGTGGGCTCCTGGGAAATGTAGTTTTTAGGGTAACAGATTTCCAATTACTCATTCCCCCCCAATGATCATTAAGAGACTAGTCTCCCCAATTGATCATTTAATATAATCAACTTTTAAATTACAATAAGTTGGGGATAAAAGGGAAAAAGAACAAACCAATGGTTACTAGGCACATTGACAAAAAATCAATTGGAGGAAGTCCCCTTCAGCATAAGAGTACACATACAAAACAAATGCATTCAACCCCACACAGTTCAAATCACCACATCCCAAAGTTCATTCTGAATCTTCTGGTGCAGCTTGTGGTCTGTGCAGGCATCTTCATGGCACCTTCTCCAAACAGTTCACTTTCTGGATTTGGAGAGGTAGCATATTTCTTATCTTAAAATTATTCTCAAAAGAATTTAAAATTTGCATTTTATAGTAATATTACATTTTCCCCTGAGGAGGATGTTGAAAAAACACAGGGATTGCTTAGGGATACATAGCTGTGTTGTGAGGCATACCAATCAATTAGCAAGAGAAATCAAAAACATTAAAAAATCCAAATAAAAGAGAAAAAATAACTTCTGGGTTTCATATAAAGTATCAAAGTCTTATGTGTAAAAATTCTAAGTAAAGGAAAAAGAAACCTAGAACAGGTCCTTGAATCAGGGCCCAATTAAAGAGATTTATGTATTTATTCACTTACTTAATCAGTAGCCAGGACTACAGAAAGTTTGCCACACTATGAAAGACAGAATAGGGACTAGATTATAGGAGCCAGGTAGGAGACAAATTTGAGATACTTGGTAGAATGTGGGACAAGGAAGACCTGCCTTTGACATATGTCAAAACAGCTGCAACCTTGAACCCCAAACAAATTCAAGTGCTCTTGTCTTGGCTCAAAATTTCATCAGGCCCATTGGGATTGGTTGGTCTCTTTGACCTTGTGCTCGATTGACATTATGCAGTTTAGCTTTGTGCTTCCTTGGCACTATCCAATGGCTCTTTTTGTATTCCCTTCTCTTGGAATCAGACAGAATCATTAAGCAAAGTCCCATAATTTTTCAACAATTAATGGCATCATTTTTATAGTGTAAAGATTTTTGGGACATGCATTAATATTATAGCAAATATTTATTTTAACTTAAATTGCTGTAGAATCAAAAAAATTAAAGAAAAATCTTCTTAATAATATTGACATGTGATTCAAATACAAAAGGAGAGAAAAATAAAACTAAAATACTATATTGCACATTGTAAAAATTAAATCTGTAATAAAAATAATATATTTTAAGAGATTTATTAATGATCATTAGAAATCAAGGAATAAAGAAGATAAAAAATAAAGACTATGTGCCCAAGGTTGATCAACCATTTCAAACACCTGCCTTACCACCACCAAGCTTGGGACAGCCTAATATCCCCTATCTTCAGGAAGTATGTAATGACAGGAAGTTAGTGGGCTCCTGGGAAATGTAGTTCTTTTTTTAGGGTAACAGATTTTTAATTATACATTCTTCCCTGAGATCCGTGGTAGACTGGTCTCTCCAATGGATCTTATAAAGATAACCAACTTTGAAATTACAATAATTTGGGGATAAAAGGAAAAGAGAACAAAACCAATGACTGCTAGGTGCATTAATAAAACGTCAGTTATGGGGAAGTCCCCTTTGCCATAAGAGTATACATACAAAACAAATGCATTTAACCCCACACACTTCAAATCGCCACATCCCAAATCCACTCTGGATCTGGTCTGTGCAGGTATCTTAATGTTGTGTTCTCCAAACAGTTCACTTTCTGGATTTGGAGAGGTAGAATGTTTCTTATCCTAAAATTACTCTCAAAAAGAATTTAAACTTTGCAATTTCAAATAATAATAATAAAACATGCAAGGAAAAACAATAATAAGACAGTTTTAAAAATCAAAAATCATTGACACACTGTGTCAGCTAAGAAAAGGTAGAATGCAAAGGTTTCTCACCCAATAAATGAGACCCATTTCCTTTTCTAACCTGACCATGATCCACTGGGTGAGTGCAGATGATTTTAACAAAGTAACAGTTTTATAAATAACAGTAGTACAGAAGATAATGCACATTCAAGAAGTATCAAAATCCTGCAAATTCATGATAGCAAAGAAACCCATTATTGTATTTCAAATGAGTTGCTGAATGACATTAAAAAACAACAACAACAACAACCTTAGAAGCTAATGGATACTTATCACAAGTTTTTTCAGGTATAGCAATCTTTCAACCTTGGCTGAGATATGTTTTTTTTTTTAAGTTCTATTATTGCCATCATTACAAAATGTGGCAGGGGAGTCTAGAAAGAACACAAACCTCCATACTGTTGATGTTGGGTCTAAAAAATGTCACCAAGAATCTAGATTATTCTGGTGGAAGGGTAGAGTAAACTGAAGAGTTACAAATGGGAGATGCTCCCTCTTGGGAGCCATCCAGTGGTACCACGCCCTAGGAACAATTTCCCAGCTCCTTTGGTATGAGACTGTTATGTCTCATCCATTTACATTTTTACAAATGTGGGAGTGATGATATAATTGAACTTCAGCTACTCAAATGAACCCTTTACTTCTTATTACAAATAACTCAGAGGTAGGCAAGATGATCAGTCAGAGCTATGGAAAAAAAAATCTAAATATCATGTCTGAAGACCCCTTAAAATCTGCTATATTTAGCTCATTAAATTCTCCAAAGGTTGTTAACCAGGTTGAAGGAGTCCATCCATCATCATCATCTATGTGACAATTAACAAAGGCAAAATGGAAGAAAAAGGCTGTTTTTATGCAACATGTGACCTCGATGGATCTCATGACAAGGGTTTGGGAAAGATGTTCATGGGCTTATTCAATTTTATTGGGGAAAGGTCAAAATATATCTAATAGCTAAAACACAGTACATTAAAATGATCCAGTGTAACAGAATAGTATTGATCAGATTAATATATTAACTTAAAACAACAAAATTAAATCTTAAAGCAGACAATCAGCAAAATGCAATAAGATACAGAGACTTCCATAAACTAACAGAGTTTGAAATTAAAAAATTTCACCTCCATACTTTTTAAAGTTTCTTTTCTAATCATTCAAGTTCCTTTTGTCAGACCTCTGGGATCTCCCATAGTGAGGGAGAATTCCTCACTGAGCATAGTGTATAGGAATCCCAAATTGGATGAATCTTAGAGACAGGGCAGGCCCAAATGGCAAGGGGTTGTAGGGAGATGAATTTCTTCCCTGAATTTCAGGTAAGATAATTAAAATTACCAGTGGACCCAAGAATGGTAGGAAGAAAAAGCATCCTAAAACTGAGAGCTGTTTGAAATAGGCAATGCACTGCTTTTTTATAGAGTGCACCATGCCTGCAATTTTACTTCCTGTTTGGAAGCGTAAACTTCTTTCCCCTTTCCACTTGGTTTGGAGCTGATTCTCCTTCTTGGGGAGAAAGGTAAGATTCCCCCTGAAGCCTTAGTCCCCTTCAATGATGTTAGGAAATAGACCTGATCTAAAAAGTAACTCTTTATTCTAGGGGACACACAAGGCAAGGGAGAATAGGGTTGTTGGATGAGGAAAGTGGGAAATGGGAATCCCTATGAACTAACAACTGACCTCCACCCAAATCCTAAGGGTTCAGGCTGTTGCCTGACCCTCTTTTGGTCAGTTGTAGAGGTTTTCTTTCCTCCTTCCTTCCTCCTAATCCTAATGAAGTTCAAGGACAGTTTTTGGTGATGGAGACAATCTTCTTCAGTAGATAGCTTTCTACAAAGTCCCAAATCTACTTTTATTGTCTTCTGCTGGAACCAGAGGAATTTGGGGTTCACTGGAATGTGATCAATGTCCAGAGAATATCTCTGTCTCAGAGGCTTCCTCTCAAACAATCCACTTCAGGAGGGCTCCCAAGAAGAAGTGAAGTAACTGTTTTTGAATCCTCACAGCTCATCTGTTCTATTCCTCGAATCTTGGGTCTCCCTTGTACTTTCCCTTCTTGGTTTGTTCCTTTGTCACTCTGGATCTGATTTCTTCTCTTAAAACACCCTGGTTTTTACCACCTGCCTGAAGAGCAGCTCCAAGGACTCCCTGTTTGTGTTTTCTAAAGACGCACCTTAGGCAGTAACCAGCAGCACAGCAGGATCAGCAACAGCAGTCCAGTCAGGGTTGTGGCTGGGCCCAGAGTAAGAGCATGAGCGATTGGGATCAGGAGCAACCAGGATCAGGAAGATCAGGAGCAGATGTCTGGGACAACCCAGGAGACTAGATTCACAGCAGTAAAGCCAGAAGCAGCAGCAAGGAATGCTACTCAAGCACATGGGTGAGAGAAGCGGGTTATCGCTTCTCTGCCACGAGTCCCTGGCTAACTCCCTCAAACTAAAGCAGCTGGGCTGGTAGGGAGGGAGATTGGCAAAAAGTAGGGGGGAAATGCAGAAGTAGGGCAGCAGCTCTGAAGAGAGTTTGGAGTTCTCTTGGACTTACTTCGTAGGGGAAGGGAGGGGGTGAAAAGCCACGGCAGGAGAAATATGGCTTAAAAATTTTATCTAGGCTATCTTAAAAAATTGATAATTCTTTTCTCCAACTTCAGTGATTGCCATCATTGTAAAAATTAAAATTAATCTCAATAATAAAAATATTATATTTTAGGAGATTTATTAATTATAATTAGAAGTAAAGGAATGAATAGGTAACAAAATAATAAAAACCACTTGCCCATGGCTAATCAGCCTATTCAAAATCCCCGCTTACCACCACAGGCACTGACAGGAAATAGAGATCCCAGACCAGGAACACCCACTGAATTTATCCCTCTGTCTACATGAAGTATGTAATGACAGGAAGTCAGTGGGCTCCTGGGAAATGTAGTTTTTAGGGTAACAGATTTCCAATTACACAGTAGACAGGTACTTTCAACATGCAGGAACACTTATGATTTTACAAGGAAGGGTTTTCAACAGTCAGGAACAACAGAGGTATGGGGAATAGGAACCAATTTCCTCAGCTTCAGAGAGAGAGGAAGTTCCAGCTCCAGACAGCCCAAGAAACAGGAAGTCCAAGATCCCCCAGTAACTGCTGGTGTTCACTTTTTATCCCTTCTCTATATTCCAGAACTCTTGTCCCTTCATTCCTTGCATGCGGTCAGCTCTCTTTTTGCAAAATCTCTCTCTTTTACATGTTGAAAACCCATTTCCCTTTGTCCTAGAGAGTCAGGAACCAATTTATAACTGTTTGAGTAAGAGATGGTAAAGATAGAGGAAGGCACTACCACCACCCCCACCCCAGGCAGAGTTACACAAGGGAAGAGAAAAGGTCTGACCAATAGTACAGAGCTGAGAGGTAAGAAGGAAAATTACCCTTCAGTCTCTGGTTTCTGGTTTTCTCCTCTAATAGATAATTATCCTGATCTCTCCTAAAACATTAGATGGAAAGGAAGATGTTTCTTTCTCCCTCTTTGGCTTTAACTGCAAATTGAGGCTCAGTCTCTGCTAAGTAATAATAACTATTCTTTTAAAATATAAGGAAATTGGGGTATATGGATAGAGGGAAAAATAGGAAATCCCTAACTACTATTTTATCCTAAATTCCTACTCAAGGGTTGATGGTTCAGGTCTGAAGACCTGAGTCCCTGGAGAGATGTAGTCAGGCTGTTGGATTCCTGATCTAGAGGGATATACAGTTATGTAAGATGTCAGTTGAAGATCTTCTTGAATGAATAGTGTCTTCTGTTCCCCACAGGGAAAAAATCTCTATCCACTAATGAAAAGATAATGGCTATGTTCTGATTCACATCAGATAATTGAAAGACCTTAACAGGTTGAGCTTAGAGTGATGCTCTTCTCTCCTCCTTGTCAGAAGAGAAAGAACCAAGATTCAAACTGTCCAACTGCTTTTCTCAGATAGAGGTTCTAGCCCATTCCTTGATGGCAAGCAGTATTCCATCATCTCTCTCAATGATGTTTTTGTAATCAACTCTTTGTATTGAAGTCTGTAATTCTTTCTTCCACAACTCCCCCCTTTTTTGTTGTACAGGGTCAACCTGATCCCTGTAATAATGTCCATTACTTATCTTCTTATTTATAAAGTCTACTCTGTCTATGCTACATAGTGTACTTCCCTAAATATTCCTCCTCCCCCCAAAATAACAAAAATCTTAACCTATCTTAAGTATCTCCTACTCTAACTAATTCTATATCTAAGGTTATGATTATAGGAAAGTATTTTGAATACATGGGTTTCTTAACATAGTAACAATGTTTTCAATATTTCAACATTATACAATAATCTATGGTTTTCTTATCTCAATTTATAATTACAAATTTATATCTATGAAATCTTATGAACTTTTTAAACATGTATAGTATTAATAATTCTTCTTTTAAAAAATCATAAAAAATGATATTATTCTGTCCCTAGTCTATCACTACTTCCAAACTTCCTTATCTAATCTTTCCCTGTCTGTTAATGATTAATTATTAGTCTTCCTATGCTATGGGTTAGTATGTTAGACCATTAGTATTTTACATATGTACATGTATTCTTCCTATACAAACATTATATGTGTACAAATCCATATTACATATGTACACAAGTCTTAATCAGAATTCATCCAGATAAGAATTATTGTATTTTCTTGCCTGTATGAGTCCTGCAGAAACTCAATTGCAAGGTATAAAATCTATGTAGGTTGATCTTATCTACAATTCAACCAAAAATTTTCTTGTCAGTGTGTATATGTGTTCATGTACTAATAGTGTTGTGTTGGATGTATACTTACTGCTCTTCTTTTTGAATCCTCTTCTCATTTTGACTGATGATTGTTTTCTTCTTCTCATATAGTATTATGTGTGCATGTGCATGCAGTTCCCTAAATGTGATGTTAATGTGTGCTACGATCAATCTTATGTGACCCAGTATCTCATCAGTTCTTGGTGTTAAAGTTCTTTTGATGTCTTCGGAGTTGATAGAAGAAACTCTTTTTGTTTTGTGATCTCCTCTGTACAGCATACATTCTTGACTGTCGCCTCACCTTGAATGAAGTTGTGTTCTTTGATGACTGTAACATATAGGATTATGCATGTGTGTATGATTATCATGTGCATGAGTGTGAGATTGATTTTACTTTTCCTGCGCATATAAGATTGATTTCTTCGTGTGTTCATGTAAGTATGATTCTATGTGTATATCTTTATGTATCTGTGCATGTAATATATCAATTCGGTAGCTTATTGTAAGTATATTTCTGTTATAGATTTCTTTTGAATGTTAAGTTAACATTTCGGCATTGATCTAGCAGAGATTTTTGATATTTCATGGAGCTATTTCTGAGATGAAGATGATTATGTATACTTATTTGTGCAGTGCTTTATTCTATTTCTTTTCCACTCTCATTGTTCTCATTTGTAGGGGCAAATTTTGTTATCTCTAGAACATTTGGTGTTTCTTTAGATTCTGGTATTTCTCCTGTAGTCTCTTCTGGGTTTCTATTGGGCTGTCATCATGGGCAGAGCGATGTTTCACATGAGAGGCATAGTACCACTGATCTTTGCCTATTACTTTCATGGATGTTGGAGTAGTTAAGATTACCTTTAGTGGACCATTCCATTTAGTCTCAGTAGGTGTGTCTCTGACAAAATTCTTCACATACACTTTATCACCTGGTTTAATATCATGCAGTGAGAAATCTAGTGGTACTCTCTGAACTAATAATCCTAGATTCTTGAGTTCTTCCAGGCTATCTTATATTTCTATCAGATAGGTATGGAGCTGGTATTCTTGTGAAGATTAAATTGTAATCCCCTCATTGTAACAATGAAGGTACTTAGCTCTCCCTTTACTGGGGAGATTGAATTGAATTGAATTGAAAATCCACAATATATTTTTAGATTTCAATCCCCAAAAGATGGTAACTCAGTATTTTAAGTAGATCTACCCATTTTAACTACAAAAAAGGTGTTAACTAGCTATAAAATGTGAACTAACCAAAAAAGATATTAAGTAACCAAAAAAGGTATAACCTAACCAAAGAAGATGTGAACTAATGAGTGGACAGTCCTGGAAAGGAGCATCTGCTGTGATTAGTAGACATGAAATTTAGGGGAGGTGACACAAGAGAAAAAGATATTTTAAAAGAGGACCAGAGGCCAGAAGAGGTTATTCTATTCAAGTTAGATCAAAGAACTCTTACTCGGAGGAGAGACTGTAAGATGTATACTTGAACTTGGCTGTGGAACTGGGCCCTTGGAGGAGCTCATGCAGGAGACCTCAGACTGCTTTCCTTTTAGACGGTCACTGTTGGTGAGTGAAAGGCTGACTTAGTAAACTTGCCTTTCTCGGAGGCGTAAACCTCCGAGAAAGGCCCATCATCTTGATGCTTTTTTCCATGATTAGGGCCTTAGAATTTCTACCTGGCTCAGAGGAAGCTGGAGTTCTCTCTCTCTCTCTCTCTCTCTCTCTCTCTCTCTCTCTCTCTCTCTCTCTCTCTCTCTCTCTCTCTCTCTCTCTCTCTCTCTCTCTCTCTCTCTCTCTCTCTCTCTCTCTCTCTCTCTCTCTCTCTCTCTCTCTCTCTCTCTCTCTCTCTCTCTCTCTCTCTCTCTCTCTCTCTCTCTCTCTCTCTCTCTCCTTAACATTTTCCCTCTATTGTAAATAAAACTACCATAAATTACATTTTACTTTAGTAATTCATTTTGAGACTTAGAAATTAAATCCTTGGAGACCACCTAATTAATTTATTCAGAGTCCAACACCATAAAACTAACATTATCCTCCTAAAATGGATATGTAAGATGGTTTAGTGGTCCATCCATGCCATAATGGTCATCCATAAAGAATTTTGAACAGTGAAATATGCAAGTCTCCTCTGGGTCTGGTTCTACAGTGGAATAGAGCCAAAGGAAGAACATTTGTCCACTTTAGGTATTTTTGTGCACAGAGTTTTCCTATGGTTATTTTTTAACTCTTTATTCTTCCTCTCCACCTGACCTGAGCTCTGTGGTCTATAGATATCATGTAGGCTACTCTTAATACCTAAGTTCTTACATACTTCTTGAAATATTTGTGATGTAAAATGAGAACCCCTGTCCAAATCAATAACATCAGGAATTCCATATCTAGGAATTATTTCCTTCAGTAGTGTTTTCACTACTATGACTATATTATTACTCTTATCCAGATGTGCCGCTATCCATTTAGTCAGACAATCCACGGTTACATACTTGTATCTCTTGTCATTAGGAATATTGATATAGTCAATCTGCAAACATTGGAAAGGTGTAAAGGCTAATGGTCTCCCTCCCAATGTGTTGTTCTTGAAATGACCTTGATTGAACTTTCTACATATATCACATGCCTGATAAATTCTAATAGCATTTGTAGATATCCCTGGTGCTACCTAAAATCTGATTTCATCTAACATAGATTGCACTCCCTAATGACCTTTGGAGTGAATCACATTACACAGATGTTGATAAAGTTTTCTGGACAGTATGGGCTTTTCTGCTAGCCATATTCCTGTCACTAATTTGGCCCCTCAGTCTTTTTTTCAAAACTGAATTTCTTTTCTGTGGTACACTTTTGTAATATTGTGTTTTTCTATAAGAGAAAGATTCATAACACAGAAAGTACCAAATATGGCTGCATATCTAGCTGTTACATCAGCCCTATGATTTCTCTGGGATATACTGTCCTTGCCAGAAGTGTGTGCCTTGCAATGTATCATAGCTACTTCACTTGACAATTCTACAGATGCTATTGGGCAGGATATGGGTTCTTCTTATGCATTTTTCTTCCCAACTAATGTTACAAAACCTCTGTTTTTCCATGTATATGCATTCACATGCAATGTTGCACAAGCATAATTTGGATCTGTGTAAACATTGACCCATTTGTCTTTTGACAATTCCAGTGCTATCATTAGAGCTTTTAACTCAGCACCTTGGGTGCTGACATGACCAGGTAGTGAAGCATGCCATAGTGTCCTATCATTGGTAACTACTGCTGTACCTGTGACCCTTTGTTCTCTAAAGACATATGAGGATCCATTGGTATATAGCTCAATTTCTGAATCCCTAAGAGGTGTATCTTTTAGGTCTTCCCTTGGTTTATGTATCATCTCTATTGTTTGAGTGCATTCATGCAGTGGTTCTCCTCTCAAAGGCAAATCACGTATCAGGTTGCTGGGTTTAGAGGTGCACATCTGTGAATAGTCAAGTTATCATTTCCTAGAAAAATGATTACACACTGAGATAGCCTGGAAGATTTGAATGCATTCATATTCTGTGACCATACAAGTTTTTCAGTTTGATGAGCAGAATATACATGTAGCTTACATCCCAGTACTATGTCATTTGCTTTTTTCACCATGAGGGTGACTGAGGCTATGCTCCTCAAGTAATGTACCCTTCCCTGTGCTACCTTATCTAGGATTGTGCTATAATAAGCTATACATCTCTAATTCAGTCCTAAGTATTGTGCTAGAACTCCAGAAGATATGTCCTGAGCTTCATGAACGTATAGATGAAAATCTTTGTCATAATTTGGTATTCCTAATGCTGGAGCTGTTAGAATTGCCTGTTTCAACTGTGACAAAGTGTGGAGATGTTATTTTGTTAATTGCAATGGTTCTCCCACTTCATTCTTTTTCAAGTTCATTAAGCATTTAGATATGTTGGAATAGCCTATGACATATTGCCGAGAGAACCCTGCCATCCCAAGGAATGCTCTAATTTGTTTCTTTGTTCTTGGAATTCCTAGTTTTTGAATATCTGCTATCCTTTTGCTAGAGATTTTACTAGTGCCCTTTTCCAGGATAAATCCTAGGTATTTGACTTTCGGGAGAACCCACTTTAACTTTCTTTTGGAGACCTTATGTCCTCTTTTATACAACTCTATTAGCAGCCTTTTAGAATCCTCCAAGCATGTTTTAGGATCGGGTGATGCAAAGAGTAAGTCATCAACATAGTGTACCAGTTTGCTGTGCTTGAATTTTATAGTCTATTGGGCCCTCTTAAGCAATTGGCAGAAAATCGACATCCTTTCGCAACAGCTCTGAACTAAGTGAGTCCAGCAGAGCTTATTTTGGCCCCATGAGAATGCAAAAATATTTTGAGTCAGTGTGCAATGGGATAGTGAAGTAGGCATTTCTCAGATCTATCATGGCATACCAACAAGCATTGGGGGGTATCTCTGTAATTATGTTATTCAGTGATGGTGTTATGGTGTGTCTTCTTAATAAAGTTGTTGACTGCTTTAAGATTTTCAACATATCTCCATGAGTATGATCCATCAGGATTTTGTTTATTTTTCTTGATGGCTAGTATTGGGCTATTAAATTCTGATACTCTAGGTCTTAATATGCCCTGCTCCAATAAGCTATTGATTATAGGAATGATGCCTTGAATTGTTCTTTACTGAGTTTATACTGAGGTGTCTTAGGAGGTACAACATCCCTGACTTATATTTTGACTGGTATTGCTGATTTAATTCTGCCCACATCATTCTGGTGTTTAGCAAGTACTCCTTGTGGTATGTCTTCAGGTATATCATACATCAATGTTATTGCTTGCTGCTGTTCAGTTGCTTCATCTAGTTATACCAGAAATAACAAAGGATAGTGCTTGAGAAACTGCTTAGGTAGATGTAAATATATATTCCCAGATTGTTCACACTATAAAGTTACTCCTATCTTACATAGAAAATCACAACCTAAAAGGTTATCTGGACATCCAGGTATTAGGAGAAATGTGTGGTCAATGAACAAAAGGACATTTACCATTGTGCTTTTGAGCTCTGGGACCTGTTGTATTTCCCTAGTAGCTCCTGCCACTAAAACCATACCCTCTATGGTAATATCTCCTGGGAATGACTTTAGCACAGACTTCAAAGCACCAGTGTCAATGAGAGCTTTGTATTTCTTTTTTTCCCATTTTAATCCACACATATGGTTCAGGTGTATCTGTTGTTGAATCAGTTGTCCTGTTGTTAATGTGTCCTGCTTCTACATTAGCTACTGTCTGTGTGGTTGGACTAAGTGAACCTTCCTGGTTTAAACTACATTCTGTGTTTACCCTGCCATCTGTTTTATTTCCATATATTTCTAAGGCAAGAGACTGTATAGTTCAGGACCAGGGACAGCTCCCAGTTTAGTCCCCATCTTGAGGTGAGATATAGGCTCTGTATTTAGAATGTTAGCAGATACCAAGCTGCTTGAAGACTGAATATCTATGGAAGGTGTTTCTTGCTCTATTCTACACATGCTTTTAGATGATGTTGCAAACTCTAGTACCATGGCTAGCATGTTTTGTGTGATTGTATATTCATGTCAACCCCTTTCCCAAGTTTACAACTAAATAGGTTTTGAATCTTCTTTTTTTAAATTGTGATGGTTCAATTGCTGCTTCAACATTTAAACTAGTCTTCTTTGTTTTCTCTTGGGCTGTCCCTAAATGTTCTTTGGTTGTTTCAATTAGCACCTCTGTGGAGTGGTTTGGTTCTGTTTAAGGCTGTCAATGATGTGTTTCATTTCTTCAGTTGTAGGTTTCTTTGTATCTTTTTTCTTTGCTGCTACTGTATTAGGATGGCCTAGAATATTGTGATATTGCTTTTTCTCTACTGATGTAACATCATACTGTTGGTGATCTAAATTTTTTTAACTTTTCCTTCCCTTTTCCAGTCCCTAAGCCAAACCTACATGCAAAGAAATTTTCCATATATATTCTAACCTGTTCTTTGGTTTTCTCTTTTCCTGTTTGTATCCTCCCTTTATTTGAATCATATATATCCTGTTGTATCTCTGCTATACTATTTTGAATCTCTTTCTCCATCTCCATAACTTCTCTCTGCTTTTTACTGATGCTTTGCTCCCCACTTTTTTGCTCCCCACTTTTTTGCAAAATCCTTATAGAACCCAAAATCACATTTGTTGATACCTCCCTTTTGTCACCATCCCCTCTTTTGCGATATATGCGTATTCCCTCATGTTTATTCCTATTAACTATTTTCCAGTCATTATCCCCATATAAAGTCTGTTGTTTTAATGAAGCAAAGTCCTGACTTCATACCAAATACCTATGCCCTTTTGCAACAACATCGGAGTAACAAGGCTTCTCCCCCTTATTTATAGCTGCCTGCATTGATTTTAAATCTGGTGTTTCAGATTCCTTCAGCCTACAATGGTCACAACAGCTTTTTGAGTTCTTGTCATAATTTCTATAGTATCCTTTGCTTTGAGTATTGTTGCCTTGGTATTTACCACCCCTTTTTTGTCCTTTTTCATATTTTTATTTAAGTGAACAGTTTCTCAGTATGTATCCAATCTTGTGACATAGGAAACATCTCCTGGTATCTCTTGGACCTCTCTACTGTGACTCATGACTTTGTCTATTATATGTTCTAATTGTGTTAAAAATTTTTTTACTTCTTTTATTTTTTTTTCCTTTAGATACTCAGTTGTTTCCTGCAACTTCTGTTTTAGTTCGTCTTTTTCCCTTTCTTGTTCTTTTTGGTTCTCATATAAGTAAGTTGCAGTGTCTCTCAGGTCAGCAATTGAAAATGAATCAAATTTTGGGAAGAAATTCCTAAAGAAATATTTCATATATTGGTTGCACCCTTTCAAGAACTGTCAACATACGTGGGCCACTGATTCTTGAGAATCCTGACTAATTTTTAGGATGAATTCAACATTTTCCATGAGCTGGTCAATAAAATTTGCTGGATTCTCGTTCTGATTTTGCTGCATCTGATCAAATTTACTCCAAGCATTTGGGCAACCACAGAATGATTTTATAGTCTGGAGAAGATCTTCCCTGCATTTCTTTAGACAGGAAAATTTTGCAGGTCTAGCAAAATAAAAATCTTCTCTCTCGTGAGCCCTAGGTCAATCAGTCAATTTTTCATCTTGCCTCTTCTTCTCCAGAAACTGTCTCTGCTCATGTGGGCTAAATACTTCCACTAAAATCAATTCTACATTCTCAAAATCTGGTTCATAAACTTTAAAAGCACATTTCTGCTCTTTTACACGATGAGGAGGATCAGAAATAAATTTTGGAACATCTCTTTTTCAAAGATTCCAAGTCCTGGGTGATAAAAGACTTAGGAATTTTTGTATGGAGGACACTAGAATTATCAGTCAGACTAGCCATGTCACATAGAGGCATGATTTTGTGTGCTACTGTGACTTCAAGTGTTGTGATGTTACTAGGCTTGCTAATTGTATCAATATAGTTAGTAGCTCCAACAACCATATGTGTCATGTCTTTATCATTGTTAGAACCAGCGCCCATCTTATCTTTTTCAATTAGATCTTTAGTTTTCATTTCTCCAGTCACCCTATCACTTCCCTTGTCATTATTCTTCTGACTCATGTACTCATTACAAATTTCTGTTAAAATGGGTATTTGCTTAAATAGGTCTTCCAGTCTGCTATCAATCATTAAAATTTGAGCAGTTTTCTTAGGTACAGTCATTCTAAGAACAGTCTTAATATATGTCAGGGTCTGGATAGTGGTCACCAGAAGTACATATGCTTGGGTCACTGACTGCCACAGAAAAGAACTGTTGAATGGAGTAATGTTTATGAAAGATGTGGTATTTGCTATCATCTCAATTGTGTCCATAACCATTGCAATAACAGTATTATATATTAGTCAATATGTCCAATATAACACTAAACCCATAACCACCATTGCCCCAAACAGAATTTGCCGCATGTTGATGTTGTTGTCAGGATCTATAAGCTTTAGTTTGTACTCAAATTTGTCCACAAGATGGCTATTCTGCTAAGAAGTTCCAACTGTCACCCCCTTGCATTTGAAAGAAAAATTCTTGTAACCTATTGGGGGTGCCAAGCTGTCCTAGAGAGTCAGGAACCAATTTATAACTGTTTGAGTAAGAGATGGTAAAGATAGAGGAAGGCACTACCACCACCCCCACCCCAGGCAGAGTTACACAAGGGAAGAGAAAAGGTCTGACCAATAGTACAGAGCTGAGAGGTAAGAAGGAAAATTACCCTTCAGTCTCTGGTTTCTGGTTTTCTCCTCTAATAGATAATTATCCTGATCTCTCCTAAAACATTAGATGGAAAGGAAGATGTTTCTTTCTCCCTTTTTGGCTTTAACTGCAAATTGAGGCTCAGTCTCTGCTAAGTAATAATAACTATTCTTTTAAAATATAAGGAAATTGGGGTATATGGATAGAGGGAAAAATAGGAAATCCCTAACTACTATTTTATCCTAAATTCCTACTCAAGGGTTGATGGTTCAGGTCTGAAGACCTGAGTCCCTGGAGAGATGTAGAGTCAGGCTGTTGGATTCCTGATCTAGAGGGATATACAGTTATATAAGATGTCAGTTGAAGATCTTCTTGAGTGAATAGGGAAAAAATCTCTATCCACTAATGAAAAGATAATGGCTATGTTCTGATTCACATCAGATAATTGAAAGACCTTAACAGGTTGAGCTCAGAATGATGCTCTTCTCTCCTCCTTGTCAGAAGAGAAAGAACCAAGATTCAAACTGTCCAACCACTTTTCTCTGCTAGAGGTTCTAGCCCATTCCTTGATGGCAAGCAGTATTCCATCATCTCCCTTAATAATATTTTTGTAATCAAGTCTTTGTAATGAAGTCTGTAATCCTTTCTTCTGTACCTTCTTCCCTAATTATCGAGTTTACATTCAACCCCCTTCAGTTCAGTTCATTATATTCCAAAGTTCATTCTGGATCTTTTAATGCAGTGTGTGGTTTCCTCAGGCTTCCTTATGGCTCCTTCTTCAAAAGATCTGTTTTTTTTTGTTTGTTTGTTTCAGGGTGTTGGCGAATTTCTTTTCCTGAAATTTTTCCAAAAAATTTTAAGCCTTGGATTTTAGGATAATTATACAATTCCCACTGAGGAGGGTGTTGACCAACACCTGGATTGCCCTAAGATACATTGCTAAATTATGAGGTATATGAATCAATTGTCAAAAGAAAACCACACACACATATACACACACTCACACAAAAACAAAATAGAAGAGAAAAAAATAAGTATATCAAAATCTTATGTGTATAAAATTATGAGTAAACAAATCACTAGTTGAATCACTAGTAAGCCTCAATTAAAGTGATTTATGTCCTATGAATCTGTAGGACAGTTGTAGCAATATAGCACTTACCCAATGGCAGTCAGGACTACAGAAAATTGCCATACTATAGAAGAGAAGGGACTAGATTCTGAGGTAAAAGGGAAATATGTGATTCATCACAGAAGGAGGAAGCATCTGCTCTAGGAGGAGCAGTGTATTCAAAGAGGGGCAGTCAGTAACCCAAGAGACATAAGCTCCGAGATGATTTTGAGAAGAAAATGGTTGAGTTCCACAAGGAGGAGATGTATGAATCAGACAAGGAGAAGGCCAAGGGCCACAAAGGAGTCAGAGTTTGAGGACGAGCCCAAATTTATGTCCACAGTCATTGCAGGCACCAGCAAAGGCCAGGAGGACGAGCGACCCGGCAAGTGGGAAGCCCTGGTGCTGCTGCCAGGGGGTAAGGAGAAGCAGAGAAAGGCAGAGGAGCTGGAGGATGACACCTATGGCGACCAGTCCAAGAAGGAAGAGCGGGCAGCCCCCAAGAGGACCGAGGCCACCATGGACTGGGACTTTGTGCCAGAGAACTTCTGGGTGACTGCCTACAGGGCCCTGCTGGAGAAGAGCTCATCTATGCCACCTCCACCACCTAGGAAGCCCACTGAGACCACCCAGGCTACTGCTGCCGCTGGCAACAAGCTGGGCCCAGCCCAGGCCAAGAGGCTGCCCGCTGGGCAAGTCCTCCTCCATCATAGGAGAGGCCCAAGTCAACATGCGCATGGACTCTTTCAATGAGGACCTGGCCTGTCCCAGTGGTTTATTGGCTCAGGAATGCAAACTCAGTCAGACCTAGTCCATAGCAACAAAAAAGATCAGGAATTCCGCTCCATTTTCCAGCATATACAGTCTGCTCAGTCTCAGCGGAGCCCCTCAGAGCTGTTTGCCCAGTACATTGTGAATATTGTTCATCATGTTAAAGAGCATCATTTTGGATTCTCAGGAATGACATTGAATGAACGTTTTACTAAATACCTAAAGAGGGGAACAGAACAGGAGGCAGCTAAAAACCAGAAGAGATTCACAGGAGGATAGATATTTCTCCCAGCACATTCAGAAAACATGGTTTGACTCATGACGAGATGAAAAGCACCCCGGAACCTGGCTACAAGGCTGAGGAAAATACAAAGATGACCCTATTGATCTTCGCTTTGATATTGAAAGTTGTAAAAAACATAAGGAATGAGATCTTAAACAAGATAAGTCAAGAGAATCAGTGGATTCCTGAGGCTCAAGCCACTCAAGATAGAGATCAACTGAAAAAACTGAGAAAACTCACAAAGGCTCCAAAAAGCAAAAGAAACATCACCAAATGAACATGGGATTGGTCTCAGTCACGTCATCCTCCTCCCAGTCATCACAATCTGTAAGAATTAAAATTTTGGGGGGGAAACTGAGGCAAGTAGAAATTAGTTTCTCTCTGCAAGGAGTATTATATTTTTAGAGGTTATTTAAGATAAGGAAGTTAGGAAAATACAAGTAAGAAAGGAACATGCTAGACCCAGAGAGCCTATTCACAACCACTCACATCTAGCCTGCTAGATGGAGAGCCGCAAGCGCTCCAAAGCGGAAGTAGGAAAAGAGCCCCAGAAGCCTTTACAGCCAGGTTAAATACCCCATCTCACTCTCGGCCCAGGTGAGGTTACAAGGCATTTTGGGAAGTGAGCAAAGACTTCTGGGAAATGGAGTTCCAGGTTCAAGTCTCCATTTTTACAATTCTTATAAAGCAGAGGAGTATACTGAAGAGACAGAGGAGTGGGAAGAGCGCACCACAGGCTTTGACAAATCTCGGCTGGGGACCAAAGATTTTGTGGGTCCAAGTAAGAGAGGAGGCAGAGCTCGAGGGACCTTTCAATTTCGAGCTAGAGGAAGAGGCTAGGGCAGAGGCAACTATGCTGGCAATAACAGTAGTGGAAACAATGATTTCCAGAAGAGGACCCAAGTGGAGGAGTGGGACCCAGAACATACACCCCAAAGCAAAAACTGTTACCTGCATGATGACCAAGAGGGTGAAGGCAGCGTAAAGTGGGTGAGCCGAGGCCGAGGCCGAGGCTGGGGTGCCTTTCATCAAGGCAGGGGCAGGTTCATGTTCCGGAAATCCAGCACCAGCCCTAAGTGGGCCCACGACAAATTTAGTAGAGAAGGAAAGATTGAAGATGATGAGAGCGGGATGAAGAACTGGGAGGAGAAGGACAATTTACAGGCAGCCACTGAGTAAAGAGCCCCTGGAGGACCCTCCCCCCCAACCCCCCAAAGGGAGAGCAGCACCTGTCACTAGCCAGGGAGAAGTCCCAGAGGGACTGAAGAGCGGATTCTCTAAAATATACCCCAAAGCCCCACCCTTCCCCTGCTCCCACCCCCACCCCCAACTAGAGGGGAGCCATCCCTGGCCTGTCTACTCAGAGCTGTCTGTGCAGTCTGACTCAGGGAGGGCTCAGCTCTCACTCTTAACCACAAGTAGGGATTTTGGTTGTTTCTTGCTTCTTTGAATGGGATTTGGGGCACAACATAGGCTATGAAAACTTGTTTGGATTTCAGTCAGGATCCCACTTTGAACCAAGTCTTATTTTTTATTTTTGAATTTAATTTAATTTTTCAATTTCCAATATAAGCTGAAAGATGAGGACTAATTTGATTCATTTTGGTCTCCTCTTCCTCTATTCTCCCCACCCCCCCCATATAATTTTTTAGGTCTCTACTTCATGCATATTTAGTAATACTAGCTCTCCAAGTTTAATTTAGGAAAATGATTCTCAAGAACAAAACATTGGTGTGTCAATTTTGATTCGGGACCAAAACTCTAATTTTTAGAGCAGCTTTTGTATTTAGTAAGTTTAGATCCTTTCAAACTACCTTGTTTGCATAAGCCTTCCCTGCTGAGCTCTCAGTGACAGGATCTTGGCCCCACACACATCCACACACTCTAACCTTTCTCATTTCCAGGGGCTGCTTTCCCTTATGGGACTAGACCCCAGGAATTGTGCTTATCCTCTCAGCAACTGGGATGTGAACTAGAGGGCAGTTTCTGGTGCGTTTTCTAAGAAACCTCTGAATTCTAGCTAAAAAAAAATTATAAAATGAGAATATTTTTTTCAATTTTTTAAAATTAATCTTTTTATAAAATGAAAACTCCTGTGATTAATAAAGGAAGGCAATTGTGGTTGTGTGGTTTTGGGATTATTTTTTTATTACAGTTTGTGTTTTAAATTTAAATTTTCTCAAAAGACATTGAGAGAAAACAATTATCTGTAATGAGTCCCTATGCTTGCTACAAGCAGGTGAATCATAAGGAGTTCATATGTTGTTTAAAAAAAAAAAAGACATGACAGAGGAGAGACTCTAAATGAACACTCTAATGCAAATATTATCAACAAAGCAATGGGTTCAAATCAAGAAAACATCTAATGCCCAGTGGATTTACGCGTCGGCTATGGGGGGTGGGGGGAGGAAAAGAAAATGATCTATGTCTTTAACGAATAATGCTTGGAAATGATCAAATAAAATATATTTAAAAAAAAAAGAAAAAGAAAGATTGCCTCCTTCCCCTTCTGTACCTCTGCCTTTTCCACCTTCAGATGGTTGTACTACTTTTTGTTCCCTCACTTTGCGAAATTTCTATAGTTTAGTTGATTTTGCTTGAATGATTCATGTTTAGGGGGAAAAAATTAAGTTTGTTTCAACTCCTAGAGCAAATAAAGAAAATAAGCACTCTCATGGATAGGGGAGCCAAAATGAAAGCCAAATTACGGTACTTGTAGGAATTCTGGCATGTCCAGTATCTGAAGTTGTCAAACAGATGCGTCCTTGAATCTCAAAAACAGTCCTCTGTCTTGGCACAAATTCTCACCAATCCCACAAGGATTGCTGGTCTCCTTGACCTTGTGCTTCTAGCACTGTGCAGTGGATATTTTGTGATCCCTTCTTCTGGAATCAGATACAATTATTATTAAAATTCCCATAATACTTTTTTTTTGAAGCTTACATTTTTTTTAATATATTTTATTTGATCATTTCCAAGCATTATTCGTTAAAGACATAGATCATTTTCTTTTCCTCCCCCCACCCCCCATAGCCGACGCGTAAGTCCACTGGGCATTAGATGTTTTCTTGATTTGAACCCATTGCTTTGTTGATAGTATAAAATTCCCATAATACTTAACAATCAACAATGGCAGGTTTCCATAGTCTTAAGCATTTGGATATGCAGAGGTATTAGGGCTAATAGATATTTTAAATTCATCCTTCAAAATAAAAAAAAACATTAATATTGATTTCATGTACTTCAAGCACAAAAAATAAGAAGAAAAAAATTCTAATATCCTATTGCAAACAAAAAGGAAAGCAAAAATAAAAAATTCAGGCATTCAATGTGTCATCCAAAACAGTGTTCAACTTATCTATAGACTTTTATAATGGTATTATCTTCAGTCCAGTAATAGGAGGAGGGTACAAATAAAGACAATTGCATGTGCCAATCAGTGTCAATGACAACTGCAAACAAACCTGTTCCTTGTAGACATGAGAGCTTCCACCAGCTATCATTAGGATTCATATGAGTCTCTATAGCCACTTGCTGTGTGTCATTTAAAAGCCTTTGAAGCTCATGGATATTTGTCACAAGTTCTCCAGATCTGTTTATTACTGCCATCATTCCAAAATTTGGCAAGAGAGCTCAGAAAAACCTTTGTACTCCTGATGAAGACTTTTTGGGCCTAGAAATGTTACCAAGAACCTAGATTACCATCCTGGTGGAAGGGTAGAGTAAGCTGAAGAGTGACAAATATAAAACCATCCAGGTGTCACCAAGTCTCATGGGAAATCCTCTCTCCTCCAGGATGAGATTGTAACAGTCATAAAAGGCATGTTTTTATATGTCCCGTCCATTGCAAATATGGAGGTGGGGAATACAATAAATGTGGAGGTGGGGAATACAATAGTGCTACTGCACTTCACTTTGACACTCATGTACTTACTTCTACTCAATGGACCTTTACCTCTTGTTACACACAAGTCAAAGGTAGGGGAATGATCAGTAAGAGGTGCTTCTAGATATCTAAAAATCCCTTCTGAAGACCATTTATAATGAATTGCGAATTTTAGCTCATTAAATTTTTCAAAGGTCACTTTGAAAAAGGTTGTAACCATTTTGATGGGGTCCATCCATCATCTATGTGACAATTAACAAAGGCAAAAGGAGCAAAAGGCCATTTAGGCAACATGTGAGCTCCTTGTGTGTGGTAATGTCTCATTACTGTGGACTTGAATTATTGCCCAGGACAAAACAGAGCTCAATGTGACAGAATGTATAGCTAAGAAGTGGTGCTACCTTGCATCTGTTCCTTCTTTCCCAAATATCTGGCAACACATTGGTTCCTTCTTGATTTCCCCACTAGTACAGTAGGCATAGATGGTAAGGGGCAGGGGTAGGGAGATAGATTTTCCTTCTGAATCTTGAGATTGATCAAGCTATCTTTCCATTGTTTTTCTTGGGGAGGAATGGATGAATTGCAAGGTAACCTATCAGTACAAATACCCCCAGGAAAGGGACTAATTGAAACCTTTCTGAAACTATGAGCTGTGTGAACCCAGTAATTTTCTTCTGGAACAGGAGCCATTTTAGATAGGCAGGAAGCAGCATTTTTGCAATGTGAGCCATGCTCTTCAGCACCATCCTTAGTCACCTATTTTAAAATTTAATTATTAAATTGACTAAAAGGAAAGCTATTTCAATTATCCAGAAATTTATATTGTAAAGGAGAAGAATAATGGAGGAGGGAAAAGGGGTGAGAAGGAATGAGGGGATTGTTTCTCTCCTCCCTTACTTATGGGGGGAGAGAGGTCAGGTCCTGTCCCCTTGAAAAAAGGAGTATGTCTCCACAGAGATATTATCTGGGGGATGGAGGACAGAAGACTAGAATGGGATTGCCCCAATGAGATGACAAGATTCCTCCCTCAGAGGAGCCCAGGGCTCCTGAGATCAAATCTATCTTTGAGAGGCAAGATGATCTCATACTTCTGCTTCCCAAAGGGACATTAACTGTCAGCCTTTTCAGGGATTTAGAAGTGGTCAACTGCCAAAGAAAGATGTCAGTTTCCTTGGTCAGACAGTCTTGAATCACTGGGGTTTGAAAGTCAAACCCTCTCTTGGAGAGGGGTGTGACCTTCCCAAACTTTTGATCCCCTTTGCTATGTTATTTAGAGATAGGACCAAACCCCAAATCCTAAACGTCAACTAATTTATTGAGGATAAAGTAGGAAGGGAATGGCAGGGATATGAGGCAGGAAAGTGGGTAAAAGGAAACCCTAAAGACTTTCCTCTTTTGCAGATGGCCTTTTCGATTCTGGAGACCAAAGGCTTCTTAGCCCTGACATCTCCTTTTTGCCAACTACTTTCTTGCCCTTACTCTCAAATGAACTAGACCTTGAAAGTTTAAGTCCAGAGACAAGTAAAAGAAAGAGAGAGAAACTATCCCAGGAAAGGATCTGGATGGCTCTGGTCAAAAGTCCAAATTCACAATCCCTTTTGAGGATTTTAAACAGCTGTAGTGGAGAGTCCTAGTGGAGATGTTTCAGGGTTTCAGAAGAGATAGTAAGTCTCAAATGAAATGGGCTTCTTCTCAGGTTTCGGGAAATTCACCTTTCTCCTCCACCTCACAGGTTAGTAGTGATCTGTCAGTTGGATTTCAAGCTTCTGTTTCTTCCTTAGAATTCTCAGCTTTTCTTCACCTCTCCTCCACTCTATTCAGCTGGTCTCTCCCTGAGACTGGTCTCTCTCCTAAATGCAAAATCTCTCTTCCCTTATTCTACAGTATTCCTACTCCTAAGAAACCAAGACTATGTACCTATTTTATATGGCAGCTAATAAAGATTCAAGAGTTTAATAAATCTAAATTATAAAGACAAAGATTTCACATTTCTCACTTCCCTCTTTTTCTCTCTACCTATAGAACCATCACCATGCTAGTTTAGGCCCATATCACCTGAAATACTGCAACAGCCTGCCTTAAACCTTTCCTCACTCCAATCTATCCTCCACATGCATGTTATTTCCCTTATCAACAAATTCTATTGACTTTCTATTGACACCAGGATAAAATAGAAATTCCTCTGGAACTTAAAACCTTTCACACTTATATTATTTCATTTGACATACATACACACATGTGATATCCACTTGGATAGAATGTAAGCACTTCAGGGAAGGAATTATTTCACGTCTGTGTTCATATCCTCAGAGTCGAACATATAGTAGGAATTGTAATGAAGGTTCTTTTACTATGGTATTTATGGTAAGAGAAAGTTCTAGAATGATTATACCAAGAAATAAGGTTAGAAGAACTGGGATTTCACTCCTCCTCCCCTCACCAGCTTTCTGTGTCTTTCTGTTGATGTTAACAGCAACCTTTCAATATATTAATTCCATAATGTAATACTGTCAAAAGGGGATTTATTTTAAAGGAAGGAAATTAGAGATGGGATAGGCAGAGGGAATTTAAGGTTTCCCTAATCTATTATAAAATTCAATATAAGGAAATATGGTTGATTTGTCCTTAAGGGGAAATTGTTAATAACTTGAAAAGGATCTTCAGAGCTATGCCCCAAACCTTTCCAAGGTTAAATTATTGGTTAGGAATTCAGAGCAGTCGTCTGCTGGCTCCTCTCTTCCAGTTCAAGAGAACAGAAGTTCAGAGCAGAAGTGAAGTTTCATATGTTGGCTTTCTTAACTGTCTCTCTGACCAAATTCTTCTCTGGAATCTTCCCTTCTCTCCTTGATTAACAGACCACCAAGCTTCCATTCCTTGCATCTCTTTGCAAATCTCTGTTGTGGTAATCAGTTTCTCACAGTATCTAATGAATAACTTGATTATTCAAGGAGCCATGCATTAATTCCTAAAAGAGTTGTCTCAAAATGGAGGTGGCTATGACTGGAAATTGCTGGGTTTTTCTTTGCAAGTCATTGAATAGCCTTTCCATGATTCTTTTGGGCTAATTTTTCTTTTTTGAGACTTCTTAATACTTTGTTCTACTACAGCACTCTGTACTGTATTCCAGGGCACCCTGTTAATATTCTTTGTAATGTAACACCCCTTCCTCCTCAGTCTCCAGCTCCTTATTTATTCACTGATGACAAGGTCATGTTTATTCACTATGTTAGCAGCAACTTAGATACTATAAGTTTTGTATACTTGCTTACATATACAAATGTACATATTGGTGTAAGGCTTTCCTAAAAAATTATGACTGATGAAAAGAAGTGTTGTGGATATACTGTCCTCAAGCACACATCAGAGACCCTAATACAAATCCTGGTAATGAGTTTCACGTAACATCTGCTCCAGAAAACCATACTGTTTTCAAGTCAGGTCTTTTCATATAAAATTAATCAATCCATTAATAAACTTTATATTAAATACCTATTATGTGCCAGGCACTATGCTTGACATTAGGGATAAAAAAAGAAAAAAAAAACCACCCCTATAACCATAGACTAGTCTGGAAAAAAGTATCTTAAACAAACAATATTTTATTGTGAAAAAGATTATACAAATATTTGAAAATGTATATGAAGTTATATGTATTTGAAAGTATATATAAAGTTCACATTTATAAATGTAAAATATTACTATTTATAACATTTTAATGTAGTATATTGGATATACTTTGTGTACTCAAAATAAACAGGAAAAACCAAAAGCATCTGGGGATTTTATTTAAGGCAATAAATTACTAAATATTTTATTTGGTGTGAAACAAAATAATGTGAAGAAATATCTTTAAATTTCAAAGTAGACTGGAAAATTTTTCTTGGTTTGCCAAAACTACATTTTTCATTTTAGTGACACTAATATTGCTGATACATAATGTTGAATGTTTATAAAACCCTAACACACCTGAGTAGATTCTATAAAACTTATTTGAAGAATCATGTGGCACAAAGTATTTTGAATATTTTAAAAGTGCCATTTAAAATGCACCCTGTTTTATTGTACATGAGGTACAATACACAATTATATGAAGTTTTGCTACCTATTTCTGTGTCGGCAGAACATCATGATTTCTATTACATGCTTTACTGTCCAATTTTGATAAAACTTATAATACAAAACCCCCCTTGGCATTTTCCTTTGGGGAACTTATCAAGTTATCTGACAACTATAAAAGTCTTAATTATATTCCTAGAAAGACATGAAACCTTTTTTTTTTAAACAAGAAAAGCACAGTATCATTTAGCTTGATTAAAGAAGGTAACATCTCAGAATATTGTCTTAATGAGCTAAAAAAAGTGTAAGGATTACTCACAGAAATGTCATGAACAGCACAATACCATATTGGCTCTACTTGAAGAAAGCACCTTAAATTTAGCTGCACTAAAATTTGCTTACTTTCTAAAATCAACAGGCATTTCACATCAGTAAATTTTTCTAAAATTCAAGGAATACAAAATTATTTACAAATTTTAGATTTTAAAGGCAGAATTGTCAGTTAAATTGTCATTTGAACTGTCATAAAGGCAGTTAAATTGTCATTTGAAGGACATTTAGATAGTAGATCACCATTTTGATAGGTAGAATGGCAAGGAGAAGAGAAAGGCAGATTTGAATCTAGAAAGACCTGGATTCCAATCCTGCCTCTGACATGACTAGCTGTGTAGCAAAGGGAGAAGTCATTTAACTTTTCACATGGTGCTGACAATTCTCCAGGACTAGAGAAACTGCAAAACAAGTATTCACTTGCATTGGTAATGGAGCTTCTTATACCCATGAAATCACAAGTACACTTTTGGTAGGTAATTTTTTTTCTTATCTTAAAAATGAATATTAATCATAATTTTAATAGTAACTAACATTTATATGGCACTTTAAGGTTTGCAAACACTTTATATGCATGATCTCATTTGATCCTCACAACAACCCTGTAAGGTAAGTGTTATCATCTCCATCCCAATCTTTATTTCTCTTTGAAACTTAGTGTAAAAACTACCAATAACAGTGCTAAAATGAGATAATGGCACAATGGTAAAGTACAAAATTTAAATAGTTTTGGCATTAATTTTCCAAACTTTTAAATCTTTATATTCTTTTAAAATAAAGAAAACAAGTAGGAAGGGTTAGGAGTAAAATGAAATCTTGACAATCTCACAAAAGTGAAATGGTCAGCCAAAATAAAGAAGAATTTTAAGAGATATCATCAACTGAAGAGAATTCTTCATCTCATCATCTCTATATCTGTCCTATTATTGTTAAACTGGTGCAATTCCATTCTTTGGATTTCTTGCTATCATTAACTTTTTTATACATTGCAACAGGTTCTTGTAACCCCATCTCTCCATTGTAACAGCAGGAAATGTATCTCTATGTGCAAAATGAGAGAAATATACAAAGGTGTTTATAAGGCTTAGTGCATTGGTCTTTTCCAGTGTAACATGACTCTCCTCAAAGGGAGGTTCAGTGAAACCATGAAGATTTTCTTTTTCAAGTATCTGAATTGTTTCCAGAACCCTGCTCTTTCCCAATGTCCAAAGCAGAGTGGATGAGCAGTGACGTAGAGCCTTTAGGACTATCTGGTTGCGAAATGCTGGGTATCTGCAAATTGCTACTTTGCAGTGGGTGAGTATCAGTAAAATTGCCTTTTGGAGTTACCCTAAAAAATAGAAAAGAAAAAGATTAACTTTTATCTTAAACACAATGAAAAATACATCTGCACAAAATAATACCAGATTTGTTTCCTGTAATAAGAATGGTAAAATGACCAGTTAGAAAAATACATATCTCTCTGGGCTTCAGGCTGTCTTGTTATTATAAATGCTTACATTATTGCTGACGTGATAAATAGGTCTTTCCTCTCTACTAATATTTTTTTAATGGAGAATGAAGGATGTCACCTTACTGAAGATGACTAACAAAGGGAAAATAGGTAGATGCCTGACTTAATGTATCATCTATTCCCTACTAAAATAGAAGTATATTGTTATAGAAGGGAAAATTGCTATCTGAAAAAAATTTTTTTTGCATAAAACAAATATTAATTACATGTCGTATACAAACAACAAATGGGTCATTAGTTGGGGTTGCAAAAGGATATGTTTTCCCAGTTCCAAAGAAGTTGCGAATGAGATAATAAATACAATCTGACTTTCTGCTTTAACTTTTAGTTCAATATAATATACTAAGATAAATTGATAGGTTTTTAAAATAAATGTATTAGTGATGCTTTGGTTGTTCTGGCTGATGGGACTATGAGATAAAACATTCTACTAGAATTTTATTAGCTAAAGAGAGCAATTAGGTGGTAAGTGGCTGGACCTAGAGTCAGGAAGACCTAAGTTCAAATCCAACCTAATGTACTTACTATACCCATGTGCTGCTAGATAAGTCAGCTAATCTGTTTTAGCTTCCTCATTTGGGGCTCTTGAAGGGATGAGGAGAGTGAGATGTGGTGAGGAGGTTGACATACATCAGAAGGGCCAATGAAGCTGGTAGCAATCAGAGGCAAGGTTTATTGATCACAGCTAGTAATTTATAGAGAAATGTTTTACATGGACAATGGTTAGTAATGATTTATAATATTAGTACAATGACTTAGTTTACCTCACTGAAACTTAGACAGAGTTTTCTATAGGATAATAAATCACAGGTAAATATGTAATCATCTAGTCCAGATTTTTCAGGGAAATGTTTGCTTCAGTGAGCTCGTCCAGAACGGTGAGTCATTTACCGAGGGAGGGGAGGGGTTTTGGGGCCTCAAGTGAAGAGTGATCTTGGCCAGATCATGACTTTGATTTTATTGGGGCCTACGAGAAGCAAAATGTGAAATGAAAGCAGTGCTTTATGAATGATCCTATCTAAACTTCAGGTATTAAGCTGCCAGGTCCCAGATCCACATAAAGGAAACTACAACACCTTACAATTTATTTTCACTATGCATTATTTGGAATCCTATCATTATTTAGCTCTGAACAAAAAATGCATTTTAAAATTTATGAAGAATATTTGAAATTGTAAAATTATGGGTACCCTCTACTCATGCTTTGCCAAAAGCATAGTATCTTTGTTAGAGATTGATTACTAAGTGGATAGAGATGTAAATCTACATCATCACTATTAGTATGGACCATCAATTTCTTTAGATAGATCTGAATAGCCATTCTGAATGGTTCAATTAGCCAGGAAATAGATAATTTTAACCATAGAAATTACCCAGTAGTCACTGAAATATGTGGCTAATTTTACTCAGTTGTCAAGAAGTTAATTCTAAAGGGATAGAAACAGGGTATTAGAATGCTTTCCCACTATTTCAGAAATATTATTGAAAGGGGATAGAAAAGAAACATAATATTATTTTGTTTCCTAAATTAGCACAAAACCCTACTGGCTTTAGTGATAAGATGACATAATGTAAGATGCCTGAGTAGAGATGAGAAATTAGGAATTATAAAAACTTTAAATCACCTTATGTCATTATTTTTAGCCTTTCACTGAACCCCTACTGTGATAAACACCATTCAAGTGATGTTATCGACACTCCCTTCTAAAACATTTCTACTTCTGCTCCACTTTTTTTCTTGTCATTTACTACCTTATTGATTCTGCTGCAGTGTATGCTGGGGCTACCCTTGCTTAGAAACCTATCAGAAGTAGATTTTGTGGACCAGGTTATATTCTGGTGGCTTCAAGCCTACCATAATTCTATCTCTAAGCCAGTAAGGCTGAGAAGGATCTGGCTTTTATTTCACATGGTGTAAGTCGCCTATCTACCTTGGTCTCTTTTGCAACATTACTATACACATTCCAACCCTTAATTGTGGGTGTATCTCTAAATTCTCTCCCCCACCCTTTCCTCCTTTCTAAATCCTTCTTCACAGTGATTTTATTGGCTCCCAAGGTTTCAGTTATCATCTCTAAGCAGATGACTCCCCTATCGACATACTCTGGCTTTGTCTCTCTCCTGCACTTCTGTCCCATATCAATAACTGCCCATGGACACTTTGAATTGAATGTTCAAAAACAACTAAAATAGGAGTCATCAGTTTTTCCCTCAGAATCTTTCATCTTCCTAATTTTTCAAGGCACTTGTTTCACTCAAGGCATCACTCTCCTTTTAGTCAGCCAGGTTTGAAACTTGGAAGTCATCACTAACTTCTTACTTTTCTTCAACCTCAATAGCTTAGCCTTTATCCCTTAGGGTTATCTCTGAATCCTGTAGTGGCACTGCTATATCAAAGGCTACACATAGCTTTATAGCCCTTTGGAAGTGTTTACTATTGATTTCCAGAATGGTTGTATCAGTTCAAAGTTCCACCAACAATGCATTAGTGTCCCAATTTTCTCACATCCCCTCCAACATTTATCGTTTTCCTTTTATAATATAAGCCACTCTGATAGGTGTGAGGTGGTATTTCAGAGCTGTTTTAATTGATATTTCTCAAATCAATAGTGATTTGGAGCATTTCCTCATATGATTATGAAGAGTTTTAATTTCTTCCTCTGAGAATTGCCAGTTCATCCTTTGATCATTTATCAACTGGAGAATGCTTTGTATTCTTACAAAATTTCAGTTTAATGTAAATAAAATTATTCATTTCACTTTTCATGAAATTTCTGTCCTGTATAGTCATAAATTCTTCCTTTACCCATAAGTCCAATAGGTTAACTTTTCCTTATTTCCCTAACTTGTTTATGGTATCTTTATTTCTAGATCAAGTATCCATTTTGACTTTATCCTGGTGTATGGTGTGAGACAATGGTCTATGCCAAACTTCTGCCATAACAGTTTCCAGTTTTTCTAGCAGTTTTTGTTAAATAGTAAGTTCTTCCCCCCAATAGCTTGGACCTTTGGGTTTATCGAACATTATACTAGTATAGTCATTAACTATTGTGGGTTGATTTCCTAACTATTTCACGGAGCCACAACTCTGTTTCGTAGCCAGTACCAGATTGTTTTGATGATTATTGCTTTATAGCATAGTGTGAGATCTGGTACAGGTAGGCCTCCTTCCTTCATATTTTTTTTTCATTAATTCCTGTGATATTCTTGGCCTTTTGTTCTTCCAGATTAATTTTGCTATTTTTTCTAGTTCCAGGAAATAATTTTTGGGTAGTTTGATTGGCATGGCACTAAATAGATAAATTAATTTAGGTAGGATTGTCATCTTTATTATATTGGCTTGGCAATTAATATTTTTGCAACTGTTTAGGCCTAACTTTATTTGTGTGAAAAGTGTTTTTTAACTGTGTTCACATAGTTTCCCATTTGTTTTGGAGGGATTTTATACTGTCTACAGTTATTTAAATGGAATTTCTTATTCTGTCTCTTTTGCTACTGATTTTCGTTGGTGGTAAACAGAAATGCTGATGATTTGTGTGGGTTTACTTTGTAGCCTGAAACTTTTAGTTTTTTTGGTTGATTATCTGGGGTTCTCCATTATATCATCTACAGAGTGACAGTTTTGTTTCCTCATTGCCTATTCTAATTCCTTTCATTTTAGTTTTCTGTTCTTATTGCTAGAGCTAGTGTTTCTAGTATAATAATAAACAGTAGTGGTGATAATGGTCATCCTTGCTTGAGTCCTGATCTTACTGGGAAGGATTCTAATTTACCCCCATTACAGATAATGCTTGCTGATGGTTTTAAATATATGCCTTTTGTTATTTAAGGAATGCGCCTTTTATTACAACACTTTCTAATTAAAAAAAATAATGAATGGATGTATTTTGTCAAAAGCTTTTTTTGCATCTATTGAGATAATCATATGGTTTCTGATGATTTTATTTTTTGATATAGTCAATTATGTTGACAGTCTTCCTAATATTGAACCTGCTTTCCTGGTTAAAAACCTACTTGGTCATGGTGGATGACTCTTGTGACAGAATGCTATAAATTCCTTGCTAAACTTTTAACTAAAATTTTTGCATCAATATTCTTTAGGGAGATTGGTCTATAGTTTACTTTCTGTATTTTAACTTACCCTGGTTTAGGTAATAGTACCCTGTTTGTATCATAAAAGGATTTTGCAAGAATTCCTTATTCTCCTATTTTTCAAAATAGTTTATATATTATGGAAATTAATTATTCATTGAATGTTTTGTAGTATTCATTTATGAATCCATCTGGTCCTGGAGCCTTTTCTTAAGATACACTTTGATAGTTTATTTAGTTTCATTTTCTGTGATGGGATTAAGTACTCTAATTCCTCTTGTTAATCTGGGCAGTTTATATTTTTGTAAATACTCATCTATTTCACTTAGATTTTTCATATTTATTGACATTTTGTTGTGCAAAATAATTTCCAATAATTGCTTTAATTTCCTTTGCATTAGTTGTGATTTCATTGTTTTCATTTTTGATGGTGGTAATTTGGTTTTTCCTTTTTAAAAATCAAATTAACCAATGCTTTGTCCATTTTACTTTTTCATAAAAACAGCTTCTTGCTTTATTTATTAGTTCAATAGTCTTCTTACTTTCTCCTTTTGATTTTTAGGATTTCCAATTTGGTGTTTAATTGGGGATTTTTGTTAATTCGTTCTTTTCCCAATTTTTTTAGTTGCATGCCCAATTCATTGATCTGCTCTTTTCCCATTTTATGGATGTAAGCACTTAGAGATATAAATTTCCCCTAATTACAGCTTTAGCTGCATTTCATGAATTTTAGTGCGCTGTTTCCTCAGGGTCATTTTCTTTAATGAAATTATTGATTGTATCTTTGATTTGTTCTTTGACCCATTTATTCTTTAGGATAATATTATTTAATTTCCAATTAATTTTTAGCCTATCTTTCTGCTGTCCTTTTTTAAATGTAATTTTTATTGCATTATGGTCTGAAAAGGAGGAATTTAATATTTCTGCTTTTATACACTTGGTTGTGAGGTTTTGTGCTCTAAATTATATGATCAATTTTTGGGAAGGTGCCATGTAATGTTGAGAAAAAGATATATCCCTTTCTATTCCCATTCAGTGTCTCCAGAGGTATACCATATCTAACTTTTCTAAAGTGTTATGTATTTCCTTAACTGCTTTCTTATTTATTTTTTAGTTGGATTTATCTATTTCTGAGAGGAGAAAGTTGAGGTCCTCCACTAATAAAGTTTTACTATTTCCTCTTATAAATCATATAAATTCTCCTTCAGGAATTTGCAGTGCTATGCCACCATTTGGTGCATGTTATTTTTCTTTTCTTTGATGTTATAATATCTCTTCTGGGATATTACCATGATTAACATTCGTGGGTTGGCATCCTTTAGGGGACAACTATTCCAAGTTCATGATACTTTGTGAGTCTATACGCATGAAACCACAGCTCAAAAGCCTATACTAGAATATATCATTCTTAACTCTTCATTCTTATTCACCTTAGATTTACAATAGGTTGCCAAATTTTGTCATTTCTACCTTTACGACGTCTCTCAAATAAATCTACTTTACCACTCTCATAGCTACCGAATTATTAAGCTCATACTATCATATGGATTCTACTAGAATATCCTTCAAATTGTTCTGTCTTGATTGTTACAAATCATCATCTATTCATCTGCCAAACTGATTTTTCTAAAGCATTGGAATGATGACCATGTCATTCCCCACTAAATAAACTCCAATGGTTCCCTATTGTCTCCAGGATCAAATATAAAGATATGTGGAATTTTAAGGTCTTCATAACCCAATCCCTTCCTACTTTTCAGATTTTATTATAGGTTACAGGTTTTATTTATTCCCTTCCATGTGCTCTACAATCTAGGCTTCTGTCTCCATGCCTCTGTACTTATGATGTCCCTCAGGCTTATAATATTCTTCCCTCCTCACTTCTGCATATTAGTTTCTCTTCAAGACAACTCAAACTCCACTTTCTATAGGAGACCTTTCTCAGTTTCACTAGCTGCTGCTGCCTTCTTTTGTGAAAATTCATTCTCTATGTATTTTATATATCTATTTTCATATTTGTCTCTTGTTAGAATGCCACCTCATTCAGGAGAGACTATTTTTGTCCTTCATGTTATTAGCACCTGGTGTAATGATTAGAACATAATACATACTTAATAAATGCTTGCTGATTACTATATAAACTGTAATTTCCTTTTTAATTTTAACCTTTCCCTCTTTCCCTCCCTCTTTCCATAAGGGCCGATTTCTTGATTCTAGTGACTTTTTCCTGAAATTAAAAAAAATCATTAGTATTCTTTTTGTTTTCAATTTTGTTTTTTTATTTTTGATGGATTATTTTTTGTGAACTTATTTTAGGATTACCGACTTGTTGATTTTCTAATTTTTAACAGTTCATATTTAATGTTAGTCTTATGTCTTTTTTGTTCGAGATTATATTTTAATAAAAATCCAAGATTTTGATTTTTCATTTGAGAAAGATCTTCAAAGAAGAAGCTTGCTAACTCCTAAATCCAGAGAATGAACTGTTGCAGAAAGATGCCAGAAAACCCACACTACATGAAGAAGATCAAGAATGAACTTTGGGTGTGGCTGATCAAACTGAAGTTTAATTGAACATTTATTTGTAAATGTATACTTTTATGCCAAGGGGACTGCCCCTAATTTGGCTTTTTGTCAATGTGTCTAGCAAAACATTGGTTTTGCTTTCTTTCTTTTCTATTCCTCCCTAACTACTCTAATTTCCTCTTAGAAAATTGAATATTGTATGCATCTGTAGTTTGAAGTGCATTTAGGACTACAAGATGATTATGTTAAATGATCAATGGGGAGACTAGTCTCCCAATGATCATCAGGGGGGATTGTGAATCTTAAAATTTCTCAGACTCTACTTCAGAAGATTTGATTAAGCTATTCCTCATTTTAAACAATGCAGGTACTTGGTCAGGAATGTATTGAGAACTTTAAAATTAGTCCACCCTGCTCAGACAGTGCCTTAGGGGAAGATAAAGTTGTAAATCCCTGATGGAACAATGAAAAAGTCCCTAACTCATACTTATAGTGAAGCTAAAACCTTAAGCTAGGTCTATTTTTAGATATAATACTAAAGGGTACTAAGTACCTATAAAGGTTAAATTAATCACTAAAAAGGTCAAGCAACTTACAAAGGGCAAGCTTGGCAAAGAGATGTGAAATACTCAGAAGATATAATCTAATCAGAGAAGGTGATAACAAAAGAAGATGTGAACTAAGAATGGTCAGTCCTGGGGAAAACATCTACTGTGATTGGTAGATGTGAAAATTTAGGGGAGGGGACACACTAGAAAATTTCTTTAAAAGGAAGGAGAGTTTGAAATTGAGTTAGTTGGAGTTCGGAGTAGTTGGAGTTCGTAGTTCAATTTGGAGTTTGCCCGGGGGGTGGGGGGGATTCGGAGTTAGTTTGGAGGAGCTGGCCCTCTGAACTTAGTTGGAGTTTGGAGTTAGTTGGAGGAGCTGGGTCTCTGAACTCAGTTCAGGAGTTGAGGATTTCAGTGAAGGACTGGGGTTTTGCTTTAGGATGATCTTGTGGTGAGTGATTAAAGACTGACTAGTTTCTCTTAAGGCTCAGGCCTAGGTCATTTGGCTTAGGCCCTTCCTACTATTCCCTCTTACACTCTCTCTCTCCCTTCCTTTAATTCCTTCATTTGTATTAATTAACATCTCCATAAAACCCAGATGATTTGGGTATTTTCATATTTGGGAATTTTCCCATGGCGACCACTTATTTTTAATATAAAACCAAGACACTAAAAATTATCTTTACAGTTTTGGCAATTCACAGTCTTGGAAACCATATTTTCATGGTCACAGTCTTCTCTTTAGTTACTATAAATGTTCAAGGATATACATTTACTCTAAGCATTGCTTCAGATGTATCTTATTTTCTCATTACTATTTTAATCATACTCTTCATTTAAGTCAATCTCTTCTCTTTACAGGAAGCTAAGAGTTGCAGTGGAGAAAGTGCTGGGCCTTTAAGACATCTTCCTGAAGTCAAATCTGGCCTGAAACACTTACCAGCTGTGTGACCCTGGGAAAGTTACTTAACCCTGCTGGTCTCAGTTACTCATCTGGTAAATGATCTGGAAAGGGAAATGGCAAACCACTTCAGGATCTCTGTCAAGAAATCCCCAAATGAGGTCACAAAGTATTGGACATGACTCAATAACAACAACAAATGGTAGGTGATTTATTGACTGATTGACTGAGGTGTGAACTCATATATTAATTTATTTTTGAGGGCAGCTAGGTGGTGCAGTGGATAGAGTGCTAGGCTGAGAGTTTAGAAATTTTACCCTCCTGAGTTCAAATATGGTTTTAGATACTTTCTAGCTATGTGACCCTGGTTAAGTCACTTAGCCCTGTTTGCCTCAGTTTCCTCATCTGTAGAATGAACTGGAGAAAGAAATGGCAAACCTCTACAATACCTTTGCCAAGAAAAATCCAAGTGGAGTCACAAAGAGCCAGATATGACAAACAATAACTGAACATTTCTCTTTTCATTACTTTTCACAAATGGTCTGCCTAGGATAAATTGCATATTTCTGTCTTTGTTTCCTTCTTTACGAATTTTTATGTCTTACTATGTTATTTTTTTTTGTAAATATACAATGCCATGCTGAAAGAAAAAACATCCTCAAAAATTCCTAGTCATAACTGTCAAAATTCTAGTATTCCAAAATTTCTCCTCAAATCCATTATTTCTTTCTTGTTTCCCTCTCTGTTCGATTTGCCTAAGTCTGAAAACGACACACTGACATAAATTACAATTATTGTCTTAAAATCTAGGCATTTTAACTGGCTTTTCCTTTAAATATTTATATGCTATGACATTTTTGCATATATATTAATATTGATACTATTTCATTTGTATATATTTGCTTCCCCTAATATAACTTAAGTACCTTAAGGAGAAAGACTTCACTTTTGTCTTTTAATATCCAATACTTTCCATAGTGCCTGGAATAGAATAGGTACTTACTAAATTCCTATTGACAAACTGATTTCATTATCTGTTGTAGTTTTAAGTATAAAGTTGTTCCCCTATCTATATCTCTTTAGAATATCTATCTATAATATTAGATTATTTGAAAACTCAATTGTTTCTCCTGCATTTTTTTCATTCAGGAAAGCATAACAAATTTTACTCCAGCTCATTTTAAGTATGCAAAGCATTTTTCTAACAAATTGTGTTTTCTTTTCTAATACATTTTGTGGTTCATTTCCATTTTATGTGTGAGCTCAGTTCACATTAGCATAAGTGAGTGAGTGAGTGTATGTGTGCATGTATCTTCTTTGACTCAACTTAGCCCCATATTACTTTATTCTATTTTTATTGCTATAATCTCATTTTACATTCTTTTGTCTAGCCCAGATAACTATGTGTTTCTTAAGTCTCCTTCTTCCTCCATCTCTTTAAGTGACCTTCACCTGTGAAAACCTGCTTCCACAAAACAGTAAATCACTTCATAAAATGACCCTCTCCTTTTCTAGGACACTGTATTCCCATCCGTGAAGCACAAAGTTATTCTCTCTTGGTTGCTTCAATGACTTTATTCTATTTGCTTTTACATTGGTCATTTCCGTTAGTACCTATACTACTCTTCCAGATTGAAACTTCCTTTTCAACAATGAAAAATTAATCAACTCAAGATACCAAAAACAATGGATCTATCTGACAAAGCATATAAGACTCTTTCTTTATGATGATGAGAGATTATTGTATTTTCTTTGGGAACAGAATTCTTTTTAAAAAACATACTTTACTGATGTTTTTAATCTTTACATTATGGTCACTGAAAATCTCTCTGCCTCACCGAACCTTCCTTTATAGCAAAAAAAAGCAATTACATAAAAATATGGAATGATTACATCTGGCAATGAATAATATTCTTTCCTAGTGCCTCCCTATATCTTAGTACTAGAGGTGGTGGTGGAAGGGCAGAGATATGTATGTTTCATCATATATCTTCTGAGACGAAATATTCAGGGCCTGACCTCTTTTTTTTCTTTTGATTTTCTTATTTACATTGTATTCAATGTGTTTGGTTTTGATTATTTTCCTTGCAGTTCATACAAGTCTTCATATATTTCTCTGAATTTCTCATTTTCTTACGATATATTTTATTATATTCATATGCAATAAATTTTTTCAGACATTCTTAAATTAATGGTCACCCACTGTTTTCAGTTTTTTGTTACCATTTTGTGCCACTATGAATATTTTGTTATCTATTCAACCTCTTTTCTCATCTATGACTTCCTTATTCAAAGTGTATAGTCTTTGCTTAGTTTCTCTTTTTAAATTTTCTTTGCATAATTTCAAACTGATATCCAGAACTGCTGGATCACTTCATGACTCCACTGACAGTGTATCATTGTGCCTATCTTTCTCCAGTACTTCCAACAATGATTGTTTCCCTTTTCTGTCACTTTTGCCAATTTGCATGGTATAAAGTGAAATCCCTGAGTTGTTTAAACTTGCATTTCTCTTGCCATTTAATATTTGGAGCCTGTTTAAATATGATCATTTGTAGTTTATATTTTGTATGAAAGTTTTGTTTATATTCCTTGACCTTTTAAGTATGGTGAATCCTATTTTGGATTTGGATCCTATGGTGAATCCTATGAATCCCTATTTTGGATGTTGGATTTTCATAGGTAATAGTTGCTGCAAATAATTTCCCTATGTTTTCTGCATCCATTGACAAAAACATAAGATTTTTGCTCTCTTTGTTTTATATGAGCAATTAGGAAAGAACTCAATAATTCTTTTACATCTCTAGTAGAAATCTGAGTCAAATCAACACTTATTAAAAACCTACTAAATGTCAGGCAAGGTGATAAAGCACTGGGAAGATAAATAAGAAAAGGAAATGGAAAAAAATTGAAACTATTGGTCAAGTATTGTTTTTCCAACAATCTGTTCAGATTCATATTTTTATAGTTTATAGTCTAAATTGGTATTGCTTTTGGTAGTATTTTGCTTGGAAAGTAAGTCTAGCATTTTATTCAGTAAAGCATTTTTTGGATTCTTTTGGTGCTCTTGTTGTGACAACAGAATTTACTTGGTATAAAATTATCAAAATTAGTACCATTATTTCTGCTATCTACTTCCAATTTATCCTTGCTAAATACTTGTTTATTGTCATGACTTACTTCTTTCAATTGTATGCCATACATTTTCCAAAACGTATTGTCCTTTGTTGTTATTTTTGTTTATTACTGACTGAC
The DNA here is from genome assembly GCF_027887165.1 of Monodelphis domestica. NCBI lineage: Eukaryota > Metazoa > Chordata > Mammalia > Didelphimorphia > Didelphidae > Monodelphis > Monodelphis domestica. Next base: position 166,215,106 of record NC_077229.1, read on the forward strand.
CCTTCATAATTCTGTTTGAGATTTTTTTAGCAAAAATCCTGGCGTTGTTTACCATTTCCTTCCCTAGCTCATTTTACAGATGAAGAAACCTAGGCAAACAGGGTTAAGTGACTTGTCCAGGATCACACAGCTAACAAGTGTCTGAGGCCAGATATGAACTCTGATCTTCCTCACTCAAGGCCCAGAACTGTTATCTAGCAGCCCAAATTGCTTTGTGCTAACTATTACCTTTCACCTGAGAAGCTGGTGGTATCTGACTGACAGGTGATTCAAGGCTAAACTCTGACAGTGATATAATTTCTTTCCCTTTCTGTATATGTGTATATTGTATTTTAATTTAAAATCTAAGGATTATGAATTTTTTGTTTGAGATTGTATTTTTATAAAAATTCAAGATTTTGATTTTGTTCAAGAAAAGATCTTCAAGAAAGAAGCTTGAAACTTTTATATCCAGAGAATGAACTGTTGCAGAGAGGTGCCGAAAGCCTGCACTTCATCAAGAGGATCAAGAATGAACTTTGTATATGATTGATTGAACTGAACTTTGATTGAACATTTATTGAAAATGTACACATTTATGCCAAAAGGGACTGCCCCTAATTTGGCTTTCTGTCAATGCACCTAGCAAAACATTGGTTTTGCTTTATTTTCTTTTCTATTTCCTCTCTCACTATTATAATTTCTCTTAGAAAATTGAATATCATGTATATCTATAGCTAGAAGTGCATTTAGGATTACAAATTGATTATGTTAAATGATCAATGGGGAGACTAGTCTCCCAATAATCATCAGGGGGGATTGTAAATCTTGAAATCTCTCAGACTTGTGAATGTTGAAAATTTCCCCATCAGGGAATTCTTAATTGGAACAAATTCCCTACTGAGAAACATTCCCCATTTTGATGTGAGAACTCGCCAGGATCAGAAATGGGAGGACCTCTATTCCACCCGTACTTAAGACTGCTTTAGGGCAGAAAACTCATTGCTAAACAAAGAAAGTACTTGGATCCATGCTTATGGTGGGGCAAGGAGTTCTCTGAGCCAGGCCTGTTTTTAGAATTGATACAATGAGATGCTAGGTACCTAAAAGGGTCGGCAAGTTTTGTCTTAATGAGATTAGTTGACTCAGCTGTGTTTTCACTGGTTCAGACTTACTGAGGAGATTTGTCAACTTAGCAGGAATTCAGATGGGCAGTCCTTTGGAAAGCATCTACAGTGATTGGTAGATGTAGGGACTTAGGGGAGGTGACATGGGAGAAAAACCCCTATATAAGAAAAAGCAGAATCTCTTGAAGATATATCCTTTTGGAGAGATCCTTTTGGAGAAAGCCTTTTGGAGGATCTCTGATGAGGATCGCTTGGGAAGAATCTTTTGAGAGAGGCCTTTTGGAACAGTCTCTGGCTGGAAGGCTCTCTGGTGAAGTCAGCTGAGATGGAGCTGGCCTGATGTCACTAGAATCCTTGTTTAGTCAGACCTTGTGGTGAGTGTTAAAAAACTGACTGATTTCTCTCTTAAGACTCAGGTCTAGGCCATATTGGCTTGAGGCCCTTCATACTTATTCCTTTCTTACTCTCTCTCTCTTTCTTTGATTACTCATTGTATTGTTAATTAAAATCTCTATAAAACCCAATTGACTTGGATATTTGAATAATTGGGAATATTTCCCTGGCGACCACCTTATATTTGATTTAAAAACCAAGACACTGTAGTGAAACATATTTCTGCAGTCAAATTTACTCACCCTCTCTTATATCTATCACAATTTATATCTTCCACCATTTTAACTCACTACAGTTTAAGACCTCAACCATTTTAAATCTCACAATATAATACACACATGCATATGGATATAGTAGTCTTCTCTAATGCAAGCCATATTTAATATCTACAAATTCTTTTCTTGTATCATTAATGATATAGAGTTCTGTATATCTCTAAGATTTTAGCCTCTCTCATTTTTTTCACAAACCATTCTTTTCCACATATTAATCACAGACTTCACCTTTCCCCACCTTTGCATTTAGTTCACTGAGTATCAGAGTATATGCTGATTTAAATGTGATGTTTTATCAAGTTCCTTAAGGAAAGTCTCAATTTTTTCAACATCAATAATGGATATTGGTGTGTAAGCTATACTTGTTTCCAGTGATTTTTTGTAAATAACCTTCTTTAGCAATGCAGATATGTTTAGGACTGTCTTGACTTTACCAGGCTTTGTTGCACATGAATTTTCAGCGAGTTTATTATATGCAACAAATTTGGTGGTGGATGATATTGTTTTCTCATCCATTTTGAATTCTTCTCTTTTTTATTGATGATTTTAATCCATTCTCAGTTGTTTAGTCATTTGGTCATGTCTTTGTGACCCTCATGGATAATATGGGAAATACAAGTCCTTTCTATCCTTTAGTATCTCCTAAAGCAAAGATGGCGAACTTTTTAGAGACAGAGGAGGGAGGAAGCACCCCTACTGCGCTGCTGGGCAGAGGGGAAGGAGAGTGGCCTGAACAACCCACTCTCCTCTGGCTTTGTGCCACACGGTGAGCTATGATCCCCTCCAACCCCACCATGGAAGTTACCTTCACCATCGAGTCCACAGACTGCTGTCTGCACTGCCCCCTCACACAGCATATGAGCATGTGAGGCTTCCCTCCCCCCCCCCCACCTTACACCAGACTGGGGAGGGAGGAAGCACTCCCAATGGCTGCTGGGAAGAGGGGTGGGGGAAGTGAGTTATATCCTTGGGCACATGGAGAGGGAGGGGAAGAGCCCCACCCCGAGTCCCTCTGGTTTTCTAGTAAGGAAGTCTGGCGGGTGACTGCAGGTGTGCCCACAGAGAGAGCTCTATGTGCCCTTTTTGGCACATGTGCCACAGGTTTACCATCATGGTCCTAAAGTCTGTTCAAGTTCATATTTGTTGTTTCCATGACACTATCTAGACATCTCATCTTCTGCCATCCCCTTTTCCTTTTGTCTTCAATCTTTCCCAACATCAGGGTCTTTTTCTTTGAGTCTTGACTTCCTATCATATGGACAAAGTATTTAAATTTCAGTTTCAGTTATCTGACTTTCCAGGGAATAGTCTGAATTAATGATTTTTAAGTAGTAATCAAAGTCTTTAAGTATTTTATTTCCTTGCTCTCCAAGGGATTCTCAAAAATCTTCTCCAGCACCACAATTTAAAAATTTCTATTTCTCAAGTATTTAGTTTTCCTTATACATCGACTGTAACAGCCATACAATGCTGCTAGAAAAACCTTAGTTTTGACTATAAAGTACCTTTATTGGCAAGGTGATGGTCTCTGCTTTTTAGCATGCTCTTCAGTTTCCTGACACTTTCTTTCCAAGGAGCAAGTGCCTTTTAATTTTATGGTTGCAGCCACTGTCTGCTGTGATCTTTGAGCCCAAGAATATAAAATGTGGCACTATTTCTATTTTTTTCTCCCTCTGTTTGCAAGGAAGTGATGGAAACAATAGCCAAAATCTTAATTGTTGGATTTTTTTTTATGTTAAGATTCATACAAGCTTTTATACTCTACTCTTTCACCCTTACCAAAAGGCTTCTTAATTCTTCACTTTTTGCCATCAGAGTGCATATCAGAAATCTACATATCTGAGATTATGTTCTCCCAGAAACCTTACTTTCATCTTTTGATTTATCTAACCTGGAATTTCACATGATGTAGTCTGCATATAAATAAGATGACAACATATGGCCTAATCACACTACTTTCCCAATCTTAAGTGAACCAGTTTTTCTATATTTAGTTCTAGCTATTGTTTCTTGGCCCACACACAAGTTCCTCAGGAGACAAGTAAGATGATCTGGTACTCCCATCTCTTTAAGGACTTGTCACATTTTGTTGTGATCTATATAGTCAAAGGCTGTGTCAATGAAGCAGAAGTAGATGTTTTTCTGGAACTCCCTTGCTTTCCCCATAATCCAGCAAAATTTGGCAATTTGGTCTTTAGTTCTTCTGCTTTTCTGAAAATAAACCTGCTCTTCTAAGTAATTCTTGCTTTACACTGTAAAAAATAGACTCGAATACAGGACTACAATCCCCATGAGCCTTTGCTCCACTTCCCCAGAATGCCTTGTAATCTCACCTGGGCCGAGATCGAGAAGATATTTAAGCAAAGGCTTTTGAAGGGCTCGGCCTCTTTTTGGACTTCCATTTTTGGAGCAGACACAGCTCTTTCCATAATGTAGGTGAGGTCTAGGCCTCTGGCCTAGACACGTGTTTTTTCTTATCCTGTATTTTCTTTTAATCCTTAACTTTAATAAACCTCTAAAAAATATAATACTCCTTGCAGAGAGAAACTAATTTCTACCTGCCTCAGATGCCTCAGTCTCCCCATCTCCCCTGATGATCATTGGGAGACTAGTCTCCCCATTGATCATTTAACATAATCATTTTGTAGTTCTAAATTCACTTCTAACTAAAGATATACACAATATTCAATTTTCTAGGAGAAATTAGAATAGTGAGAGAGGAAATAGAAAAGAAAAGAAAGCAAAACCAATGTTTGCTAGGCGCATTGACAGAAAGCCAAATTAGGGGCTCTGAGGAAGCTTGCTCTGAAGGAAGCTGAAGGTGGGGGCCTCTGAGACTGTTTCTCCATTTTGGACACGTGAGTAATAGGGACTGATCTCTTTTCTTTGCCCCAGCTATCTAAGGGCTTGGGCCTTTTGGCCCAGCCTAAACAGAAGGGGTATTTAAGCCCTATTCCCTTCTCTCCCCTTTCTCTCTCTCTCTATATATATCTAATTCCTTTCTTGCTCCTATTGTAATTAAACTCCAAAAAAGGCTGACGGCTGACTTGAGTTTTTCATTTAGGAATTACATAGCTGATTCCTTGGCGACCTTAAATTAATATATATCAGTCTTTTAAAGTGATTCCCTTGTAACATTGTGGCTGACCACACGGGAGCAATTATTTTGTTTTTTTCACGTTCACTTAAAAAAGCCTGTAGTAAGCTCTCAACGTCCTTGTAAGACGGATTATATTGAAAAAATATGTCTCCCATCTTTTTTGTTACTAGAAAAGGATCTTGTTCATATGTGGGGATATTTCGTGTAAATTCATTTATTTCTTGGGGAGTAAACGGTATCCTATGTCTTAAAGTCACCACATCCCCATTTCGTCCTATTTCAGGTACTTCTCTTAGAGGAAACAGGCCTCTAGTTGAATTTTGCACCTGTGGGTCAGTTTGACAAGGACAGGTTTCTCTAGGAGGACAAGATCTCCCTTGCATTGGAATTTGGTTTTCTGTAGGAGAAGGAACATGAGAAGCTGGGATTGCAGGGGAAGGGTTTTGGGGATTAAATTCAGACAAGATTTGCACTACACGAGAGAAGCAGTCTGTTAACTGGGCTATAGGGAAGGTGTTTTCCATCTCTATTTCAGGGAAGGAAATTTCCTCATTCAAAGGTTCAGAAACAGGTCTGTTTCTGGTAGAGTGGTTTTTTGCCAATTGATCCTGTAAGAAACTTTTTAGATCTTCTAATTGGGCTTGCATTTTATCCTCAATTTTTCCTATTTTATCTTCCATATTTCCCATTTTATCCTCAATATTTCCTATTTTATTCTCAATATTTCCTATTTTATCCTCAAGTTTTTCTATTTTATTCTCAATATTTCCTATTTTATCCTCAATTTTTTCTATTGTATCCTCAATTTTTTCTATTTTATCCTCAATATTTTTTATTTTTTCATCTCTAAATATAGTATTGAGGAGTACAAAAATGACAGTACCTATTAATATAAAAATTTGGAGGTATCCTTCATTCCTCAATGCCCCTACTTCTTCAGCTGCCATATAATTGTCAAAGAATGTAGTACTCATTTTTATATGTATATTTTGTAATTTCACAAAACACGTGGGGAGCAGGGCAAAGCAACAAACTTTCCACAGGGTTTTTTTTTTTTCTAATCCAGGAAGTTGTTCCTTAAGGGAAAGGATATTTAGAAACAGTTCTTCCAGCCAGGACTTTAGAGTCCTGTTGCTGAGATTTAAAAACAGCTGTTTTCTGTCTATCAGAGTCACACAGCTGGGAAGTATCTGAGGTCCGATTTGAACCCAGGACCTTCTGCCTCTAGGGCTGGCTCTCAATCCGCTGAGCTACCCAGCTGTCCCTTAAGATTAAAGGGAAGAAAAAGAAAAAACTGCTGATTCCAATTTAACTTAAGGAGAAAAGAGAAAAAGTTTTTTATACTCACGTGTTCTAGCAGCTGTGTCTTTAAGCCAAGTTTTTTTGTTAAAAAAAAAAGAACTAAGTGGTGAAACAGTATAGTAAAAAGGCAAGGAAAAAGTTTTATTGAGAGGATTCTTTAGACTCCCGTGTGGTCAGCCACAATGTTACAAGGGAATCACTTTAAAAGACTGATATATATTAATTTAAGGTCGCCAAGGAATCAGCTATGTAATTCCTAAATGAAAAACTCAAGTCAGCCGTCAGCCTTTTTTGGAGTTTAATTACAATAGGAGCAAGAAAGGAATTAGATATATATAGAGAGAGAGAGAAAGGGGAGAGAAGGGAATAGGGCTTAAATACCCCTTCTGTTTAGGCTGGGCCAAAAGGCCCAAGCCCTTAGATAGCTGGGGCAAAGAAAAGAGATCAGTCCCTATTACTCACGTGTCCAAAATGGAGAAACAGTCTCAGAGGCCCCCACCTTCAGCTTCCTTCAGAGCAAGCTTCCTCAGAGCTAGGGGAGATGGGGAGACTGAGGCATCTGAGGCAGGTAGAAATTAGTTTCTCTCTGCAAGGAGTATTATATTTTTTAGAGGTTTATTAAAGTTAAGGATTAAAAGAAAATACAGGATAAGAAAAAACACGTGTCTAGGCCAGAGGCCTAGACCTCACCTACATTATGGAAAGAGCTGTGTCTGCTCCAAAAATGGAAGTCCAAAAAGAGGCCGAGCCCTTCAAAAGCCTTTGCTTAAATATCTTCTCGATCTCGGCCCAGGTGAGATTACAAGGCATTCTGGGGAAGTGGAGCAAAGGCTCATGGGGATTGTAGTCCTGTATTCGAGTCTATTTTTTACAACACACAGTTGAAGCCTAGCTTGTAGAATTTTTAAAAAATTAACTAACTTTTGATACTTTATTTTTCTCCAATTATGTGTAAACATTTTAATATTTCTTTTTTGAAATTGAATTCCGAATTCTCTCCTATCCTCCCCCTTACCTCCCTGAGATAGAAAGCAACTTGAAATAGATTATACATATGCAGTCATTCACAACCTAACATGGAAACATGTTTTACAAAAAAATACAGATAAAAAAACAACCAAAGAAAAATAAAGTTTTTAAAAAGTAAGCTTTGATCCGCATTCTGACTCTATCAGTTTTCTTTCTGGAACTGATAAAGAATTTTTCATCATTAAATCCTTCAGAATTCTTTTGGATCATTGCATTGCTGAGAATCACTAAGTCATTTATAATTAGTCATCGGACAATATTGCTGCTACTACGTACAATGTTCTCCTATTTCTGTTTATTTTACTTTGAATCAATTCATGTAAGTCCAGGTTTTTCTTTTGAAGTTTTTTTGTAGCCACCTCCTGTATAATATTGCTTATCTCTATCTATAGTTCTTCAGGCACTGTGTCTACCAGATCTAATTCCTTAAATCTATTTATCACTTCTACTTTATATTCATAAAGCATGTTATTTAGGACATACCTCTATAGTATAATGGTTTCCCCTATTTTCTTCAATTTATGTTTGAATTTTGCAATAAGCAGATGATCTGTCCCTCAGTTAGCTCCAAGTCTTGTTTTAACTATCTGTACTAAGCTTCTCTACCTTTGGCTGCAAAATATATAATTAAATTGATTTCGATACTGACAGTGTGATGATGTCCATTTGCAAAGGTGCCTTTTGGGTTGTTGAAAAAGATATATGGGGCAAGCAGTTCAGTGGCTCAGTAGAGAGAGAGCCAGGTCTAGAGATGGGAGGCCCTGGATTCAAATTTGGCCTTACATACTTTCTAGCGGTGTGACCCTGGGCAAGTCACTTAACCCCCATTGTCTAGCCATTACTGCTCTTCTTCCTTGGAATTAACACACAATATTGATAATACATAAGGAAAGGGTTTAAAAAAAGAAAGGGCATTTTCTGTGAGTACTGAGTTATCTTGCAAAAACTCTATTAGTCTCTCCCTTGTTTTTTGTAAGTTATTCCAATTATATTTTTATTTTCTACTTTCTCATTCCAATCCCATATTAAGAATGTGATGATGTCTTTTTCTGGTAGAAGATGCTCAAAGTCTTCATAGAACTGATCAACTTTGGCCTCTTTGTCATCAGTGGCTGGTATACAGATTTGTATTAATATGATGTTGAATGTTTTGCCATGGAATCAAACAGATATCATTTTTTTGAGATTATGTCTCAATATTGCTTTTCTCACTTATTCATAATAAGTAAACTTAATGTGTCAAATTAATATTTTTTCTCCATTAATGTCATGTCATATTCCCTTTGGATATATTATGCCATATTCGGTCTTTGGAATCACACTTTTCTAGTGGCCCAAATACTTCCTCTGCACAGAGGGAGCTAGCAGCCAGTCCCATAATTGACCAATTCTTTATGGACTCAAAAGAATCTTCTTCCTTGCTGCCTGAAAAATTAGTTTTTTTTGAGAATGTAGTTCTGAGCTCTGATTATGATGCTTCATGATAAATTAAACATAGTTTCTTTCGGCTGGCACTTTATGGATTCTCTGAACCTATAATTTATCTGCCTCCAATATTTCTAGGCAATTTTTCTCTGTGATTTTTTGGACTATGCCATTTAAATTTCCTTTTTCAATTTATGATATCTGTAATTTTCTCAGAGGATTTTGGCACAATTTTTTTTTTTGCTAAAGTACTTTTCCATTCAAATTGTTCTTTTCTTTAGTGTTTATTCATTTTCACAGTCAGCTTTTGTCTATGTTAATTATTCTGACTCTTTCATATAGTATCCTTTCTAAAATTTTATCTTTGAGCTTCTGTAAACTGAACACTATTTAAGGGATTAAGTAATCATTTAAGGGTTGGAAATGACAAAGTCTGTTGATTGTGCTCTCTTCTCTAGAAACACCAGGGTTAGGTGAAGGCTATGCCCCTTAGGAAGAAAAGATGACCAGTTGAAATACTATTGCAGGGAGAATGCTGGTGGCCATTGTAATTATGCTTTTTTTTCTACCTTTAGCAATCCTGTATTTCTTGGTTCAACCTTTTTCTTTATAAAGTGACTTTCTTTAGTCTTCTGGCAAGCCCCTAGGTATACAGGTTGCAGAGAGGTCTGAGGAGGGTTCCCCACTATATGGCTGAAAGGCATTCTCCAAAAACCTTTGCTTTTCACTCTTTTATCTAATGCTCACTCATTCTATTGGCTCTTCTTCTTCCTCAGGCTCTACACTTCTCCACAGTCTCATTCCTTTTATTCTTTCTGAGTTTTGGGGCTGCTCTGATTTATGAGTTTCAGTCTTCATTGGGAGAAAGGTTAACTCTGAAAGTCAGTATCCAGTCCAAGGCATAAACTGAAAAAACTGATAGAGGGAAACCTAGGGGTGAGAAAAGCTAGTGCCAGAACCTCTACCCACCTTGGGAATGGGGACTTATCTGTTCTCAATCCTTCTATTACAATGATGAGGGATTAAGTTAAAAAAATCATGACTGCCATTAGGACAACAGGGTCACCTAGGGTCCATGTGCAGGAGAAAGGGGAACATAAAGGGTAGAAACATAGTAAAAGCATCAGGCTTCTGAGGTAGTATTTACTATTTTTTTCTATGAGAATTAATACTGTGAAATTTGTGAAAGGTTTTTTAACTTTTCCTTTTCTATTACTGCTAAGACATCTTCATCTGAAGGTATTTCTTATTATTAGTTGTTATGGTGAAAGGAGAGAAGCTCCTTGGATACCTCTCATTTTTTCATTTTCCTAGGATTCTTAGCACTGGTTTTCCAATGACTAAGATCAGTCTTCTTTTAGTGATACTTTAATTTACACCATCATTGTTCATATCTTTCTATTGATCTCTCTTCTCTCTCTCTCTGTGTATATACATATATATGCATATATACATATATACATACACACATATGTATACTGTTCTACTTATTTCATTCTATATCATTTCATAACAATCTTCTCTTGAATTCCTAGTCTCTTATACTACATATTTCATTATATTCATATACCACACTTTTTCCCCCCATTTCCATTTCTTTGGGTGATTTTTCTCTTCTTTTTATAAATTTTATGTTTATTGGTGAAACCCAAGATAACATTAGCTTTTTCTGGTGACACATTACACAACACAAAGCATAATAGTATTTTAGAGCTAGAAAATCATCTAATCTCATTTTATAGATGAAGAAACAGGTCTGAATTCGCATAGGTAAAAAAAAAAAAAAGCCAGTATTTGAAACCAGGATGATTCGTCTTCCTGAGTTCAAATCCAGTGCTAGCTATGTGACCTTGGGCAAGTTACTTAAGTCTGTTGGCCTTAGTTTTTCATTTGTAAAATGAGCTGGAGAAAGAAATGACAAACCACTCCAAAATCTTTGCTAAGAAAAACCCAAACAGGATCATGAAGAGTTGGATACAACTGAAACAACTGAACAATAATATCAACACAGCCAAGCTATGCCCTTCATAGACTCTATTGGTGTAGTTGTTTGTTTTTTTTTTAACCAAAATGCAGACCTAGATAATGACTCCAGCATTCTTTGTAGAGAATCTATGGAAAAACCAAAGACGAGAAGTACCTTAGTATAAGTACAGAACTTTATTACTTAAACATTTATTAAATTTCAACTTGTATTTGACCCATCGTTCCAGCTTTATTCACTTTTTTTTTCTGTAGCCTTTTCTGTCAACCAAAGTAGTAGCAATCATTCCAATTTTGCTAAAAGGCTTATTTTTTAGGGGGAAAAAAAAGAAAGAAAAACTTACCTTCCTTCACTCCGCACACTTCCAGATATACTGTTCTTATCATTGGAATTTCCTGTCTTGCACTTTTTTTCCATCTGTTCCACAGATAATTTAGAACTAGATTCTGCAGGTGTTACATGCTCTACCACATTATTTTCTTTTGTTTTCTGAATGGAGGGTCCATCTGCTCCTGTATCTCTCACAGATGTTTCTGGGGATGTTTTAATTTCTGTCAAAGTCTCTTGACCTAAGTAATCATGGTTAGCAATTGCTACTGCAGATGTTCCATGATTTGTTGTAGCTCCTGTACTGGTTCCCATGGATTTTGAAATTACTTTCAGTTTGTGTGAACTTGATTTGTAGTGCTTCTTTTTATGTTTAACTTTAGAATTGTGTTTTAAGAAAAACTCACAGGATTCTTGCAGTACTCTTCTACTCTCACTGATTGGACTGAAAAAGAAAATCCCAGGAAAAGCATTAACTTTATAAACATTAAATATTATTTTTTAAAAATCACAAAAAACAATTACATCTTTTATTAGGAAATGCTATGCATCCAAGGAAAAAGTTCCTAAAATATTCAGGCAATAGTACAAATAATTCATAAAATTCAGAATTACAGATATAAATGAAACCCTTTATTAGAAGGAATGCATTCTTAAAGAGTGCATTAAAGTTCAGCAAAGCAAAATCCTAATTGTGTAGGAGTTGTTGTTTTTCCTATATTTTGGAGGGTCTAGTAAGATAATCTGGTGAAGGTAATGAGAAGTTGGGATTGTAACTTGGCCAAAAGAAAATCCTGTCCATCTTTATTAAGAGTTAAAGAAATAAGCAAACTATATGAAGTAAAATATCTAGGGGACCTCCATTCTAGCTTTGATCCTGCACATCCCACTGGTGGAATATAGGAGTCACTGAGTCACGTGTCATGTCTGATGTTGGTGTCTCCTGGCATCAGCGAGAGCAGCTTGAACATGAACATGGAGCTAGTGGGGTTTAAAAAGCGAGCTCAGGAAGAAGAGTGGTCTTTTTACTTCCTCTCCTGGCTTCCCCAATGGTTTTTGAGCTGGTGTTTCTCTCTGAGCTTTTTCTTTATCTGATTGGGTTATCTCTTGCAAGAGGGGGCACCTCAGCTATCTAGCTAAATGGAGAATCAGTTCTACCTTAAAGTAAGACAAGCTGAGATCTCTCTCTCCCCTATCTATTCCTCTCTCTTTACCAATAAATGCATATATATATATATATGTATAGTAATAAGCCTCTAGATTAATTTTTATTTATAATAAAACCAATAGCAATTAGTCTTCAGATTGGCATCTAGAAAAGTCAAGAAATATTATAGAATGAGAAAGCTATATTAGTGGCCTCTGTTTTCAAAGTGAGGAAAATAAGTTGGGGAAAAAAATGTAACAAATCAAGATCTCATTAATTCTGACTCCACTACATTAGAATTTCCTAGATTCCCAGAACTGAAAGAGACTTCAGATGTCATTTGTCTAATATACCACTGAACAGGAATTCTTTCTATAATATTCCCAACAATAAGGAATCCAATCTCTGCTTTAACACCTCTAGTTAGTTAAGGAGAACTCAGCTAACTCATTTCTCTTTTACGCACTTCAAAATGTTGAAAAGTTTTCTCTATGTTGAATTAAAAGTTATACTCATTACATTTAATTTTATTATTTGGGGCCAAGAAGCACAAGTTGAATCCTTCTTCTGCATAATAAACTCTTAAAAATTCGAGATAAGGTAATATGGCTCCATCTTTAAGCTAAACTTTGCTGGTACCTTGAACCATTTTCATATGGCATGGCTTCTATTGTCCTCAAAATCTTGGTGTCAGAAGCAAATTTCTCTCTCCATTGTGTTGCCTTTTTAACATCATCTCTCAGTGACCTGGAGGTCAAATACCACTGAGTAAATTCAGGTATAGATAAGCCCTCAGAGAAAGGAAGTTAAAGAACCAAGGAACCAACAAGATAGGAAACTGATTCCACAGGCACTGCCCCCCTGGGCAGTTCAGGCAATTCAAGAAACTATGGTTGGTTCCTGAGATGTGAAATGAGAGAGCTAGTGGGTGTACAAAACAGCTTTTAAGGGGAGACCCAGCAGGAAGTAAATATCTTTGGCGTGCACGTGGAGAATCTGAGGGGACCCTTGTCAGAGATTAGCTACTGGCCCATCATAGCGGCCAATAGATTAGAAAGCTAAATATTTCTCTACCTCTCTCCTATCTTTCCTTCTCTTTACTACTATTTTTACTACTTTGACTTAATAAAGTTATTAAACTACTAGCAGCCTCATAATTTTAGTTAAAACAATGGCTACCCTCCTTTGGGTACACTCCTGCTTGTTAACATACCTTTTAAAATATGGTACCCAGAACTGAATAGGATATAAATATTAGGATGACTGAATTCAGAAAAAATGGTTTGTAGATGCTAGGTTATAAAAAGTTTTAACAATTCAGTTATAATTCCAAATAAGCTCCCTTGTTCAAGAATTTCTTGATTTAGGATTCCTAATGAAATGCCTCATCCTATAGAAGATAAAAAGTTTTGTCAAGGCCATACAGGCCTAGGCTGTTTGCCAAGGGACCATTTAATAAGCAAGGCCCTTACAAATCAAAAAGTCAAAATGCTCTCAAGAAAACATCCAAAAGTAGAACATAAGGAATAGCATCATCTCTACAATAATTAAAGTACCAAAAGATCAAAAACAGAGATCAAGAAGTCAAGTTATAGATAAGACCTTAGAAGAGAGCATAAAATAACCAATGGACAATTAGAACTTGTCTTTGTTCATGGAGGAAGAAACATTTACTATTGAGTAACTGCACATGTCGGGTAGCTGGACTTCCTATATATGTACCATACTCAGGGGCCAAGGCAATGATTGATTCCTCTAAGACCAAATAGCCATGGAATATGTATCCTTCTGGAATATGGTAGAATCCAAAGCACATGTAAGTATGTTCATGGAGTTATCTCTATACTAAAGAAACACTAAAGGGATCCTGAATGTATCTGGGACTGATCTTGACATAGTAGTTGCTCATCATATAAGTGCTATGACCTATGACCATTTGCCACTCAAAACCACTTAGTCATTCTCGGTCACTGAGAGACTACCACTATTATTACTCAAAACCACAATGGCAAAGTAAAGTGGGATAATCACTTAACTAATTCTGAACACTGTTTCCCCTAGCAAAACATAAGATCATATTTTCATTTCTGACCGATATACCTCATAGTTGACTTGCATTCAATTTGCTGGTCACTAAAAACCCTTGATTCTTTTTCTGTTTTTTACCCATAACTTCAAAGGACTTGTGCAGTTAATTTCTACACACAAGTCTGAAATGGAGATATATGTAAAGTCTAACTGGGTTCAAAGATGAAGTTCTGAGAACTTTGTGCATATAATAAGTAGGGCAAGAAGAAATCAAGCCATCTGCAAAAAGACCTGGAGTTTTTAGTGGATGGAAAATTCAATACACCAACAGTGAATAATATAGAAGCCAAAAAAAGGCTAACATGATTCTAAAATACATTAAGAGAATAGCAAATATAAACTTGCTAAATGTTTAGAATTAGAGCTAAAATTCCAGACAATTAAAAAATTCACTTTATTTTTTTGTTATTTTTTTGGTCTGAGTTTTCTTTTTCAACATGACTAATGCAGAAATAGGTTTCACATAATTGTATGTGTATAATCTACATTGAATTGCTTACTATTTCAGGGGAAGGACAAGAGAGGAAAATTTTCAAAAAAGGTTAAATATTGTTTTTACATGTAATTGGAAAAAATAAAATATTATTTAAAAAAATGAACTTGGAAAAAAATTTCTAATCCTGAATAGGGCACTTATTAGTTCTTTGAGCCCTGGTAAAAGTCATTTTATCAATCTTAGCCCTGATTTCTTCATCTATAAAAATGGAGATAATATCACTTAATTTCTAGGATTGTTGGAGCAAGTGCATTCTTGAAGGCTGTCTTCAAATACAATGTTTGCCATGCATACGTTAAGATTATGATAGGTTTGATAATATAAATTGTGCAGATAACTAGGAAAATCCTGACTATTAATATCAAGTGAAGCATAAATTGGAGAGACATCTTACCATACATATATATCACACTATATATATAGTGTGAAGGATGTTCTTGGAAGAGAGATGGTGAGGTTCTCTAGCTGATACTCTTACAGATGCCACTATGTTAATTTTATCAATCTCCAGAACCCTACAGAGTCTCCTCAATAAAAAGAGGTAGTCAAAATTCACACATTATCCATCCAACTGATGACATAAAGTCAGACAGACAAAGATTACAGATTTGTAATTGTAATTTAAAGACATAACACCACAGATTTACAACTGCAACTAGTAAGACCTTCTATGAACCTACACTTTTATAGAAGGATAAACTGAGGCCCAGAGATTTGCCTTAGGCCATAGAGATAGCAAGGGGAAATCTAGATTTGAACCCAGATCCTCTGACTCCAAATTTAGTACTTTTCTAATGTGTACCATACTACAGAGAGGGCTGGAATATTGTGCAGAGCTTTTAAAGATGCCAAGTCATTTCCTGCTGCACATATGCATCTTTTTATCAACAATATACTACTAATGGTGATACTATATGGCTGAAAAAAAGGGAATGTTATAGTTTTAGAAGAATCAAAATTGGAGGAGATCCAAATGGCAATGAAAAGCACAGTACTGGCTCCAATATACTGTTGTATGGCAAAAGTAACATAAAAGTCATCATATAAGAAGACAAGAATGACTAGAAAAGGAGAGGAAGGGGTCACAAAGCAGGAATAAGGGCAGATTAGACAATCTAAATATTATATTTTATCCAAAACATGGTTAAAAGAATTGGAAGAACATGTCCAGTCAGATGAGTAGAGCTTTCAATGGAATACAAGCAGACAAGAAAATAGGATGAAAGATGAGGATGGAATGAATTGTATTCTGATGAAAGGAATATTTACAAATGAGATTGCAAAACAACTGAAATAAAATCCAGCTGAATTCTGAAAAAAAAAAAAACAATACATATTTGAGTAACTTTTACATTTAGTTATTGCCCTATTACAGTTAACATATCTTCTTAATCTATCAATATATTGGCAGTATGATAAGAAATCACTTAATTTTAATGCCCTATGCAAGAGCTCTAGGTCACAAATTAACTCTTTTTTAAAAATTTAGAGTATTTTTCCATGGTTACATGTCACAGATCAACTCTTGACTTATACGGGGGGAAGAAATTTCCTCACTTGGAATCATACAGATGAAATAATTTGTTTTGTTCAGTTGAGTCAGACTCTTTGTGACCCCATTTGGGGTTTTATTAGCAGATGCTGGAGCAGTTTGTCATTTCCCTCTCATTTTACAAATGAGAGAAATGAAGCAAACAGGGTCAAGTGACTTGCCCAGGGTCACAAAGCTATTAAATGTCTGAGGCCAGATTTGAACCAAAGAAAATTCAGGCTAAGGATTCTATCCACTGAGCCATCCAGCTGCCCAATGAAATTAAATATCCAGCCAATTTTTTCTAATCCAATGTTTCATTGCAAAATTGCCTACTTGACTTTAGCAGCAAACTGAGGCAAACAGAGCTGTCAAACTGGTTATATTTAACTCAGAAAATATGATTACTAAGCTCTAGCCTAGTATTTATACATGAATGTTAGTACTTAACTATATTTTTCTTTTATTGTCTCCCTTAACAAAATGGTGAGAGTATATGTAGCATTTCCATATTATAAATTACTCTAATAAACAAAAGCATTACTTGCAAATTTAGTCAAATGAATTCTGTATTTCCAAATGAGGTAGCTCACACAAAATTCCACATAGTGAAAGCTGAAATAAAGAAATGAAGGTTTGTTCTTTTATTATTTAGCAATTTTTTCCTATCAATGACTTTCTGTACCTTTTTGATACTGTGAAGGATACTAAGTTCTGAAAACATAATTTTCATTAATTGACCATAACATGAATGAGAGAAGTCAAACTATCTGTCCAAGTGGCAAGTGGGCAATACTGAGTGCTATTTGAATCAGATTAAAATGTAATTGGGAAATTTTTAACAAAAGAAAAATACAATATATGTTAATTTGTTGAGTCACTATGCCATCTGCAATGCATTTCTATTTGAGTTTGACACCAATGACATAGATGATTTCTTCTGCTCAAGTTTTTATCTAATCTTCAAGCTGGCAAAAAGAATTTTAGATTTCTTTAAATTATTCAACTTATTCATCTAATTGTTATTAAAAAATCTCAAACATTCAATTAAATCAAATTATTGCTTGAAGAAGCAATAAATTAAAATTTAATATACAAAACACAGTAGTTTTATGTTGAAACCAAATAAATACTCTTTTTAAGGGGTGGGAATGGGTCTAGACTTGTATTATCATCAATGTAAGAAACTCCACAGCAATTCTGTAACTTGCTGTCTAAGTAGGTGATTGAGTGATCAAAGCACTTGCCCAAGGTCCCACATAAATCTATTCTATCCTGATTACAACACACTGGCCTTTCTAGCCTCTATGCTAGAATAATGCTATATTACACAATGCTAAGTTGTATAATTTGGAAATATTAAAAATCACTGAGAAAAACTAAGTAATGCATATATTTCTATTTTCTCCAAAATTTCAAGTCTTTGCATTAGTAGCATTTTTTTTAAACCCTTACCTTCTGTATTGAAATGGAAGAAGAGTGGTAAGGGCTAGGCAATGGGGGTTAAGTGACTTGCCCAGGGTCACACAACTAGGAAGTATCTGAGGCCACATTTGAACCTAGGACCTCCCATCTATAGGCCTGGCTCTCAATCCACTCAGCTACCCAGCTGCCCCCAGTAGCATTTTTAAGTATGAAATGTTTTTTTTTTAAAGTTCAATGAATTTCTCTTTCATCTCAAAAATCTAGACCTTAACTGACTTTACAAAGCATGTGAAAAAAGCTAATTCATATTTTCACATCATTGAAATAAGGTTATTCCAATTAAATTATAAGTAGATTATATTATTGTGCTTTATATTAAAACCATAACAAGAAGATAAACCAAAAGAAAAAGTATTGTGAAAATATACATAGAGGGTCTTTTAAAAGAGGGCTACCTGATTTAGTGAGAAAAAGACTTACTAAAGTACTAAGAACTTGAGAGGAAAATTCATAGTTAATGTTTTGAGGAGCAGAAGGTACCAATCGATACCTGAGGAATAGGGAATCTTGGAAATATATATTTGGAAATTCTTCTAACCTAGAACCAGAATTCCAATGGAGACAGTGAATCCTTTCAAAAGATGTAAAGAAAATTAATACCATATGAATCTTTTGAGGTTTACAACCAATGTAAGTCTGTTACAAGTGTTATTATAAACATCAAATCAAAGTTTCTAAGTAATATGGCCTTCCATCCCTCAGTTGACTGCCCATTCATTTCAAACAATATTTGATATGGCAAAACAGAACAACAAAAATATTTTATGGTCATTTGATATTTTCCATAATTAGTTTCCCTGGTCTTACACACTCAGCTTAAATCCTACCAACTGCCATCATCTTCCCCTCTTGGGATTAACTTCCATCAACTCTGTGTTTACCTTGTATTAATCTAGTTATTTTTCCTTTATCTCCCCCATTAAATTGTGAACTCCTTGAAGGCAGGGACTGTTTTTGCCTTTCTTTGTATCCACAATACTTAGCATAGTGGGTGGGTGGGTGGGG
Source organism: Monodelphis domestica (assembly GCF_027887165.1). Classification (NCBI taxonomy): domain Eukaryota; kingdom Metazoa; phylum Chordata; class Mammalia; order Didelphimorphia; family Didelphidae; genus Monodelphis; species Monodelphis domestica. The sequence continues at coordinate 166,233,799 of NC_077229.1, forward strand.
CATACAGGAAATACTTAAGAAATATTTTGTAGACTGGTTGCCAATCTACACATTTCAAAATATACAGATTGAACTATTTATACAGTTAGCTATTACAATGCACAAATACAAAAGAATTATGGTTTAAAAATATCTCTTACTCTCTCTTGCGATTTCTGTTGAAGAAACTTGCCCATTCTGTGCAGGTCTTTTTGCTTCCCACCCAAAAGACTGCAGAGATTCCAACAATCAGTGTCATCAGATACTTTATCATAAACAATGCCAATTCTGGGCGCGCTAATGTTTTTGCCTAATGAAGAAAACCAGAGCAATTGAATCAGTTTTACAATACTAAATTTTTAAAGGGTAGAAACACTTTACATATAATATAGCTATATTAATCATTTATAACATGAGGTATTATAATAATAGCACCTAGCATCTAGGGTTCTTATGATAAAATAATATTTGCAAAGAACTTTGTAAATCTTAAAATTTCCAAGTGCTAGTTGTTATAATATAAAATTAAATGTTACATTCATTGTTAAAGAAAAACTATATTGGGATGAACAGAATTTTAAGCATAAGATTCTTTACTGAATCTATAAACAAACTGATATGGAGACTATATCTCTCAAATGTGGTGCTTCAAGAAATAAAGGTTGGAATCTATTAAAAAGGCATTACAAGGGCAACAAGGTGGCTCACTGAATAGAGAACCAGGCCTGGGGATGGGAGGGGGAGATCACAGGCTCAAATCTGGCTTCAAACACTTCCTAGCTATGTGAACCTGGGCAAGTCACTTAACCCCCATTGCCTAGCCCTTATCATTCTTCTGCCTTGGAACTGATACTCAGTATTGATTCTAAGACAGAAGGTAAGGATTTAAAAAATAGGCATGGGAGAGGAAGAAGGGGGAGGTTTATAGCATGGTCTGTGTATTTATTCCATTTCTAGAGGGGAGACTTGTAATATCTAAAATATCTAACTCTCTAAAATACTTGTTTAGTTAGTTCCTATTTTTAGACTCAGTTAATGTAAATGATAATCTAAATATTTAATAAAAAGTCTTGTGAGTATATAGATTTTATTTTAAAATCAGAGATAAGATGGTAAATCTGTTATAATTCAAAGCTCACAGTTTCATTATGGTCTGTTTAAGTTTTTAGTCATTGAAAAACTAAATAAGAAAAAGAAGGAAACAGGTCAAACCACACTTAATAAGCCTATTTTAGATTTTCTCTCTTTAGTTTATTTTTATGTCTTAAGAAGTGTTTGGCCAGACCAGTCTATGAACTGTACTTTGTTCAACATATGTTGTAACATTTACAAACAGAAACTGGAATCTTGAATTTTTGTTCTTAATGTACAATTTAAATTTTTAGCAGAATGAGTATTTTTCTTCAATTTATACAAAAGGCTTAAGAATATAGACTAAGTCTGCTTTAACATAACATCATTATTTGGATTTGGTGGTACCCAGAATTAAACTGCATTTCCTCAAACCCCAAAACACATTGTTAAAATATATCATAAGTTGGGTAGTCTAAATGCGGGTATTAATTATGTTTGCTGAAGTCAAATGGTTCAAATGTGTTTATCCACTGACCAAACTGGCTGGCAAATTATTTATTATATATTAATTCCTATTTAGGAAGGAAGGAAACAAGCACATGTTAAGCATCTCATTTGCATTAGGTACAGTGCTAAGTGATTTACAAATATAATTTAATTTTATCTTAACAATGTAGGGATGTAGGTGCTATTATTATCCCAATTTTATAAATTGAGACAGTCAGAAGTTAAATGACTTGTCCAGGGTCATATAGCTAATAAGTATCTGAAGCTGAATTTGAACTCAAGTCTTCTTGACTCCAGAATAAATACTCTATCTTAAACTTGTAACCTGGCTGCCTCTTGGCAGTTATTTGGCAAAGCTCAATCCACAAACTGCTTTATTTAAAAGACTATGTTTTTTGCTTGTTTAATATTATTGTTACTTAAATACATTTAGGACATGATTTTATTGGTAGAGGGACTTCCTTCAACTGAGGTAGATTACCCCTCTGTACACCTAAGTAGGTAATGTTAAGAACTGCCAAGGCGAAAAGATCCATCATCTTATAGTTAATATGCTGATGGGCAACTCTAAGAATGTAGCTAAGATGGTCCTCAGATAACAAACATACAGTCTGACAGAGGGCCCATATACAATGCCACAATGCTCAGCTTAGAAGGACCTGCCAAGACTTGTGTTCTCTGGACATTGTATTTGAGAATTCAGGGCTACTTCCCACCCCAAGAAGGTATCAGAATTGGACTCCAGTGGAAGAATATTAATATTACTGTATATTATGGATATTTCTTTGCTAAAGTCCTAAACTGATGCTTTATTCTGAGGAGTATCGATATGAAGAGGAGTATCGATCTTTGAAAACTATGCTAGCAGAATACAAAGTTTGGAAAATCCTAACAAATTGGAAAGGTTTTGTCTACAAACTGAGTGATAAACTCTGTGCCTATCATCTGGGATCTGGCCTAGCATCACTGAGAGAGGTAGAATTTGGCTTCACAAAATAGTAAAAGATTTTTTCCACAGCAGCTTACATTAGGAGAGGCATGGTGGGCTCATGGTCTGCATCAATGGAAGGAGTACCTATGCCAGTGAACTCATGGATGTTCTGAAGTATTAGACATAATAATAAATAATTAATCCAGAGAGAGGGCCATATATGATATCCCAAAAGTCTCAGTGCAATTTTAAACTTTAGTAGCTCAAAGCTGCACTGAGATTTTTGGAACTCTATATAAGAAGTATTGGCATATGAATTAAATTTCTGTGAAAAATACTGAACAACTATGCTTATAGAACTGTATTAGATTCAGAAATTTTAAAATCTTGAATCTTAAAAGCACCAATCTACAATTTTTATAAGCAAATGTGACCAAAGTCATAATAAAAAAAAGATCATAAGATCTGTGAAGTCAGGAATCATGTTATGTTTAAAATCTGTATCGTTCCATTCAATATCTCTAACACAGTGGATGCTTAATCAATGTTCACTTTAAAAAAAGGAATTTTAAGGACATTGAAACTGTATTTTATTTCAATGTTGTAAGCTTTCTGTTTGGAAAAAGCAGACTGATTTAGCCATATTTCTATTAAAATGGTTTCTTTCTTTTCTTTTTTTTTAAAACTACTTTCCACCTTAGAATCAATACTATGTATTGATTCCAAGGCAGAAGAGCAATAAGGATTAGGCAATGGAGGTTAAGTGATTTGCCCAGGATCACACAGCTAGGAAGTGTCTGAGGCCAGATTTGAACCTAGGCCCTCCCATCTCTAGGCCTGACTCTCAATTCACTAAGCTATCCAGCTGCCCCTTAAAATTATGTTTCTGAAGAACATTTTAGGAAGAATTACAAGTTGAAAAATATTATTCATTAAGGTCACATCTTAAGGGGGCAGCTGGGTAGCTCAGTGGATTGAGAACCAGGCCCAGAGATGGGATGTCCTGGATTCAAATCTGGCCTCACACACTTCCTAGCTGTGTGATCCTGGTCAAGTCACTTAAAGCCTACTGCCTAACCTTACCACTCTTCTGCCTTAGAACAAATACATAGTATTAATTCTAAGATAGAAGGTAAGGGTTTTAAAAAGAAAAAAAAAAGATCACATCTTAAAGAAAAGCACTCACTGATTCTTTTTACTGAATAAAAATCCAAAATTAACTCATATCTCTCTGCAAAGACTACATCATTCCTTCTCTGTTCACCTACCATACCCACCCACCAGTTTCTTCCTGTTTTTCAGTCAGGCATTCAGCTACTCTTTGTCCTTATTCAGAAGCAGCAGCTTGTCTTTGACATCCAATATTAATTTTCAAAAGTAACTCCTTAATGTGTCAATTTATATCTTCAATGGGTGCAAACCCAGAAGGAGATGAAAAATTATGTAATCTTGCAATCATTACCTTAATGAATATAGAGGTAATGACTTCAGATTATTATTGAATTTCCTAATCTTAAATCTAATTAAATATCATCAACAAACAAAATTATAATTCAGTGAACATAATCTATGTTAGTACTGAACAATAAAATAATCCATCTGTTTGTTTTTACCTGATGGGGGCATGGGATATGGTATCGATGGCAATGGTCAGAGACCCAAGTTGTTTCCCAAGTAATTCTGTATATCTGCTCATAGGCATAACATCCAAGAAGTGTTACTAATGGAACAAGGTACAAACCACTGAAGACTCCAATTCTAATCATAAATTTCTTTAGTTTTTCTTGGTTTCTTCCATCATGCTGTATAACTTGCCGAACATGATTTAAAGAAATAATGCCAGCTAAAAGAAGAGACAATCCAACAAACACACAAAGGCATAGAGGCAACAACACAAAGTATCGAGAAGCATAAAGGTCATAAAGGCCAACAAAACAAACACCACTGATATTGTCCCCTTCTACTTTGTTCATTGCCAGAAGCATCACTGTCAAGAAACCAGGCATCCCCCAGGCAACTGCATGAAACCACACAGCCTTTTGTTCAATTGCTTCACAGCTCCACTTTCTTCCAGCAGCTAAGAACCAAGTAATGGTAAGAATCACCCACCATACAGTGCCTGCCATTGTGAAAAAATATAAAAGCATAAAGAGAACTGTACATGCCTTATTTTGAGAGCCCAAAACAACTGTTTCACCAAGCTCTAGTTTTTCATCTGCCTTATTACAGGCTGTACTATTGCCTAGCAAAAAACCAATGAAGTACATTAATGATACAATACTGTAACAGACAGAGTAATATATGATTGGTCTTTCAGGGTACCTAAATCTTTTAACATCTATTAGAAAAGTCAAGAAAGTGAACAAAGTTGCACAAAGGCAAAATATTGAAACAATTCCGATGAAGCTTTTGGCAAATTCTAATTCATCATTTTTGAAATACATGTTGGGACATGGGGGTGCACACTGGTCAATTCCAAGGAATTTGTAGCCTTGTCCACCAGAGGTCTTCAGATGTCTTGGACACCAAAATCCATAGTCTCTTGGAACCTGCTCTGGTGTTTTTGGTGGGTCGTGAAACTTGGTGGTAAGGTCTGAAGCGACTGGAACAGACTCATCACAATTCTGCAATCTGCATAGATTACATAACACATTAAAATGAATTCCAACTATTCTACGTATTATATCCTACTTTAAATACAATATTTTAAAACTGAAAACATAAGTTTGTCTGAATTCAAAATTTGGGGAAAGTGTATGAGCTAAACTAAATTTCAGGAAAAGAAATTTGGTATCATCTAAAAATTTTATTAGCAAAAGTGCTGCTTAAGAGTAAACATTTACAAATGTGTATTGGGGAAAAAAATCAGCATATTTAAGAATTATAGGTTTTTTAAAAGTACTTAAAGAGATGTTATTATTCTTAAACTTCAAGAAGGTTATTGACAAAAACGCTAATTTCATTTATTTTAAGAAAAAATGAATAAAAATATTTGAAGAAATTTCTAAAAGATTTTATCATGTTCGGAGAGAATAGGCAGGATATTAGTCAAACTATTTTGTATCCAAATTACAAAATTTTATTAAGATTATTGCCTTAAAATTTTTACAAACTTAGTAACCACAGACAACAAAAAACTCCAACAAATAAATGTGTAAAATAAAGAAAATCCATAGTTCTTTAATATATTGCATTAAACATTTGAACAAAGTAGAAAGAATCAAATTAATAACCAAGCAAAATGTGTATGTTTTTGTTTCCTCTTGAGCCTACTTTTGTTTTCAACTACTTTTGTCTTTGTTCTCTTTTTTCCTACAGGAACTTTATTCATATTCTTCAACTTGCTATTTTACACTGAAGCATGAAATTTCCTTAAAAATGAATATTCAGTGGCAGCTAAATAGTATACTGGAGGGTGGAGTCAGGAGGACCTGAGATCAAATTTGACCTCAAACATAGTTGTATGACCTGGAGGAAGTCAGTTAACCCCAGCTGCCTCGCCCGTGCCATTCTTCTGTGTTAGAACTGAAACTAGGAGAAGGTAACAGTTAAAAAAAAAAGAATATTCATATTCAATTATTGAAAGTCAATAGTGAAAAAGAGGTTTTGGACAAGGAAAAATAAAAGAGCCTGCAATCTTTCCTTCATTTATATGATAAACCTGTCACAAGTCTTTAATTCCCTTAAGACTAAAACATTGGTATTAAAATACTTTACTTATAAGCTAAAAATAATACCATACCTGCTGCATTCAAGCTCCTCTGGCCACGTAATACCAAAAGTGTCAATTAACTGTTTACAGTCAGAATATACTCTCTCACAAAACTTTCGACAAGGAGGAACCACGTGAATTTGCTCAGTGCAGGCTGGCACAAAAGCTTTACAGAGGAAAGTATCGACATCTGGTGAACAGCGCAGATTTGCTAGAGGGAGAAAAGGCTTTCACCAAAAACAAAATGATCTGGTTAGAAATTTTTTTTAATATATACTAAACACCTATTTAAAGTAATGTGTATATGTATAATAACTATAGTTTGAGATGATAAATTTTACTTAACTCCTTTAAGTCAATAACTTTTCACAAACGGAACATTTTTTAGCCAACCACTCTTCTTGTTGAGAAAATAAAAAGTAAAAATATTCCTTATACTGAACTCTTTACTTTGGAATACATGCAGAGAAGGATGACAGAGGGCTGGAAATCATATTATTGGGCTGGCTGAAGAAACTAGGTGTATACTGTTTGAAAATGAACTAATGTAGGGAGACTAAGATAGATGTGTTTCAAGTATTTGACAGGCTGTTAAGCTGAAGACAGGGGTCAAGTTTGTCTACATTGGCACTAGACTTCAATTCAAAAAATAAGCAGACCCTGATAAATGACAGGACTGAAAAATGATAGGATTAAAGCAAACAATGACAGCACTCCTGGCCCTCAAAAACCCTATAATTTACAATCTAGTTCATTAAAAGCTTTCCCAATAAATTCAGGGAGATAAAGCACGGAAACTCCATTCTCCTCTATTATCTACTCTAGATATAGTAGAGATAGCAATAAAACAGGAGAAAGAAATCAAAGGCATAAATAATAGTAGAGAAGAAACAAGATTACAGCTACTTCTAGATTACATAAAGGTAAAAAAGTAGGAAAGAAACTGAGATTAATAGCATTAATAAATAGTTAGCATTTGTAAAGAGCTTAAAGTTTTATGAAATGCTGTACATATCTCATTTGAGCCTAATAATAGTCCTGGGAATTAAGTGATATTATCTCCATTTTTACAGATGAAAAAATTGAGGCTGAGTTTGATAAAAATGACTTGGGCCAGGGCTCAAAGAACTAATAAGTGCCTGATTTAGGACTTGAACTCAAGGCTTCCAGACTTCAAGTCCAGTGCTGTTGCATCACCTGGCTACCTAAAGTAAAAGCAAAAAGAAACAAAATATACAAAATCATTGGCATTTCTTTATAGTAAGAACAAAAAACAAAGAGGAAATAATAAAAATAGCTGGCATTTATCTAGTGTTTTAAGGTTTATAAAACATTTTTCATCTAGACAGCTAGGTGGCTCAATGGATATGAATACTAGCTCTGGAGTCAGGAAGACCTGAGTTCAAATACAGCCTCAGACTCTTACCAGCTGTGTCCCTGGGCAATTTGCTTAACCTCTGTTTACCTCTGTTTCCTTAATTGTAAAATAAGGATAATATCTCACTTATCTCCCAGGATTGTTGTGAAGATCAAATGTGATAGTAATTGTAAAGTACTTAGCACAGTGCCTGGCACATAGTAAGCATGCTTTAAACATTAGCTATTATTAATACTCTTATCTTATTTGACCTTCATAATAACCCTATGAAGTGGGATCTACCTCTATCTCTATTTTTACAGATAAGGAAACTGAGGTTGACATTAGTGAAGTGCTTTGTCCAGGGTAAGAATTCTGGGGTAGAATTCAAATTTAGATGCCCGCAGGAAAACAGAAGTGTAATATGGCAAAAATATAGATTTATCTAAAGAGTATCCATGAAGCATGCCAGACATGCTTCTATCTAGACAAAGTTCAAAGGAAGAATAAACAATACTATGATAGAAACATATTGCAGATCACCCATCCCAAAGGTATAAATTGATGATTAGTTCTGGAAGCAGACAGAACTTCAAACTGACACAGAAGTTTAATATAGCACTAATAGAAGACTATAATTATTTGGATCATCTTGATAAGAATTTAAGTGAAGGCAGCAACGAGGCTACTAAGTCTTTTAATAAATCAAGTGATGAGATGAAGCTGAACTTTTTCTGGCCAATATGAAAGAATGGATCACTGAAATAGAAATGATAAAAGCTATAGGAAGTGATTATTTCATCTTAGAGTTTTTGATAGATAAGGCTGGGAAAGCCAAGCACATTGATAAATACCCTGAATTTTAAGAGTTCAGAGAAAGGAGATGTAGCATAGGTAATATGTTACAAAGGAAGTCAGAACAAGCAAATAAAATGCTTTCAAGAAATTCTAGTTTTGTGACTGAACAAATCATTTCACCTCTCAGTGAGATGACAACTTTCCAAAACCAGTTGGTGAACAAGCATTAAGGGAATACTATGTGTCAGGCACTGGGCTAAAGCACTAAGTAAACAAAGAAAAACAAAAAATAACTGTCCTGATTCTTAGGAGCTCATAGTCTTAACAGAAGAGATCATATGCACACAACTCTGTACAAATAATAGAGATTAGTTGGGACATGAAAAAAAAGCCAGGGAAACCAGGAGGTAGACATGAGGAAAACTGTAGGTTTGGGGAACAGTCAGTGAAAAAGAACAGGAGTTAGGAGATGTGAAAGGAATAACTAGGTCAGTATCACTGGATAGCAAAGTGTGTCAAGGATGTATTATAAGGGTAGGATGGGGTAAGGTTAAGAAAAGTTTCAAAAGTCAAAATAGGATTTTATACTTGATCACGTTGGTAATGGGGAGCCACTGGAATTTAATGAATAGAGAAGTGACATGGTAAGAATAGTGTTTTAGTAAGATTAATTTGAAAGCTGATTAGAGAAAGAACTGAGTGGAGAGAAACAAAACAGAGAGGCTAACAAGAAGGCTATTGCAATAGTACAGGCATGAAAAGAAGAACATTACCATAAGAGTGATAGCAGTATTAGAAGAGGATATAATATAAGAGAGATGCAACAAAGCTAGAATTGACGATTGATCTGATAGAGTAAGATAGTGAGGAGTTGAAGATGACACCTAGATTGCTGACCTGGATGACTGGAAGGACAATGGTATTCTTGAGAGTGATAGAAAAAATGTTAAACTGTAGTTAAGACATATGAATAAACAAAATGATCCTCTGAAAAGTCAATATATACTATTACTGTGATGTAGAAAAGACTTAGTAGCCTATGCTGCCTTCACTTAAATTCTTTTTCATCTTATCCTACAACTCAACTGGACCTCCTGCCATAGTTGGCTCACAGGTGGGTGTCTTCAAAGAGATCTATTAAGTATGCTTTTACTAGTTTCCTGGAGAGTGCCAATAGCAGTTTGGAACCTCAAGTTTGTTTTGAAGTATTGAACAATCTCTCACTAATCTCATCAAGTGGCACAGTACCATATTATACCTCACAACTATGGATGAACTTTTAGGCTTTTGGCAACCTCCTCAGATTAAATGTATGTTCAACTAACATCTCTACAAAGATAATTTCCCTTCAGTATCTCTCAACTCCTAACTGACCTCCCTGCCTCAAACCACTCTCGAGGCCAATCCATCCTTCATAAAAAATAATACATATAGCAGAGGTCAAACAACTCCAATTGCTCCTGGTTACCTAAAACTTCATAAACAAACTCTTCTATTTAGTACTTAAAGTCCTTCACAAACTGGTTTCAACTTAATATTCCAGTCTGGAAATTCCCCTTTAAAGTTTGAAGTACACAGCAGTCATCAAAACAATTTGGTACTGGCTAAGAAACAGAAAGGAAGATCAGTGGAATAGACTGGGGGAAAGCGACCTCAGCAAGACAGTATACGATAAACCCAAAGATCCCAGCTTTTGGGACAAAAATCCACTATTCGACAAAAACTGCTGGGAAAATTGGAAGACAGTGTGGGAGAGACTAGGAATAGATCAACACCTCACACCCTACACCAAGATAAATTCAAAATGGGTGAGTGACTTAAACATAAAGAAGGAAACCATAAGTAAATTGGGTAAACACAGAATAGTATACATGTCAGACCTTTGGGAGGGGAAAGGCTTTAAAACCAAGCAAGACATAGAAAGAATCACAAAATGTAAAATAAATAATTTTGACTACATCAAACTAAAAAGCTTTTGTACAAACAAAACCAATGTAACTAAAATCAGAAGGGAAACAACAAATTGGGAAAAAATCTTCATAGAAACCTCTGACAAAGGTTTAATTACTCATATTTATAAAGAGCTAAATCAATTGTACAAAAAATCAAGCCATTCTCCAATTGATAAATGGGCAAGGGACATGGATAGGCAGTTCTCAGATAAAGAAATCAAAACTATTAACAATCACATGAAGAAGTGTTCTACATCTCTTATAATCAGAGAGATGCAAATTAAAACAACCCTGAGGTATCACCTCACACCTAGCAAATTGGCTAACATAACAGCAAAGGAAAGTAATGAATGCTGGAGGGGATGTGGCAAAGTAGGGACATTAATTCATTGCTGGTGGAGTTGTGAACTGATCCAACCATTCTGGAGGGCAATTTGGAACTATGCCCAAAGGGCGACAAAAGAATATCTACCCTTTGATCCAGCCATAGCACTGCTGGGTCTGTACCCCAAAGAGATAATGGACAAAAAGACTTGTACAAAAATATTCATAGCTGTATGTCACAGCACCTAGTTTCTATCATTTCTCTGTCAAGAGAGTAATATGCCTTATAGATCCTTTGTAGACATGGTTGGCTACCACTTTGATAAGGTTTCTTAATCCTTTCAAAACTATTTTATGTATAATGTTGTTGTCTAAATTGTTCTTCTAGTTCTACTTACTTTATTATGTCCACTTTCGTGCTACCCAGGATTCTCTGAAATCACTGTCTTTTTGGCACTTCTTATAACTCCTTACATTTGTATATCAATTTGCTTAGCCCGCCTCCAAATTTCAAAAAACCATCTGAAGTGACCCCTTCAATTTCATTTTCTTTTTTTCCTCCCCTTTCAATTTGTCCTTCTGTACAAAAGCTTGTTTCACTTGTAAGTAATTCCTCCCCAGTATTCCCTTCCCTCTTAATCCTTCCTCCCTTTCCAATCTCCACATTTCCTTAAGTTTGATTTAATTCTACACCAAGATATGTGTGTTTAAACTTCCTTTGTCCATTTCATATAGGTTCATCTAATGTCACTTCCCCTACTAATCTCTCCATGTTCATATGTTTTTGCATACCCCAATTTTGAGAAATAGCAAGTTCTACTCCCTTCTTCCTCTTCTCTATACTAGTATGTTACTTTTACCAGACTTTCTCATTCCCGTTTTCAAACCTTCAAAACAGAACCAATCTATTTCTAGGACCTCTGTTTTTCTTATTTAGCTTTCTCAATACTCTTTGAAGGCATTAAGATTTCTGAAGGCATGGGTGCACTTAACCCTAGAAAACTAAAGTGAACAAACATTTACAATATGAAACGGCTAGATAAGGAGAAGAGAAGATTTAAATAACTTAATTCCTCAAAAAGAAACTGAGCTAACTATAAATGAATAGAATATGGGAAAAGAAAACAAAATGCCCATAGTCCAAATGAATTTACAAGTGAATTGTATGAAATTTAAAAAAGATTAATAGCTCACATGTAAAAATTTGTTTGTAAAAATAGAGTACTTTGTGAAACAACTATAATACCTGTACCCAAATTTGAGATAAAACAGAAAAAAGAGCATACCCCAATATCACTAATGAATATAGATGTAAAATTATTTTTTTAAGTTGGTAAAGGTTCTATAAAAATATATTCCAAAATAAGTCACAATAACAAAAATAAAAAGAATATCAACAGGTGCAAAGAAGCCATAGACAAAATAACATATTCATTTACAATTAAAGGCATTTAAAAATAGGAACTAAAGGATCTTCCTTTATTTTCACTATAATAATCTCCCTAAAATCATAAGTTATGACTATTTCTTACAGAGAAACCTGAGAACCTTTCCCAATAACATCCCAGGTTAAGCCATTGTCTTTATTTTTGCTTGATAACATAGAAAAATGCTAGAGGGGCAGAGTCAAGATGGCAGCTTAGCAAGCAGCAAAAGTTCAGACCTCGTGGAAGACCCTTCCTTACCGACATAGACTGAATGCTCCCAGGGCACCGAAGTTCAATCTGAACAACAGGACAGAAGCGGGGAACCCTCCTTCTGGACTCAAATCAAAAGGTACACCCCCCAAAAGCTGGAATCCAAGAATACTCAGGGCTAAGGGGTAGGCAGAGGGTAGGTCCCAGGACCCCTCCCCCACAACCCAGAGGGTTGAGCCCACAGCAGCAGTGGGAACCTCTGAGAGGGCAAAGGTGCTGGTTTGCAGGGTCTACATTGTGAGAAGCGGGGCGCCAGGCTTGGAGCATCCAGCTTGGACAGCAGGGAGAAAGCCAGGGAGAAACTGGGCCTTGGCTGGGTCCCTCCATTAGGCTCCAGTCTCACCGTTGCCTCGGGGCACATCCAGACCAATCCAGTTAAACATAATCCCATCAGAACTCCTCAGAGTTTAGGGAGGTGGGCAAAGGCACTTGCGGACGGCGGAGAAGCAGCTGGAGAGAACTGGAGAGAGCCTGGGTGGCCCAGCCTTCCAGGAGTCCTCAGAGCCTCAGAGCTTCATACCACATACAGCACAATTGAACCAATCAAAAGCCTCCAGAGGACAGGGAAGCTAACATTCCTCCCCTAGAGACTGTACCAAGAGATCTGACAAAGCTCCAAGTGGGGAGACTGACAGCCCCCAAACCAAAACAAAATGAGAGGAGCAAGAGCACAGCCAAATACGGGGAGCAAAGAAGGGGTAAACTCGAGCAAACAACAGAAAAAGAAGAAAGAAATTACAATAGACAGCTTCTGCACAGGTAATGAGCAAAGAGAGAATGAAACAGAGGGGGAGGACCCAGTAAAGGAAAAATCAGAAATCCCAGCGAATTGGATACAGGCTCTGGAAGAACTCAAAATGCAATTCAAAACACAATTAAAAGAGGCTGAAGACAATTGGGAAAAGAATTAAAAACTAAGATAAGTCATCTGGAAACAGAAAATATTGTCTTGAAAGCCAAAATCAGCCACCTGGAAAATGAGGCAAAGGAGATGAAAGATGAGGCAAAGCAGATGAAAGATGAGGTGCAGAAGATGAAAGATGACCTCCAAAGAAAATCCGTCCAAAAGGAAAAGGACGACCAAAAAACTAAGGATGAAATCCAGTCTTTAAGAACCAGAATACAACATCTAGAATCAAGTGACCTCACAAGGCAGCAAGACACTATAAAACAAAACCAAAAGAATGAAAAAATTGAGGAAAATATGAAGCATCTCATTCACAAAACAGAGGAGTTAGAAAATCGTTCAAGGAGAGACAATTTAAGAATAATTGGACTACCAGAAGACCATGACAAAAGGAAAAGCCTGGACATTATTTTACAGGAAATTATTTTAAAAAATTGCTTCGAAATGCTTGAACAAGAGGGAAAAGTGGAGATTGATAGAATCCACAGATCACCTCCTGTACTTAATCCCCAACTGACAACACCCAGGAATGTTATAGCCAAATTCAAGAACTATCAGACCAAAGAAAAGATATTACAAGCTGCCAAGAAGAAGTCATTCAGATACCAAGGAACCCACAGTGAGGATAACTCAGGATCTGGCTGCATCCACACTGAAAAAAAGAAAGGCATGGAATACGATATTCCGGAAAGCAAGGGAATTAGTCTAAAACCAAGAATCAACTACCCAGCAAAACTGACTATATTCTTACAGGGCAAAGTATGGTCATTCAACAAAATAGAAGAATTTCAAGAATTCATAAATAAAAGACCAGACCTGAACAGAAAATTTGATGTCCAAGTACAGAACTCAAGAGAATCATCAAAAGGTAATTAAAAAAGAGGGGAAAAAAGGAAAACAAAAAAATTTTTTAAGAGACTCAATAAGTTAAAATGATATGTATCTCTATAAGAAAAGAGGTCATTGGTAACTCTTAAAAACTGTTGTTATTACCTGGGCAGCAAAAAGAAGTATACTTAGAGGGAACAACAACAAACTGTATAGGATGAAAGGACAAGACATAAATAGGTGTATAGATATATGCATGCAAAAATACATACGCATGAGTATGCATATATATATATATATATAAATAGAGCTTAAAATAGGTTAATATTAAAAGAAATAGGAAAAGAAACAAATGGGGGTAAATTTATATGTCATAAAGAAGCTCATGGTGGGAGGGGGGAGAACATCAATACACTGGAAGGGTAAAGAGGTCAGAGAAAGGAAACACTCAACTTTTACGTACTTTGAAAGTGACTCAAAGAGGGAAAAACAATCCAATCCATTGGGGGCAGAGAATAGATTTGCACCCTATAGGGGAGTAGAAGGGTAACAAAAGGTCTGGTGGGGAGGGAAGCAGTACAAGAGAGGGAGGGAGCGGGGGGTTAATTTTAGAAAGACTACAGGGAAAATAAGGGGGGATAAATAGGGAGGGGGGTAGAAAGGGAAGTAAAATAAGGGTGGGAACAAGGGGGACTGTTCAAAAGCAAACATTGGTGTAGAAGAAAATAGTGAAAGAAGAAAAGGCAGGTAAAGGAGCAGAAATCAAAATGCTGGGAAATACACAGCTAGTAATCATAACTCTGAATGTGAATGGAATGAACTCACCCATAAAACGCAAGCGAATAGCAGAGTGGATTAGAGTCCAAAACCCTACCATATGCTGTCTACAAGAAACACATATGAGAAAGGTAGATACACATAGGGTGAAAGAGGGTAGAGCCATATCTATTGGGCAACAACTGACAAAAAGAAGGCAGGAGTCGCAATCATGATATCCGACAAAGCCAAAGTAAAAATAAATCTAGTTAAAAGAGATAGGGAAGGTAATTACATCCTGATAAAAGGCAGTATAGACAGTGAGGAAATATCTGTACTAAACATGTATGCACCAAATGGCATAGCATCCAAATTTCTAAAGGAGAAACTAGAGGAACTCAAGGATGAAATAGATAGAAAAACTATACGAGTGGGAGACCTCAACCTTCCTCTAGCCAAACTAAATAAATCAAACCAAAAAATAAATAAGAAAGAGGTAAGAGAAGTGAATGAAATCTTAGAAAAATTAGAGTTAGTGACATGTGGAGAAAACTAAATAGGGACAAAAAGGAATATACCTTCTTTTCTGTAGCACATGGTACATTCACAAAAATTGACCATGTATTAGGGCATAAAAACACTGCAAACAAGTGCAAAAGAGCAGAAATAGTAAATGCAATCTTCTCAGATCACAATGCAATGAAAATAATAATTAGTAAGGGAACATGGAGAGGTAAATTGAAAATTAATTGGAAATTAAACAATACGATTCTCCAAAACCAGTTAAAGAACAAATCATAGAAACAATTAATAACTTCATTGAAGAAAATGACAATGATGAGACATCCTTTCAAAACCTATGGGATGCAGCCAAAGCAGTACTAAGGGGGAAATTTATATCCTTGACTTCATATATTAACAAATTAAGAAGGGCAGAGGTCAATGAATTGGGCATGCAAATTTAAAAAAATTAGAAAGTGAACAAATTAAAACTCCTCAGATGAAGACTAAATTAGAGATCCTAAAATTCAAAGGAGAAATTAATAAAATTGAAAGTCAAAGAACTATTGATTTAATAAATAAGACTAGAAGCTGGTACTTTGAAAAAACAAATAAAATAGACAAAGTACTAGTCAGTCTAATTAAAAAAAGGAAAGAAATAAACCAAATTGACAGTATCCAAGATGAAAAAGGAGACCTCACCTCTAATGAAGAGGAAATTAAGGCAATTATTAAAAACTACTATGCCCAATATATGGCAACAAATATGGCAATCTAGGTGATATGGATGAATACTTACAAAAATATGAATTGCCTAGACTAAAAGAGGAAGAAATAAATTACCTTAAAAACCCCATTTCAGAAAAAGAAATTGAACAAGCCATCAAAGAACTCCCTAAGAAAAAATCCCCAGGGCCTGATGGATTCACCAGTGAATTCTATCAAACATTCAAAGAACAACTAATCCCAATATTAAAAAAAACTATTTGACAAAATAGGCCAAGAAGGAGTTCCACCAAATTCATTCTATGACACAAACATGGTACTGATCCCAAAGCCAGGCAGGTCAAAAACAGAGAAAGAAAACTATAGACCAATCTCCCTAATGAATATAGACGCAAAAATCTTAAATAGGATACTAGCAAAAAGACTCCAGCAAGTCATCACAAGGGTCATCCACTATGACCAGGCAGGATTCATACCAGGAATGCAAGGATGGTCCAATATTAGGAAAACCATCCACATAATTGACCATGTTAACAAGCAAACCAACAAAAATCACATGATTATCTCAATAGATGCAGAAAAAGCCTTTGATAAAATACAATACCCATTCCTATTGAAAACACTAGAAAGTATAGGAATAGAGGGCCTTTCCTAAAAATAATAAACAGTATATATCTAAAACTACCAGCAAACATCATCTGCAATGGGGATAAACTAGAAGCCTTCCCAATAAGATCAGGAGTAAAACAAGGCCCATTATCACCTCTATTATTTAACATTGTACTAGAAACACTAGCAGTAGCAATTAGAGAAGAAAAAGAAATTGAAGGTATTAAAATTGGCAATGAGGAGACCAAGCTCTTTGCAGATGGTAAGATGGTTTAATTAAGGAATCCTAGTGAATCAACCAAAAAGTTACTCGAAATAATCAACAACTTTAGCAAAGTTGCAGGATACAAAATAAACACACATAAGTCATCAGCATTTCTATATATCTCTAACCCATTTCAGCAGCAAGAATTAGAAAGCGAAATACCATTCAAAATCACCCTAGACAATATAAAATACTTAGGAATCTATCTACCGAGACAAACACAGGAGCTATATGAACACAACTACAAAACACTTTCAAAACAGCTAAAAGTAGATCTAAACAATTGGAAAAATATTGATTGTTCATGGGTGGGACGAGCTAACATAATAAAAATGACAATCCTACCCAAATTAATTTACTTATTTAGTGCCATACTCATTAAACTACCAAAAAACTTCTTTACTGAATTAGAAAAAACCATAACTAAGTTCATTTGGAAGAACAAAGGATCAAGGATATCCAGGGAAATAATGAAAAAAATGCAAAGGAAGGAGGACTTACAGTCCCAGATCTCAAACTATACTATAAAGCAATGGTTAGCAAAACAATTTGGTACTGGCTAAGAGACAGAAAGGAGGATCAGTGGAATAGACTTGGCGTAAATGATCTCAGCAAGACAGTTTATGACAAACCCAAAGACCACAGCTTTTGGGACAAAAATCCATTATTTGATAAAAACTGCTGGGAAAATTGGAAGACAGTGTGGGAGAGATTAGGTTTGGATCAACACCTCACACCCTACACCAAGATAAATTCAAAATGGGTGAATGACTTGACCATAAAGAAGGAAACTATAAGTAAATTAGGTGAACACAGAATAGTATACATGTCAGACCTTTGGGAAGGGAAAGATTTTAAAACCAAGCAAGACTTAGAAAGAGTCACAAAATGTAAAATAAATAATTTTGACTACATCAAATTAAAAAGTTTTTGTACAAACAAAACCAATGTAACTAAAATCAGAAGGGTAGCAACAAATAGGGAAACAATCTTCATAAAAAATCTCTGACAAAGGTTTAATTACTCAAATTTACAAAGAGCTACATCAATTGTACAAAAAATCAAGCCATTCCCAATTGATAAATGGGCAAGGGACATGAACAGGCAGTTCTCAGCCAAAGAAATCAAAACGATTAATAAGCACATGAAAAAGTGTTCTACATCTCTTATAATCAGAGAGATGCAAATCAAAACAACTCTGAGATATCACCTCACACCTAGCAAATTGGCTAACATAATAGCTATGGAAAGTAATGAATGCTGGAGGGGATGTGGCAAAGTAGGAACACTAATTCATTGCTGGTGGAGTTGTGAATTAATCCAACCATTCTGGAGGGCAATTTGGAACTATGCCCAAAGGGCGATAAAAGACTGTCTGCCCTTTGATCCAGCCATAGCACTACTGGGCTTGTACCCCAAAGACATAATAAGGAAAAAGACTTGTACAAGAATATTCATAGCTGCACTCTTTGTGGTGGCCAAAAATTGGAAAATGGGGGGGATGCCCTTCAATTGGGGAATGGCTGAACAAATTGTGGTATATTTTGGTGATGGAATACTATTGTGCTAAAAGGAATAATAAAGTAGAGGAATTCCATGGAGACTGGAACGACCTCCAAGAAGTGATGCAGAGCGAAAGGAGTAGAACCAGAAAAACATTGTACACAGAGACTGATACATTGTGGTACAATCAAAGGTAATGGACTTCTCCATTAGTGGCAATGCAGTGTCCCTGAACAATCTGCAGGGATCTAAAAAACACTATCCACAAGCAGAAGATAAACTATGGGAGTAAAAACACCGAGGAAAAGCAACTGCTTGACTACAGGAGTGGAGGGGATATGACTGAGGAGAGACTCTAAATGAACACTCTAATGCAAATACCAACAACATGGAAATGGGTTTGAATCAAGAACACATGTGATACCCAGTGGAATTGCGCGTGGGCTATGGGAGAGGTGGGGGGGGGGGGGGAAGAAAAGAAAATGATCTTTGTTTCCAATGAATAATGTTTGGAAATGACCAAATAAAAATGTAAATAAATAAATAAGAAGAAAAATGCTAGATATAGTTTTCAGAGAAATAAAAAATTGAGACAATAAACTTAAGCAAGAATAATAATATAAAAAACGATCTCTGTGAAAATGAAGTAAAAGCTAGAAGCAAAGAACTATAGAATTTCAAAACTGAAAGGGACCTCAGCATGCTGTCTATTCCTTTATCCAAGACATTAATAAAGAAGTTAAACAGCCCCATTCTAGACACTCCACTAGATATATCCTTCTATTACCTGAGAAACAATGAAAAAATTAATTGAGATAACTAGTAAAGTGACAGGATAAAATACAAAATAAATCCACCTACAAATTTTCCTTTATATTGTTAAAAAATAATACCAGAGAAAAAGATAGGGAAATAAGTTCCCCTTTTTTAAAAAAAATCCAATAAAATGCACTATAGTAAAAAAGATTTGACTTACCATGGTATGCTCAGGACTTACATAAAAAAATAATTTATACGTAGTTCTAAACAGAGATACTAGATGTTCTATGATTGTTAAAATACTGCTATACTCACTGCTGGGTTTATACCCCAAAGAGATAATAAGGAAAAAGACATGTACAAAAATATTCATTGCTGCGCTCTTTGTGGTGGCTAAAAATTGGAAAATGAGGGGATGCCCTTCAATTGGGGAATGGCTGAACAAATTGTGGTATACATTGGTGATGGAATACTATTGTGCTCGAAGGAATAATAAACTGGAGGAATTCCATGGGAACTGGAATGACCTCCAGGAATTGATGCAGAGCAAAAGGAGCAGAGCCAGGAAAACATTGTACACAGAGACCGATACACTGTGATACAATAGAATGTAATGGACTTCTCCATTAGTGGCAATGTAGTGATCCTGAACAACTTGGATGGATCTATGAGAAGAAAAAAAAAACACTATCCAGATTCAGAGGAAAAACTGGGAGTAGAAAAACAGAAGAAAAACAACTGCTTGATTACATGGATCGAGGGGATATGGTTGGGGATGTAGACTCTAAATTAACATCCTAATGCAAACACCAACAACATGGAAATAGGTTTTGATCAAGGATACGTGTAATACCCAGTGAAATTGCGTATCAGCTACAGGAAGGATAGGAGGAGGGAAGGGAAGGAAATAATATGATCCTTGTAACTAAGGAATAAGGTTCTAAATTGACTAAATAAATTAATTTTAAAAAATACTGCTATACTACCCAAATTACTCTATAGATTTAGTGCTATCTCACTCAAATTACCAAAGAAGATATTTTATAAAGAGACAAAATACTGTCCAAATACATCTAATAGAATAAAACCCCAAGAATTTCAAGGGCCAATAATAATGAAAATGAATGAAAACTAATAAAAAAAGATAAGAAGGAAGCAAACTTGGGGCTTCTAGACTTATACGACAAAGCAGTAATTATCAAAACTATCTGGCACCGAACTTAAAATAAAAAAATTAAAAACTCAATGGAATGGAACAAACAATACCTAGAAATGAACACATACAGCTCACATATTGTTCAACATTCCCAAGAACACAAATTACTAAGAAATGACTACTTACTCAAGAAAACTCTTGGGGAAACTGATGGGCTACTTGGCAAAAAAAAAAACAACACATAAATTCAGTCATTAATATATTCTATATGCCACAATAAAAATGGGAAGAATAGAATCAAAAGCCACACCTTTCAAAATTACAAAGGGAGAAATTTGTAATCAAAGGAATGGGTCAGTCAAAAAAGACAAATTGACAAGTTTGATAATAGAACTTTTAAAGTTTTTGCACAAAAAAAACTAATGTAGTTGAAATAAAAAATGAAGATACACATTAGGAAAAATGTTTTGGCATTAAATTCTCTGATAAGAATATGATGTCCAAATAGAGAATTGGCATAGATTCGATCACTTCCCAAAATATGAGTGGTCAAAATGATATAACCATTTTTCAAAAACATAAATATAAACTATTAATTACTTGAAAAACATTTCAAAATCATGAATAAGTGAAATAGAAAATAAGAGGACCTGGGGAAATGGTGACATGTTAGAACCTAGTGGAGCCATGATTCTCCATAAACATTTTATTAAAGCTCTAAAACATACCAGAAGGAACAATGACAAAGAAAATCTTAAGAGAACCATCTATAAAATCTTCTTCCTGTCCAGAACTATACATGGGCTCTGTGCAGAGAAAATAAGCTAGGATATATAGAAGGCACAGTGTGAAGAAGAATGTTCCCATAATTAGCCAAGGCCAGAATAGTGCTTGTTATACTGTACCACATGGGGTCCCAGACAGGGCAAAAGACAAAACCAGAGAAGTTCCTTTGTAACAGAAAGGAATTTAGATATTCTCAACCATTCATGGCAGTTTTACAAAATCTGACCACATATTGGGGCATAACAACCTCACAAACAAATGCAAAAAAGCACTATTATTGAAGATGGACTTTACTGACTACAATTAAAATTATATCCAGTAACGGACCTTTGATGAAATAACAAAAATTTAACTGGAGACCAAACAACATAATCCTGAAGAATGTGAGAGTTAAAGAACAAATCAAGGAAATAATAGAAATTTATCAAACAAAATGACAATGATGAGAAAACTTAGAAGAACAAATCAATAAACTAAGCAAGTAATTAATGAAAGATCATGAATATTAGGGAAAATAATGAAAAGAATGCTAGGTTTTCAATGAAAAACATAGAAGTGATTAAAAAAAGTTTGATTAGAACAGATCAGGTATATAACACATAGAAACAAATGCTATAAGGATGAATAAACCTAAAGACCTTAGTTGTTGGATAAGAACTCACTATTCAAGGCAGTTTTCAGATGAAGAAATCAAAACTATCAATAACCACCTGAAAAAATATTCTAAATCCCTCCTGATTAGAGCAATGAAAATCAAAACAACTCTGAAGTACCATCTTAAACCTAGCAGATTGGTCAATATGACAGTAAAGGAAAACAATAAATAATGGATTTATTGCTGGTGTTGTGAATTGATCCAACCATTCTGGAAGGTAGTCTGGAATTATGCCCTTTGATGCAGCAATACCACTACTAGGTATATATGGTATAAATGCAAAAAAAAAAAAAAAGATTTATCAATTGTTCATTTGGGTATATGATTTTAGAGTTTTGCTTTTAAAAGATTACTTTATTACAAAAATGAATAATATGGAAATAGGTTTTGATTGATAATACACATATAACCCAGTGGAAACTGCTTGTCAACTCTGGAAAAAGGGAGAAAAGAGGGGAGGGAGACAACATGAATCATGTAACCATGGAAAACTTGGGAAACTTGTTACTGGAATAAAATAAAAATTTAAACAAAGAAAAAAAAGAACTCACTATTCAAAAAGCTTCTATGAAAACTTAAATTTTCTGGTAGAAAACCTGGTAGATATTAGTTAAACATCAATATCTCACATTGGTCTACCAAAATAACCTCCAAGGTATATAAGAGCCTTAAATAAGAAAGATGACATAAAAAAAATTAAAAGACCAAGGAAGAAATTATCTCTCTGATCTATGGATATGGAAGAGATTATAACCAAAGTATAGAGAAGCTCACAGAAGATAAAATAGAGAATTTTGATTTCATAAAATTTTAAAATTTGCAAAAAAAAAAAAACCTCAATGCAATTAAAATTAGAAAAGAAACAAGTAACTGAAGGGAGGAAAATCTTTGCAGAAAAAAAAAAGGTGTATATTGCAAGACATATAAAGAATTTATATAAATTTTATGACCTATTTCCTATACTATGAACAAAACCCAGCAGGAAGAGATAGAAAGAGAAATTCCATTTAAAATAACTTCAGACAATACATAACACTTGGGAGTCTACCTGTCAAGACAAACCTAGGGACTATATGAAAACAATTACAAAACACTTTTTCACAAACGGAAATTGGAAAAATATTAATTGTTCATGGGTAGCCTGAAAAAATACAATAAAAGTGACAATTTTATCTAAGTTAATTTACTTTAGTTAGTGCCATACAAATCAAATTTCCAAAGAATTGTTTTATAGAGCTAGAAAAAAAGTAACAAAATGCATCTGGAAGAACTAAAGATCAAAAATCTCAAGAGACATTTTTTTTTAATGTTAAGGAAGGTGGTTATACAAGAAATCATCAAAACAATCTGGTACTGGCTAAGAAAAAAGAATGGTGGATCACTAGAATAAGATTAGGCACACAATACACATTAGTAAATGACCATAATAACTTAGGGTTTGATAAACCCAAAGATTCAAGTTTTGGGGGTAAGATTCAACATCTGACAAAAACTGATTGGAAAACTAGAAAGTAGTTTGGCAGAAATAAGGCAGAGACCAACATTACATACCAAAATGAGGTAAAAAAGGTTAATAATTTAGACATTAAAGATGATCATCATAAGTAAATTAGGGGAATATGGGCAAATGTAACTGTCAGAACTATGGATAAGGGAAGAATTTATTACTAAACAAGATATAGAGGATACAAAATTAAAAAGCTGTTGTTCAAACAAAACTAATGCAGTTAGGGCAGCTAAATGACTAAGTGGATAGAAATATTGGCCTAGAGATGGAAGGTCTTGTGTTCAAATCTGACCTCAGACACTTCCTAGATGTGTGACCCTGGGCAATCCATGATCCCAATTGTCTAGCCCTTACCACTTTTTTCTTTGGAACCAATACTTAGTGTTGATTCTCAGACAGAAAGTAAGGGGGGGGGGGAGGTAAGAATGCAGCCAAAATTAGGAGGAAAACAAGAAATAACATAAATTTTTTTATAAGTTTTTTTTTGGATAAAGGCCTTGTTTCTCAAATGTAGTGAGAATTAAGCCAAATTTATAAAAATAAGAACCATTCCAGAAGAATATATATGGTCAAAGGACATAAAAAGGCAGTTTTCAAAAGAAGAAATCCAAGCAATCAACAGCAACATGAAAAAAAAATACTCTTAAATCACAACTGACTTGAAAAATGCTCTCAGTCACTACTGATTAGAGAAATGAGCATTGAAATATCTCTGAGATACCACCCCCACACCTAATAAGACTGGCCAACATGAGAGTAAGGAAAAATGACAAACTGCTGGAGGTTGTGGAAAAATTGGGAGTGGAATTGTGAACTAGTCCAACCATTCTGAAGAACAATTTGGAACACAGCCCAAAAGACTATAAAACTGTGTATATCCTTTGACACAGCAACATCACTACTAGTTCTACAGCTCAAAGAGAATAAAGAAAAGGAAAAAGGAGCTATTTGTACAAAAATATTGATAGCAATTCTTTTTGTGATGGAAAATAACTGCAAAAATGAAGGTATGTTCATCAACTGGGGAATGGCTGAAATGGTTCTGGTATATGCTTGAGATGGAATACGAATGTACTATAAGACATGAGAAGAGGATGGTTTCAGAAGAACCTGGGTTGACTTACTTGAAGTGACACAAAGTAAAGTGAGCAGAACCAAGAGAACATTGTTCACAATAACAGCAATACTATCATTAAGATCAACTGAAAGTAAGACTTAGCTATTGTCATCAAGATAATGACCCAAGACAATTCTAAAGGACTCATGATGAAAAATGTTGTCCATCTTCAAAGAGACAACTTAACTCTCAATGCAAATTAGAGCAAATTTTTTACTTCTTTATTTTCATTTTTTATGTATCTGCTTTTGCAACATGGCAAATATGGAAATGTATTTGGCATGACCTCACATGTATAATCAAAATCAAAGTGTTTGCCTTCTTAAGAAGGTGGAAGGGGGACTTCTAGGTAAACATGGCTGCAATCTAGACGCAACTCGCTTCCCCTCCCCAGCATACCCCACAGAAACGAAGGTACGTGGGGTTTGAACATTTCCGCACTATAAGGAGGAGGAAAAGCTCACACAAAAACGTGAACTGAGCTGCCCCTCCCCCAAACCAGAGTAAGCTATCATAGTGCTCACTGGGACAGTGAGTGAGTGAGGAGCGTCTCTGTCTGAGGGGGCACACCAGGGTCCTTGAGATCTAAAGACTGCAAGGAAACAACCTCTCAGGGTGGTTTCACAGGAGAATCCTGCGCTGAGCACAGGGGGCTGAGGAACTGAACTCCAGGGCGGTTGTGCTGAGCACCTGGGCGGAGCTGAACACCTGGGTGGGCTGCGCTGATCGCCTGGGAGGTTGGGCTGAACACAGGGGCCCCGCGCTCTAAGAAACCTTGGAGGCTGGGAAGAACTAGTCTGAGGCAACCTAAATTCACAGAAAACCTGCCCATATCACCCAGACCCCAGTCCAAAAAAAGAAAGTGGAATAAAACCACCAAAGGGATGACTCACATGTCCCAAAAGCAAGCCTCCAAGAAGAAAGGAAGGAAAAAGTGACTATTGAAAACTTTTATGGAGGGAGTACCCAAGGAAAAGAAGAGAAAGAGGAAGAAATCCAAACAAAACCAGAACATGCCTCCCAAAATGGAAACTATCCACAAGCTCTGGAAGATTTCAAACTGGAGCTTACCCAAAAGATGGAAACCTTTTGGAAAAAAAAATGGGAGAAAGAGATCAGCAGTCTGATAGACAAGACATCACAATTGGAGAAGGAGCTGGAAGCATCTAATAGAACGGCAGACAAAGCTGAAAAGCAAAACCAGTTCCTAACGACCAGAATTAAGCAACTGGAAGACGGCGAGCATGCCCAAAAGATGGAAACCTTTTGGAAAGACAAATGGGAGAAAGAGATCAGCAGTCTGATAGACAAGACTTCAGAATTGGAGAAAGAGCTGGAAGCATCTAACAGAAGGGCAGACAAAGCTGAAAAGCAAAACCAGTCCCTAACGACCAGAATTAAGCAAATGGAAGTAAGCTAGATTACAAAACAGCAAGAATCAATAAAGCAAAGCCAAAAAAATTAATGAATTAGAAGAAAACATGAAATATCTCACTGAAAAGGTCACAGACTTGGAAAACAGAGGAAGAAGAGACAACCTCTGAATTATCGGTCTCCCAGAAAAACCAGAGATAAACAATAAACTCGATATTATTCTATAGGAGATTATAAAAGAAAATTGCCCACACGTTCTGGAGCAAGGGGGCAAAATAGAAATAGAAAGGGTTCATAGAACACCTTCTACACTAAATCCCCAAAAGACAACCCCCAGGAATGTAATCGCCAAATTCAAGAGCTTCCAAGAAAAGGAGAAAATCCTATGAGAATCCAAGAAGAGGAGCTTCAGATATAGGGGTTCTCCCATAAGGATCACACACGACTTAGCGGCTAACACACTAAGAGACCGCAAAGCATGGAACACGATATTTAGAAAGGCAAGAGAGCTGGGTCTACAACCAAGAATCAACTACCCAGCAAAACTGACTATATACTTCCAGGGGAAAGTATGGGCATTCAACAAAATATAAGATTTCCAAGCATTTGCTAAGAAAAGACCAGAACTTAATGGAAAATTTGATATCCAAGTACAGAAAGCAAGAGAAACATGAAAAGGTAAATATGAAAGAAAGGGAAAAGGAGATAAATCTTATCTTTTTCTTTAAGTCAAACTCTCTTCTATAAGGACTACATTTACATCAAATTATATATATATATATATATATATTAATATGTGGGGAAAATGTTTTGTGTAACTCTTATAAATTGTATCAGCATAAGAGTAGTTAGAAGAAACAAGCATAGCGAAAGATTGGGGCATTAAGAAGATTTGGGGAAACTTGGGGCAAAGAAAGGAAAAGGGAGGGGGGAACTGTCGATAACACTAAGATTTACTTCAAGAAATGGGGGGGGACTTAATAGAATAATCTTTCCCATATAAAGATACACATGGGAAGAGGAGGGGAAGAACTCTCATATGAGAAGGAGAGGAAGAGAGTGGGAAGTGGAATTACTTAAACCTTACTCTCAGTGAAATCAAATCTGAGAGGGAAGAACATCTAGATCCAGTGGGATCCTGAATTCTATCTTATCCAACAGGGTAAGAAAGAAAGGAAAATCAAGGAGGGGGAGGGAGGAGGGAGTATAAAAAGGGAGGAAAGGAGAGGGGGAAGGGAATATAAAAAGGAAGCGAAGAAGAGGGGGGAGGGTAAGGGAGCATAAAAAGGGAGGGGCTAGAAAGGGAAGCATCTCAAGGGAGGGGACTAGGGGGACTGACCTTTTAAAGTAAATCACTGGTTCAAAAGGAGATAGCTGAAGAAGAAAGGTCAGAACTAGGGGAAGATATCAAAATGCCAGCGAATACACAAATGACAATCATAACTTTGAACGTGAATGGGATGAACTCACCCATAAAAGGTAGAAAAATAGCAGATTGGATTAGAACCCAAAACCCTACCATTTGTTGTCTTCAAGAAATGCATATGAGGTGGGTTGACACTCACAAGGTTAGAATTAAAGGTTGGAGTAAGACCTTTTGGGCCTCAACTGATAGAAAGAAGGCAGGAGTTGCAATCATGATATCTGACAAAGCCAAAGCAAAAACAGACCTGATCAAAAGGGATAGGGAAGGTAAATATATTCTGTTAAAAGGGAGTATAGACAATGAGGAAATATCACTAATCAACATGTATGCACCAAATGGTATAGCATTCAAATTTTTAATACAGAAACTAAGAGAATTGAAGGAGGAAATAGACAGTAAAACCTTATTAGTAGGAGACTTGAACCAACCACTATCAAATTTAGATAAATCAAACCAAAAAATAAACAAGAAAGAGGTAAAAGAGGTGAATGAAATTTTAGAAAAATTAGAGTTAATAGACATATGGAGAAAAATAAATAGGGACAAAAAGGAATACACCTTTTCAGCATGACATGGCACATTCACAAAAACAGATCATACACTAGGTCAAAGAAACATGGCACTCAAATGCAGAAAAACAAATAATAAATGCAGGCTTTTCAGATCATAAGGCAATAAAAATATTGATCGGCAAGGGTACATGGAGAGCCAAATCAAAAATTAATTGGAAATTAAATAATATGATACTCCAAAATCAGATAGTTAGAGAAGAAATCATGGAAACAATAATTTCCTTGAGGAAAATGACAACAGCGAGACATCCTTTCAAACCTTATGGGATGCATCCAAGGCAGTACTTAGAGGAAAATTCATATCCACGAGTGCATATATTAACAAATTAGGGACGGCAGAGATCAATAAATTGGAAATGCAAATCAAAAAACTTGAAAACAAACAAATTAAAAAACCCCAGAAGAAAACCAAACTTGAGATCCTAAAAATTAAGGGAGAAATTAATAAAATCGAAAGTGACAGAACTACTGAGCTAATAATAAACAAGATTAGAAGCTGGTACTTTGAAAAAACAGACAAAATAGACAAAGTATTGGTCAATCTAATTAAAGAAAGGAAAGAAGAAAGGCAAATTAACAGCATCAACGATGAAAAGGGGGATCTCACCTTCAATGGAGAGGAAATTAAGGCAATCATTAAAAACTACTTTGCCCAACTATATGGCAATAAATATACTAACCTAGGTGATATGGATGATTATCTACAAAAATATAAATTGCCTAGATTAACAGAAGAAGAAATAGATTTCTTAAATAATCCCATATCAGAAAAAGAAATCCAATAGGCCATCAAAGAACTTCCTAAGAAAAAATCCCCAGAGCCTGACGGATTCACCAGTGAATTCTATCAAACATTCAAAGAACAGGTAACTCCAATACTATACAAACTATTTAACAAAATAAGCAAAGAGGGAATTCTACCAAACTCCTTTTATGACACAAACATGGTACTAATTCCAAAGCCAGGCAGGCCAAAAACAGAGAAAGAAAATTATAGACCAATCTCCCTAATGAATATAGATGCAAAAATCTTAAATAGGATACTAGCAAAAAGACTTCAGCAAGTGATCAGAAGGGTCATCCACCATGATCAAGTAGGATTTATACCAGGGATGCAAGGCTGGTTCAATATTAGGAAAACTATACACATAATTGACCACATCAAAAAGCAAACCAACAAGAACCACATGATTATCTCAATAGATGCAGAAAAAGCCTTTGATAATATACAACACCCATTCCTACTAAAAACACTAGAAAGCATAGGAATAGAAGGATCGTTCCTAAAAATAATAAACAGTATATATCTAAAACCATCAACTAATATCATCTGCAATGGGAATAAACTAGATGCATTCCCATTAAGATCTGGAGTGAAACAAGGATGCCCATTATCACCTCTATTATTTGACATTGTATTAGAAACACTAGCAGTAGCAATTAGAGAAGAAAAAGAAATTGAAGGCATTAAAATCGGCAATGAGGAGACCAAGTTATCACTCTTTGCAGATGACATGATGATCTATTTAAAGAATCCTAGAGATTCAACCAAAAAGCTAATCGAAATAATCAACAACTTTAGCAAAGTTGCAGGATACAAAATAAACCCACATAAGTCATCAGCATTTCTATATAATTCTAACACAGCTCAGCAGCAAGAACTAGAAAGAGAAATCCCATTCAAAATTACCTTAGACAAAATAAAATACTTAGGAATCTATCTCTCGAGACAAACACAGGAACTATATGAACACAACTACAAAACACTTTCCACACAACTAAAACTAGACTTGAACAATTGGAAAAACATTAACTGCTCATGGGTAGGACGAGCCAATATAATAAAAATGACCATCCTACCCAAACTCATCTATCTATTTAGTGCCCTACCCATGGAACTTCCAAAAATTTTTTTTACTGATTTAGAAAAAAAAAACATAACAAAGTTCATTTGGAAGAACAAAAGATCAAGGATATCCAGGGAAATGATGGAAAAAAATACAAAGGGGGGGGGCCTTGCAGTCCCAGATCTTAAACTATATCATAAAGCAGCGGTCATCAAAACAATTTGGTACTGGCTAAGAGACAGAAAGGAGGATCAGTGGAATAGCCTGGGGGCAAGCGACCTCAGCAAGACAGTATATGACAAACCCAAAGATCCCAGCTTTTGGGACAAAAATCCACTATTTCATAAAAACTTCTGGGAAAATTGGAGAACAATGTGGAAAAGATTAGGTTTAGATCAACACCTCACACCCTACACCAAGATCTCTGAGGCTGGTGGTCCCTCTGGATATCAACTGCTTCCCAGTGAACCCCTGAAATCTTTCACTCAGCTTAAGATATCGTAGACTAGGACTTTGAAGAAAGCCACCTACTGAGAAACTCCTCTCCAAAATTCTTCTCCACCTCTCTCCCCAATTTGTCCTGAACTCCATTACTCTAACTAAATTAGCTCAGGAGTAGGGACCAACCTAGCAGCTGACCAGAAGAGATGTCAAGGTTGAGAGCCTGGAACCCTGAGATTTGGGGGGGTCAGTCTGCAAATTAATAGGAATTCCTGCTACCCACTTGCCTCACCTAATACCTTCATCTCTCCCTTGCCTGAGTGATCCCAAATAAAGTGTTACTACTTAGATCAGTTCTGCCTAATTCCTGACACTAAGGAAGGGGGCTGAAGATTTGGGGAGAATTATACCTCTCCCCCCAAAAGAGGGTTAACTCAGGATCCTAGGGATCCAAATAATTAGATCCAAAGGAGTAATCCTCTCCTCTAGGCAGAGGAGTAACTCCAGGTTTTTGGGAGAGGAGAAGTGGCAGTTGGTGTACTTGAAAGACCCAGAGAGGAAGGTCCATCTGGTCTCTCAACTATAGCTGAGACTAAGAAGGGAAGCTGTATGCCATCTCACTAAAGCTCTTGCCTTTAGTTTTAACCTCCACCTCCCAGAACCATTCTCTGAGGAGACATACTTTGCCTCTCAAGAAGACAAAACCAAGTTACCTTCCCCAAGGGTAAGAGAGGGGAAGATCTATCTCTTCCCTCTCTTCATTCTCTCAATTCTTTCTCTCCCTCTCTCCAGTTCCCCAATGTATGTGTGTGTGTGACCCTCCTACTGGCCATATATTTTATCATCTTTCATAATATTATCTATTACTTCTGTTTGTTTTTTACCAGGAAATCATTTAAAATTATTTGATTTAGTCTTATTGTTTTGAATACTTATTTCACAGTCTTTTATTAAATGTAATATTTATTTCATTGT
This sequence comes from Monodelphis domestica, assembly GCF_027887165.1. NCBI lineage: Eukaryota > Metazoa > Chordata > Mammalia > Didelphimorphia > Didelphidae > Monodelphis > Monodelphis domestica. The sequence goes on from NC_077229.1 coordinate 166,264,840, forward strand.
GATCAGTAGGGGATGTATATGATATTTTTGCTTTTTTGGAATTTGTGTGATTTCTATGTACCAAAAGAGAACAATTACTGCACAGGTGCCATACACAGCTGGAAAATATAAAATACATCTATTTCCATTCAATAATCAAAAAAGGACTATTATATCTATTTTTTCAAAAATTCTACTCTGATCTTTTACTTCTTTCTTATTTATCTTTTGTTAAATTTAACTAGGTTGAATGGGGATAAATCAGTTCCCCAATATTATACCTTAATTGTCTTTCTACTAGAGATGATTCTTTCTAGTAGTGTTTTTTAATTTTATACTATTATTTCATTTAGTTTTTTAAATATTTATGTATAATGCACTATTAAGTCTATATACATGAAATTTTAAAATAAATTCAATCTTTGTAATCTTTCAGCAAAATGTCATTCCCCTCTTTCTCTATTTTTGCTGAATTATCTTTCTGAAATAATCATAACTTCTGATTTTTTGTGTTCAACTAAAGCATAATATATTTTTCAAAAACTTTTCATTTAATTGGAGATTTTATGTTTCAGGTGAGTTTCTTTTTTAAATTTTTTCTTTATTTTATTCTGGTAATAAATTTACACATAAGTTTTCTAATGTTACATGATTCATGCTATCTCCCTTCCCTCTCCTGGAATCAACAGGCAATTCCACTGGGTTTTATACATGGATTATCTCTCAAAACCTATTTCCATATTATTCATTTTTTGTAATAGAGTATTTTATAAAAACCAAAAACCCAAATCATATACCCATATAAATAAGTGATAAATCATGTTTTCTTCTGCATTTCTACTCCAATAGTTCTTTTTTTATATATGGATAGCATTCTTTTTCATAAATCCTTCAGAATTATCCTAGGTAATTGTATTGCTATTAGTATCAATCTATCACATTTGATCATCCCAAAATGTTTCAGTTACTGTGTATAATGTTCTCCTGGTTCTGCTTATTTCACTCTGCATCAGTTCATGTAGATCTTTCCAGCTCTTTCTGAAATCATCGGGTTCATCATTCCTAATAGCACAATATTATTCCATTTAACATAACAAAAAGTATTCATTTTACATTTTGTAATATTCTCTATCATTTGTTTGGTCTTAAATTCTTCCCTTCTCCATGAATCTAACTGGTAAACTATTCTATATTCACCTAATTTGTTTATAATGTCACTCTTGAATTAAATCTAGTTTTTGCCATACTATGTTCTAATTTTCCCAAAAGTTCTTGTCAGATAGTGAGTTCAAATCCTGAAAGCTAGGATCTTTGGGTTTATCAAACATTACATTATTAAGGTCATTTACCATTAGTCTATTTCATTGATCCACCCTGAATTTTATTATTGTTTTTTCTAGTTCAATTAAATAGTTACTTTGGGAGATTGACAAGTATGACACTGAATAAGTAAATTGATATAGATAGGATTGTCATTTTTATTACATTACCTTGGATTATACCCATGAGAAAAAATGTTTCTCCAATTGTTTAGATCTAGTTTTGTGTGAAAAGTGTTTTGTTTTATATAATTCTTATATTTTTGGCAGATTGATTCCCAAATATTTTATATTGTCTAGAGTTATTTTAAATGGAGTTTCTCTTTCTACCTCTTGGTACTTAGTTTTATTGGAAATATATAGAAATGCTGATGATTTATGTGGGGTTATTTTGTATTCTGGAACTTTGCTAAAGTTATTAGTTATTTCCACTAGTTTTTCAATTGATTTTCTAGGAATGCCTAACTATACCATCATATCACCTACAAGGCACTATAGTTTAGTTTCCTCATTGCCTACTTAATTTCTCCAATTTCTTTTTCTGCTTTGATTGCTACACCTAGCATTTCTAGTACAATATTAAATAATAGTGGTAATAAACGGCATCCTTGCTTCATTCCTGATCTTATTGGGAAGGCTTCTAATTTGTCCCCATTGTATATGATACTTGCTGTTGGGTTTAAATAAATCTTATGCATTTTGGAAAAAAAACAAACAAACACTAGAAAGCATAGGAATAGAAGGATCGTTCCTAAAAATAATAAACAGTATATATCTAAAACCATCAATTAATATCATCTGCAATGGGGGATAAACTAGATGCATTCCCATTAAGATCAGGAGTGAAACAAGGATGCCCATTATCACCTCTACTATTTGACATTGTACTAGAAATACTAGCAGTAGCAATTAGAGAAGAAAAAGAAATTGAAGGCATTAAAATCGGCAATGAGGAGACCAAGTTATCACTCTTTGCAGATGACATGATGGTCTATTTAAAGAATCCTAGAGATTCAACCAAAAAGCTAATCGAAATAATCAACACCTTTAGCAAAGTTGCAGGATACAAATAAACCCACATAAGTCATCAGCATTTCTATATTTTCCAACACAGCTCAGCAGCAAGAACTAGAAAGAGAAATCCCATTCAAATTACCTTAGACAAAATAAAATACTTAGGAATCTATCTCCCGAGACAAGCACAGGAACTTTACGAACACAACTAAAACTAGACTTGAACAACTGGAAAAACATTAACTGCTCATGGATAGGATGAGCCAATATAATAAAAATGACCATCCTACTCAAACTCATCTATTTAGTGCCATACCCATGGAACTTCCAAAGAAATTTTTTTACTGATCTAGAAAAAACCATAACAAAGTTCATTTGGAAGAACAAAGGATCAAGGATATCCAGGGAAATAATGAAAAAAAAAATACAAAGGAAGGGGGCCTTGCAGTCCCAGATCTCAGACTATATTACAAAGCAGCGGTCATCAAAACAATTTGGTACTGGCTAAGAGACAGAAAGGAGGATCAGTGGAATAGACTCGGAGTAAGTGACCTCAGCAAGACAGTATATGACAAACCCAAAGACCACAGCTTTTGGGACAAAAACCCACTATTTCATAAAAACTGCTGGGAAAAGTGGAGGACAATGTGGAAAAGGTTAGGTTTAGATCAACACCTCACACCCTACACCAAGATAAATTCAAAATGGGTGAATGACTTGAACATAAAGAAGGAAACTATAAGAAAATCAGGCGAACACAGAATAGTATACATTTCAGACCTTTGGGAAGGGAGAGGCTTTAAAACCAAGCAAGACTTAGAAAGAGTCACAAAATGCAAAATAAATAATTTTGACTACATCAAATTGAAAAGGTTTTGTACAAACAAAACCAATGTAACTAAAATCAGAAGGGAAGCAACAAATTGGGAAACAATCTTCATAAAAACCTCTGACAAAGGTTTAATTACTCAAATTTACAAAGAGCTACATCAATTGTACAAAAAATCATGCCATTCTCCAATTGATAAATGGGCAAGGGACATGAACAGGCAGTTCTCAGCCAAAGAAATCAAAACTATTAATAAGCACATGAAAAAGTGTTCTACATCTCTTATAATCAGAGAGATGCAAATCAAAACAACCCTGAGGTATCACCTCACACCTAGCAGAATGACTAACATGACAGCTATGGAAAGTAATGAATGCTGGAGGGGATGTGGCAAAGTAGGGACATTAATTCATTGCTAGTAGAGTTGTGAACTGATCCAACCATTCTGGAGGGCAATTTGGAACTATGCCCAAAGGGTGATAAAAGACTGTCTGCCCTTTGATCCAGCCATAGCACTTGTTGGGTTTGTACCCCAAAGAAATAATAAGGAAAAAGACATGTACAAGAATATTCATAGCTGCACTCTTTGTGGTGGCCAAAAATTGGAAAATGAGGGGATGCCCTTCAATTGGGGAATGGCTGAACAAATTGTGGTATATTTTGGTGATGGAATACTTTTGTGCTAAAAGGAATAATAAAGTAGAGGAATTCCATGGAGACTGGAATGACCTCCAAGAAGTGATGCAGAGCGAAAGGAGCAGAACCAGGAAAACATTATACACAGAGACTGATACACTGTGGTACAATCGAAAGTAATGGACTTCTCCATTAGGAACAATTCAGTGTCCCTGAACAATCTGCAGGGATCTAAAAAACACCATCCACAAGCAGAGGATAAACTATGGGAGTAAAAACACCGAGGAAAAGCAACTGCTTGACTACAGGAGTGGAGGGGATACAACTGAGGAGAGACTCTAAATGAACACTCTAATGCAAATACCAACAACAAGGAAATGGGTTAGAACCAAGAACACATGTGATACCCAGTGGAATCGTGCGTGGAAAGGGGGAGGAGATAAAGAAAATGATCTTTGTTTCCAATGAATAATGCTTGGAAATGACCAAATAAAATAATGTTTAAAGTGGGGGAATAAAAGAATAAAATACTAGAAGTGGAAAAAAAAAGAAGGTGGAAGGGGCAGATTTGAGGAAGATAATGCAGAAAAAATTTGAAATGATTATTAAGAATTTTTTACGCATAATGGATGAATATTTAATGAAAAACATTTTTTTTTAAAAAGCCATTAGTAGTAAAGTTGCATGCTGGGAACTAAGACGGCAGAGAGTAAGGGATGATCAGTTAGCTTAAATTCTCCAAATACACAAGAAAAGAAAATAAGATGCCTCAAAATAAAGGAAAGTCTTTGGCAAAATACAATATCTATTCATTATAAAAGTCATTAGAAAATGTTAGAATAATAGTTTTCCTTAAAACAATAAAGGGCATCTATCTAAAACTATCAGCAAGCATTATCTATAATGAGGATAAACTAAAATCCTTCCCAACAAGATCAGAGGTGAAAATACCCATTATCACCACTGCTGTTTAATATTATTCTAGAAGCTATCTAAGCAATAAGAGCAGAGAATGAAGTTGAAGAAATCAGAAACAGCAACAAGGAAACAAAACTTATCACTCTTTGTAAATATGATGGTATACACAGAAAACCCCAGAGAATCAACCAAAAAACTAATAGAAACAACAACTTAGCAAAGTTGCTGAATAAAAAATAAACCCACATAAATCACCAGCATTTCTATTTGCCACTAACAAAATTCAACAGCAAAAGCCAGAAAAAGAAATTCTATTTAAAATAACTGTAGACACTAAATAACATTTATTACCAAAACAAACATAGCAACTGTATAAACACAATTACAAAAGCCTTTTCACAAAATAGAGTCAGGCCTAAATAAATGGAAAAATATTAGTTGCTCATGTATGGGTCAAGTCAATATAATAAAAATGACAGTCCCACCTAAGTGAATTTACCTATTCAGTGCCATACCAATCAAACTACCCAAAAATATTTAATATAATTTAAAAAATAATAAAACTCATCTGGAAGAACAAAAGGTCAAGAATATCAAGAGAATGAATAAAAAGATATCTGAAAGAGGGAGGCCTACCTGAAAACTAAAGCAGTAAGCATCAAAACAAACTGATGCTGGCTAAGAAATAAGAGCAATACATCAATGGCATAGATTAGGTAACAAACATATAGTAGTTAATGACCATAGTAACCTAGTGTTCTTTAAACCCAAAGATCCAAGCTATTGGGGGAAGAATTCAGTATCTTATAAAAACTGCTGGGAAAACTGGAAAAACAATATGGCAGAAATTAGGCATAGGCCAACATCTCATACCACATCCCTGGATAAAGTCAAAATGGACACCTGACCTAGAAATAAAGGGAGATATCATAAACAAATCAGGTGCTGAAGGAAAAGTTTATCTGTCAGACTTAAGAATGAGGGAAGAATTTATGACCAAACAAGACAAGGAATGTTACAAAAAATGAAGTGGATAATTTTGATTATCTTAAATTGAAAAGTTTCTGTAAAAACAAAACCAATACAACCAAAATTAAGAAGGGAAACAACAAAATGGGGGGAAAACTTTATAGCAAATATCTTTGATAAAGACCTCATTTCTCAAATATATAGAGAGAACTGAGCCAAATTTATAAGAATACAAAGCATTCCTCATTGATAAATGGTCAAAGGATATGAACAGGCAATTCTCAGAGGAAGAAATTAAAACTATCAGGCATATGAAGAAATAATCAAAGAAATGCAAATTAAAACAACTCTAAGATACCACTTCATATCTATCAGAATGGCTAATATGGACAAAAAGGAAAATAATAAATGTTGGAGAGGATGTAGGAAAATTGTGACAGTAATGCATTGTTGGTAGAACTATGAACTGATACAATCATTCTAGAGGGCAATATGGAACTGTATCCAAAGGGCCATAAAATTAGGCATATGCGTTGACCTAGCAATACACTACTAGGTCTGTATCTCAAAGACATCAGAGATAAGGGAAGAGGACCTATCTGTTCAAAAATATTTTTAGCAGCCCTTTTTACAGTGACAAAGAACTGGAAACTGAGGGGAACACTTGGGGAATGACTAAACAAATTGTACTATATGGTTGTAATGGGATAAATACTATTATACCATAACAAATGACAAACAGGATGAGTTCAGAAAAAAAAAAAACAAGAAAAACTTATATGAACTGATGCAAAATGAAATGAACAGAATCAGGAGAAAAGTATATATAGTAACAGAAATATGATATGATGATAAACTATGAAGAACTAAATTATTATCAAGAAAACAAGGTTCTAAGATAACCCCACAGGACTCATGATTAAAAAATGCTAGCCACAGCCAAAGAAAGAACTCTTGGTGTCTGATTGCAGATCAAAATATGCCATCATTCATTTTATTTTCTTTATGGATTTTTTTATTATATATGTGGTATGTGTCTTCAGTGAGGACATGGGAAATATGGAAATATATATTACATGAAAGGACTGATATAACCTATATCAGACTATTTATTGCCTTGGGGAAGGTGGGGAAGAAGTAAGGGACAGGAGAGAATCTGAATCCCAGAATGTCAGAAAACAACTGGCAAAATTATTTCTAGATGTAATTTAAAAAAACTAATTTAAAGAAATAGCCATTCATCAACTGAGAAATGATTGAAGGCAATTTTCAAAGAAACATAAATATAAGCCATTAACAACTTGAAACATTTGCTCCATATCACCAAAAATTCAGGGAATACAAATTAAAACCACTCTGGTGTTCCACCACAAGTGACTACTAAAGATTAAAAAAAGAAAAATGACAATTGTTAGAGGAGCTGTAGGAAAATAAGCACATTAGTACACTGTTAGTGGAACTGTGATTTGGACTAGCCATTCTTATAACTAATTTTGAACTATGTCCCTAAAGTCTAAAAACTAAATTGCTATCCACTTGACCTGGCAATATTACTACTAGGCATATGCCCAAAGAGATCAAAGAAAAAGCAAAAGGTCAAATATGTAGTGCAAAAATATTCATAGCAGATATAGGAGTGCCCATCAATTGGGGAATATAAAGGACTATCACTGTACCATGAAAAATTATTAAAAATATAAGTTTCAGAGAACTCTGCAAAGTAAAGTGAGCAAAGCCAGGAAAATATATGATACTATAAAGAAAAATAACTTTGAAAGACTCAAGAACTATTATCCAGAAGACTTATGATGAAATATGCTATCCACCTTTTGACAAAGAGGTGATGGGACTCAAGCCTATCTTTGTTACAAGAGTTTTTTTTCAATGGTGGGTAGAATGTGTCAGGCATCAACAAAGATACAATAGATAAAAAGAATATTAAAAGATCATTGAGGCAATTTTTTAAAAAATCTTTAAGATTAGAACAGAAGAAAGGCCAGAAAGAAGTTTAAACAAGGTCACACCCAGAGTGGCCAAGATGATAGAAAAAGAACAATGATAAATGATAGAGGGAAACAATATGGGGGAAAGGGCACATAGATGTACTGTCAGTGGATACAATCATTTTGAAAAGCAATTTAGAATTATACACAAAAATTTACTTAAGAATGTGTGCCCTTTAACCCAGTTATACCACTGTTGTGCCTATTCCCAAAAAGAGATCAAAGAAAGAGGAAAATTCATATACAATTTTTTAACATACAAAAATATTTATAGCAGTTCTTTTTGTAGTGTCAAAAAATAGAAAAAAGAGGATGTTCAACAACTAAGGAATTACTGAATAAATTGTGGTATGTAATTGTGAAGTACTACTCTGCTTTAAGAAATAAGGGAACAGATGATTTCAGAAAGACTTATATGAACTGAGTCAGAAAGATATGAGCAGAAACAAACAATTTACACTACAACATCAATATAAAAATGAACAATTTTGAGGACTTTTATTAACTAATAAAGAATGAAATGAGCAGAAACAGAACAATTTAAATGATACCACAATCATAAAACCAAACTATAAAAACTTTGGGAACTATGATCAATATAATAACCATTCAAAATTCCAAAACACTGATTATGAAATATGCCATCCATTACAGAAAAGTGCTAGATTTAAAGTGCAGAATGTGAAGTGTGTGCATTTGCATGTATGTAGCCATCAGGAGAATTTGTTTTGCTTAAATCCCATTTATCACAATAAATTCACTTCTATTTTTTATTTCCCCCCAATTGGGTAAGAAGTAGAAGAAAATAGATTAATTTCTTAAAAATAGAAAGGGAGTGTTATAGAGATGAAGATATAGATACATGAACTTTCAGATTAGGGGCATAAGGTTAGTGTATTATTGGTTTTACTTAACTGTTTTACTTTGATACAAGAGACTTCTCACAAAGAGGAAGTAATCTATAAATGTTTGTAAAGGAAGAACAAAACATCAACAAAAATGAAATTATAAAAATGAAAAAAGAGCCAAGACAGCTTTGTAGATTACATTGACAAATTTATTATATTTTTAAAAGTAAGCTTTTCATAATAAAGGACTTCAATTTCATTTTTTTGTTTTATTGTTATATGTTATCTCATAGATCCATTTTATTTAAGTTTAAAATAAAAATAAACAAAATAGTAAAGAAAAAGTAAATTAAAACAATCCTGAGATACTACCTTATACTCCTCACACTAGCAAAAACTACTAAAAAATGGGAAAACTCATTGTTGCAGTGGTTGTTAATGAAGTAGAGACTCAGTTCAATAATTCTCAAAAAGAATTTTTAATTATCACAGAAAAGGCACTAAACTGTTCATATGCTTGACCTAGAAATGTCACTACTGGGAATTGCTAGGAGCAGTTCTGACACTGGCATTCAGTTAGTTCAGGTTCAATGTTGAAATGAAATGAATTCATAAATCATTGGAGAGGTAACAAAAGAAGGTTCACTAGCCCTAACAAAGCAAGGATATGTAGCACTTAACTTCTGTAGGCATGCCCCCTTTCTCCAAATGGAAATGTGTCTGGTCAGCAAGGCAGGGAATGGCGACTCTTATGATGTTCCAGTATCCAACAAGTCAGAAGGGCACTGACCTCATGGGGAAAGGGGCTCTTATGCCCCTAAGTAACCAGGATGGCATGTCAACACAGGCAGAGGCCATATGAAAACTGTGTTAAGAGAAGTATAGCTTGAACCTTCCTTTTCCTCCCTTGGCCAATCAAGTACTGTCTTCACTGCCCTTTTTTTTTTATTTGCCTGTTTTGGGTAATACCTTTCTAGACCTTTTATATTATATAACCTCCTTCTTCTTTGAGAGATCTTGATGGGTTCCAAGGCAGAAGGGTGGTGAGGGCTATGTAACTGAGGTTAAGTGACTTGCCCAGGATCACATAGTTTTTTAGTCTGAGGTCAAACTTGAACCCATAACCTCCCATCTCAAGTCCTGGCTTTCTATCCACTGAGCAACCTAGATGACCCTTCATTGCCTTTAAGGGGAAATCTAGCCTAAGTCCTATTACAGGAAAGGAGGAATCCTTGTCTGGTTACAGTAGAATATTCTTAATAGGCAATGTAGTAAGAAAAGTCTTATTTGGATAAATAGGACTAGCAGCATTAGTTGTGACAATCAAAAGTTGGAAAAAAAATTGTTTGGAAATTTATTTTAAAAAATTATAGTATACGAATTTAATCATATAGTATTTATTATAAAGAATATAAAATAGTAATAATTCAGGGAAATATTAGGAGACATGAAATTATACAGAACAAGAAATACAAGACTAAAAAAACATACAAAATGGCTATCTTAATGTAAATAAAAGCAATACTAATACTCCAATGTAGGAAATTTCAAATTGTCACTTTTTAAGAATATGGATCATTATCTATGGCTTTGTGAAGATACGATTAACTCTCCCCTTGTCAATTTTTCACTAAACAAATTAAGAACTTAAAGTACCCTTGCTTGACACTAAGAGAGTTCCCAAGTCACTTACTAGAGTAAGCTCATACCTCCGAAGGTCACTACCGCACCCCCTTGGGCAGTGCTAGGCAAATTGAAAGACTGTCATTGGTTCCTATAAAGTGGGGGAGTGACAGGAAGTGACACTGAGAAAACTGCTTTCAAAAGGCCAGTTCAAGGATTCAGTCACTCTCTTTGTGTTGGTGAGCCAGACAGGAGGAGGAGACTCTTTCCTTGGATCCTGCATTGGCTATTTATGGTGGTGAGTGGAGTGATTCCTTCCTTGGTTCTTCAGTGAGGAGACCCTCTCTACTCGTTGCTGCTTTGGTGGGACACTCTTCACCATGAGTTCTGGTGAGATTCTTGGCGGTCTTAGCCTTGTGTGCATTGAAGGTTCTTGGAGGATTCTTCAGTGTCTCCTGGTTTTTCAGATTCTGGCTTCCTAATTAGGACATTGGATTCTAGTGAGATTTGCTTTTGGATTCACATTTGCAGTCTAGAAATATTAGGATTAAACTTAAGATGGCTAGATCCTACACTGACAGCTTCCCTTTTACAATAGCCTCTCTTCCTCAGGTTTTGTAACTGACCAGAGTGGCAGTTGGTATCTGACTTTCTGACTTGTTCCCGCCCACCCCCCACACCCCTGCTTCCCGCAAGGAATCAAAATGTTTTTGATCCTGTGTGGAAACTGCTAGGCAGAGTCAGTGACAAAGGCTGCTCGCCTCAGGAATTGTAGTGATAGTCACTAAAGAGTTTTTTAATAAATGGGGTTCTTTTAAATATGGGGTGCCAAGTGTATTAAAAAAAGATAAAAGAGGGAAGTTTGTACCCCAAGGGAAATTTGGATTTTTGGTATGGAGAGGGGGAAAGAGAAGAGAACCCCCTTCTCAAAGCAGGGTTCAGGGGAGGCAGCAGATGTAACGGGTTGACTCAGAAAAAGGAGGGGGGGGTTGAAGATTTTCCCCCTTCTACCTCCTCTCCTTAGCTAAAGTTACCCTCCCCAATTTGCTCTTGTCCCTCTTGTCCCCCCTCCACTACTCAAGACCAAAAGGTCTCCCCTTGATCCATTCCCTCACACTCAGCTTGGGGAACAGATAACTTTTAATGTTAACTCAATCAGGTAATACAAAAGGAATAATGGGCAGGGAAGAATGGTTAAAGGAAAGTGGGAAAAGGAGGTCCCTGTCTCTATCTAAACCCTTTCTCCTCCCTCCTTGAGTCTGGGGGGAACTCAGGCCTTGGCAGTCTGAGCCTCCTGAGAGAAAGTCAGGTTGACTCACCCCTGGGCAACAAGAGCTGAGGTAAAGTCTGCTCAGGTTTCTCTTCAAAATTCCCTTCAATTGGGAAGTGTTGGGGAGAAAGATTTCCAGTCATCAGCAGGAAAAATGGGTAACCCTCGGGAGAAAGCCTTTTTCCCAACTTCTCTCTTCAGCTTCTCAAGACTGTGAGACCCTCTCTGCTTTCCCAGTCAGAGTCTTCTCCTCCAGATTCCACTCCTGGGGCCCCTCCCCCATTGAGGTGATCAATTTCACATACTCTTCAGCCAGTCACAGTAGCTAGGCAATACTTTCTGTCTCTTTATCTACATTTTTACACTTTCACTCTTGCCACCTCTTTGTAAATAAAACTTCTAAAAGTCATGTTGACTTAAGCTATGATATTTTAAAATCAGTGACCACAATATTACTTTAGAATTCTATTTAGCATAAAACCTAAATTTAAATTCTTACAGCTTTTTTGTCAACACCTTTCAAAGAATTAGCCAAAGGAAGTCCTGGGAGCTGTAGGAAGTTTCAAATTGGGAGCTTCTTCACATTTTCCCATAATCATAAGGATACCTTTGGAGCACATGAGTTGTTCACTGGATATACCTAAATCTTTCTTTGTGACCAGGCCATATTCTTTTTCAACACTGAGGCAACAAAATTCTTTTTAAATAAAAGCAATGGTAGTCCTATACTCCCCAAATTAAAGGATACTTTCCTTCTATCTATTAATAATTAAATAATTGGGTTTTTTTCTGGGAATTTATAAAAAGGTTTGTTCTAGTATATAATGGAAAATATGTGTTGTAGCAAAATATGCTAATATATTGTATTTCTTTCTTTTTGATTGTAAAGAATCTGAAAAAATATATCTATATTTATCTTTTTATCTAAAAGATCAAATATTATGAGTTACATTGCCTCACAAAATAGCAAAAAACTGCAAAAAAATAAATCAGTCTTTGAAAAGCTTATGCCTATGCCAAATAATCCTGAAAGCTTTTTCTAATTAAAATAGGAAGCCAACCAAAAAAATGTGAAATAAAAGAACTCTCCCAGTATGACTAAATGAATCTCATGTTCATGGTGTGTGAAATTACCACATTTGCCCTACAAATCTCAGTCCCTGATATATATATATATATATATATATATATATGAGGAAATGGTGTCCAAGAAAGTGAAGTGAGGAAAATAGCGGACCTTATTATATGGAAAAATCTATACCAGAGGGCACAACAAGGGTCTTCAAGTGAAGGCTGGATGGCTACTTGTAGATGTTACAAAAGAGATTCTTAGTCAGATAGAAGCTGGAATTGCCAGTTCTGAGATCCCTTCTAATTTTGAGGTTTTGGTAACAGTTTTAAAGACACACAATGAAGAAGTTCAACATCACTGACCTTTATATTAACATTTTTATCTTCATAAAATCTTTGCACTCCTGGGGCCCCTCTATACTGTTAAAATTTTTGAGAAGGGAATAGACAGGTTTTTAGGTGATTCTCTATATCAAGTTATATGTTGAGTCACATAGTTAAATTTATGAAATTAAGTTCTGCTTCAACAAATTTGATACAATATTTATTTAAACACTTACCAAGTGCAAGGTACTATGAGAGGCACTGGAGATACAAGGACAAAAAAAAATTTCAAATAGTTCCTGTTCTCAAGGAATTCTAATCTGAGAATAAAAAATGTACACAAAGAAAAGTAGTATGTGGGAAAAAATTGAGGAAGAAGAATGGATTAACAATTGGGGATATCAAAAAAGGCTTTAGAAAGGAAGTGATATTCAAACTAACCTCAGAAAGAAGATATTATGAAACACAGATGAAGAAGTGCACTTCAAGAATGGTTGTGGCATGCAAAGATGCACAGAGGTGGCAGACAGCATCAAATTTGATTAATAATTCTTTTAAGGCCCTAGAATTTAGTTCTTCTGTGCCTGGTGACTTTAATCACTCATTAATTCTCTACTTATCCAGAGTATCGGTTTTTATTATTCATTTTTGTTCATCTAAAGATCATTCCTCCTTGGCAGAGAAAACAAGTAAAATAAGAAATGAGCAGGTTTACCTCTGTCAGTCATAATTATTCACACGTCTATCTCAAGTATTGATCTTATCCTTAAAACTCTGGGACACATATTGTTGTATTAGTGGAATATTTTCATGAAAAACTGATCCATGCAATTATAAACACTGCTAAAGATCACTCTAAAGCCCAGCTCAGGTGCTACTTCCTCTTTGAAGTCTGGTCCATCTCAGTTGAAAGGATTTTTTCATTCTTATATTTTCTTATGGCACTTTGTCTTGCTCTTCACCCTTTATTCTTAATATATTAGCCTAGTATCCCAATTGTTTGTGTATGTATTAAACTATAAATTATTTCATATTAAGGAATACAATTTTTAATTTCTTTCAGTTCAGTAACCAGCACAGTACCTTGTATACAATACAAGGTATTTAACAGAGATATATATCAAAATGAATTACTTCAAGGGAAGTTAGCAAAAAATAAATATGTCCTTTGGTGTCCAATATCCTCTTCTTTCTTTAAGATAGGAGGTTCCTAAAGGTTCTCATATCTAAAAGGAAATAATTTAACGAAGACTCTCCAAAGGTGTTAGTTGAACTAGAAAAGTACTCTACATGTTTCTGAAAAGAAAGATGCAAACCCGGGTAGGATTGTTCTTTGGAAAACAAGTGATTCATACATAAATAATGTGTAGCAAAAACTGCAAAGTTGTTGGGGTTTTTTTTGCAGAATTCTAAGGAAAATAAGAATTGTACTTTATTATGAAGTTGTCAATGACTTCGTGATGATGAAAGCCTAAAAGCCAGTGACTATCAAGAAATACTTTAACTTCATTATAACAAATGACTAAAGTGTCCCTTTTTATTCCAAGAAATATTAAAGTTTTTGTACCATGAAAGAACTTTAACAGACTATCAAAATGGTCTCTTAAATGATGATGATGATAGCTAACATTTAAATAATGCCCAATATGTGCCAGGCTTTGTGCTAAGCTCTTTATATATATTATCTCATTTGATACTCAAAAAAATCTGGGAGGTAGGTGCTATCAATTATCCCCATTTTATTCTTAAGGAAAACAATGCAAGGAGAGGCCAAATGACTTGCTCAGGATCACACAGCTTTTAATTTTTTTTTTAAATTTTGATTGACAGATGATGTCCCTTGCTTGCAATGCAGATTCTCTCTTTTACAGTGTCAAAGGAGAAATTTGAACTCAGGTCTTCCTAACTCCAGGCCTAGTGCTCTATAAAGTAGCTGTATTTAATATTGCTCAAAGAATACTGTTCTTTCAATCAGAAGACCTTGGTTTTAGTATTGATTTCCCTTTATTTAATAATTCAATTAATTCTTCTGTGCTATGTGGAATGGACACCACTACTCATTTTAGTTTACAAAATATTCTGTTCATAATGACCTACTAAAATAGTTGGGCAAAGATTGTTCTGTCTATTTTACAAATAAAGAAAGTTGTTTTTTCTGCCATGGAGGTAAGTCAATAATACTTGCACTATCTTATCTCACAGCATACTTATGAAAAAGGCATTCTAAGTGGAAAAGCAACATATAAACATTAAAAATAACAATAGAAAATTGACATATATGTACTATAGGGACTCAGAAGTGAGGAGAAGATAAATTTAATTACTTAATAAAATATAAGAAATGCAGATTTCTTGATTCTTTTCCCAAGTAACTATATCCTTTGTACATCCTTTTCCTCCTTTTAGATAAGGTATTATAAAATGCTTTGTAAATTTTAAAATAACATACAAATGTCAGCTCTTGGTATTATCAATAACATTGAATGCAAATACTATTCTGCTTTATAAAACAAGCTTTTATCAACTTCATAGGCACTTTTATTTAGCTTCATAATTTAGGTCAAATTTTTTCCCTTAAATTCAGTCAGTAATATTAGAAATAGCAATATCTATTATCTCAATGTTTTAAACTCTCATAATTTTTAAATGTCAATATTTTCAGATATTTATAGCTTTTTAACTTCTAATTAATGTTACCTGAAAACATCTATACTGTTTTAGCAACCTTCTTCCAAAACTGATATATCAATTTTCAAATGTCTCTATTAAGTCTGGCCTCTTCCTTATAGAAACTATGTATAACTCTTCAGCACAGTAGGCAGCGTGGTCTCCTAAGAGGAAGGTCCTATAAAAACTGCTGGGAAAACTGGAGGACAGTGTGGGAAAGATTAGGTTTAGATCAACACCTCACACCCTACACCAAGATAAATTCAAAATGGGTGAATGACTTGAACATAAAGAAGGAAACTATAAGAAAATCAGGAGAACACAGAATAGTATACATTTCAGACCTTTGGGAAGGGAGAGGCTTTAAAACCAAGCAAGACTTAGAAAGAGTCACAAAATGCAAAATAAATAATTTTGACTACATCAAATTGAAAAGGTTTTGTACAAACAAAACCAATGTAACTAAAATCAGAAGGGAAGCAACAAATTGGGAAACAATCTTCATAAAAACCTCTGACAAAGGTTTAATCACTCAAATTTACAAAGAGCTAAATCAATTGTACAAAAAATCAAGCCATTCTCCAATTGATAAATGGGCAAGGGACATGAACAGGCAGTTTCTCAGCCAAAGAAATCAAAACTGTTAATAAGCACATGAAAAAGTGCTCTACATCTCTTATAATCAGAGAGATGCAAATCAAAGCAACTCTGAGGTATCACCTCACACCTAGCAGATTGGCTAACATGACAGCTATGGAAAGTAATGAATGCTGGAGGGGATGTGGCAAAGTGGGGACACTAATTCATTGCTAGTAGAGTTGTGAACTGATCCAACCATTCTGGGGGGCAATTTGGAACTATGCCCAAAGGGTGATAAAAGACTGTCTGCCCTTTGATCCAGCCATAGCACTTGTTGGGTTTGTACCCCAAAGAAATAATAAGGAAAAAGACATGTACAAGAATATTCATAGCTGCACTCTTTGTGGTGGCCAAAAATTGGAAAATGAGGGGATGCCCTTCAATTGGGGAATGGCTGAACAAATTGTGGTAGATGTTGGTGATGGAATACTATTGTGGTCAAAGGAATAACAAAGTGGAGGAATTCCATGGAGACTGGAACAACCTCCAGAAAGTGATGCAGAGCAAAAGGAGCAGAACCAGGAAAACATTGTACACAGAGACTGATACATTGTGGTACAATCGAAGGTGATGGACTTCTTCATTAGTGTCAATGCAATGTCCCTGAACAATCTGCAGGGATCTAAAAAATACTATCCACAAGCAGAGGATAAACTGTGGGAGTAAAAACACAAAGGAAAAGCAACTGCTTTTCTGCTTGACTATAGGGGTGGAGGGAATATGACTGAGGAGAGACTCTAAATGAACACTCTAATGCAAATACCAACAACACAGAAATGGGTTCGAATCAAGAACACATGTGATAACCAGTGGAATCATGAGTCGGCTATGGGAGTGGTGGGGGAGGTAAAGAAAATGATCTTTGTTTCCAATGAATGTTTGGAAATGACCAAATAAAATAATGTTTAAAAAAAAAAAGAGTAAGGTCCTGAGTTTGATTCTCTAAAGGAGGGTGTGATACAGTGGGAGAGACTTCTGGAGACAAGAAGGTTCACTTGGCTTGGGTTTGGCCCCACTAGACCTGTATTATCTTTACCTTAGGGGCCATTATTCAGTCTGAAATTGCTAGCCTGAGATTCCCTTCAGGGTGGATTCTGTTGGATACAAGCTTTGGGGTCTCCAACTTGTAAGCTAGTCCTAAAACTTGGGGTTCATCAGATCTTACTAGGCTACAAGTTTGGGGCTTCTAGATTCCATGCTGACAGTGGGGAGGGCAGATGGGAGAAGGAAACAACATTTACACAGAGAAGTAAATACAAAGGATATGCTAAATAAATAGCAAGAAATTTGATGAGAGAAACACTGTCAAATTGGGAGGAAGGACCAGGAGTTAGGAGAGGGTCCTCATATGATAAAGCACCTGAGTAATGTCTTAAAGGATCTAGAGATCCCCGATTTTGTTGCTGGGTATGAAAGCTTTGGGGAAAAGATAAGGAGAGATGGCAGCAAGAGTTGAATTCATTAAATTTCCTAATAAAGCAATTTACAAATATTTAAGAATCACTAGCCAATAGAATTTTTTTGGTCTCATTATCCTTTCTTCCTCTACCTCTTTATAAAAATGGAAATGGATATGGAAACAATATATTGTTTCTGTAGTACATATTAACAGGTGGAAAGGAAAAGGAAGGGTTTTTGCTCATTTCCCTTTAGAATTCAACAAAAGTAGAGTCACCACATGCTGTTCCAAATACAATACATAGCTTTGCTTTTGCTCAGGCTTATATGAAAGCAATTCAGCAAGAATAAAACAAATGTTCCTGTTTCCATTTTTCCTATGCCAGTTTCAGCCTTCTCCGGAAAAGATCAGAATTTCCCTTGGGAGGCAAGCCTCAGAATTTGAGAAACAATGCTCTAGAGAGCAAGCAAAAATGAACACAATGGAAAACCAGGGCAATTTGTTTTTCACTTAGGTAATTAGCCTTTGCAAAACACCCTTAAAAAGCCAAGTTGTATATCAGAAACACTTTAATTCTTTGCAATACAAAATTGGGTGTCTTCTAATATCCATTTGGAAGATCTAATACTTGTTTCCCGCTGAATTCCTAAAAGGAATGGACCTAAGTGATACTTTACCTTTTTGTCCTACCATTTTAAAAGCTTCGTGCCTTTGGTGCTGTCTTGGAGTCAGAAAGACTTGTCAAATCCTATCTTTAATATTTAATATCAGTGCAGCTAGGTGGCACAGTGGACAAAGAACCAGGCCTGGTAATGGGCAGTCATGAGTTTAAATCTGGCCTCAGATACTTCCTAGCAGTGTATCTCAGGACAAATCATTTAACTCCCACTGCCTAACCCTTATGGCTCTTCTGCCTTAGAACCAAGAGAAGATAAGGATTAAAAAACAAAAACAAAAAAACCCCTTAATATCATTTAACCTGTTTGTGTTTCCTCATTAGTAGAATGAATGCCCCTTAAGATTCTAAATCTATGATTCTATGATTTTCCTTATGTGTTAGAAATTCAGCAGTGACTAGAAAGTGTCGAACCTAGGCTGTTTTAAAAGAAAATAACATAAACTATATTTTCATTATGTGTAATTAGAAATCTACCTTTGAACTACATTACCCAGGAGCCCACTTACTTCCTATCCTTACATGCTGACTTTGACAGAAGATAAATTGGGTGGGGCTCCGTGTCTAGAGCTCTTTCTTTCCTGTGGAGGCTTTGGTGGACTGGGCCATTTTGAGCGGTAGATTAGCCATGGGCACGTGGTTTTAATTTATTAGATAATTACCTTTTATTTCTTTACTTCTAGTGATTATTAATCAATCCTGTAAAATATAATATTTGAAGTTATTGTATATTAATTTTAATTTTCACAATTAAAATAACACTGCCAAAGAAGATATGGTGCTAAGGGTCAGTAACTCAACATTATTGGCCTATGCATTCTGTTTGGGCTGGAAGGGAAGGGCTAAACAAGGAACTAACTGATTTGAAGTTAACAATCTCACATGGCCCAGCCAAAAAACTAAATAATATGCTCTCATCATCCCAATTACTTAGACGTCAATGACAAAGGAATTTGAATATAGTTTAGCAATCATGTTTAAGTTGGAATGGTAGTGAAGAGGAAGAACACAACTCTGAACTGCACAATTCATTAGACTCAATGTAGGCAGATGGTTACAACAGCCTAGATGTCAATGTATTTGATTTTGAGAATGAGGAAATGGGCAAGAATGATTAGAATGTTCTCCTAACTGAATTGTTGAGACAGTGGTACTTTTTTCTTGAAAATATTGAAATTCTACTTAGACATGGACCCTAGAAGATAAAAGAAAGCAAGAAAAGGGAATAGACAAGAGTTGCTACAAATAAATTATGACTTTCTAATCCAAGTTTACATCTAGAAGATTTTACAGTTGGCAAAGACTTGAATCATCACTTCTCAATTTGAATCTGTAATAATACTCCACTCATCTGATATAGTGAGGAAAGATAAAATGAAACAGACGCCGTATAATAAGGACTGGTAATGAAGGGTGATGGAAAATGTTCTCATAAAAGACTTATAATGCTTAGACAATTTGGAAACCTTTCTAAGTTCAGGTTGAACACTGGCAAAACTTGGACTCTGCTAGAAAAACCTTTAAAAAAAAAGCCCTACAGTCATCTCCATATCATACTGTAGCATGAAAGTATGAATGGATGATGGCTAAATATTCTTTTTTGTAATTAAAAGGACTAAGGCAGAATCGGAAGGTACAAGAAGTTATTAAAAGTACAGTGGGAAAAATATAAACATCATTGTAATCTGCTTTATTAATATTCATAAATTATCTGAAAAAAGAATGCCTGCACTTTAAATTAGGAGGTAAAATGTCTGAGATAGATAGCTAATACAGTAAATGACACCTCAGATAATTTTTAAAAAACCAACAGGTAAGAATAAATTAAATCTAAAAGATGAAATGTACTGGGGAGATATGCAGTATCCTACACTTAAGAATTTATAAATCAGCTTTGCAAAGACAGAATGAAGTAAACATGGTTAGATAAGTATATGTAAAAAATAGCTAAATGTTTTATCAATGATCAGATCTATCCAAAAAATACAATAGGTTGAATCATGAGGTAATAAGTTCTCCATCCCATAAGAGCATTTAAAAAGAGATCTGATAATCATTTGTTGGCAATTTTATATACCACAAGATTAGACAAGATAACCCCTAAATAGAACTTTCAACTCTAAAAGTCTTATTCTAAATATTTCCTACTTTGTCTCTAGGTAGTCACTCCCAAACTAGCCTGAGGTCAAAAAGTCTATTGGGAAAATGGTTTTAAAAAAAGTCCTTTTCATCTTTTCTTTTGTTCCCTTTGAGTACAAACTGATGCAATAAAACTCAAATAGTTAAGGGCAACAGACATGCTTAACATACAAAGAAAATGATATTATTTGATCATGAAAGAAAAAAGTATCCTTTCAGACACTCCCAAAATTTGCTAAGAAAACAAAATGACCAGTGCTGTTTTTTTTTTAAGCAGCAAATAATTCAATAACATTTCATGAAGAAATTTTATTTTAGATATAGTTTAAGGAACAGAGTAGTTCTTATTGCCTTACTATTGTAGTTAATTAGGAGAAAGGATACATCTCTTAAATACTTTTTAAAACCATTTCCAGGGAAAAAGAAACTGTCTAAACAGCTTAATATCACAGGGCCAATGTTTGTATTCAAATTTACCTTAAGAAAAGATGAATTATTACATAGTACCAAAAGATCGAACAGGTAAAGTAAATTAGGAAATGGCATACAAAAAAAAATGCCTAAAGATACTCTGAAAACTAACTTTACATATAAAGATTAATTATACATAATGTAATATAGAGATCATAGATGAAATAACAAAGAATGCAATATATTTTCATTCAATGCTCCCTATTACTTTATTTAAGAAAATAAAATCTATGTTGCAGTATAATAGTTAAAAATACACACTAACAAGTATAGGTATGTAATTTATAGTATACTTCTCAGAGTACTTTTAACAGATTTCTTCTATACAATAAGGTAGCCTGAGAACTACTCTTTGTACAAATAAAGTTCAATATGGTCTTTCAATTAGGGGTTATTTTTTCTGCAGAAAACAAACTTTCTTAGACAAAGCTTTCTTGACAGAGGTGCTAAAAAAATAAACAGTGCTGTCTTCCAACACAAGTTAGATCAACTTTATAGATCTTCGTCATAGGACAGGAACCTGTTGCTACAGGTAATTCTTTATTCCCTCAACCTCCCTACATTTGCATATCTCTAAAAGGGAGTGTAATAATGAGTGGCACCTAAGGCAATAGTTGTTACTGCAATTCCCATAATATAAGGCGTCTCCCCCATTCCCCTCAACTCAGAGTTAGGCTTGGTTTTCTCTTCCTAAATGTATCTACCTTATTTTTTCTTCTTCCTTTTGGCCTATGGTTTAAATATATTAAAAACATTTATGTATACTCTTTAACCCAGAGTAAAAGCAGAGCAATAAATAAATAAATAAGAAGATGGCTAGGCAGAAAAATAAATAATATGCATGCATATTCTTTATATATTTTTTCAAATCATTATTCAAATAAGTATGAACATAAATACCCAAGAGAGACCATATGGCATAATGGATAGAGAATTGGCCTTTGAGTCTAGGTTGGTTTAAGTTCTACCTTTAGCTGTATATTTGTTATGCGATCCTGGGTAGGCCACTTAAACCTCTTTTTGTGTTGGAGACAAATCTCTAAGACTAAATATTACAGAGAAGGTGCCAGTCTCAGTAAGTAGAGGAAATTCTCACCAGGAGCTCCCTATAAAGAAAAAATCAGATGTCCAGGAAAACAAGCCTATACATATACATGTAGGTTAATAAGCATGTATGCTTATTTTGCACTAGGGAACATGATAATCCTGGGAATACAAAGACAAAAGTGAATATGTTGATTCCTTCAAGTAGTTTACATTCTAATGGAAAAGACAAGAAGGTTATATATAAGTACAAAGAGATCATTCAAACAAAAGGAGTAAATAGGTGGTGCAAAAGACAGATAATGCTGGGTCAGAAACATCTGAGTTTAAATCTGGCCTAAGACCCTGATAAGTGGTGTGATCCTGGGCAAATCAATTAACCTGTTTCCCTCAGTTTCCTTAAATATAAAGTGGAGATTATAGTAGTACCTATTTTACAAGATAAAATGAGAGATACTGCTAAAAAGCATTTAGCAGAGTTTCTGGAATATAGCAGGTTCTATCTAAATGTTTTTTACATCTCTCTCCTTTCTTGAATCTTGAAAGAGACACAAATGTGTCTAGAGATTGAAAGGGCTAAATACCGGGTCTCAAGATTTACCATGAGAACTTAGGTTGAACTGTTCCTTTATATTGCTCAAATTATTATTCAAACAAATATGAAAACTTGTTTGACAGGCATATAGTTGAAGTTCTCACAGAGCCATGGTTGGATATGAAATGATTTTTTTTTTTTTAGTAAAACTCTAATTATGGTCTTAAATCTTCAAGTCATGAAAAATGTTAAAAAATGCTGATTCATTTTTCAATGAGAAGTGAGTTTATTGTAGTAAAAATTTACTATAAAATCTGAGGATTATTATATTTCAATCTGAGAATCAAGATATTAATTACTAATTACATGGCATTTCAAAATCATTCATTGTTCTAATTCTGTGCAAGTATGCTCCTGTTTTAAACAAATACAGAATTTGAATATTAAGATTTTTTAAAAAGATAAATTAAGGAAGAATTCTTAATTTCATAAAAGGCTTCTCCACAGAAATAAGCAAACTTTCCATAAGTTATTTGTTAAACTGTTTGTCATACACAACTTGAAAAATATATCTATTGAGTAAAGAAAGTTACTTACTTCTGTAGTTTATTATTGGATTGTTCTATAAAACTTCAAAGTAAAAGGAAGAACAAAAACTCACCTCCATTTCCATAGCAGCCATAGACTGGTCATAATGCCCCATCAAATTAGGGAAAAATGTCATATTGTAGGTCATTTTCACACATTTGGGAACAGTAATTGGTTCACAGGTAAAGTAACTGTGCCCTCTAACGAGGGGAAGCATTATACACATCACAAAAAATATGAATGCTTCCATTTTCTTCAAATTTCTGATTTCACCACATGGCTTGGAATGCAGTTATTTTGATCATCTTAGGCAACATCAAAAAGTTGCTCAAATTGCTCATTTCATTATTTTATCATCCTTTAGGGCGTTGTTTTTACTGAAATTTACTTCTCGATTTACTGTAAAACCAAACAAGGACACACCATCAGACTTTAGCCACAATTTTTAATCTAGACCTAAATGTTAAAGTGAACCACGTTTAAAACTGTCTAATAACTTTCATTTACAATTGTACTAAGGCACATTTCTATAATTTTTAAGGAACAGTTACAAAATCTTTGTATTATGTTGCATATTCTATATATATACAAACAGTAAGCATGAACGTGGATTTTAAAAAGCAAGGTAGGTAAGGGATGGGGAGAAAAATGCTATAAAAATGAATTACAAAGGAATTAGAGAATCAAAGTAGCGTAGAGACCAGAGGTCATCTAGTGTAACTCCCTCTTCACTTAAAAGCGAAAACTGTAGCCCAGAGAAGTGGGATGATCACTCAGTTACTAGGTCCTGGAATAAAATTCTTGTCCCAGATTCCTAAATCCTACAAGCTGCCTCCCCAGGCTCTATTTCAGCATTCTAGAATTAAAGAGTTTTCCTCTTGCTGAACAATGAGCTAGATATGAACTTTATTGGCTTTCTTTATAGAAGGCACTGCTGCCTGCATGGCGGAAGTGAAAGAACACAGCATTTGTCATCAGTAGATCTAGGTTCAAATCCCATCCTAACCCTACCTCCTACTCTGTGTGATCCCTTGGCAAGGATGTCTCTCTAGTTTCATTTGTAAAATGAGGAAATTACTAGATTACCTCCAAGTCTAAAAAGATGCCTCTACGAACCTACAGCTAATTGTTAATAAGTAATAATCATTATTCTCAGAGCACCACCGCTCCACGTCACTCCCTACCCCTCCAGACCAGCAGAAATGTGGGATTAGCAATTTGATAAAGGGTGAGGCGCGCAAAAAGAAAACGTAAGCCCTTTCCATCTCCGCTATACTTCACAAATTCCTCTTAAAAAGGGGGGGGGGGGGCTCTATGGCTTTACAAGCCAAATCCAGGCATGGGATGAGATGCCCTCTTGGACGCAGCAGGAGCTGGGCACCTGTTCCTGCCCTGGCCAGTAGTCTCTTCTCAAGCCCCGGTGGGCGATTTCCGTAACTTAACTTGGAAAGCAACTTTGGGGATTTGGCTCCTGATTTCGGGAGAAACTTTCAGGCGGTGCGGACCACAGCTGCCTCCCGTGAGCACCTGTAGTAGTGATACGCTTATGGGGCCCCTACTCAGTACCCCAACTAGGATGAAGCTACCCTAGAAGAGCGCGAACAGCGCCCCCGCCCCCTTCCGGCCTGAGCAGCCCACCCCCACCCAACAGTCTCTCTCCGTTACCTGGACGACCGCCTCTCCCCCTCCCTTCAACCCAGGGGGTGGAGGTGTGGGGGTGGGAGCTCCACCAACCTCCACGGAGAAGGAACCCAGGGTTCGTCACCTACGGGACGGCCCGGGTCACTGCGGCCTCTTTACCTGGGGGAAACTTCTGGGTGAGCCTAGAGCCAGCGCCGCTATCGTCGTCGTCGTCGTCGTCGTCGTCGTCGTCGTCGCCGCCGCCGCCGCCGCCTCCCTCCCCTCGGGTCCCCGAGGCGGGAGCAAATGGCTCTGGCGAGTTGCCTGGATCTGGGAGCCGCACGGGGCGCGAGAACTAAGCAATCCCGCGAGACTGGCTAGGGCAGGTTGGGCCCGGACAGGTCCGGGCTCGCGTCTCCGAGGCTGGAGGGGAAGCGGTCCCCCGCCCTCGCACTAGTCCTAGCACCAGGGCCTCGCTAACTCCAGGGAGTGTCCGGCACTGTGGCGCACTGGCTGGGGAACCCGTGCCTGTACCTACTGTACCCCAAGTGTTATGCTCAGGGGCAGCAGAGTGAAAATTCTGATTGTATTAGGCTGCGGGATTTGGGGAAGAGAAACTCCTTTTTCTCACCTGCATTTGTAGAGTCCTCGAAAGAGTGAACTGGCTCCAAGTTGTGGTTTTCCCACTTGGAAATGGCAGAGTACCGGTCTGTGCTGTGTCTTGTTCCCCAAGGTCTGATGAGGCTCAGTGTAATTAGTATCTATGAAGCACTCTCTGCGTCCTTTGAAGAAGAAACAGTACAGCTTTTCATCTGCTGTTTTCAGAAGCTCTGTTCAGTGAAAAGTATTTTCCCAGGGTAGATTTGCTCCTCAAAGCCTTTCGTCCAAAGAAATCTGAGCTAGTGATTAGGTGGGACAACCCTGATTTGGATATAGCTACTCCTTTTGCCTAAATGTCCTGAATGGGATCGGGATTACAGAATCTGGAGGTCGAAAGAGAACTCCAGATGTGACTTCCTTTGCACAACGAATGCATTTTAAATAACCAGGAGAGCAGTTTTAGTTAAGTCTAAAATTCCATATGAATTATTTTATGAAGTGTAGAATCATTCTCAAATATATCTTTCTAAAAACTTTCATCTTCCTATTCAGAATTTGCTAAAGGTGTGAAGGTTCTCCTGTATTTTTGTACAGGAATGATTTTGGAATGTACTATGTAGCAGTAATTTAATAAATTGGGTTTTCTGAATTACTTGGTGAAATACATACACGGTTTCCTCCCTATCTCATTAGACTCATTTTGCATATTGTATAAATATATATGTGTGCATACATACCTATACACACATATATTTCTCTGTATACATGTATACACACAGGATTTTACACCACTAGAAACTTTTAAAATTAGTTGGAGCTTTACAAAAGAAATTATTTCATGTCTAACCCTGGTACTGTAAGAACAGTACAATATACTGGTCAAACAAGTTTTAAACTTATTTGAATAATGATTTAAACAACATAAATAGTTCAACCCAAGTTTAATATTAAATTATAAGATACTGAGTTTTCTTGATGGGAAGCTAAGCAGGTTTTTTTTCTGTTCCAGAGGAGGCCATTATTTTTTTTCCCACCATATACTCTTTATTATAGGCATACCTCTTAGATTTTCTGGTTTGGTTCCAGACCACCACAACATATCGATATATTCAATAAAGCTACTCACAAGAATTTTTTTATTTTCCAGTGCATATTAAAGTTATGTTTTCACTATATGATAGCCTATGCGTGAAATAGTATTGTCTAAAAATATAATGTATATGCCTTAATTAAAAACACTTTATTGCTAAAAAAGGCTAACCATTATATGAGCCTTCAGCAAGTGGAGGTGTTGATATATGTTGTTTGCCACCGACTGATCAGAGGGTTGGATGCTGAAGGTTGGGGTGGTAGTGGCAATTTCTTAAAATAAGACAACAGTGAAGTTGCCAAATCATTAAATCTTCCTTTCAGGAAAGATTTCTCAGTAGCAGGCTATACTTTTTGATAGCATTTACTACTTTCAAAACTGAAGTCAATTCTTTCAAACCCTGCTGCTGCTTTATCAACTAGGTTTATAAAATGTTCTTTAATATCATGTCTAAGAGACTAGGAGGCCTGAGGAGAGAGAACAGGAAACAACCAGGTTGATGGAGAAGTCAAAATATACACGTTTGTGGATTAAATTCAGTCTTGTATGGGCATCATTGGTGGTGCCCCAAAACAATTACTATAACATCAAAGATCACTGATCACAGATCATCATAACATACAATAACAATAAAAAAACTTGAAGTATTGCAAGAATTACCAAAATGTGACACAGAGACATGACATGAGCTCATGCTGTTGGAAAAATGGCACAGATAGAACTGCTCCACTAAGGGTTTCCACAAACCTTCAATTCATGAAAAAAACAAACAAAAAATATATGTGCAGAGCACTATGAAAGGAAGCACAATAAAATAAGGTTTGCCTGTGTTCATATTCTGGTTGTCTGCTTTTGTACTACTTGTGTGAGCTGATGCAATTCTTTTAACTTTTCTGGGTACTATTTACCTCATATGCCAAAGGAGGAGTTTGAACTAGATGATCTCTAAGTTTCTTTCCAGTTCTAAATCTTTTGAAACTTTCTGATGCCCTCAGATGTTTTCTAGTCTAACTCATAGCTGCTAAAGATTTTCCTTTAGAATATCTAACATAAATATTCATACATTTTTTCCTCAGGAAGACCTCCAGAGAAGGGGAACCCTATGTATCATAAAACAGCCACTTTTTTATACCTCTAGTTGTGCAAAGATTTATACTTACATAAAATAAAAAAGTCTCATTGCAACTTTCCACATGGTTTAGGATATCTGGTTATTTCCCCAGGTTTGTGAAAAGGGAGTATCAATGTGAGAAGACATCACTCCTTTACTTAAAACCTACTGAAAAGTTGAAGGAAAGAACACTAGACTTTATAAAGGCAGCTGCAGTAAATTTCAAAGGGTCTTGAAATTTGGAAGCCACAAGATTGGTGTTAGGGAATCATGGAACTGAATTATATGAGCCACTTAAAACTATTCAACTACAGAAATCTGCACTGGTGTTTTTAATGTCCAGATTACATTGTGGAATAAAAGTTTTTCAAAATAATAGTAATAGATAGAAATTTATATAATTCTGTATGGTTTATAAGCACTTAACAAATATTTAATTTTATCGTTGTAATACATAGCTTCCAACTTTATCATTCATCCAAACTGCTCTCTCCAAAGTTGTCAATGATCTCTTAATTGCTAAATTCCTTTTAAAAAAACCTTTTCTTTCTGCTTATTTTTCTTGACCTTTCTGTAGCCTTTGACAATGCTGATCACTTTCCTCTCCTAGATGCGTTTTAATCTCTAGGTTTTTTAATACTCCTTTCTCCTGGTACTCCTCCTCCTTATCCAACTGTTCCTGCTTAGTCTTTTTTGCTGGATCTCAATGCTGAACTTCCAGTCTTGCATCTCTAACTGCCTATTAGTCATACTCAAACTAGTTATCTTATAGACATTTCAAACTCAAGTTGTCCAAAACTAAACTTTACTTCCTAAACCCCCTGCAACTTGGGTATCAATCTTGTCTCTTCATTTTCTATTGTCACTACTTGCCATATTCAATCCCTTGTCAAGGCCTGTTGATTTTACCTTTGTGACATTTCTCTGATATTCTAATACTGTCTCCACTCTAATGCTGGGTCCCATCACCTCATACCTGGATGATTGCAATAAGCTGCTGGTTAGTCTGCCTGTCAGCAGTCTCTTCCTCACTCCAATCCATCCTCCACTCACTTTGTGAAGATAATTTTCCTAAAGAATTGGTACAAACATGTTTCTCCTCTACTTAATAAATTCAAGTGGCCCCCTGTCACTTCCAGGATGAAATACAGAATCCTCAGTTTGGCATTCAAAGCCCTTCATAATCTACCCCTTCCCCACTTTTCTAACCTTCATGCTCCTTATGTCTCCTTCACTTTTCCAGTCAGTGACTCTAATCTCCTTGCTCTTCCTCAAACAAGACACCACTTCCTGACTCCTGGCATTTTTCCTGGCTGTGCCTCCTTAATGGAATGTTCTTCTTCCTCATCACAGACTCCTGGTTTCCCTGATGTCCTTCAAGTCCAAGCTAAAATCTTGCATTCTTTAGGAAGCTTTTCCCAATCCCTCTCAATTCTAGAACCTTCCCATATTGATTATTTTCTATTTATCCCATATTTTGTATGTTTTTACATAATAGTTGCAAGTTGTCTCCCCATTACTCTGCAAGCTCTTCAAGGCTTTTCTTTTCCCTAGAGCATAGTATAGAGCCTTACACACTTAATAAGTATTTATTTACTTAAAACCACCCTACGAGGTAGTTATTATTATCTTCTTTTCACAGATCAAGAAACTGAGGCAGACAGGCTGTAAATTATCCAAGATCACACATGTAGTAGGTGCCTGAATCTGGATTTAAACTCGGATTTTCCCAATTCTAGGTCCAGTATTTTATCTGTTCCATCCAATATTCTATCCACTGTGCCAACTAGCTGCCTACAATGTTTTTTTTTTCCAAGAAAAATCTAAACTTTCTTAGACAGTTTTTTTTTTGCATGTCTTCATTAGAATGTGAGTTCTTTGAGGTGATGGACTATGTTTTGCTTTTCTTTCTATCCCCAGTGCTTAGCATAGTGTCTGGAATGCTTAATAAATGCTTGTCGATTGATTAGCTAAACTTGCAGACAAGGAAATAATGAAACCCACTATATTTTTCCATAGTCATACTTTTTTATTAGACCAATAAGCACTATTCACTTCATATATTGGAATTTATCCACATTTATCTAGTTTAATTCTTGCCTAAGTCTATATATTTTCTTTACACGTAAGAGCTCTTCCACTAGTTCCCTTTAATATTTTATTGCACTATTGTAGCACTTAAGCTATCCATCTGCTGTCCTTTATTCTTGATACATAATCAGCCCACCTTCTTGTCTATTCATACATGATCTTGATGATGCCCTCCCTATATGTCACTTCTCACAAGTCATCATTAGTAATATGATGCAGCCTGCTCACAACCCCTCTGCAGCTTTCAATAGATCTTTGAAGGTCAACTTCAATTTTGATTCTTCCATAATTCACAGCCATATGGTTTTATAGGGAGAGTATCAATGTTAACAAGATACATTTTTACAACAATCCAAGATCATTGAAAGGTCTGTGCAATTTCCCATATGTGATCCAAACAGATTTCTTCTTTCTATTCAGTTCTGAACCTAACTCATTATCCTTTTAGAGTGTGTATCTTAGATACTGAAATGAATAAATTAAATCACTGGACTGCCCATTTAGTGCCTTTCTGCTAAATCTGAGGTCCTGAACGCTTTGTGAAATTTCAGAAATCATGTTATTAAATTAAAAATGTACAGATATCTTAAATTATTAGAGGAAAGTTAATTTATACTTAAATATAGTTATACTTAAACAGCATAAATTGATTTATACTCAAACATTTAAGTGTGTTAAATGAATAGATGTTATATATGACTATACATAAATGTATAAATACCAAAAATATACTCTCCATTCCACTCAAATTAGCCTGATTGCTAGCTTTCCCCATAAACAACACCATATCTCTTGTGTTCTATCTTTATATAAGTAATTTCCCCATATCTAGAACATACTTCCTCCTTATCTTTAATGTATAGAATCATTTGCTTTCTTCAAAGAACAGTTTAGCCATCACATAACCTTTCCTAATCTTTCTAGTTGCTAGGGCACTATTCTTCCTGAAATTATATTGAATTTCTTTTTACCTACTTTTCATTTGCTCATCTATGTCATCATTTGGGAAGGTCTAGGTCTGCATTTAAATCCTACTTGTAACATTATCTCTGTGACACTGGGAAAATTACTTAATCTCCTTGGTCTCAATTTCCTCATCCTTAAAATAAAGAGTTGGAACTAGATGGCTTCTCAGACCCCTTCCAGTTCTAGAGTTATAATCCTATGATCTGTGTATACCTAGTTTTCTCCCATATCAAATGAAAATTTCTCAAGGACTAAAGCTATTTCATTGCATACCCAGGAATTGAATTGAATGCTATTAGAATTTAAGCAAGGCAGCTAGGTGATAAATGTACATAGCACTAGAGGCTGGAGTCAGGTAGACTTGAATTCAAATTTCACCATACACCTATTAGCCATGTGATTCTAGACAAGTCACTTAATCTCTGCGTCATTTTCTTCCTTTGTAAAAAGGGATAATAATACAAATCCTATCTCCTAAGAAAACAAAAGCCAAAAATTGCTTTTACATGTAATTGGGAAAAATTAAAACACTGCTGAAGGGGAAAAAATAATTTAACTTCCCAAAATAGCCCAATAAAAATAACTCTCCATTGCCCTTTGGGTTGTCCACAATTTCAAATCTTTATTATTTATGGCTTTGAGTTACAGCAGTATAGAAGCACTAGAAAAACACCCATATTAAAAAGGTGAATTTTTGCTTCAGGAAGAAATTGGACAGATTTGAAAGTGCTGCATAATTTCCCCAAAATAAGTCATTTCAGTACAAGATGCATGCTTTATGTTCCTTTTGTAGCTAAGTCTTAGGCACTGAGGATTCATAGAAAAAGAAAAAAGTGCTATTATTTTTTTTTCTTTAATTTTGGGCCCGACAGCCAAGTGCTGTCTTCAGCACTTATCTCAAATATATGTACTCATGGATTGACTCAATGGGCTGCCCATTCAAACATTTGTTATAACATATATCATAAGCATTCCTTATCCATTTTGGGGGGATATAGATTGCTAAAGCATTTTTATTTACTGAATCCTTACTGCAACAAGACAATCCTTTTAAAATTTCCTAATTGATTCTCTATTTCATTCTTCACAATAGCTGTTCCAAACCTTCTCCTTTCTCCTTAAATTTTCTACACTAAACCTTTCTCTGACAGCAGAAGATTTTGGTTAATTCTTTTCTATGACTAGCACCATTATCCTTACCACCACTACAAATCATAATCATACTAGCATATATAGCATATATATAAATATAGTGTCTACTATGTGGTAGGCACTGTGCTAAGTGATTTACAAAAATTTTCTTTGATGAGATAATATTATATACCTGTAAGCATATATACATATATATAGTGTGTGTGTGTTTGTGTACCCCATATACACATGTGTATGTGTGGCTATATGAAATATAGGCAATTACCCTTGAGCTCCCTTTTCTCTCCTTGTCCTCATCTTCATCTCTACTCCTTTATTAGCATCATCTCCCTTCTCTTTTTCTCTGTTTCTTTTTAAATGAACTGAGACTTCACACCAAAGCTAACTGCCCCAAGTACCCTTGATTCCTATCTCATCATCTTCTCAAGCAGATTGCCCCTTCTATCATTCCCTTTCCCCATCTTTCTTTCTCTTTCTCTTTCTCTTTTTACTGGCTCCATCTTTGTTGCCTAGACACCCAGATCTCTCTCATACTTAAGAAACAAACAAAACAAAACAAAACAAAATCCTCAATTAGACCCTATCATCACTTAAAGTAATTGTCCTTTTTTCTCCTCTATTTCTCAGCCAAACTCCTAGTAAAAAGCCATCTTTATTCATTCCTTCCATTTCTTGCCCTCATTGTTTTCTAAACCCTTTGTAATCTGGCTTCAGACTTTATTGTTTAGTTGAAACTGCTGCCTCCAGAGTTACCTATGATCTCTTAATTGCCAAATCTCATGTTCTTTTCTTAGTCTTCTTCCTTCTTTTTGCAGCATTTGGCTCTGTTGACTAGCCTCTCATCCTAGATACTATCTCCTTTCTGGGTTTTCATGGCAATGTCCTCTCCTGTTTCACCTTCTTCACAATTTCCTTAGCCAGAGAGCTTCATGACAGATCATGACCATTAAGTATGGATTTCCTTCAAATTTCTTCGTATACTTTTCTTTTTGCTCTATACTGTCTCACTTGGTGACTTTATCAACTTTGATAAGTTCAATTATCATCTCTGTGCAGATGACTCTCATATTTATACTTCTAACCCTCCTCTCTCTCCTGAGCTAGAGTCTGGCATCGCCAAGTGCCTACTAGACATTTTGAACTGGATGTTCCATAGACATTTCCAACTGAACTTATTCCCTGCCCCCAAATCATTTTTCTTTTGAACTTCCTAATTTCTGTTCAAGACACTACCATTCTTTTAGGTTTCCAGTCTCACTGTTATTCTAGAATTCTTGTTCTTACTGCACTTATCCAATCTTTTGTCAAATCTTGTCATTTCTACCTTTACAATACTTCTCATATCTGTCTCTTCTCCACTCCACTCCTCTCCTCTCCTCTCCTGCCCTAACTCAAACCCCTCATCCTCTCCTTCCTGAAATAGAGATCCTTATTGATCTCTCCACCCCAAATATTGCCCCACTTCAGTCCATGCTCCATTCAGCTGCTAAAGGGATTTTTCTTAAGTGCATCTGACCATGTCTTTCCCTTATTCAATAAACTTTACTGACTTTTTGTTACTTATAGAATGAAATATAAATCCTGCTGTTTAGCATCTAAAGTCCTTCATAAACGGACCGAAATCTATCTTTGTAGCCTTATTAAATATTACTTCTCTTTACGAACATTATGATTCACTTAACTGGTCTTTTTGCTGTTGTTTATTCACAGCATTCAAACTCCTGCCACTGGGACTTTGCATTGGCTCTTCATATGCTTGTGATGCTCTCTCTCCTTATATCTATTTCTTAGAATCCTAGTTTCCTTCAAAGGAATTACCTTTTCTTTTTCCTTTTCTAAAAAAACATTTTCTTTTCCCCCTGTTACGTTTAAAACCAATTTTAAACACTCTTTTTTAAAAACTTTAAGCTTCAAATTCTCTCCCTCCTTGCAACTACCTCTCTCATTCCCTACCTGACTTTCTCCTCTTCCAGATGGTAAGCAATCTGTTATAGATTTTATATGACAGCACCACCTTCTAAATAAGGTTTTTCTTAAACCCTGAGTGCCTTTCCCTCCAAATCACCTTGTGCCTGCATATATACCTATGTGTGTATATGCAGGAAGGCAGTGTTGTATAGTGGATGGAGATCTGATAATGAAATCAGAATAACCTGAGTGCAAATCCCACCATCACCACCACCTCCTGACTGTGACACTGGGCAAATTTCTTAACTTCTCAGTGACCTGGTCAACTCTTTCAGAGAAGGTAACAACCTGCATAGGTAGGATGTACTTCCTCATCCAGGAGTTAACTATATTAATCCCATCATAGGTACAGTCCTTATTCCTTTTCTATTTACATAAGTGTATCCTAAGTTGAATGTTTGTTCTTTGAAAAGGTTGGAAAACTTTTATCTTTGTATCTAATGTATTGGTACAGTACCTGGCCTATTATAGGACTTAATAAATTCTTGGGGCAATTAGTTGGCCCTGTGGATAGAGTACTTGACCTAGAGTCAGGAAGACTTATCTTCCTGAGTTCAAATCTGACCTCAGACACTTACTGGCTGTGTGGTCCTAGGCAAATCATTTAACCTTGTTTGCCTCAATTTCCTCATCTGTTCCATGAACTGGTGAAAGAAATGGCAAACCATTCTATTATGTCTGCTAAGAAAACACCAAATGGGGCCTCAAAAAGTTGGATATGACTGAAATGAACAACAACACAACAAATGCTTATTTATTGATAGATTATTATTTGACTCTAGTATTCTGGGACTAGATCACATTAATAAAATGTCATTTGCAAATAATAACATCTGGAAGATACCTCCCTCTATATGGAATCTCTCTTCGATTTAGACAATTGCCATCTGGAGGACATCTGGTAAACACACATATCCCTGTTTTACATTTATTTGGTTTTGAGAATCAGAGACAGGT
This sequence comes from Monodelphis domestica, assembly GCF_027887165.1. Lineage (NCBI taxonomy): Eukaryota > Metazoa > Chordata > Mammalia > Didelphimorphia > Didelphidae > Monodelphis > Monodelphis domestica. The sequence goes on from NC_077229.1 coordinate 166,299,356, forward strand.
TGAGGCAAATTATTTATGTGGTTATAATTAACAATAAATTTTGTCAAATCAACATCTGTATGGAAGCTACCTTGCTAAAGGAGAGTCCTTGACTCTATTATATAATAGCTTTAAAAAATAAACAATGAACAATAAGTATAGTAGAATTCTACATTCTCTTGACCTTTCATGATTGTGTCACTAGGAAAACAGGATCTATTATAGAAAATGAGTGCAGAAACTTGCTTGTTTCTGTCTTGTGTTTTCATCACCTTGAAATTTTTGTATATTATTATTGTGCTGACTTTATACAAGTGAATAATAGTCAAATGAGTTGATAGTTATTAATGTCTTAATTAAGGCTTTTTTGTTTTTTTCTTAATCATTCAGTAATTTCCTCTCTTTCAAGTGTCTTGAAAATTAATCCCTCAATGTTTTCAAAACTGTGTTAATCCTAGGAAGAATTTCTTTTCCATGTCCTTGATCTAGTCCAGTTGCTCTTCCTGTCTTTGTTTTGTTTTGTTTTTTTTAAGTGACATTTCCACTTCCTCACATAACATGTTGGAGACTGAGGTGTTAGAATCCAAATATGGTAATTCCACTAGCCTGAATGATGAAAATAATTTGTTGTAGAAATGTAGTCAGAGCTATTCCATTTATCTGCTTGTTCTTGTCCTTCTGGTTTCATATACTCTTGGGATGACCTGATATACCATGGTCTCATGCCAGATTCATTATACCTTCATTACTCTGTTACTTTGTTAGGTTGTTTTTCATCTATACATTATCTTGTGTAATATTTTAGAAACAAATTTATACTATACATAGTTCATAATCTGTGGCAACTATCCCAATTCCTACTCCTCTAATGGATCAAATTCCTGGGTGATGGCTACTATATCTCCACTTAGTAATCTAGGGGTAAATCTAAGAGGTTTGGTTTTATTGCTGTGGTTCATGGCCCCCCTATAGTTTTTCTCCTTGTAATTATTGTCTTTCTCCCTATGCTTATTAATTAGTCAGACTAAATTAGCCCTTTTAGAAAGGAATATTTACTAAGGTGACATATTTAGAAAAGTTGGTATAAAAATTCTTCCTGTGACATATTTTCCCATAAATACATATAGAGTCCAGGGTGAAGTGGGCTCAAGCTTAGAATGCATGTTACGTATGGCAGTGTAGTAACTCACAGATCATTAAAGTTTCTTTCTTATATTCATATGGATTCATAAAATTTCTCCTAGGCAGGGTGTTACTCCTATTAATTTACTTTTGTACTTTGTTCACCATAACCAGTTTGTTCTCTGCTCCAGTTTAGGACATTGCCACTAACTACCATTGTCTTGGAAATAAATGCTATAATGCATGTGGGAAGATGAGAAGTAAAACATTCTCCAGGCCCTTCTAAGCTTGCAAGATGCAACTCCATTTAAAGGGAAAGGGATGGTGGGGAAAGACCAAGACTGAGAATGAAGCCCAAGACTTTGTTCCTTCTCACCTTTCCAATCAATTACTTCTCAGACGTTTAGCTGAAATGTTCTCACCTCTCCACTTGCAGGAATATTTCCAGATTCTAAACTAGCACCTGGCTTTATATGGGCTCCATATGGAACTGCCAAGCTTCTTCAATAAATCCAGACATACTTCCTATGCAACTTCATTCCATTTCATTAAGGATTTTTTCAGCACTTACTCTAAAATCCATGATTACTTGATTGATTGAGACGTGTTCTCATGTAGTCAAAGTATCAATATATATTATTTTATTATGTGCTTTAAATGGGATAGAATAACTTGATTGAAATCAGTGTGGCCCGTGGCTGCCAAGACTTTATGCTTGGCAATGTTATTTATGTGCAATTTTGATCTTTTTGTGGTGATCAGCTTACATTGTTTGAACTTCTGTAGAAAATGGTAATTAGAATCTGTCTTCATCATTTTACATTGTCAATAGCTTGTTTGAATAGAGTGGATTTGTCTTAACTCTACACTGGGTTGTTTTTGGTTTTTATTTTAAATCTTTATTCTTTATTCTTCTCCTGGTAGTCCAGGACTGCATAAGAAGAAAACCAGAAGCCCGAGATCAGAGGATGCACCAGGAGAGGTAGAAATTCTCATCAATGAGACATGGATTCTGTAGGATCTCAGCCATGGTCTGTCAGAGCAGCAACAGGGGATAGAGCCAAATCCTGATAGATCACTGAACAAGTAGACAGGGCTGTGTAGTGGATATGTGCCTTCAGCTCTCTAAGGGGATTGTATCTAGCATGCTTATTGAAATCATTACATAAGTCAAGGTCAGTGAATTACCTAGTAGGCTGCATGGATGTGCTTTTCCAGGAGGCCTGGTATGAACATAATCTCTGAAATCTGTCCAAGGCTTGTCACGGCCACAGCTGAAGATGGAACCAACATCCTTTTTGGGGATTGAGCAAAGAGGAGAGATAAACAGAACTGAGTCCCGCATTCCTTCTGATCACAAAGAGGAAGAAGTGAAGAAATTATAAGAATTAAGGAAAGTATAGCTTTTAAGGGGGAAAAATAGAGAATAAATAATTTAGAACAGGTGAAAATCCTTACACACCAAAAATACCAATCTTCCTGAACAACGGAACAAGTAGAACACAGCAATTCCATATAATAGTAAGAAATATTGAACAGAGTCAAAAGACAGAAAAATTAGAACACATAAATGCAGTCTATACTATCAAGAGGTAGCTAGATGGCAGAGTAAATAGAGTGCTGGGACCAGAGTCAGGAAGACTCATCTACCTGATTTCAAATCTGGCTTTAGACACATTAGGTATGTAAAAATGGGCAAGTCACTTAACCCTGTTTGCCTCAGTTTTCTCATGTATAAAAAATAAGCTGAAGAAGGAAATGGCAAATCACTCCAGTATCTTTTGCCCAAAACAAAACAAAACCCTAAATGGGGTTGGCCATGACTGAAATGACTGAAAAACAGCAATGTACCATCAAAAACAATTGACCTGAAAAATGGGGAAAATTCATAATCCTCCTTGAAAACCATACAAATGTAGTTTTTTTTTTCTCATTTGATATATTTTTTAAATTTTATAATATTTTATTTGATCATTTCCATGCATTATTCATTAAAGACAAAGATCATTTTCTTTTCCTTCCCCCCCACCCCACATAGCCGACGTGTGATTCCACTGGGTATCACATGTGTTCTTGATTTGAACCCATTGTCATGTTGTTAATTGCATTAGAGTGTTCCTTTAGAGTCTCTCCTCTGTCATGTCCCCTCAAACGCTGTAGTAAGGCAGTTGCTTTTCCTTGGTGTTTCTACTCCCACAGTTTGTCCTCTGCTTATGAATAGTGTTTTTTTCTCCCAGAACCCTGCAGATTGTTCAGGGACATTACACTGCCACTAATGGAGAAGTCCATTACATTTGATTATACCACAGTGTATTAATCTCTATGTACAATGTTCTCCTGGTTCTGCTCCTCTCGCTCTGCATCACTTCCTGGAGGTTGTGCCAGTCTCCATGGAACACCTCCACTTTGTTATTCCTTTGACCACAATAGTATTCCATCACCAACATCTACCACAATTTGTTCAGCCATTCCCCAATTGAAGGGCATCCCCTCATTTTCCAATTTTTGGCCACCACAAAGAGTGCAGCTATGAATATTCTTGTACAAGTCTTTTTCTCCATTATCTCTTTGGGGTACAAACCCAGCAGTGCTATGGATGGATCAAAGGGTAGACATTCTTTTATCGCCCTTTGGGCGTAGTTCCAAATTGCCCTCCAGAATGGTTGGATCAGTTCACAACTCCACCAGCAATGAATTAATGTCCCTACTTTGCCACATCCCCTCCAGCATTCATTACTTTGCTTTGCTATCATGTTAGCCAGTCTGCTTGGTGTGAGGTGATATCTCAGAGTTGTTTTGATTTGCATCTCTCTGATTATAAGAGATTTAGAACTCTTCTTCATGTGCTTATTAATAGTTTTGATTTCTTTATCTGAAAACTGCCTATCCATGTCCCTTGCCCATTTATCAATTGGAGAATGGCTTGGTTTTTTGTACAATTGATTTAGCTCTATAAATTTGAGTAATTAAATCTTTATCAGAGGTTTTTATGAAGATTTTTTCCCAATTTGTTGTTTCCCTTCTGATTTTAGTTACATTGGTTTTGTTTGTACAAAAGCTTTTTAATTTGATGTAGTCGAAATTATTTATTTTACATTTTGTGACTCTTTCTAAGTCTTGCTTGGTTTTAAAGTCTTTCCCCTCCCAAAGATCTGACATGTATACTGTTCTGTGATTACCCAATTTACTTATGGTTTCCTTCTTTATGTTTTAGTCATTCACCCATTTTGAATTTATCTTGGTGTAGGGTATGAGGTGTTGATCTATTCCTAATCTCTCCCACACTGTCTTCCAATTTTCCCAGCAGTTTTTATCGAATAATGGATTTTTGTCCCAAAAGCTGGGATTTTTGGGTTTATCGTATACTGTCTTGCTGAGGTCGCTTGCCCCCAGTCTATTCCACTGATCCTCCTTTCTGTCTCTTAGCCAGTACCAAATTGTTTTGATGATTGCTGCTTTGTAATATAGTTTGAGGTCTAGGACTGCAAGGCCCCCCTCATTTGTGTTTTTTTTTCATTATTTCCCTGAATATCCTTGATCTTTTGTTCTTCCAAATGAACTTTGTTATGGTTTTTTCTAATTCAGTAAAGAAGTTTTTTGGTAGTTCAATGGGTATGGCACTAAATAAGTAAATTAATTTGGGTAGAATTGTCATTTTTATTATGTTAGCTCATCCCACCCATGAGCAATCAATATTTTTCTAATTGTTTAGATCTAGTTTTAGCTGTGTGGAAAGTGTTTTGTAGTTGTGTTCATATAGTTCCTGTGTTTGTCTCGGTAGATAGATTCCTAAGTATTTTATTTTGTCTAAGGTGATTTTGAATGAGATTTCTCTTTCTAGTTCGTGCTGCTGAGCTTTGTTGGAAGTATATAGAAATGTGGGTTTGTTTTGTATCCTGCAATGTTGCTAAAGTTGTTGATTATTTCTATTAGCATTTTTGTTGAATCTCTAGGATTCTTGAAGTAGATCATCATGTTATCCACAAAGAGTGATAACTTGGTCTCCTCCTTGCCGACTTTAATGCCTTAAATTTCTTTTTCTTCTCTAATTTCTACTGCTAGTGTTTCTAGTACAATGTCAAATAATAGAGATGATAATGGGCATCCTTGTTTCACTCCAGATCTTATTGGGAATGCATCTAGTTTATCCCCATTGCAGATGATATTAGCTGATGGTTTTAGATACATACCGTTTATTATTTTTAGGAATAATCCTTCTATTCCTATGCTTTCTAGTGTTTTAATAGGAATGCGTGTTGCATTTTATCAGTCTTTTTTCTGCATCTATTGAGATAATCATGTGATTTTTGTTGGTTTGCTTGTTGATATGGTCAATTATGTGGATTGTTTTCCCAATATTGAACCAGCCCTGCATCTCTGGTATAAATCCTACTTGATTATGGTGAATTACCCTTCTAATCACTTACTGGAGTCTTTTTGCTAGTATCCTATTTAAGATTTTTGCGTCTATATTCATTAGGAAGATTGGTCTATAATTTTCTTTATCTGTTTTTGGCCTGCCTGGTTTTGGAATCAGTACCATGTTTGTGTCATAAAAGGAATTTGGTCGGACTCCCTCTTTGAGTTTATTTATTTTATGTCAAATAGTTTGTGTAATATTGGGATTAGCTGTTCTTTGAATGTTTGATAGAATTCACTTGTGAATCCATCTGGACCTGGGGATTTTTCTTTAGGGATTTCTTTGATGGCCTGTTGGATTTCATTTTCTGATATGGGATTATTTAAGAATTCTATTTCTTCTTCTGTTAGTCTAGGCAGTTTATATTTTTTGTAAATATTCGTCCATATGACCTAGATTGGTATATTTATTGCCATTTAATTGGGCAAAGTAATTTTTAATGATTGCCTTAATTTCCTCTTCATTGGAGGTGATGTCCCTCTTTTCATCTTTGATGCTGTTAATTTGATTTTCTTCTTTCCTTTTTTAAATTAGATTGACCAGTACTTTGTCTATTTTGTTTGTTTTTTCAAAGTACCAGTTTTTAGTCTTATTTATTAGTTTAATAGTTCTATCACTTTAGATTTTATTAATTTCTCCCTTAATTTTTAGAGTCTCTAGTTTGGTTTTCTTCTGGGGGGTTTTAATTTGTTTGCTTTCAAGTTTTTTTATTTGCATTTCCAATTCGTTGATCTCTGCCCTCCCTAGTTTGTTAATATATGCACTCAGGGATATGAACTTTCCTCTGATTACTGCTTTGGCTGCATCCCATAAAGTTTGAAAGGATGTCTCACTATTGTCATTTTCCTCGATGAAATTATTGTTTCTATGATTTGTTCTCTAACTAACTGATTTTGGAGTATCATATTATTTAATTTCCAATTAATATTTGATTTGGTTCTCCATGTACCCTTACTGATCATTATTTTTCTTGCCTTATGATCTGAAAAGGCTGCATTTATTATTTCTCCTTTTCTGCATTTGTATGCCATGTTTCTGTGACCTAGTGTATGATCAATCTTGGTGAATGTGCCATGTGGTGCTGAGAAGAAGGTGTATTCCTTTTTATCCCTATTTATTTTTCTCCATATGTCTATTAATTCTAATTTTTCTAAGATTTCATTCACTTCTTTTACCTCTTTCTTATTTATTTTTTGATTTGATTTATCTAAATTTGATAATGGTTAGTTCAAATCTCCCACTAATATGGTTTTATTGTCTATTTCCTCCTTCAATTCTCCTAGTTTCTCCATTAGAAATTTGGGTGCTATACTATTTGGTGCATACATGTGGATTAATGATATTTCCTCATTATCTAAAGTCCCTTTTAACAAAATATATTTACCTCCCCTATCCCTTTTGATCAGGTCTATTTTTGCTTTGGCTTTGTCAGATATCATGATTGCAACTCCTGCCCTTTTTCTATCAGTTGAGGCCCAGAAGGTCTTACTTCATCCTTTAATTTTGACCTTGTGGGTGTCAACCCGCCTCATGTGTGTTTCTTGAAGGCAACATATAGTAGGGTTTTGGATTCTAATCCATTCTGCTATTCGTCTACGTTTTATGGGTGATTTCATCCCATTAATGTTCAAAGTTATGATTGTTATTTGTGGACTCCCTGGCATTTTGATATCCTCCCCTAATTCTGAACTTTCTTCTTTAGCTATAACCTTTTAAACCAGTGATTTACTTTAAATCAGTCTCCCTAGTCCCTTTCCTTGATATGTTTACTTTTCTAGCCCCTCCCTTTTTGTTCCCTTTCCTTCCCTCCTCTCCTTCCCTCTCTTTTTGTGTTCCCTCCCCCCCCCTTGGTTTTCCCTTCTCCCTTACCCTGTTGGATAAGATAAAATTCAAGATCCCAATGGATCTGGATGTTCTTCCTCTCAGAGTTGATTTCACTGAGAGTAAGGTTTAAGTAAAAACTCTCTTCCTCTCCTTCTTATAAGATAATTCTTCCCCTCCCTTTCCCATGTGTCTTTTGTGAGAAAGATTATTCTATTTAGTTTTTTTTTCTATTTCTTGGAGTATATCTTAGTACCATCAATGATTCTCCCTTCCCTTTTTCTTTCTATCCCCCCTTTCTCCATATCATCTTGATGCCCCAAACTTTCCCTATGCGTGATTCTTCTTACTATTCTAATGTTGCATACAATTTTTGAGAGTTACACATTACATTTCCCCCACACATTAATATATATAAATTGATATAAATGTAGTCCTTATAGAAGAGAGTTTGAATAAAAAAAAGATAACATTTTCTCCTTTCCCCTTTCCTTCATATTTACCTTTTCATGTCTCTATTGCTCTTTGTGATTGAATATCAAACTTTCCACAGAGCTCTGGTCTTTTCTTTATAAACGCTTGGAAATCTTGTATTTTGTTGAATGCCCATACTTTCCCCTGGAAGTATATAGTCAGTTTTGATGGATAGCTGATTCTTGATTGAAGACTCAGCTCTCTTGCTTTTCTGAATATCATGTTCCTTGCCTTACAGTCGTTCAGAGTGAAAATTGCTAGGTCCTGTGTGACCCTGATTGGTGTTCCTTTATATCTAAATTGTCTTTTTCTAGCTTCTTGTAAGATTTTTTTCTTTTGCTTGAAAGCTTTGGAATTTGGCAATTACATTCTTGGAAGTTGTCTTTTGGGGATTTAGTGTAGAGGGTGTTCTGTGAACTCTTTCAATGCATATTTTGTCCCCCTTTTCTAGAATCTCTGGGCAGTTTTCTTTGATGATATCATGTATTATGATATCAAGATTACTGTTTATTTCTGGCATTTCTGGTAGATCAATAATTCTCAGATTGTTTCTCCTTCCTCTGTTTTCCAGGTCTGTCACCTTGTCAGTGAGATATTTTATGTTGTCTTCTAATTCTTTAGTCTTTTGACTTTGATTTATTAATTCTTGTTCTTTTGCAAGATCATTGTCTTCCAGTTGCCTGATTCTGACCTTTAAAGAATTGTTTTCCTTTTCAGTTTTGTCTGATCTGTTTTTTGAGGCTTCGAGCTGTTTCTGCATTTGCATATTTTGGTCTCTCAGATTGTTGTGTTCCTTTTGCATTGTTTCCCATTTTTCCTGCCAGAAGGCTACCATCCTTTTGATAATTTCCAATTTAAATTCTTCAAGAGTTTGTGGAGAATTTCCATCTCCTTTGGAAGGTTTTGGAGCATTTGTTTGTGTTTCCTCTTCTATCTCCTCTGTATTTTGTATTTTTGCTCCATAAAATGTGTCCAAAGTCACCCCCTTCTTTTGCTTTTCTTGGTGTTTGGAGGCTTTTGCAATTCTGTACTGTTTGCCATCTCTATCTGAGTGAGGAGGACTGGCTCTTAGTGTATCTGTTTGATGGTCCAAGGCTTTGGCCCCAGGCAAATTGTCTGTTCTCTGCAGCTGTGCTGTCTTCCCGGGGTAGCCCAGAGTCTGCCCTCCCCTGCCTGCTGGCTTTTTGGGTGTTACTGCTCTCAGTTCCATCCAGTTGCTTCTCCGCTGCCTTATTTCCATGCTCTGAGCCTGGCACAGCACTGTCCGCAAGATATCTCAGTGCCTTTGCCAGCCCTGAGGTTCATGTCCTATCAGAGGGCCCTGCACTCTAAGGGGGGAGGGGTCCTGGCCTCCTTCAGCTCTGAGGGTTCCTGATGGGATTATGTTCAGCTGGGTTGGTCTGGATGTGCTTTGAAGCAAAAACCTCTGCTGCTTCCCTGAGATCTGTGTTGGATGCCCCCAGACTGGCCCAGGTTACTTTCAAGGTATGCCCTTCGGAGCAACCCCTTTGCAGGCCCCAAGATTTCTGTCTTTTCAAAAGACCCTGCACTCTAAGGGGAGAGGGCTCCTGGCCTCCCTGAGCTCTGAGGGCTCCTGATGGGATTAGGTTGAGCTGGGTTGGTCTGGATGTGCCCCGAAGCAAAAACCTCCTGTGAGACTCAGATGGAAGGACCCAGCTAGGGGGCTATAGGCTCCCCTGGTCTCTCTCTGTTTCCTTGCCATCTGTGTTGGACTCCCCCAAGACTGGCTCATGTTGCTTTCAAGGTGCACCCTTCAAAACAGCCGGCCCTGAGGCCCTTTTGCTGGCCCAGAGGTTCACACTGCTGCCGCAGGCTCAGGGCTCTGGGTTGGGGAGGGAGGGTTCCTGGGACCTTCCTTCTGCCTTCCCCTTAGACCCAAGTGATCTAGGATTCGAGCTTTTGGGGGACATACCTTTTGATCCGAGTCCAGAAGGAGGGTTCCCCAACTCTGTCCTGTTGTTAAGTTTGAATTTCAGTCTCCTAGGAGCATTCAGTTTGTGATCGGTAAGGAAGGGTTTTCAGAGGTCTGAACTTTTGCTGCCTCTAAGCCACCATCTTGACTGGAAGTCCTTCATTGGTAACTCTTAAAAATTGTTATTATCACCTGGGCAGCTAGAAGAATTACACCTAGAGGAAACAGTGACAAAATGTATAGGATGAAATGCCAAGACATAAATATGTGTATATGTTTATATATACATATATATGTATATATATATATATATATATATATATATATATATATATAACTAGAGCTAAGAAAGAGGTTAATACTAAAAGAAATGGGAAAAGAAACAAATGGGGGTAAATTTATAAGTCACAAAGAAGCTCATGGTGGGATGGGGGAGAACATCAATACATTGGGAGGGTAAAGATGTTGGAGATAGGAAATACTCAACTCTTGTGTGCATTGAAAATGACCCCTAGAGGGTAGAAAATCCAATCCATGGGGGCAGAGAATAGTTTTGCAACCTATAGGGAAGTAGAAGGGTAACAAATGGACTAGTGGGGAGGGAAGCAGTAAAAGGGAGAGAGATGGTGGGGGGGTAGTTTAAAAAGACTGCCTAGAAAATAAGGAGGGGATAAGAAGGAAGGGGGTAGAAAGGGAAGTAAAATAAGGGTGGGAACTAGGGGGACTGATTAAAAACAAACATTGTTATAGAAGGAAATAGTGAAAGAAGAAAAAGCATGACCAGGAGTAGAAATCAAAATGCTGGGAAATACACAGCTGGTAATCATAACTCTGAATGTGAATGGAATGAATTCACCCATAAAATGCAAGCAAATAACATAGTAGATTAGAATCCCAAACTCTACTATATGCTTTCTACAAGAAATACGCATGAGGAAGGTAGATATGTATAGGGTGAAAGTCAGAGGATGGAGCCAAATCTATTGGGCATCAACTGATAAAAAGAAGGCAGGAGTCGCAATCATGATATCTGACAAAGCCAAAGTGAAAATAAATCTAGTTAAAAGAGATAGGGAAGGTAATTACATCCTGATAAAAGGCAGTACAGACAATGAGGAAATATCATTCTCAACATGTATGCACCAAATGGCATAGCTTCCAAATTTCTAAAGGGGAAACTCGGGGAGCTCAAAGATGAAATAGATAGAAAAACTATACTAGTGGGAGACCTGAACCTTCCTCTATCCAAACTAGATGAATCAAACCAAAAAATAAATAAGAAAGAAGAGGAGTGAGTGAAATCTTAGAAAAATTAGAGTTAGGGGATATGTGGAGAAAAATAAATAGGGGCAAAAATGAATATACCTTCTTTTCATCAGCACATGCTACATTCACAAAAATTGACCACGTATTAGGGAAAAAAAAACATTGCAAACAAGTGCAAAAGAGGAGAAATAATAAATTCAATCTTCTCAGATCATAATGCAATGAATATAATAATCAGTAAGGGTACATGGAGAGGTAAATCAAAAATTAATTGGAAATTAAACTATATGGTTCTCCAAAACCAGTTAGTTAAAGAACAAATCATAGAAACAATTAATAATTTCACTGAAGAAAATAGCAATGATGAGACCTCCTTTCAAAACCTATGGGATGCAGCCAAAGCAGTACTCAGGGGGAAATTTATATCCTTGAATTCATATATTAACAAACTAGAGAGGGCAGAGGTCAATAAATTAGGCATGCAAATTAAAAAACTAGAAAGTGAACACATTAAAAATCCTCAGATGAAGACTAAATTAGAGTTCCTAAAAATCAAAGGAGAAATTAATAAAATTGAAAGTCAAAGAACTATTGATTTAATAAATAGGACTTTGAAAAAAAACAAATAAAATAGACAAAGTACTGGTCAATCTAATTTAAGAAAGGAAAAAAGAAAAGCAAATTGACAGTATCCAAGATGAAAAGGGAGACCTCACCTCTAATTAAGAGGAAATTAAAGCAATCATTAAAAACTATTATGCCCAACTATATGACAACAAATATGGCAATCTAGGTGATATGGATGAATATTTACAAAAATATAAATTGCCTAGACTAACAGAGGAAGAAATAGATTACCTAAACAGTCCCATATCAGAAAAAGAAATTGAACAAGCCATCAAAGAACTCCCTAAGAAAAAATCCCCAGGTCCAGATGGATTCACAAATGAATTCTATCAAACATTCAAAGAACAACTAATCCCAATATTATACAAACTATTTGACAGAATAAGCCAAGAAGGAGTTCTATCAAATTCATTATATGACACAAATATGGTTCTGATTCCAAAGCCAAGCAGGTCAAAAACAGATAAAGAAAACCATAGATCAAGCTCCTCAATGAATATAGATGCAAAAATCTTAAATAGGACACTAGCAAAAAGACTCCAGCAAGTCATCACAAGGGTTATTCACGATGACCAGGTAGGATTCATACCAGGAATGCAAGGATGGTTCAATATTAGGAAAACCATGCACATAATTGCCCATATTAACAAGCAAACTGACAAAAACCACATGTTTATCCCAATAGATGCAGAAAAAGCCTTTGACAAAATGCAACACCCATTCCTTTTTAAAACACTAGAAAGTATACGAATAGAAGGGTCTTTCCTAAAAATAATAAACAGTATATATCTAAAACCATAAGCAAACATCATCTGCAATAGGGATAAACTAGAAGTCTTCCCAATAAGATCAGGAGTGAAACAAGGATGCCCATTATCACCTTTATTATTTAACATTGTACTAGAAATGCTAGCTGTAGCAATTAGAGGAGAAAAAAATTGAAGGTATCAAAATAGGCAATGAGGCGACCAAGTTATCACTCTTTGAAGATGGTATGATGGTCTACTTAAAGAGTTCTAGAGAATCAACCAAATAGCTAGTGGAAATAATCAACAACTTCAACAAAGTTGCAGGACACAAAATAAACCCACATAAGTCATCAGCATTTCTATATATCTGCAACACATTTCAGCAGCAAGAATTAGAAAGAGAAATTCCATTTAAAATCACCCTAGACAATATAAAATACTTAGGAATCTGTCTGCTGAGAAAAACACAGGCACTATATGAACACAACTATAAAATGCTCTCCACACAATTAAAACTAGATCTAAATAATTGGGAAAACATTGATTGCTCATGGGTAGGATGAGCCCAATAAAAATGACCATCCTACCCAAATTAATTTACTTATTTATTGCTATGCCCATTGAGCAACCAAAAATCTTTTACTGAATTAGAAAAAAAAACATAACAAAGTTCATTTGGAAGAACAAAAGATCAAGGATATTCAGGGAAATCATGAAAAAAAAAATGCGACAAAGGAGGCCTTGCAGTCCCAAATCTCAAACTAGACTAAAAAGCAGTGGTTATCAAAACAATTTGGTACTGGCTATAAGAGATAGAAAGGAGGATCAGTGGAATAGACTTGGGGTAAATGACCTCAGCAAGACAGTCTATGATAAGCCCAAAGATCCCAGCTTTTGGGACCAAAACCCACTATTTGATAAAAAATGCTGGGAAAATTAGAAGACAGTATAGAAGAGATTAGGGTTGGATCAACACCTCACACCCTACACCAAGATAAAACTGAGAATGTGTGAATGACCTGAATATAAAGAAGGAAACTATAAGCAAATTAGGTGAACACAGAATAGCATACATGTCAGATCTTTGGGAAAGGAAAGACTTTAAAATCAATTAAAAGCTAGAAAAAAATCACAAAATATAAAATCAATAATTTTGATTATATCAAATTAAAAAGGATTTGTACAAACAAAACCAAATGCAACCAAAATTAGAAAAGAAGCAACAAATTGGGAAACAATCTTCATTAAAAAAACTCTGACAAAGGTCTAATTACTCAAATTTATAAAGAACTAAACCAATTGTACAAAAAATCAAGCCTTTCTCCAATTGATAAATGGGCAAGGGACATGAATAGGCATTTTTCAGTTAAAGAAATCAAAACTATTAATAAGCACATGAAGAAGTGTTCTAAATCTCTTATAATCAGAGAAATGCAAATCAAAAAAACTCTGAGGTATCACCTCACACCTAGCAGATTGGCTAACATGACAGCAAAGGGAAGTAATGAATGCTGGTTGGGATGTGGCAAAGTCAGGACATTAATTCATTACTGGTGGAGTTGTGAATTGATCCAACTGTTCTGGAGGGCAATTTGGAACTATGACCAAAGGGTGATAAAAGACTGTCTGCCCTTTGATCCAGCCATAGCACTGCTGGGTCTGTACCCTAAAGAGGTAATAAGGAAAAAGACATGTACAAAAATATTTATAACTCTGCTCTTTGTTGGGGCAAAAAAATTGGAAAATGAGGGGATGCCCTTCAATTGGAGAATGGCTGAACAAATTGTGGTAGATGTTGGTGATGGAATACTATTGTGGTCAAAGGAATAACAAAGTGGAGGAATTCCATGGAGACTGGAACAACCTCCAGGAAGTGATGCAGAGCAAAAGGAGCAGAACCAGGAGAACATTGTACACAGAGACTGATACATTGTGGTACAATCGAACGTAATGGAATTCTCCATTAGTGTCAATGCAATGTCCCTAAACAATCTGCAGGGATCTAGGAGAAAAAACACTATCCACAAGCAGAGGACAAACTGTGAAAGTAGAAACACAGAAGAAAAACATCTGCTTGAATACATGGGTGGAGGGGAAATGACTGGGGAGGTAGACTCTAAATGAACATCCTAATCCAAACACCAACAACATGGAAATAGGTTCTGATCAAGGACACAAGAAATACCCAATGAAATTGCGCATAGGCTGCTATGGGAATGTTGGGTGGAGGGGAGGGAAGGAAATAATGTGATTATTGTAACCAAGGAGTAGTGATCTAAATTGACTAAATTAATTCAAATTTAAAAAGATAAAATTAAAATGAACAATATGGAAATATGTTTTTTGTGATAATACATGTAAAACCCAGATTTAATTGCTTGTCAGCTCCAAGAGAGGAGAAGGAAGGGAGGGAGAATATTTGAATTATATAACTTCAGAAAATTTATATGGAAATTTGTTATCACATGTAATTAGCAAAAATAAAGATAAAAAAGAAGTTAGTGGAATGTGAAAAATCACATCCCCTAGACTAAAAATATTTAAGGGGGCCAAGAGATTTAATTCTAGTTTAGTCTCCCCTCTCTCTAAAGGGAGCCAATTTTCCTCTTATCCCAATCTTCAAGTTCCCCTACAAACAGAAATTAAAATTTCCCTTTGAGAAGGTTGGAGGGAGAAGAAGCAGAATCTATTCTGCTTCCCTTTAAGCCACACAATGACACCCCCCATGTTACTTGTAGGGGACAGCCCTTTCCATATCTACTTTCTGAAAATTACTCAGAAATATTCTACAGTTTCTTCTTTGAGAAACATTCATCCTCTCCTTTATTTAGGCAAGATGAAAGCCATGGGAGGAGATTGCTCTGTTTATAGCCTACATTGCCCAGCTTCCACTGAATGCAGTTTTCTCTTGATATCTCTTATCCTTTCAGGATTTATGTTTTCCCTATGAGATAAAAAAATTTTTATTATCTTCAAGTCACATTGTAATCCTCTATCACAAACAAAGATGTAGCTGTTTAGGTCAGTCAAAATTGCTGCAGGATTTAAAGTACTGAATATATATTATATTGTTAACATATATAATAATTATATGTTATACTTAATATATAATTAAGATTATATAATATATGACATACATTATAGAACATATATGTAAACATAACAATTATTGTATATTATACTTAATAAATAACAATAATAAATTGATATATATGATAAACATCAAGTACTAACAATAAATTCAGCATCTATGGAATTAGGGTTTTGCCTTAAAATATTTGTATGTGTCTTTAGGACCAAGTTCAGTCTTAGAAAGGGGTTTGTTGTTGGTTTGGGGTTTTTTTCCCCCTCTGGGAACAAAAATAAATATTCCAATGGTGCATGGTGTGACTTTTTTTATCTTATACCTGTAGTGATATAACTTAAGGAGAGCTTATGAAAACACAAGCAGTAGGATAGCATCTCTTTTAAAATAACTTTCACTTAACATTCTCTGTCCATTACCTGTCACTCCTGCATGAAAATTTAATTTCTGCAGCATGTTTGTAGGATAGCATTTAACCTTTTAATATGCTCTAGTTGGGGGCCATTATAGTCTTTCTAATTGATACCTCTAGAGTTCTTGGAAAAATATATATTTCCAGCCCCATATCAACAAAATGGGGGCATAAAACACCTACATTTTATAAAAAAAGAAAGAAAATAATTTATCAGTTGTCAGTTTATGTTTTGGTTGCACTAGTATTGCCATTTGCAAATAAAGTCAAACTTTTAAATTAAAAAAAGTTTCAGCTTAGCAATCTTTTGAAACACATTTTACATCCCTGGCTTTGCTTTATTATTTGGTTTTTTTTTCTTTTAATAACATCAGTATAGAACATCTGATCATCTTTAATATCCTTTGAACATTTCCAGCAATAATTCTATCAGCTCAGATAGTGAGGGTAACATAAGCAATGTTCTTTCCCCCACTCTTTTCCAACTCCTGTCTTGACCAAAAGTTTTTTTTATTTTTTTTAAACCATAATCATGATTTTATTGGCAAAGGGAACACCCATTGAGAAAGTTCTCTCTACCAATGCAGGTCAGCAATTTTTCTGTAAATTATAAACTTAGATAGTTGCCCTGAGCATTGAGAGGTTGTGACTTGCCCAAGGTCACACACCCAGCATCTGCAGAGGAGGTACTTGATTGCAGGTCATTCTAGCTCTGAAGCCAGTAGTCTATTTACTAAGCCCATGTTTCCTCTCTATGACAACAATTCAATGTCTAGACAATCCTCTTTGCCTCAACTCCAGTTCACTTGGCTAACAAAATATTATGCCCCATTGATTAACAAATAGTAGTTTCATGTCCACCTGAATCACACTATGCTAAGTACTCTAACAGGCGAAGTTCCCTTGTAAACTTATAGGGTTAAGTGTGAGTAACTAAAGAGGAAACCATAGAATTTAATTTCTAGGAAGCATAATGTCCTTTCTAATTAGGCTTTTGAAGGAGATCTGATTTCAGGAGCCTCTTGGATGGGAAAAAAAAGGAATGAGCTGAGAGTTCTAGGCATTGGACTTTTAAGTTGAGTTGTAGATAGAATGCTGGACCTGGAGTCAAGAAGGAATGAGATCAAATCCTATATCAGATATTTACTACCTATGTGACCCTTAGCAAGTCACTTAACCATTCTCAGCCTTAACTTACTCATCTGTAAAATTGGGATCACCATAGAACCTGCTTCACAGAGTTGTTGTGAGGAACAAAGGAAATAATAATTAAAAAGTACTTTGCAAACCTTAAAAATGCTATATAAATGTTAGTTATTATCGTTGTGTATGGTTTAAGAAGAGGCTTAATGGAAGTGGAAGTAAAATGATTAAGGAAAAGGGACCGATCAAATGGACTTCTTTATTAATATTAAAGTATTTGGTTACCTCCTCTTCCTTCTTGTCTTTGAAAAGGGGATTTTTTTGTCATTTCCATAATAGATCCTGACAATTATATGCAAAATACCCCCTAAGTCTCCTCTGTTCCCCCACTGCCCCTACCACCAGCTTTTTTCTTTGATTAGTTCTTTCTCTTCCCTCTTCTATGAACAATTCCACTTATCTATGCTCTATTGTTGCAGAATACTGCTGATTGACTGGATACTGGCTACTATTAGTGGCCCTTGAAAAGTGTGTTGTAAGAAACAGAAGCTATTACCAGCTAGCAGTCTTCCTTAGCAGGCTATTAAATCTTTTTTCTTTTCAGTTTGGCTATTTAAGTTATTTGATTTCCAGTCAGTGGTTCTAACTAAGTCATGAGATTCTCTTTGGTCTCTCTTGGAACCCAGGCTGAGAAATACCCAACAATAAATTCATTAATACAGAAAACTTCCAATGAGGAAACTCCCTCTCCCAATCCATATCTTTAATGGTTCTGTAATTTAGGATCATAAATCTAAAGTTAGAAGGGACATCAGAGTCCATCTAGTCGAGTCCCCTTTTCTTTGGGAAGAAAATTTATATCTTTTGTCTTTGTGTTACAATTTGTTTGGGAGTGGTGGGGCAGAGATCTGCTCTTTCTCCCTCCCATTTGATCATTTCTTTAAAACAAAGAACAGTAAGTAAAAATATCTATTCAGTTAATCATATATGAAAACATATGAGACATTCTACCCTAGTAGTTCCCTAATTAACTGCAGTGAGGAGGTAGTACAAGGCAATTTCCTCACAATGCTGGGAATTATATACTGTGCTCACTAATTCAACACTTCATCGAGCAGGTTTTTTTCTGGATAGTGTAACAGACTTAAGAATGAGAGGAAATAGGTTCAGATTTCATCTTAGACTACTTATATGCCCTTAGACAATTTATTTCAGTTCTCAAACGGTTAGCTTTTTCTTCTATAAAATAGGAATGATGATACTTAAATGAGTTAATATACATAAAGGCCTATGCAAATTTTAAATATCAGTTATTATAATTATTTGCACTACCTTCCTTCTAGGGTTGTTGTGAGGAAAGCAACTTAAAATACAGCATAAGTGATCTTTCTTTTCTTCTTCTTGTGCTTCTTGCTTTTCTTTTTCTTTTCTTTTCTCTTTTTCCCTCCTTCCAGCTAACAAGTTGGGGGATCAGGAAAGGTTTGTGTAGACATAGTAATTAAGTTGAGCTCAGAAGGAATTTAGGAATTTTAAAAGGCAGAGAGTAGGAAATGAATTTGATGAATGATGAATGAATGATGGTAATCACTCCAAAGTAAATTGTTATGCTAGTTTTACCCAATTTAGAGAAGGCAATTTGTTACCCAAATTAGGCAAGAGAATAGTAATAGAGGGAAGAATTTGATAATAATTTTTAAAAATCAATTCTTTTCATGTCATATTTAATGAGTTGGCATTGGCTATTATTTGAGATGCCGCCAAGTAAATGCTGCACAAAATTGGAATGACAAGGAAATGTCAAGGACATGCAGGTGTATTTTTTTGTCTTTTCTCCTCCTGGCCAAATTACTGTCATAGATTTGGCAGTTCCCAGGATTCAACAACAAAAATGGTTAGAAGAGAAATTTTATAGGTCTTGATCAATGACATGTAAAACCCAGTGGAATTGTGCGTTGACTACAGGACAGTTAGGGTTAGGGTTAGGGTTAGAACATGAATCATGGAATCATGGAAAAATTCTCTTAATTAATCAATTAAATACAATTTAAAAAAGAAAAGAAAAGAAGAGAAATTTTAGTAAACAATCGGAGCCACTATGGAAATAGTAACAAATGGACATATCTTTTTGTATATTGCAATAGTTCTCTCTGAAAAATGTTTGGATTAATCCATTTAAGGCCTTTATTATATATGGGATCCCTCTGACTCCGTTTAGGTCCCTTGAAGTCTTTGTCATATGATTTTCTAATCATTTGCTAAGTCTAAAGCATGCTGAGATAAAAGTCCTCTGAAAAGTGATATTTTCTTCCATATGTTAACTGACTCTTGCTAAATGTCTTAAAATTAAGGTTAACTCTGGATGGTTCATGAGACCAAATACACGATATGTTAAGATTGAACCCATTATTGAATCATAGATTTACTAATAACAGCTAACATTTAGATAGTACTTACTCTGTAGTTCACCAGGTACTATAAAAAGTGCTTTTTATTTATTATCTCATTTGATCCTCATAATAAACCTGAGAGGTAAGTAAAATTATCATTCCCATTTTACAGATAAGGAAACTGAGACAAACAAAGATTAAATGACTTGCCCGGGTTCACATAATATATTAGGGAATTGATTTAAGGGTTATGGAGATTGAGAAATCAGGTCTGCCACCCTCCTTCCTTTTCCTTTCCCCCTCCCTTTCCTCCTCCCTTCCCCTGTCAGTTGGTTTCTTCAGTTGGTGACACTGAAATCAGCTCTGAGTGAGTATTCTTAAAAATCAAATAAATAACTCTCTCTGGCTAGATAAAACAAGGGGTTTTATTTAGGAAAAGGGGAAGGATAGGGAAGTTGATGGGAGAGAGGGTTTAGGGTTTCCCTAATCCCAAAATATTCCTAAATTTGAAGAATAGTGGAATAGAATCTTGAATTGGAGAATAGGGCTAACAGGTTGAGGATTTTTAGTCACTTTTGTCTGTAGGGGGAAATCAGTAAGAGCAGGATTTTTTCAGTCCTTATTCCTTTTTGTCTCAAAAGCAAGAGACCCCTCCTCCCAGTTTGGCTGTTCCTTTCTTCAACCGTCTTTCCCTGGTCATCATTCCATTCCAGAATGCTTTTCTTGATTGACAGCTCTGCAGATCTTACTCCTTCAGCTCTGTTGTAGGTTTTTTCCAATTCCCTCATCCACAAATCCCCATTTTGTTTCTGGACAGGATGCAACCTGCATCCTGTATTAAAGTTACTTAACTCATGTTTATCTTGAAAAAAATTTTAACTATCTAATTCTTAACCCTATACTATGTTAAATATTCTTTTACCCTCTAAAACAACAAAATCTAGTCTTTCAACTATTCTGCCTAACTAACTCTATGCTAAGTTTGGGTATAGGAAAATGGCTTAGGTAATAGGGATTTTACATGAATATAGTTTTTTTTAACATAATAGTAAACAATGTAACAATTTAGACAATATTTTTCACAATGTAACTGTCTTATCTCCTAATGTCTATCCCTTGTACTAAGTAAAAGTTTCTATGACTACCAAGTGTTATTAAAATTATTATATAACCTAACTTCTATGATTAATGCTATATTTCTGTCCCTACATTCCCTAGGAATTTGAACACATTTTTCTAAACTTTCCCTATTGTTAGTAATTAGAACATTAATAAATTACTCTAATATAGTTAGTCTGTTATTAGTATTTACATATGTACATAGGTTTTATCTATACAGATATACAAATATAATACAATGTTTTGATTTCTGTGCAAAGTCATGCAGATGAGAAATTTCTTTGTTTGAATTTTCCACAGAAATTTGTAAACATACTAGTATGAATTTTGTTTGTTTCAAGTATGCATGTGTTGTATACTTACCTATTCCATGAGATGTTCTTCCACATTGTCTTTATGTGTAGTTGCATATGTATGTATATGTGAAATTAACATGTATGCCACATTCTTACATGACCTCCAGATCACCAGTTCAAAATTTCAAAGTCCTTCCACATCTTTTAATGTTGATTGTAGAAGCATATGTGCCTTGCTTTTTTCATCTGTGCTGGATACATTTGTTGACTGTCGTCTGCTCTTGATTGAAGTCCTGTGTTCTTTAACATTCAGGCACATACATGCATGTAAGACTTTATATGTGCATATATGTAAGATTGAATTTTGTTTCATTGTGCATGGAAATAAGGTATGAATTCTTCATGGATGCTTGTCAATCTTGATGAGTTGGTTCTTCATGTGTGGAAGTAAGCTATTTCATATGATCATCTTCATCTGCAGGTGTATGTAGTATGTTGTATTGTATGAGTTCTTAAATGTATGTTATGATTATAAATTTGATGTTGTCTTATCTCAGTTGATGTTTGATTTTCACAAGGGTTTTTTTATTTGTATTGTTTGCTTCTCTTTGATGTTCATGTTAAGATTTGTTGGCTTTTGAGGTTTCTTGGAGATAGAATTCTGCTATTGGCTTATGAGCAATGATATAATGTATGTCATTTACTTATATCTTCCTAATCAAATAACTTTGTTACTTTTCTTTGTTGTTATAATTGTTGGCAGAGACCTTTGTAGAGACTTTTCATTGGAGTTAATTCTAATTTGCATGTTTTTCTATCTGTCTGTTTTACTGTCTATTTTTCTATCTGGAGCTGTTTCATTTGCTTTTGCAGTGCTTGTTTCTGTTTTAATTTGTACTCTTGTGTGTTTTCCTTTATATTAATATGTGCAATGTTTTCATGTTTTTTCTTTATGTTCTCTTTCATAGCTTTCCATTCATAGGGACTATTGTTAATTATGACTAGGGCTATTTGTTTCAGATGTTATATTTATTTATCTTCTTTGCTGGTACTGTCATGGGTGTGATGCAATTTTACATGTGAAGCGTGAAACCAAGGATATTTTTGATCAACCTTTACTTGTTACTATGTTGGTCTTACCATTACAATGGTTAGAGGTCCTATCCATCTTGGTTCTGTAGGAGATTCTCTATTCAAATTATTGACATATACTTTGTCTCTTGGTTTTATCTTATGCAATGAAAAATCTAATGGTATTTTTTGCACAAGTAATCCTAGTTTCCTTAGTTTTTTCCAACCTATCTTTGTTTCAAATATTCATGCAGTACACATTCCCCTTTTAACATGGACAGATATGATGGCTTTATTGTTCTACCATGCCAACATGATTGACCATACAGAATTTCAAATGGTGATATATGCAAATCAGTTCTAGGTCTCATTCTTATATTAAACAAAGTAAGAGGTATAACATCTGTACATTTTAAGTGTGTTTCTGAACAGTTCCCCTATTTGTGTTTTCAATTCTTTGTTCCTACATTCAACTTGGCCTGAACTTTGGTTCTATAAACAGTGTGATAATTACATTTGATCCCCAAGTTCTTCTATATTTCTCGTAGAACTTGGGAAGTGAAATGCGATCCCTTGTCCGAGTCTATGGTATTGGGAATGCAATGTCTAGGTATTATTTCTTTCAATAGAAATCTCACTACTGTGGCTGTATCATTTTTCTTGACTGGAAACGCTTCAACCCATCTTGTCAGTCTATCCACAATAACCAATGTATATTTGTATCCCTTGTCTTTGGGCATGTTAATATAATCAATTTGAATACATTGGAAAGGCATGTAGCTGAGAGGACTGCCTCCCAATGCTATGTTCTTAAAATGTCCTTGATTATATTTTTTGCATGTCTCACATGCCTGACAAGTTCTAATGGCATTTGTTGTTATTTCAGATGCTGTACAAAAGTGCTATATTGTATCTAGAATACCCTGCACCCCATAATTTCCTTTTGCATGAATTACAGTTCATAGATGTTGATATAATTTTCTAGGGAGAATTGGTTTACCCCCTTGAGCAACCCAGATGCCTTGGAATAATTTAGCACCTAGTCGATCCTTCCATGACTGTATTCCATTATAAACTTTGGTGAGACTATGCTTATCAACCAGAGAGAAATTCAGTACACGGTGGGGTCCAAACCTCACAACATATTTTGTGGTTATTTCTACTCTGTCATTCCCTAGGGATATACTGTCTTTTCCATGAGTACGTGTGCATTGGATTAAGACTACCTCCTTTGGAAGTTCTACAGCTTTTATAAGATGGTCTATTAATTTGCCATATGCAATTCTGTTTTTCCATATTATTGCAGAAGAATGAATCATAGAGAAAGCATAATTCGAGTCTACGAAAATATTCACCCTTTTGATAATTCCAGAGCCATGAGCAGGGCCTTTAACTCAGCACCCTGTGCACTAACATTACTTTGCAATGATGCATTTTGTCACTGTCAACTACAATAGCTCCTGTGATACTACGTCCTCCGTGAATGCACTAGAATCCATTAGTATATAATTCAATATTGGGATTAATAAAAGGTGTGTCTTTAAGGTATTTGTTAGGTTTATGCATTATTTCCACTAGTTGGTTGTAATCATGCAGTTGATCACCTCCTATTGGCAAATCTAGAATTAGAGTAGCTGGGTTTAGTGGTGCACATCTATGAATAGTGATGTTGTCATTGCCTACCTAGCAAAATGATTTCATACTGGGATATTCTTGCATCTGTAAATGAATGCATATTCTGTGATCTTAGTAGTTTTTCTATTTAGTGTGCAGAATATACATGCAATTTGCATCCCAGTACTATATCATAAGATTTCTTTACCATGAGAGCGATTGCCACAATGCTTCTCAGGCAATGCACTATTCCTTGTGTGACAGAATCAAGGATAGAACTATAAAATGCTATAGCCCTTAAATTCAGCCCAAAATACTGTGCTAACATTCCAGAAGTGATGTCCTTAGCTTCATGGACATATAAGTGGAACTCCTTCTTATAATCTGGTATTCCCAAAGCCGGAGCTGATAAAATGGCTCTTTTCAACTGTGACAAAGCATGCAGGTGTTCTTTGTTTAATTGCAAAGGTTCTTTAACTTCTTTCTTTGTCAAGTCAGTTAAACATTTGGATATGTGAGAATACCCTACTATGTATTGTCTTGAGAAACCAGCAACCCTTAGAATTGCTCTAAGTTCTTTCTTGGCCCTAGGGATGCCTAGCTTCTATATGTCTGCTCTCCTTTTATTAGAGATTTTCCTAGTGCCCCCCTCCAGGACAAATACAAGATAGTCAACTTTTGGGAGAACCCACTGGATTTTCTTTTTAGAAACTTTATGACCTCTATTATGAAGTTCTATTAATAAATGAATCTTCCAAACATGTTTTTGGGTCAGGTAATGCTAGCAGCAAGTCATCCATATAATGTATTAATCTGCTATGTTTGAAAGTTATGTTAGCTAGATCTCTCTGTAGAAGTTGACAAAATATGGTAGCTGATTCACGACATCCTTGCACTAATCTAGTGTAACAGAGCTTAGTTTGTTCCCATTGGAAAGCAAAAATATTCTGAGAGTCAGGGTGCAATGGTATAGTAAAGTATGCATTGCTCAAGTGCAACATTGTGTATCACCGGGCCTCTGAAGGTATTTGTGTGATTATATCATTTGGTGAAGGTTGTGAAAGAGGAATTGGGAAAGCATGCAAAAGTCAGAGGGAAAGCATGCATCAAGACAAGAAGTAATGGCTGGAGGTTGATCAACTGTCAATCAAAGGAAGATTCCATTTTGGAATATTACCGGGAAACAGTTGAAGGCAAGAGCCAACTGCTGACAGATTTCTGGGCTTCTTGGCTGATGGTGGTAACTTTGAAAGAAGAAGCTGGGTTTATCTCTGGGACTTGGGATAATCAAGCTGGAGGTGGCCTGGCTTATTTGAAGACAGAAGAAGGACAATAGTCCATATATCTCTCTCTGACTTGCTCTGTTTCTTGGTAGTGACTGAATTTCCATTTCTTTCAATATCCTTCAACCTAAGACTCACTGTAGATAATAGGGAAGCTTCCAACCCTCTTACCTCCATTTTCTACCTTTTTTATCTTCCCAAATAAACCTCTTACTTGAGATAGAAGATAAAGACTATATCATTTGAAACATCATAGCTCACTCTGAGTGACTAGAAGCAGGGAAAGGAAGCAGAAGGGAGGAAGGGAGATTGGAAGAGGGAGGAAGGGAGGTATAGAGGGAGGAGGGTAGGCAAAAGGAAGATAGCTGCCTGATCTATTAGTTGTCAAATACCCATCAAATATACCCTCTCCAATATTATCTATTATAATGTGTAATCGTGTATTTCTTTTTTATGAAGTTGTTTACTGCCCTAAGATCCATCACAAATCTCCAAGCTGGTTTTCCATCTTCATTAAGTTTGGGTTTTTTTAAATAGCCAGAATTGGACTATTAAATTCAGGCACTGTAGGTCTTAAAATGTCTTGTTCCAACAAGCTGTTTATGACTGGGGTTATGCCTTCTTTTGCTTCTTTGCTTAATTTGTACTGAGGTATCTTAGGAGCAACTCCTTCCCTGACTTCAATTTTTACTGGTGTCACTGATTTTATTCTACCCACGTCATTCTGATGTTTAGCAAACAACCCTTGTGGAATATCTTTAGGTATTTCATACATAGATGTTAAAATTTGGATTTTCTCGTGTTCTTCTAATTGCTCTAGCTATAATAATGGGTAGTGTTTTAGTAAATATTTGGGCAAATATAAGTATATTTTCCCAGATCTTTCACACTGAAAAGTTGCTCTGATCTTACACAAAAAATACCATCCTAAAAGGTTATCTCGAAATGAAGGGATCAATAGCAATGTATGATTTATGGTGAGAGGACCCAATTTAACAATTGTGCTTTTGAGCTCAGGGACTTGTTTTATCTCTCCCATAGCTCTAGCTCTAGAAACCATACCCCCTATGTTGGTATCCCCTGGACATGTCTTTAGGACTGATTTTGAAGCACCAGTATCCATGAAAGCTTTGTATTTTTTCTTTCCCACTTTAATCCATACATATGGCTCTGGCTTTTATGGAGTTATGGAATTGATTGTTAGTGATTCACTCTGTACTTCTCTGTTTTCTTCTGCTAGTTGTATGGTTGAACTAGTTAAATCTTCTTGGCTTAAATCATTTCCTAATTGATCTTCATCTAAGTTTGATTGTATTATGTTTTCTACTTAATTGGAATATGAATTTAAACCATAGCTATGTTTAATATGATATATTCCTCCTTGGTCAGACCTCCCCTATCCATTTAGAATGTTATCTTCATGGATGTCATTTGAACCCTTGGTTGCCCTTCTTTCCAGCAAAGGAAAGTACAAAGGGAAACTAGACAGTGCTTTTTTTGTCATAAAACTGGACTTTTCCAAAAAGAAATAGGAAATTAAATAATAGGAACACACAAGGAAAACATTTCAAACAGCAAAAAGACAGGTGCTGCAAACACTGTAGTTTAAAATCAACTCAGGAAGCTTCAAATATTGAGGAAATGTGGGCAGTTATTAATGCAGGGTCTAAACCCAAATATTCAGAGATTGTAAGAAGGGATTTATGAAGCCAAAAGTATAATTTATCTAGTTTGGTACATGTAGTTAGAAAGAGAGTAGTGCATGAGGTTCAAAACAGTGAGAGGCATACTGATACAAAACAAAAGCAAGGAGCAAAACAAGAGAAAGAGCAGAATAGAGAAAATGCAAAGGTGATGCAGATGGCTAAATATATTAAGTCTGTGAGTAATGATGAGAGCAAACCAAACAAAATATCAAGTGAAGAGCAGAGACAGGTACAGGAGCTAGAGAGAATAAAAATATCATTGCTCAGATAAAAACTGAAATGAGAGACAGACAGAAGTAGCATAATAACAACTCATGAAAAAAGAAGAAATCCATGTAGCTGTGGTGCTAGTTGTTATTACTGGCTACATTATATTCTAAGTGTATTTGTGACCCTAAGTGTACAAGCCTCCTATCAAGTTTGTTCTTGTAACTCTTATATTCAAGGTGTAGGGTATGAAAATGCAGAACTTAAGGAGAGCACTGATTTGTCAGCTGTTGTCCTCTAAACTGAAGTTATTTGTAACTATAGACTTTTACAGGTTTTTCCTTTAAAGATGTTTGTGTGCTTTTAATTGACAACTAACTTCTTGCTGCTGTATAGTAAAATGTTAATATATTTTTATCATTAAACTGCTGCATGACTATCATCACTGAGTGAAGAGAAAATGTTATAAAAAAGATGCCTTAAACAGTACATTTTTGTTCAGAATTCTGTAGAAAGCATTTAAGTAAATGGAGAATCTTGTCTGACTCAAAGTTCTGGGGATGAAATAATTTGTTTCTTGACAAATCTAACCGTGTAGATCTAACTGCTGTATATAGAAGACACCACCTGTAGGAACAGGAAGGTATCTGTATCTGTGCTTCTCAATGATTGTAAAGCATTGGCCTAGGAAGGTGAAAAAGTTGTCTAAAGTTACTTTTCTGCTGGTTCATTTGGTTTTATTTTTATATTTTTAAAGTTCCCTGGTTGTGTTTTTTCCTTTGTTTTTGAGATCTACTGTATATGTTGAATAAACAAGCTATTTCCATTGTACTGTGCATTTCTCTTTTAAATAATTTGCTTTTAGTATCCATACAATGTTAAATATAATATGACCTTACAGTAGTTAGGTGTTTCTTTTACTTAAAAATCACTGGAAATTATTACATTTTTTTCTCCCCCCCCCAAAAAAAAAGAAAAAAGAAGAAAAATGATAAAAAAAATACTTAGAAAACTTTTTTTAGTGTGCAGGCTGGGCATAAGGATTGAATTTTGTATAAATAAAAGTCATAAAAATTCAAATAAACCTAAAAAGGAACAGTTGAAAAAAGACTATGGAACAAAATTTTAATTCCCTGCAACAAAATGACTGTGACAGGTCAAAGAAGAAGGTTACTGTTACAAATAATTTTAATGGAGCTGCAAAATACTTGCAAAAACTCACAGAAACATAAAACCCCACATGAATCAGTTAAAACTTCAAATAGCTATATGGTACAGACTTCTGTAGAAAAAACATCCAGCTTGAACCCAGAAGCTGAAATTTTTCATCCTATAGTGAATAATTTAGAAATTACAAATGTAAATTAAAATAAAGCTAAAATTACATTTGAAAACAACTATATTCAAGGTAATTGAAGTGAAATAGCAGTTAAATTTCAAAATATGAATAGAATGGAAGACTTAAGTACTGTTAGGACAGCTGAAGATTCAAGGGACATCCATGATGCCAACATTCTAAATGGATGGGGGAGGTCTGACCAAGAAGGAATATATCAGATTAAACATAACTATGGTTTAAATTCATATTCCAATGAAATAGAAAACATTATAATCAAACTCAGATGAAGATCAATTAGGAAATGATTTAAGCCAAGAAGATTTAACTAGTTCAACCATACAACTGGCTGAATATAAAAGTGCAGAGCAGAATGAATCACTAACAATTCCATATCTACACAAAAGCCATAGTTACATGGCTAAGGTCAAATTCGAACTCAGATCTTTCTGTCTCTAGGATTTGCCCTTTATCCACGCTATTACTTAGGAAATGTGAGAAGTGGAGATGTTAAGTGATTTACTCAAGTGCACACAGGATTGAGATGAGAACAAAGGCATTATGACTCTAAATCCAGTCCACTTTTCATCTACACTATTATTATCCACTTCCCAATTTGTCTTTCCCCCTAACTTCCATATTTCTGTTGAAAATGCTATTGAATTCTCAGTTACACAGGCTAGTAATCTTTTAATTATTTTTGATTCATTCCTTACCTTCAACCCTACACATTTGCCAATATTTTCTACCACCCCATTTTACCAGGATTAAAACCTCACAAAGTTTAATTAATGGAAGCTTTATTATAACAACCTCAATTATTTACAAGAGCCTCTCCCTTTGTCATTCTTCTTTCAGGCCATACTATACCTTCTTTAATCCAAACTATAGGCTCAACACTATCCACTATGCCCCTAAGCTGCCTCCATGCTTAAAGTAATCATGGACATGTGAAAGATGGACAGTGAAAGATGAAATGATCGGGGAAACAAAGGTTCAAACTTCTGAGCGTATCTGTTTACTAAATAATGCATGTCAATTGTTCCACAAATCAAGACCTGATTAGGAATTTTCAAAGTTGGAAGGAGGGAGAGTGAAAAGGTACAATTCCCTGAATTCAGAAAAAGAGATATCCCATTCCCCTTCATGCCTGTAAACAATCAAAAGAACATGAAAACAATAATCGATCATTGTGGAACCAGTTTTCAGATAAGACACATGGGTTGCTTGAGATGTACTGTTGTGAGAAAATGCCTTGCATCAGTCTTTGAATCTGACTGGGTTTCTGGCAGGCATAATCTAGTTGCTTAGTAAATGATCTCTAATTCATAAGTAGAGGTGGTCCAGCTTCCCAGTCATGTGGAGCTAGGTACAAACAATGTAGTAAGGTTTTCTCACAATTCCTGCAACAGTTTTCTCATGTGACAGAAATTGAACTAGATCTATAATAGAATAGAAAGAGAACTGAGCTAGCTCTAGAATTGAGTCACAAGATAGAATCAGTGTGGAACAGCAGATTAGCACAGTGGATAGAGCACCAGTCCTGGAGTTGAGAAGACCTAGGTTCAAATCTGACCTCAGATACTTTCTAATTATGTGATCATTAGCAAATCATTTAACTCCAGTTGCCTAGCCCTTGCTTCTCTTCTGTCTTAGAACTGATACTAAGGAAAGGGTTAAAAAAAAAAGGTGGGCTCAGCATGGTTCTCTCAATTCCATCTACCACTTGTTCAAATCCTCTAAATTCCCTCAGTTTTATCAACATCATTCATGTAAAACAAATGAGTAGGAGAAATAATATGGTACATTGGAAACCAGTAGTGTGATGGTATGGAAAGAACATCATGCCTAACTTTGCTACTTACTACTTGTATAACTTTCAAAAAGTCACTTGATCCCTTGGGACTCATTTTCTTCATTTTACAAATGGCATTGGATTAGTTAATTGAATCATAAAATTACAGGACTTGAGATTTGAAAAGGAATTTAGTAGCTATGTAGTCCAACCTATATAGGAAAATCCAGCAAAGGGCCTTTCATCTTCTACTTCAAGGAGAGAAACCCACCAGTAACTACGTTAGCCCATTCTACTTTTGACCAGCTCTGAGTATTAGGATGTTCTTCTTGAACATTATCAAAGGACAGTCTGTATCCCAATTAAATCACAGATAGGAGGAAAGGACCAAAAATATTTATAGCTACTCTTTTTTATGGTGACAAAGAATTGGAAACTGAAGAGATGTGCATCAATTGAGAAATGGTTGAACAAGTTGGGGCATCTGATTATAATAGAATATAACAAACAAACAAACTTAGAAAGGCATACAAAATGATGCAAAGGGAAGCAGAACCAGGAGAACATTGCAAAAAATAACAGCAATAATGTACAATGATCAGCTATGACTCACTTAAATATTATCAACAATGCAAGGATTCAAGATAATTCCAAGGGACACATGATGAAAAAGGCTATCTACCATCAGTGAAGGAGTTAATAAGATTAACACATATCATTTTTCATTTTATTTCCTTCATGTTTTTCTTGTATAAACAATTTGTGTCTTTCACAACATAATGAACATGGTAATACACATATAACCTATATCATATTACCTCCTCTTTTGGGGACGGTGAGAACATGGACTTTACAATTTTGGAAAATTATTAGTGAAAATTATATCTAAACTGTGGAGAAGGGTAGAATTTATAACTAGAGACATAGAATAGAAAGATGTAGGAAGAAATAATTTTTACTATATTAAATTTAAAAAACCAATGTAAATAAGATTAGAAGGGAAACAACAAATCAGGGGGAATTGTTATAACAAATTTCTCTGATAAAGGTCTCATTTCTCAAAAATATAGAGAACTAAGCCAAATTACAAGATTACAAGTCATTCCCCAATTGACAAATGGCCAAAGAATATGAATAAGCAGTTTTCAAATGAAGAAATCAAAGATATCAATAATCATATAAAAATGTCCTAAATCACTCTTTTTTAGAGACATGCACATTAAAATAAGTCTGAAATAAAGGTAAGTGATAATAAATGTTGGAGGGGATGTGGCAAAATTGGGACATTAATGCTTTGCTGGTGGATTGTGAATCGATCCAACCATTCTAGAGGGCAATTTGAAACTATGCCTAAAGGACTATAAAACAGTGCATACCCCTTGATCCAGAAATACTACTACTTAGTCTGTATCCCAAGGAAATAAAAAGAGGGGGGGAGTACCTATTTGTACAAAAAATATTTATAGCTTCTCTTTTTGGTGGCAAAAATTTAGAAATCGAAAGGATATCTATCAATTGGGGAATGGCTGAACAAATTGTGTTATATGATGATGATGGAATACTATTGTGCTGTAAGAAATGATAAACAGGATGATTTCAGAAGGATCTGGGAAAACCTACCTAAACAAATACATACTGAAATAAGTAGAACCAAAAGGACATTGTACACAGTAACAGCAATATTGTGGAATGATCATGTGATAGACTTTGTTATTCTCAGCAGTTCAATGATTCAGGACAATTTTTAAGAACTTAGGACAAATAATAAATACTAACTAATAATGTTAAACATTTTATGTTAACATAAATAACATTGTAAAAATTAAAAATTAACTTATTATATTAAAAATACTTCTATTTTCCAAAACAAAGGATTTTTTTTTTTGCTAAAAGGAGTGTCATTGTTTTACATATTTTTGCAAATATCTTTAGTGTCTGAAACTGAATTTGAACATCTGTTTCTGCATTTTATCTGTTGTAATCTGTTGTTTTGGTTGAAGTTTATTAAGAAAATTTGGCCAAGTAGCCATAGAATTAGAAAAAGCAGTATGTTAATAGACATATAATGTCTATTATTATTATTCTAGTATTATTATGAAAATAGTTCTGAATGTGACTATTATCTCCTTATTCCTGGAAGTTATGCCTCTGTTGAGATGGGAGTCAATTATCTCTATCCTATTTCAATTAAGTGAAAGGATAATAATCTCGGATACTTTGAACCAGGTGAAAAATATCTTGATTGTTCACCAGAGAAGAACAATCTCTTTATCTTTCTGTTGAAGCAGTCAACCAATCATAGGAATTAGACCATTAGATTATAAGCTCCTTGAATGAAGGGTTGGTCTGTTACCTCTTTTTCTGTCCTCAGCATGCTTAGTACATAGTAGACGCTTAAAATGTTCATTAATTAGTTTCCAAATTCAGAAAGTCCATGTTCAATTTAGTTATCTTTGAAAGTCATTGTATGGACGGGAGTGGTATTGTACAGGAAATCTGTTAGCTTAGTTAAGGGACTTGGTTGTGTTTGTGGGACTTGCATAAAAGCAATCTAATCTCTTTAGGCCCTGAACTTTTGATGCTACATTATACAAATGAGACTACAACTGACGGTCTACCATACAAAATCAAAAATTCAAGCAGACATGTTGATATGTATTTTGCATGCATGTGTATTTGTATTGAGAAACAGGACTATGCAAATGCAAGATATCAGCACACTGAAGTTGTGCCAAAAATTACCAATGGGATAAAAAAATGAGTTATAGGCATCATCTGTATCATTATTAGATTTAGCTCATATTATTTTAATATGCTAACAGCTCTTAATGAAGACTACATTCTAAGTTAAACACAAAAACCTTAAGAAAACAGAACTGTCAGTGGAGATACAATCTATTATCAGCTTTGTACATGGCGCATACATTGAAACATCCCAAGTATACTGGACATTCTCTTTTAGCCATAAGATAAAAAAGCAAGATAGGGAATTACACCAGTTAAGAACAAAGGACAAAAAGAAAGTCAGGTTAATAAATAAGATTTTAAAACTAGAATGGAAGAAGGAAAGAAGGAAAAAACAAATGTCAACCATAGAATCAAAACATCATACAACAGGAAAGGACTTCCCCAGGCCATCTGGTCTAGTTCTTTTCCAAAACTAATGAAAATATTGATTTCAGACAATTCCTGAACTGCAAAGTCAAATTGAGAAAAATGTTATGATTTATTGAAAGTTGAAAAGGATAAAAATTAACTAATTAACCTCAGCACTAAGGAAAATGTGAACCTGAGGACCAAAAAAGTATGGAGAGAAAGTACTCTTAAATTTAGTTCTAACTTTGCTCTAACCTCATAAAAGTTTGTTTGCTTGTTTTTACAAACCATAAATTGGCTAATCTCAACATCAGCTATAATTTGCGCTTTAGTCCAAATATGTATATACATCTGGACTCATAGAATTATACAAAGATAGAAATAAAAGGCATATTATAGGTGACCTAGTTGTGTTTCCTAATCCAAATTATATGATAGACTGTTAAAATATCTGAATACTTTACCTTGGGCTTGTCTGCTTCTAAAGATTCAGCACAAAAACTCTTAGAGGTAGATGGTGGTTAGAGAACTGAATCTGGAATCAAATAGACTTGAGTTCAAATTTAGCCTCAAAGATTTACTAGCTTGGTAACTCTGGACAAATCACTTCAATCTCCTGTTTTCTCAACTGTAAGATGGGGACAATAATAGTATCTACCTCCAGAGTTGCAAGGATTAAAAGAGATATCTGTAAAGTGCTTTGGATATTAGTTGAGATATAATAAATGCTTAGTAAAAAAATGTTTCATTTCTTTATATCACAGAACAGAAGATAGGAAGAAAGAAGACCTTGGAAATCATTGGAGAGGGGGACAAGGGATTCCAAATTTATATTAATAGTTTTTAATAAGTGGGAACTTGGCGTTGAAGTTTTGCAGACCATAAAAAAAACTAGCCATAGACCAGATTTGACCTCACAACCAGAAACTGGAAAAAAACTAATCTGTTTTGCAAATGAGAGAACTGAAGATATTTTTACTTTCTCAAGGTCACACAGCTGACCTTAGTGGCAAAACTAGAACCAGAATCCAGGGTTTCTGACATCTGATCATGCTATCTTTCTACTGTG
This sequence comes from Monodelphis domestica, assembly GCF_027887165.1. Classification (NCBI taxonomy): domain Eukaryota; kingdom Metazoa; phylum Chordata; class Mammalia; order Didelphimorphia; family Didelphidae; genus Monodelphis; species Monodelphis domestica. Next base: position 166,333,366 of record NC_077229.1, read on the forward strand.
TCACACTGCCCCTAGATATGAGATATTCTACAAGTGTGTGCTGGAGCCAGCTCACAGGAGCTGATTGTTAAAATTTCAGTATGAGCACCTCAGAAAACAGCAGATACTGCATTCAGTACTTGATTTTTTTATTGTTGATTTCTAGACTTAAGAAGCTAATGGAGAAAATATTAATAATGCAGATTAAATTTATTTTTGCATTTTAAAAAAATGTATTACATTAAAGTTCCCAGATTTCTCCCTCCTTCCCTTACTAAAGAAGATATCGTTTGACTCTATATGTATACATAAAACTATGTCTGGCATATTTCTATTTGTCATTTCTTTCTCTGGAGGTGGACATTCAGTTATTCTTCAAACATATTTCTGCTATTGTACATAATATTCTCTTGGTTTTGCTTGTTTTATTTTTCATAATTTCATGTAATTTTTTGCATGTTTTAAAAAATTTAGCTTGCTTGTTATTCCTTACCACACAATGCAAATTAAATCTAGAAAAATGTTGTACTTTGTTTTCAGAGATCCAATAGTTAAACTTTTGCCAGCATGCCTCTTGGAGTCTGCAGACTCATTCTATCTGCTCGTGGCAAGAGAAACAAGAGGTTAGAACTTGAGCTTTACATTGGGTGGCTCTGCTACAGCTTTGATAAGGCCTCTCCTCATTTCCCACCCTACTTCTCCAATACTCTTACTGAAAATATAGGTGGGCAGGGAAAAGTAAAAAACACTGGGAATTTAGCTATAGGTAGAGGGGAAAACATTTTGCCTATGACATAGAAATCCTTACATTTACCCTATTTGCAGAAGTCATATCCATAATTATTTCCTAGAATCCAATTAGACTTTCTTACATTAACAAATAATCAAGGGTTGTTGAGGAGAGGAAAGAATAATCACAAACACTATGTAATGGGCTGAGTCTAAGTATGACATTTTGGGGCATGGATTTAATGTAGCTGGTCCTATGTGTTGATGCCAGTTCCCTGGATATCATAATTCATGTCTGTTCCATGACATTTGGCTCTTAAATTACTACTAGCTTCTCAGTAGCAACATGCTAAAAACAAAGATATTGGGATGTGCTAAGGATCACAGACTCAAAGGAATATCCGTATAGAGTTGGAAGGATTTTAGAGGCCATCTAGTTCAGTACTATCATTTTGCAACAGGGTGGGGGAAAGAGATGAACTAAACCACCCAAATTTGCAGAGGTAGTTGAAAGAGACAGAATTAACATTTGACTCTTTTGACTCCATGTATCCCTTATTCCACTACACCATGAATAACCAATTCTTACCCTACTAAAGCATTTCCAGATGTTTTCCATAGTTTTAGGGATACTGAGGGTAGAAGAAGGCAAAAAGAACTTCAGGCATCAGTGATGGAAAAGAACAAGAAGAGGAATCTTTTCCACCTTCCGTTCTGGAAAATCATAGCATTTTGTGGAGCCTGGAAATGCTTCTGCGAAGGACCCTGAGGCTGAAGCAGAAGGGAGAGTTTTTTATTCTTTTTTTTTCACCTTTCTCTTCTATACTGTACTTATTCTGTCATGCTTATTTGTTTCCAGAATGGTTCTCTGCTGGAAACTAAGGTCTGGCAGGGGCTGCACTTCGACTCAATTCTGGGCTAGCCAAATGGAGACTGAAACCAGAGCAGGACTTTTGAAAGATTTCAGGTTAAATTGTGACCGAGTATGAATAAGAAAGCCTTGAAACGGGTGGTTGTTAAAAGTATTATGGAGCATGGGAACAAAATGATCAGAGCAATGTGCTCTTGACAGTACATGTGAATCAAAGGGCAGGTGAAATTTTCCCCCTGAGATTAGCCACAGCCTTCATGAGCTCTCTGTATTTGTTCTAACCTCAGTACATTGGGGTCATTCAGTCGGAGATGAACACCACTCAGTACACAAAAAATCCAAAACATTATTATTATATTTGTGGTAATGGGTTGTTTTCTGGTACATGTTCTTATTTTTAATAAGTCTTTTCTTTATTCTAGTTCCTTAGCTAGAGGTAAGGACAGAAACACAAAGGCAGATACAAAGAAACTGTTTCTTTATTTCTCTGTGCCTCTTTGTCTATATCTGTATCGCTAGATGCTCTTTGCCTCTGTCTGTCTGTCTGAGAGACAGAGGCAAAGAGCATCTAGTAGCTAGAGAAAGCTAGTAGCACTGGTCTGTTCTCTTCACCTGGGTAGACATGAAGCCATGAGCACATCACTCTCTGTTGCTTCTCTTCCTGTGGCATTTATTCTTTCCTAACTTAGATACTGGAGACAAAATGGACTAGTCTGCAACCTTGTCATCTCTGAAATTTTTGGGAGGGTTCCAGGAGTCCAGGAACTAGCAGCCAAAATCTGGTAAAGCAACTGACTTGATTTAGCCCAACAGTGGATGGAAGGTAGCCAAGAGGGAATGCTGCTTGGTGCTGTAAATGTCTTGTAGTGACTGTTTAAGTTTGAGCCCACACCCCCAGTGACCAAAGTGGTATAAAGAAGAGTGTTCCCTTGGTTTGAGAGCATATATCTGTTACCTCTGGCTCTCCTGTTACATGTGAAAAGTAAAAGATAAAGGAAGTGAATAGTGTAACTACTTGGGGTAAAAAGGTTTATATAACTATGTAGATAAATTCTGGCATGATGCCAGTGAGGGCATGCAGGATTGGTGGTAGTCTTATTCTTTTCCCTATTATGGTACATTTTAATGAATCATAGTATTTAGAGTTCAAAGGGAATTTTCCCCTCCAAACTGTAAATGTAGTCAATTCTCAACATTCTCACACTTAACTTTCCAGAACTGAAGCATTTATGTAATTTTATCAATAACTTTATTTTCACTTTCATGTTGGCAACACACAAGTGCCCATGAACAGTAGAGAAAATATTGAGAGTCTCAATGGGCAGCTGACAAAGAGGGTAAATACAATGGTTCAAGAAGGTCAGGACAATGAAGAAGATGATGATGATGATGAACAAGTTCTCAAGATTGTGCACTCACAGTTTCCAAGCTTGAAGGTTAGCTTGGCATAATTGACCAGCTGACTGGAGATATCTGGACTGTCATAACGTTTTATGTTTTAAGTTTTAAGATTAAATATCAACTCATCTCTTATACTCTGAGACCCTTAAGAATTTCAAATGGTCCAGAAAGCAGGTTATTTCAAGCTGGTGCCTCCTTCACAATCTTCAATGCTATTCCTCAGCAATGAAGGGCAGAGTGTCAGAGACCTTGCGAATCTCATTTTAAGACAGCAGCAACTGAAGTCCCAGTAACCTCTCTTTTGGTTTTCAAAAGATCACAAAGGATAGAAAGGTTTACAAGACTATAGTAGATAGTAAAATGCCTTCACATCACTATTTGATACAGTAGGAAGCAAAATTCAGTTTAAAAATGTTTTAGTTTTTGGAATTTTATTTGCTGTACAATATTATGGCATCATAATTTTATAATTACAATATTGTGTCAAATGTAAAAGTTTTTTTCTTTGTCTTTGTCTTTGATATCTTCTGTGCCTTCTGATATCTTGCATATCAGTCCCTCGGTGTCCTCATAATTGTGTCACCAGCAGCATGGATCATCTTTAAAAAAAATATTGCACAAAAGCATTGGATACTGTGTACCCACTCAATCCAGTCTAGTTACCTGCTCATCTTTGTTCTTTTTGCTGACATTTCTGTCTCCTCCATAACCATATCTTGGACTCTGAAGGTAGTATCCAATTGTCCTTGATCAAGAAAACATTTCATTATAATGAATTTTATAAATATTCCCTCCATTTTTTGTTTATAGTCTTCCATTTTTTTAATCTTAACTGTCTTTGTTTAGTTGACTTGCCAAGCTTTCTGCAGAGTGTAATAGAAATGGCAATCTGAGTGACACTATTTCTTGTTGCAATGACTGATGTACTCTGGCTTGAGACTAGAGAGAGCTGCTAGTATGGGGACACACCTGAGAGTACCTAATTACAATGGAGATAGTTGTACTTTGAGTGACACTTAGAGATACTGCTAAAGAGATAGAGGGATGCTGCTGCAGGGGAATGTTCTGGGGTCTGCCTATTGATCACTATTGATGGCTGATAGATCTATCTATTTCCCAACCTCCTCCTCCCTTCACTCCCTCCCTTCTCCAACCCTCTCCTTCCCAGTTTCTTCTGAAGCTTGTGGCTTCACCTCTCCCCACCCCTCACCCCCCAGTGGACTATAATATTTATGCGGAAAAAAACCTCTTCCTTTCTTTTCTCAGGTAAGGGGTTTATTGGGATAACAAGACAAGGAAATGGAGGAAAGAGGGATGAGGGTTTCCCTAATCTATAATGAGGGAGAATTTGAGGGTTTGGGAAAGTAGTCCAGTCACAACTGTGACAAAGGGATAGTTAGAGAGATAGATGGAGGACAACTGTTTAAACTCTTCTTTTCTTCTTCACAAAGCCATCAAGGTCTCTCAGCCTAATTTCAGAAGCCCCCTCAAGGGTCCTTCAGCCTGGGACAAAGCTAGCAAGATTAGTTCAGGGATTCTCTCCTTCAGCCAGCCACCAAGAAAGTCTCTCCTTCAGCCTGGCTTTCCTCCAACTGTCTTTTCCTGGGAATATTCCATTTGGAACCTTCTCGTTGATTGATAGACATGTCCCCAGCCTTGGTTTGCAAGCCTGAAATTCTCTCTTTCTGGTTTGCCTCTATCGCAAGAGCTTCTTCCCATTTTTTGAGACAATATTGTTTAGTAGTCCCTCCATAAGATTTTATAAATTTTATAAATTCTATTTTGGTGTTGTTTTTGGAAGACATCTCTATTTTGTAAATAAGTTAGATATGTACTGACTAGGGTTTTCTGGGGGCTCTAGGGCTCTTCATTGTGGCAATTTATATTGGTAAAACTTTAGGATTAAATTATTATATTCAGTGTTATTGCTATTTCTGCCATTCATTTACCATTCTTAGATTTTAAATCATTTGCCTAAATAGTTCAGAGTTAAGACATATCATACTTTTTTCCTTGTTCTTTTCTAAAAAAAAAAAAACTATTGCTGATCTTCCTCTGACAGTTTTATAGTCATCTAACTTGGATAATTCTCACAACAATAAGAGCTCTCTATTATTTGGTACTGTTTGTTTAAGATAAGGAAAGGAAGGGAAGGGAACTGGGATGATCTATCTAGGTATAAAACGAATTCCTCCCACTAAAATCCAATAGGATTAAGTAGTTGTTATCTACACTGAACTTGTACCTACAGATCCCAGCTACCTGTAATATCCTAACCAGAGTCCTCCCCCCTTTGCTGGTAATTAGAGTAAGAGAAGACTGGAAGATACACAGGTTCAAGAGGGAGAAGCCTCACAGTTGTCCTCTGGATTCTGGTAGGAGTCCTAGTAGAAATCACAGCAGCAACAGGAACACACAGGAACAGAAACAGATCCAATAAGAAGGGGAGTAATGATTTAACTCATACAGTCCACCTGTGGAGTTTAAAACCAATCTCAACCATTTTCTAGAAGATGATACTTGCTTGAAGGAAAGGCCATATTCACAGCGTCCTACTCCAGAGAATAAATCCCACCAACTGACAGGGTTCTGGAATTTTTCCTCTGCCTCTTCTTTAGTACTTCCTGCTTTCCTTATGATTTCCCTATAACAGTACTCACCATGTCTAGCACATACAAAGTCTTTTCTTGAAGAAAATGCTCAAGACATAGAAGTAATCTACAAATCTTTGGTTTCTATCATTCCTTATTCTTCAGCTATGCCTTCCCATGTCTTTCTCTCCATCTTCACTTTTTCTCTGCTTTGACTCAAGGCACCAAGTATCAGAATGCATGTTGATTTAATTTGGAGGATCTCATTAAGTTCTTTGTAGAAATGCTCAGCAGCCAATGTCAGAGCATAAGTTATAATAATTTTCATGGGCCTGCAGTTCTTTCTTTTGCCTATCCTTAGTTGTGGCAAATTTTCATTTTTTGGAGGTTGGATTTGGATATTGGAAAAAATCAAAGAAATTGAAGTCAAGGAAATGATCAAACTGGATGAAACACTATTGTTTTTGAAAAATAAAGACGAGAAATGTTACAGAATGACAATACTGTTTTTCTTGTGCTAGCTCTAAAAATGTTTCCAAAAGAAAAGTTTAAAAGTACTTTGAGTGATTGGCTAATATGACAGAAAAGGAAAGTGATAAATGTTGGAGGGGTTATAGGAAATATTTTGTTAGTGGAATTGGGAACTAATCCAAAAGCAATTTGAAACTATGCCCAAAGGGCTCTAAAACTTACTGTGCATATTCTTTGATTTAGCAGTACCACTACTAGGTCTGTATCCCAAAGAGATTATAAAAAAGGTGGGGGAGACATATTTGTACAAAAATATTTATTGTGGCTCTTTTTGTGGTAACAAAAAAATTGGAAATTGAGGGCCTATTCTCTCAATTGGGCAATGACTGAACAAGTTGTGATATATGATTGTAATGGAATACAATTGTGGTATAAGAAATGATGAGAAAGATGATTTCAGAAAAACCTGGAAAGATCTAAATGAATTGATACAAAGTGAAGTGAGCAGAATCAGGAGAACATTGTACATAGTAATATCAATATTGTATGATGAATAATTGTGAATTACTTAGCTATTCTTAGCAATGCAATGATCCAAGACAATTCTGAAGGTCTCATGATGAGAAATGCCTTTTGCCTCTAGAGAAAGAACTAATTGAGTCTGAATTCAGACCAAAACCTACTAGATTTTACTTTTTACATTTTTTTTCTCTTCCACAAAATGACTAATTTGGAAAAATGGTTTATATGAGCCACAGGTAAAATCCATATTAGATTGTTTACTGTCTCAGGGAGGAGGGAGAGAGGGGAAGAATTTGGCTCAAAGTTCTGTAAAAATGAAGGTTAAAATTATTTTTACACATAATTGAGGGGAAAAAATAAGATTATTTTTTAAAGTATTCTGAGTGATGTCAGCAACATTGGAATAAAAGTGTGACTTCTGAAAGGGACTATTTGGATATAAAAGATCTGATATGTTAGGGGTTTTTTGTTTTTGTTTTTAAAACTGGTATTGTTGCATTTTAGCTTTATCTCTTCCATAGTTTGAATATTTAGAAAGGGATTGTTAGATCCATTAAAGATTAACTAGTCTCATCCTCTCATTTCACAAATGTGTGAAGTTGAAATCTAGAACAGTTAAGTAGCTAGAGTTAAGTAGGGTAAGTGCCAGTAGTAGGAATAGAACCCAGATCAGTCTAGTCCTAAGTACTTTGCACTGTACTTACAATGAAGAGATCAGTGTATTGATGTACAAAATTGTATATCGGAAGGCCCTGACAACATAATGCAAGCTAGTGCCAGTTCCAAAAAGCTGAAAAATCTTCAAGTTCAGACCTGGTGACACGTTGCTGTCTGTTAGCTTAGCTGAGCTCTGTGAACACCATCACACAAAGTTTGGACACAGTCTGATGATTTTTAAAAATTTTTTCATAACTCAGGAGGCTTCCTTCCTACTCGGGCATACTTGTGTCTATTAATATCATTCTCTCCATCTCATGCAGTCTACCTAGTGTTTTCCTATTGTGAGATATCTGGAATGAAGGCTGCAGCAATTAAAACATAGTGCAGTAAAGTGCTTTTGACTTCTGGCTCCATTATATACAACCTCTATGTCCTTGGTTAGTCATTTAATTTTGAAGTTCCCTTGTTTATATAGAGAAAGGCATTCTGATAACACTTTGGCACTTGAAAAATTCAATATATCTTCATTTTACCCTTTTTTCTGGGATGCTTTGGGCCCACAGAACATGGACACTGAAGGAATAAACATATGGTGTTGGGATTTTGTAAAGCAAACTGAAAAGAAGATTGTTGTTCAGTTGTGTTCGACTTTTTTGTTACCCAAAGGACTATAGCCCTACAGGCCAGCCTATGCTCCACTATCTCCTAGTCCATCCAAGCTCATGTTTATTGCTTCCATGACACTATCCATCTTATCCTCGGCTGTCCCTTTTTCTTTTTACCTTCAATCTCCTCCAACACTGGGGTCTTTACCAATGAGTCCTTCCTTCTCATTATGTGGGCAAAATTATTTAAGCTTCAGCTTCAATATTTGACCTTCTAGGGAATAGTCTTAATTGATTTCTTGACTGATTTTATCTCATTGCTACCCAAGATACTCTAAAGTCTTTTCCAGCACCACAATTTGAAAGCATTGTTTCCACAGCTGTAGGCTTTCCTTATAGCCCAATTCTCACAGCCATGCATGCATGGGAAGAAAATTAACAACAATGAGAAGAAGAACACTTTGACAGCTATGTCTGCAGCACTCTGCTAGCCACAATCAGTCCTTATGGGATTGGCAGACATCTCTTTCTGCAGACATCTTGCTTTTTGCAAGAGCAAACATCAGGGAACTTCATCCTGCCAACTTGGAAAGAGTCAGGAATCAGTATATGAAGCAGACCAGGATCATGACATTGTAAAAGTCAATCAGAGCAATGAGTGCCTCCCAAAGTCTCCTGACACCTTGCTCAAGCCACTTTGATGAAAAGATGTGTTACAGAAGTGGTGCAGGGATAGGAATTGACTGGATTCCAGGCTAGAAGTAGAGGAAGACTCTAACCTGAGGAGGGAATTCTGTCTATTTCAATTTATACTACCTGAGCACATCCTTATGTATGCATATTTTGTTTTTATAAACTTATCAAAACAAAGAAGATTGTTTTAAACAATTATGCATATAGGAGAAGCTAGGTTGCTGAGTGGTTAGAAAGCCAGGCCTGGAGATGAGAGACCCTGGGTTGAAATCTGGCCTCAGACACTTCCTAGCTGTGTGACCCTGGACAAATCGCTTCACTCCAATTGTCTGTCTTATACTGCTCTTCTATCTTAAAATTGATACTAAGGCAGAAGGAAAGAGTTTTAAATAATTATACATATGATAAAATATACAAAAATTTAAAAGTTTAAGATCTTTTTTATTTACGGAGTCAGTAGGGAGTCACTAATATATTAAGTAGGGATGAGACATAGTTAAACATGTGTTTTAAAATTAGTTTGGCAGCTCTGTGGGGGGTGGATTGGAAGAATGAAAGACTTGGCAAGGAGAACAATTAGGAGACTTTTGAAACAGTCCTGGCAAAAGCAATGGAGGACCTAATTCAGGGTGGTACCTATGTGAGTAGAGATTCATGGGCACAGATGTAAGAGTTTTATGGAGGAAGCATGGACAATATTTGGTAATTAACTGGATAAGTGAAGTGAGGGAGTCAAATAAAAGTGAGGTGGTGAGTTTGGGTGATAATAATATGGAATTTTGGAAGGGAGGCTGGGTTTGGGAATAGAGATAAGGTAATGAGAAACATGTTAAAGTCATGCTCCATCTATTCCAGTTCATCCTATATGACTCACTCTTTCATCTGAAAGGAGCAGGGAGTAGGTCCTGGAGATCTTATGGATCATTGCCTCTGAGAAAAAATAATCACCTTCGTTGGGTCTCCATTTACATAGAGGGAAAGGATAGAGTGGTAGAGAGTTAGGAGATAAGGAGAGGTGTAGTTTGTATTGAAAGCAATCCTCTCAACTGGCCATTGTGTAGGGAGGGTGGAATGTGACCCATTTTCCTGCCATCTGGTTGGTCATTCAAACACCTCTTATGGTCAGGCTTCAGACCATTTTTCCTTTCCCAGGACACTAAGGTTCCAAGTTTGGAGTGCTGTGTTCTCTACCGATTAAAAAGCATTTGACCCACTACATAACAATTAATTTAGCTTTATAAAAATATGTCCACATTTGACTTTTATATATGTATACATAATTTATGTATATAATTACGTTTAACTGATGGGATAGCAAAATTTCATTCTGATTATTAGTGAAAACTATACATTTGATTTTTGGGCTACTTGGCAAATTTAGAGGCTGTCACAAATCCCAAAAAACTAGGCTGGCCCTTTTCTTCTCAGCTTCATAAGGCAGTGAATTATCCTGTGTTACTGATATTTCCCCAAGGGTACCTCACCATTCTGAGACTGGAGCAGCCCAAGCCATCCTCTGTAGATCTCGACCTGCCCTAGATTCCAAACTTGAATCACATCTCCTAAAACAACTAAAGCTTGGAAAAGCATTGCAGGGAATCCCAGCCATTTTATAATACCCTATACTGGTTTTTCCAAACAGTCGCTGAGGAGGGCAGGGACATGGGGTTAGTGGTTTAAGGAAGAAATCCAGGAGAGTGATAAAACAGAGATATGCTTAGGAGTCATCACAGAGACTTCTTTCTTCCCTCTGGGTTCATCTGTCCTTTACATTCCTCATTCTTCTCTCCCCTTTCCTTGTCTGATACAACATATCTTTGAATTTTTTCACATCATTTGATCCACTAATAAGCACATGTTGAGTATATATTGTATATCAGCCATGTTGCTCTGTGCTGAAGGGGATTTAGTAGAAAGAACATTAACACAAAAGTCTCACTACAGGGATGCCTTTTTTGGGTAAAGATATTACTTACTATGTTCCCCACTCCCACCCTAACTAGAGTCCCCAGTGAATTCTCTCCATCATCTCTCTTTATACACTACCCACATTTACCAGCCAGACCACCTCTCCCACATATTTTGATTCTTCTCAGTAATACCTGAACTTAAAAAAAAAAAAGAAAGCACTGGATTTTAGAGCTGGAAAGGACCGTAGAGATCTAGGCTTAAACCTGTCTTAATTTTTTATTTTCTTTGAACCCTTACCTTCTGTCTTAGAATCAATACTGTGTATGTAAGGAGATAAACTTTCAACTTCTATCTCTGACTCCTACTGACTGTGTGACTGTGTCTACACAAGTCACTTCACTTGACTCTAGGCATCAGAAAACTGTTCAAGACTATATATTTTAGGTCAGTTGCAGTTCTGCATTAATGAAAGGAATTTCCTCACTGGGGATTCCCTACAATAATCAGATTACAGGTCCTACATGTTTTTAAAAGATGCATACTTTATGGTATGCCTGTTGGTGTCTTGAACTTGGTCTATGTAAGTCCAAAGCTTAGATCATGGTGCCATGAATTACACTTCAAAATTTGGGGGCCAAGAATGTTAAGAACAACAGATAATCACCCTTCACTTTGGGCTCTTGTTTGTTGGCTGCCAGTGTTTGGTTGTTATCCTTCCAATTAACTGACTTTGGGACCCTGCACATGACTCAACAATGATTTTCTTCCTTGTTCTAGAAATATATAACTAATCTATGCTTGTTAAATTAAGAACCTGATGCTTGATTACATCCTGGATTTTTCCTTTATTATTATTTTTTTACTTGTGCTTCCTGGATGGTCAGCATTCTGAAACCAGAATAATTCATATCTACTCTCTAATTACCACAGACCATCATCTCAGTACTGCTGAAAAAGATGAGGTATACATGAAGAAAAGTTAACCTGACTTACTAGTGATGCTAGTACGGTGACTACTCTGGGATTTCTCAAATTCTAGAAGACTAAACAAACAATTCAACCAAAGAGACATTACATGCAACAAAAGAAGCAGAGCTATCTCTGTTTGTAGTGTTGCATGATTTCACACACCTCCACCCTCTCAGCCTTGGCATAATAACAAGTTTAGTCACCATGAAGCATGTGGGAAGGGCAGGAGGAGGCCAAGGTGCATTGCAGCCTTACTTTCTCTGCTTTTACAGCCATTTATAGTAAAGGGTGTAGTTTCTACTGGTCTGAGGATCCAAAATTTTATAGAATATGGATTTTGATGGAGCTACTTCCTCCATCTTAGTAAGCCTGAGAAAGCTTGCAGAAGGAAGGTCAGAAACAATTATTTTGCAGCTTAGAAATACATAAAATATAGTGAGTCAGAAATAGCCTGAGGTCTCTGCAATGATATCAGAGATGCAGTCTAATGAAATTTGCTACATTTACCAAAATGGTAATAACATTATTGCTTTGGGTTGAGATTGTTAAATGTGCTTATTGACCAATTATCCTGAGTCTGGGGAAAAGATTCTGCTTCCCTTGAGGGGAGAAGGAGAGTATAAAATTTATTATTTTTCATTTGCTTTCTAACATATCCATAATTTGATTTTAGGAACTGACTTTACATGTTAGGATTTATAACTAATCTTCAAATATGTGCACAGTATTATGCAAAGCTAGATTTTGCTATACATATTTTCTTTTCATTATTAATTTAGCATATTAGTATTGAGCATATTAGCATATGACCAGTTATATTTATATACTTTTTTCTTTTGTAAATTATTCTGAGTTTATATTTTGTCTTAAGTAAAAATTATGAAATAACTTTCAAAGAACTTGCCAAGTGAATGAATGAATGAATGGATGAAAAAGTATTTATTAAGCACCTATTATATACCAAACTGAAAAAAGTACTTGGTGTTTAATAGGTGCAGGGTTAGTTTGTTTGACTGATGCTACTTCTCCACCTTAGGACAATCTGAGGAACTTATTTCCAACAAAGTCATGATGTGTAAGGAAGTTCCTTGGAAAGACTGGAACATTTATAAACATTGTGTAACTAGTTCTAATTAGCTAACCATATGGTGAATGGGAGACTCTTTAACTATTGGTATAGACATTCAAAGGGCCATCAAAAGACTTTACTAGTCTTTTTGGCTGCTCTGTTCATGGTTGTACTCTTTTGTTCCAAGTATCCAGTGAGAATCACTATTCTAGGGTCTCCAGAGGCTGTGAGACCCAGAGAAATGGGTTTCTCAATTTTTTTCCTATTCTTGAAAAAGGAAGCTGAGTGTCCAACTCTGTGAGTTTTGGAAAATCAGGAGAGAAAGCCACAGGAATCTGAGAGTTGGGTCATTTATGCAACCACGGATGCCCTGAGAAAAAAAGATGGACAAACTCTGAGAATGACTTTCTGAACCTAGGCCAGCATTTCAGCTAATGTTGCATTCATTTATTATTTATAATATATGCAGAATGCTGCATTTTGACATGAACTTGGTGGGACTAAAGCTATGTTCTAACTGTGCTAAGATTTGAGTGTTCTCTTCCCAAAGTGGTTGAAAAACTATGTCCCTGAGGAAGTTGGAGGGAAATGTTTTTATGACTGTTCTTGCTTTATCTTCAAAGTAAGTATTTCCCTTTAAAAGGTACTTAATGTGGTTAGTGGTTAAATGGAGATGGAGAACTGGTTAGGGCTCTAACTAATAATTGGGAGAAAATGGCCAGCAGCTTGTTGAACCAATGGCAGTTGAGAAGAGACACACCCAGACCTCTCAGGTTGGGGGAGAATGCTAGTGTACTTACTATACAAATACACAGTTTAGACACTTTACTCAAGTAGAACACAATTTAATAGAGGCAGATGACATATAGGGGAGCAGTAGTTGGGGAGGGTTATTTGGATTTGCAAATCCATAAGGATGGTGATTGTAGCCATAGAGGAGTATATTGTACACACCCTCATGAGTAGCCACAGTAGTATTAATTTCATTATTGTTTCAGAGCTGGAAAGCTGGCAGTAGGAAGATGGGAGTGGGGGTAGGGCGTGTGTTGTAGCAGGTAAGGAGATGGCCGGGATGTGAAGTAAGCATAGTGAAGGCTAACTAGACCAAGTAGGACATGACAGGACCACCAAGGCAGGAGTTCTAGATCTGAAAGAATGTCCCTTAGGCACTATCAATGGACTTCAGTAGTAGAGTGGCAGAAAAAAAGATGGCTAATTTTTTTCAAATTTGGCATACTAGTTAAATATTTGAGTCTTCCCCTCCCCCCCCCCCCCATAACTTGGTCCTGCTTGGGCCATTTTCTGTGGAGAATTTAAAATTTTATTTCTTTAAGAAGGTGTGAGAAAGTCTTCTTGGTGCTCACTACTCAGTCCCATGGACTTGCAGGATCAAATAGTTCTGAAGAGAACATTAGAGGGTATCAAATCACAGAATTTATTTAGAAGGAGCAATAGAAGAATAAGCACCTACTACTACTTATGTGGTAGCTGTTAATCTTTTAGGGTCTGTGCTAAATAATTTATGAATATTATCTCATTTTATCAGAGGTCATCTAGTCAACCATTCTTGAACAGAAATCCCTGCTTCAATCTCCCTACAAATGTTCAGGGGCAAGAATCTCACTGATTACTTTTTTAAAAAAATAGATCCTTACCTTCCATCTTGGAATCAATACTGTGTATTGGTTCCAAGGCAGAAGAGTGGTCAGGGCTAGGCAATGGGGGTCAAGTGACTTGCACAGGGTCACACAGCTGGGAAGTGTCTGAGGACAGATTTGAACCTAGGACCTCCCATCTCTAGGCCTGGTTCTCAATCCACTGAGCTACTCAGCTGCCCCCTCACTGATTACTTCTTGAGGTAATCCAATCATTCTGTTTTGAGGGGCATCTCTGATGGTTAAGAAGTTTTCCATATATCTAGACTAAATCTGCTTCTCTGTAGCTTCCACTCATTTTTTCTTTCTTTATTTTAATAGCAAATTTTCACAGAAGTTTTCCAAAGTTATATGATTCATGTTGTCTCCCTCCCTTCTTATTTCCACTCTTTATTCATAGTTCTGTTCTTTGGGGGTTGGAAGGAAGGTACCAAGATGAAAAATATTAATTTAAATAAATAATTTCTTTTAAATTAATTTCTCTTCAATAAAAGAATTGCTAAAATTCTTAAAGATAATGTTTCCCATGCCTGAGATTCTCTACTTTGTATTTATCTCCTTTCCTAGTTTCTTTCAGATTTCAGCTAAAATCCTACCTTCTACAAGAAGCCTTTCCTGAATCCCACTAATGCAAATGCCTTCCTTCTTTTGATTTTCTTCTATCTGTTTACTTACACACACACACACACACACACACACACATAATATGTATATATATATATATATATTTTTTTTTATATATATATATATATATATATATATATGAAAGTGGGGGCAGTTAGGTGCTCAGTGGACAGAGTTACTGACCTGAAGTCAAAAAAACTCATCTTCCTGAATTCAAATCTACTCTCAAACATTTACTAGCTATGTGACCCTGGGCAAATCACATAACCCTGTTTGCCTCAGTTTCCTCATCTATAAAATAAGCTAGAGAAGCAAATGGTATGCTATTCCAGAATTTTGCCAAGAAAACCCCAAATGAAGTAATTAGTACTATACTACAACAACATATATGTATGCATGTGCTTGTACTATGTATATATGTTTATCAATCTGTCTAATAATGTTTGTACATAGTTGCTTTCATCTTTTCTCCCCTATTAGACTGTGAGGTCCTTGAGATCAGGGACTATCTTTTCCCTTTTTTGTATCTCTAGTTCTTAGCACAATGCCTTGCACATCAATGGTTCTTGATAAGTGCTTATTCACTGACATTAACTGACTAAACATAGCTATAATTCATTCATTTATTTATTTATTAATAAATACTTACTTGGTTAACTGTTCTAGCTACTGGCAAAAATGTAAAATTTAGATAAGACACAGGATTAGCATTTCCTCCCTCCCATTCTTAAGTCTTCTCTTTATAAGGAAAACTTTTCTCCTTCCTTCAACTGATTCTCCTGTAGAATTGCTACCAGTTCTCTTCTTGTCATAGCTCCCCTCTTATATACACACTTTAGTTTATTATTTCCTTTTCCAGAATGCTATACTGCAGATATGACTTGGCCAGAGTATATTGGAATTATCACTCCCCTAGTTATACAGATTAAGGAAAACTTGAAAGACGAGGGAAATTTTTTAACTAAAAAAATTTAAAGATGAAGAAAACAGTTGCATCTAGGCTTCTCTGAGTCCCAGAAAGGAAACCACAAAGCTACTTAGAGACTCAACTCAAAAGTCTTTCTTCACTATGTCATAGTCATTTTTTGTTTTGTACTTTGGTTCTTTCTAAATGTTTCAGAGTCTGAGCTATTATCTTTGTAAAAAGTAGCTGCTCAATAGCTATTCCCTCTACTCATTGAGTCTGACTATGCCTATTAGAGATTATCTAGGAGCTAGCAAGTTAAATAAATGCCAACTAGTTTGTGCCTCATTACCGAAAGATTTATTGTCAACCTCAAAGAGGTTACTTTTGCCTCCATGAGAGGGCTTTTTTTTTTTTTTAATTTTGGTCATGGTTAGAATTGATTTTGTTGTTCTCTTCAGGAGAAAGGATGATGTCATTTATATACTGACTCTAGTAATTGTTTAGGAATGTATTAATCTGGTTTTCTACTGCTGGGGTGTGTAAATGTGTTCCTTGTAGCTAGTAGAGTAATACAGTAGTAATTTTGCCTAGACAAGTCCTTTTTTATCTACTGTTCTCACAGTATTCATTACCAATATTTTCCTCCCCCTTTGTCACTGAAACACACACACACACACACACACACACACACACACACACACCACTTCCTTTTCTCTCATTGTCCCCTATTTGGTCTGTATGTAGAGAATGCTCTAGAGTTTTGATTATTCAAGTTATTCAAAGTCAGCTGGAGCCTCTATCTAATATATTCTCTATCTACAGACTAAAAATCATAAATCAAATATCAGTTTTTAACTTGGATACTTTAGTGAACAACAAGGGAAAATCCTTTGTCACATGTATATTCAAAGAGAATACCCATAGATTCGAAAGGGAATATTCCAGGAACAAATCTCACTCATTCTTTTTTTTTTTTAACCCTTACCTTCCATCTTGGAATCAATACCGTATATTGGTTCCAAGGCAGAAGACTGGTAAGGGCTAGGCAATGAGGCTTAAGTGACTTGCCCAGGGTCGCACAGCTGGGAAGTGTCTGAGGCCAGATTTGAACCCAGGTCTACCCATCTCTGGACCTGGCTCTCAATCCACTGAGCTACCCAGCTGCCCCAAATCTCACCCATTCTTGACATACTCCTATTATTTCATTCTCACTGGAACATCTCTTGTATCTCTACCAACAAATCTAACAACCTGCTGTATCTTATTTACCTATATACCCACTCTACTTTATTGCCTCCAAAGAAGCCTTTTTATACTCCATTATCCAATTGTTGTTGCCATCTATTGGGACAGATTCTTCCTTGAAGAGAAAACTGGACTCTTTTGTGAAACTGCCCAGCCTATATCCCTGGGACTAATCTACATATTTTCACTTATTTTGTGATTGAGATTCACTACTACACCTTGTTGGCACACAAAAGACCTCTCAAATGACTGTCAAAAACTTTCCCTTCCTCCCAATTATACTTGCACACCCTCAACATATTGGGAAGCCCCTAGACTCCCCTGATATTTCAGTTCGGATGACTAACTTCCTTTCAACTCTTGCCATACCTCTGCTGGCAGAAGCTGGGACCACATAAATTGCTTAGACATTTCCATAAACCTCTAAAAGGTATGTTGTAATACTGGAGGGAGTGGGGCAGAGCTGGTGACTTTAGTCTTGAATTCCTGCCATTTTGCCCATGTCCCTATTGCTCCTTAAATAAAATTAGCTCATAACTATATAGCTTATAAAGCACTTTCTTTAGAATAACTCTGTGAGGAAGATAATAATAATAGCTAATATTCACACACTGTGTTATAGTCTGCAAAGTGCTTTTCATGTATTATCTGATTTAATTTTCAAAACAAACATGAGGTGAGTGCCAGTATTATCCTCATTTTACATATGAGGAAATAGACCAAGAGACCTTAAATGGCCTGCCCAAAGTCACACAGCCAGTTAGAATCTGAGGCAAGATTCACATTCAGATCTTTCTAACTCCAGGCCAAGCCCTTATCCACTATGCTAAACTTACGGCCACTTTGCAGGAAAGAGGCTTAGAGGGGTTTCAGCTTCTGAGAGGGTCAGGGGTTACTGAAGAGGAGAGCTGGAACTAAAACTCAGGCCTCCTAACTCCAAGGTCATGTTATGTAAAGTACCTCTCCATCCTCTTCCTAAATTCTATATGTTCTATGCCAAATTCACATTACGTATTATTTAAGGGGAAATAAATTAGAGAGGAATATCAGGAACTGCCAATCAGTGACACAGTAAGGACTATCAGGAAATTTGCTCTAGCTTTAAAAAAATGGGAAAACACTGGTTCCTAATAGGAAAATCATTATAGAATGAGCTTTCTATTTGCAGTTAGATTATTAGCTTGAGTAAATAAATAAGAAGAAAGAATTAAAATGAGAAGATACTTTGTTAAATTATAATAGCTGAATTATGGCCTATTCAAGCATAACACCAGCTTTCATAGCTTCTCTGTCTATAACTATGGATACTCTTACCTTTAAGAGAAAACTGAATCTTAAGAAATTAAATTTAACTATTATCATCCTGGAAACTTGTTTGTGATGTCTAGAAAGATGAAGAAAATAGAGGAAAAACTAAAATAAAATTTTCTGTATTAAAGAAACACAATGAAGAAAATTCTTGAGAGAAGACTTTATTGTTTTAAACCCTTACCTTCTGTCTTAGAGTCAATACTGTGTGTTGGCTCTAAGGTAGAAGAGCAGTAAGGGCTAGGCAATGGGGGTCAAGTGACTTGCCCAGCGTCACACAGCTGGGAAATGTCTGAGGACAAATTTGAACCTAGGCCCTCCCATCTCTAGGTCTGACTCTCAATCCACTGAGCTACTCAGCTGCTCCCTTGAGAGGAGACTTCAATTGGCATCCTGGGAGTTCTGAATGGTGAGACTATGTTTCCCGAATTGGTAAATCAGCAATTACAATGATAGCTAGAGGTGATTAGCTTTTATTTTTCTCAAAGCTGATACATTATAATTATTT
Organism: Monodelphis domestica; assembly: GCF_027887165.1. Lineage (NCBI taxonomy): Eukaryota > Metazoa > Chordata > Mammalia > Didelphimorphia > Didelphidae > Monodelphis > Monodelphis domestica. The sequence continues at coordinate 166,352,084 of NC_077229.1, forward strand.
ATATCTATGTTTTATCATTTGTTATATTGTTAATAAATTGTATCTTGATGTTTATATAAACCTAATGTATTAGAGCTTGATCAATAAATCGAGAGATAGATGAAAGCTCATGAGAAAAAATAAATGACATTTATTAATCAAGAGGCTAAAATAAAATTTTCTGTATTAAAGAAACACAATGAAGAGAATTCTTGAGAGAAGACTTTATTTTTTCAATTATTTTTTAAACCCTTATCTGATGATGCAGTGAATAGAGAACAAGGCCTGGAATCTTAGAAATCTGAGTTCAAATCTAATTTCAGACATTTATGAGCTCTGTGACCCTGAGCAAGTCACTAAACCTCTGTCTGCCTCAGTCTTCTCATATCTGAAAAACATCTATTGTGAAAACAAAATGAAATAGCATGTATAAAGTACTTTGCAAACCTTAAAGCTATGAATATACTAGCTATTATTATTACTAATAAGTATTGTTTTAAACTGGAATGAAGATCTAGAATTCATCAGTTAATTCATGAGATATATGTTGAAATTTTAGTAACTTGTGGCAAAATATAAAATATATCCAAGATTACCTTAGAATCTGGAATGAGAATGTTGCAAAAGAAATTGCAGATAAAAAAGAAAGGTTAAAAAGTATGCTTTAATCTGCATGTAGACTCTATTAGTTCTTTCTCTGGAGGTAGATGGTCTACTTCTTTTTATGACAAATCAAAATGACCTTGATATAGGTGCAAATTATTTTTGTAAAGAGATGTCAGATAGGTTGATAGTTCTTGATGTTTTCTCAACTTTTTTTTGTCCAGTAAAACATCTATTACTTTTCTGCAAACATATGACATCCTCTCCTCTTTCAGCTATCTTGGGAATTAATTCTTTAATATACTCACCATTGAGTTACCTTGAGCAAGCACCTTTCCTGGGTATACTTGTTGTAGTTCTGCTACCCTACCTAGATTTGTCTTTTTTAAAAACTTTTGTAAAGACCCTCCTAGGCTATTACACCATCTCACAATCAATGGTTGGATCTCCAAGGAAACAACTACACCATGTTCAAGGTACTCTGTGGCTCTGCCCTCCTGAAGTGCTTAGCACAATGCCTGGCACCTAGCAAGTACCATAGAAATGCTTTCTCCCTTCCTTATCCCTTTCCTCTAAAGCCATTGCTCAAGGCTTCTACCTATAAGTATCATTTTTAACTCCTCACTCTTGTGCCAAACATCCAGTCTATTACTGAATCTCATCATTTTTCTACTTTCACAACTTCTCTTTTATATGTCCCTTTCCTTCCACTCCCACATCTAATACTCTGGCTCAGGCCTTAATAATTTTTTACCTTTCCTATTGTGGTGCCTTTCTAGATGGTCTCTTTGCCTCACATCTCTTCCCAAACCCAAGTATCTTCAGCTCAACTTCCAAAGTAATTTCCCTAAGTTATAGTTTTTGATTATTTTATTCCTTACCTTCCATCTTGGAATTATTACTAAATATTGGTTCTAAGGCAGAAGAGTGGTACGGGCTAGTCAATGGGGGTTAAGTGACTTGCCCAGGGTCACACAGCTGAGAAGTGTCTGAGGCCAGATTTGATCCCAGGATTAAGTCCTTTAACTTTACACTCTTTTCATTATATTACACTATCTCAGTGGTGGATTATTTAATATCTCTGTGAGTTATTTTGGAAAATATCAAGACAAAATCCCCTCTATTGGGAAGGAATTCATATGAAATAAGTGGTAGAGCAATTTGAGATAATTTACTTAAAGAAAAACAATTGGGGCACAAGGATTTCAATAAAAGAAGTTAAATTCCTGGTTACCCATAACTCATATATATTAAAATGTCAGATTAATTCACTACTAAATTTAATTTGTCTGACATTGTATAGGCTAAGGAGCTGCATTGTTGACTGAATTTTTGACTGAGTAGTCAAAGAAATGTTGTCTGATACCAAGATGCAGTAACAAGAATTACATATACAAAATATATAGAAACTAACTATTGTCATTCCTAGAATCAGTTAATCATGTGTTGTAATGATGTTATGTTGAATTTTATTCTCCATCTTAAAAAATGGATAGTGAAAAATGGGAGACGGTCAAGAAAAAAGCATTGGAAACAAACCGATTTAGAAAACTGTCTCTAAGGGGAAAGGTTTAAAGATACTTGAACAGTTTAATTTGGAGAAAGAAAAGTCAAGAGGTGAATTAAGATGTTTTCAAGTACATGAGGGATTACTTGAAGATAAGAGGAGGATGCTAACAAATGCTTCTCCATTTCAGTAAACAAACAGACAGGTAAAGTAGGTTTGAATTGTATCAAGAGATACTTTGATGTAATGAAAGGAACTTCTAGAGTATGACAGATAACAAACACTGAGATAGGCTACCAAAGGAATATATAGGAACTCCTCTGCAGAATATTTGTGGAACTCTGTGGCTAAAATTGTGGAAATCCAGAGTGAACAGAGCAAGAGTTTAAAGGGCCCTTGTCAAAAAGAGTATATGAAGTTATGCATTTGAGGGATAGGAATTGGTGTTGGGCCAAGAGTAGAGAGGTAACTCATATGACTACAAATGCCTCTTTTGGATACTACCTTGCATTCATTCCCAGGAGCCTAAGACTTAAGTTGATAACTTTTCCTGGTTTTCTTACTACCATAACTTCTCCTAAACTCCCTACGTGTCCGATTTTCCCTTTCCTCTGATAAAGGCAAAAATGACTTCTTAGTATTTTTAAAGGATATTTAATATAAAGCATCATAAAAGAAACATTTAGAAATGGACCTTCATTTCTTGTAGAAGAGTGGCTGAATAAAAAAGTATTTAATTTACATCCTACTAGATGATATGAATGAGATTCTCCAATCACCTGTTAAAGCCACACTTAGGGGGAACTCAGTAATGTTTGTTGCACAATCACTTCCCAACTAATTTCCCAATTTCTCAATTAATTTCCACATCTGTAGAAGGAGTTGGACTAGAATCTATGATCCTATACATAGTGGGTATGGTCCTCCATGGGGGCAAAAATGCACATTGGCCTCTTTCTGGAAGACTACACTTTCATCACATGATGCTCTAATTCCTGATTGACGGTGTTGTGTGTCCATGACTGTGGGAATGTATAAAAGAAAATTGGCTTTTGAATGTTATGCAGGATGAATTTTTCCTGAGGAACCTACTCCTTCAGTGACCTATAAGAGATGTAAAATGACTCTACATTCCATTTCTTTTGGACCAGGTGGTCTCTTGGGAAAAATCTAGCACTAGTTTTCCTCCTAAGACTTACAACAAAGGAAGGAGAACATTTCTCTCCCCCTCTCTCTTCCTCTCCTCCTGGCCTACAGCAATGAAGGCTAAACACATTTGTATGGCAGTGATAACATGTTCTTGTCTTGGTGATTCTGAGACTGGACCTCACATCCCTGGTTGCTTCTTCTGTTTTGTGTTTCTCTCTTTGAGTCAGTGTCACAGAAAAACAATTTGAAAAATATTCATTTCTTGCATTGACATTTACATCATGAATTTGAAAGTACATTGGTTTCTGAGTTGGTGCCACCTGTCCAATGGGAGGGGATTATTACAACTACTTTTGTTACTTTTCCAAGGAGAAGATGAGCACCAACTGTATCATCTTGAAATGAAAGACTTATGAGCCATGCCAGGTTATCTAGAAGACCAAGACTTTGTAAACTGTTTGGACAATACATATCAAATTTGAATGTGAAATATCTGTTCAGCAAAGTTGTTTTTACTTCCTAGAAGGGTACAGGAGGTGTGATGGTTTGTTGTATGCCTTAAGTATTTGTTATTGTGAACTGTTGTTAAAATTTGAGTGTAATGGGACTTTGGTATTTTTCCAGATCATCTAAAATGGAGGCACTCATGTGGAAGAACAGGGAAAACACCTGCTTCTTAAAGAAGACATTTTGTGTTCACCTATTACATGATTGGAAATAGTCTCTTTCCATTGGTTACATAGCCAAAACTACCAGTGTCTTTAAAACTAACAAACTATAACAGCTACCTTCTTTTTGGTAACATCCAGTGGTGAAGTCTCACTCACCCATAGCATGGGCTCCATACACTATGTTGGGTAGAGAAGAGTACCTTCTCCTTTGTTTGGATTTTATGATCCTGAGAAATGGACATTGGGTTTTGGTCTGTTGCCTTTCTTCTTTTCAGTTTTAGGTATAGGTAGCAATCTCAAATCTAAGATCTCAAGACATGGGGACCTTGGAAACAGAATTTCATGCTGAATATTGCTATCAGTCCAGCAGAGAAGTCCTAAGAATCAAGGGTCCAAGGACACAAACCCAGGAGAGTTTTGGACTTGGAACTTGGTGGGACTAATGCCACATAACAGTGATGTGAACCTTTTAGCAATGGAATGCCCTAAGGGAATGATGAAATCAAGGGTATGCTGGTCTATGTTTAACAACTATGTCTCCCAGGGGGGGTGTATTATCAACACATTTTTAAATTTAATCAACATTATTAAGACATTATTAAATCTTGACATTCTACAAAACAATAAATTAAGCCCTGGTTTGTAGCATTAGTGCATTTCTAAGGAATGAATGTTGACTCTTAAAATTTAGCAGTCAGCTTTCAGCCTCTTCTATCTGGCTCCATCACACCTTTGGGTGAAATATAGCAGATGTGGCCTTTAAGCTGTCTGGGCCAGATTAATCACTATTATATAAGCATTTTTTTGTGTGTGAAGGGAAAGAAATAACTGTCTTGTACCTAATTTCTACCTTGTATAATAAGTACCATGGGGTTCTAGAGGTGGGGAGGGGGAACAATAATTGTGATATAAAGGATGAAAGTCTGAACAAGTTGAAAAGTTCTTTTAGTTTAATCATGTTCCTCAATAGTAACTAAAGGTTTTGCATAATATTCTTCTCTCTTGCTTGAACTCCTGCTTGGTCTTGGCTTTGATATGAACTGTGAAAATTAAATTTAACACTCCCCTGATTATAACAATGAAAATACTTAACTCTCCCCTGATTGTGAAGATTAAATCGTAACCCCTGTCTATTTTTAGAATTTGGTACTTAAAAGTTAAGTATGGAGACCTACCCATTTTTAGATTTAATCACCAAAGGTGCAAATACCCCATTTCACACATTGAGTAGGGAAGGTTTGTGACCCACATGTGTGATAGTGGCTGATGAATCAGAATCAACTGGCTGCATTCTAGGCAGTCCTAAAACAAAGCATCAACTGTGATTGATATACATAAAATTAGGGGAAGACACAGGAAGTGATGAAAAAGAAGCATTTTGAAAAGGAGTTGTTACTTCCTGTGAGTTCTTGAAATGAACTATGAATGAAAAGAACTATGCAGTTCTTCATTTTTTGGAAGTGAAGACTGGAGGAATTCTTCATCTGCTGACTGAACCTGAGACCCTGTTTTCCTGGTGAGGCTGATAAAGAATCTGCTGACTGAACTGACACGTGGTGAGTGAAAGGCTGACTCTTAACTGCTGGTTTTGCTCTGAAGAGATTGGCCTCAGGAAAGACCTACTCTCAAGAGACACTTCCTAGGTCCTTCAGGCTGGCTGAAACTAACTCTCCCTGCCCAGGAGCTGGGAGTAAATTACTTAGTGCTCAGGCTAGATATCTTACTTTATCCTCTCTCTTCTTTTCTTGCTTCACTTTTTCTATATTTTGTAAATAAATTATAAATAAAATCTCTTTGGAATTAATTAAATTCCTGGCAACCACACTCTTAAATAATCAAGTTCAACCCTTTAAAAATTAAACACATTTCCCCCTTACAGAACCCTACAGAACTCAGTTATAGTTTCTTTGCTGAAAATTTTGCTGCTATGTCTCAAGCTTCCAGGATGTAGAGCAGTGGTTCTCAACCTTTCTAATGCCGTGACCCTGCAATACAGTTCCTCATGTTGCAGTGACCCCAAACCAAAAAATTATTTTGGTGACTACTTCAAAACAGTAATTTTGTTACAGTTATGATTTGGAATGTAAATACCTGATATGCATTATGTATTCTCATTGCTACAAATCAAAACATAGTGCTTAATCACCAAAATAATATTTAATTATATGTTGAGAAATATTAATCCAGCAGGAGGCAAACTGAGTGCTGGGGCAGGAGGTAAGTCCTGCCTGGGGAGGGGATCCACAGATGCTTTCTTCTTCTTCCTGTTGTCTCCCTTCAGCTTGAGCTGAAGCTTCACTTTGCTGGGGTTACTCAGCTCCATTATCCGCTCCAGGAGTTATCCACTCCAGAACTCGTTCTTAACCCCTCCAGAACCAGTACCTGGGTGCTCTCTCTGGGTCTCTGTTTGAGTCCAGTCTCCAGGCAACAGGGTAAATCCATTGCCCCTCATAGGGGGAGGGCTACTGATAGGTAACTAGTATTAGTACAATGTGCAGGCAGCAGGGTCCCCATTCTTTCCAAGATCTTGCTGTAAAGTAGCTCAATTTCTCAGCAGCTAAAGCTGAAATATGTGTTTTCTGATGGCTTTAGGCAACCCCTGTGTTACTGCCCGGGTTGTGACCCACAGGTTGAGAACCGTTGATCTAGAGTGTTTACATTTCTGGGAGCAAGTCAAAGATGAGGGCAAGTACCTCTCTCCTATAGTTTCCCCAACTTGGACCTTCCATAGTAAAGTTCTTTTAGACATCCTCTGATTCTTAGCAAGAAAAGATTTCAAAAGTGTCATAATGCTCCTTGCCCCCAATGTTGCTTCTTCTTTCCCCTGGTGATCTCCATGCTCTTGCCTCTGATCTTTCTCTGTCCTTAACATCTTTTTCCATTCTGGATCCTTTGCTCAAAGTAATCTTTTCTTTGGGAAAATATGGGAAGGATTGTCAGAAGATAAAGGGATAGTTTATTCTTCTTGAACCCTGAAGACAGAATTAGGAGCATTGAGTGTGTAAGAGTTTAGATTTAGGTTTTTATGCTAATATGAAAGTTTTAAAGTAATATTGTGGCTACTGATTTAAAGATATTATAATTTAAGTCAAAACTGACTTTAGGGGGAAACCGACTGAAGTCTGGAGCCGGAGTAATGGTGGAAACAGACCCCAAAACTGTACAGGACCTGACCGCTGTGGTTCATACACTTCTCCAGCAGAGGCAGGACAAATTTCAGACCATGTCAGACCAGATAATTGGCCGAATTGATGATATGAGCAGTCGCATTGATGATCTGGAGAAAAACATCGCTGACCTTATGACCCAAGCAGCAGTGGAAGAAATAGAAGGGGAAAACAAAATGCCAACTACACGTAATAGTTAAAGATTTTGTTAATCATTTCGAGTGAACTCTTGAAAACGTTTTTCACAAGCCAAGAGGTGAAGGAACAGATTTTCTCAACTAACTACTGTGTGCAACATTTTTTTTTAAATTATAGAACTTGTATTCCTAGAATATGCAGTTTAGTTAGGTTTCAAGGTGATTTATTTTTTGATTTCTTGTATGTGATAGCTTCAACTATATGACATAAAATGTGTAAATGTTAGTAAACTGAAATTCTGACTACTCTTGGCTAAAATTTTCAAAATTTTTAGTGCATTTTTTGTCAGGTCATTTGTCATTCCTTTTGTAGTCATTTCAGTTTAATAAGAAATTGGTACAGGTTTTTTTTTTAAAGAAATGTATTAATTTTTTCAACTGTTATCATATTCTCTTTGTGAACTGAAGTACCTAGAGTCAACGGTTCGTAATTCTTAGCACAAAATTACTGTTGTACTATAACAAATAAATGGTATGTTGACCATATTTTTAAAGCAGACAAAAAAATTGAGCATTTTGTATTTGTGTCATTGCTATGTTTCCAAGATTGAGAACTATACTTAAGAATCTACTGTAAAAAGCCCCAGAAAGGAGCTGAAATTGAATGATTGTAACTACTGCCACTTTTTAATACACTAGAGGATTTGGATGGTGACAATAGTATCTCAGTTCCTCTCAAATAACAAGGACAGAAAATAACCTATAAAGATGCATTACATTCACTGATTGGAATTTCATGTGGTGTAACAATTCAGTCTTCAGTAATATCAAAGATGCTTATTGTAAGAACATGAGGGGGTTTCAAAACCCACTTTCTATTTACTTGTGCTACTGACTTTAAAAAGCATTTGTCAATTAGAAGAAAAAGCAAGTGGCCATTGTGAATCCTTGCATAGTGACTGATAAATGCCCTTATTGTAAGCTTGGATTTTTTTAAGAAAAATTGTGTTTTATTGTTTACCTTTTTTCTTAACTAAATGCTTGCAGAATAACACTTTTATAATAGATTATAGGTGGAATGGAAAATACCAAACATCTTCATCATGACATCCCTTTCTTTTTATCAAGAGGTAAGGGACAGAGATTGGACACCCAGATGACTGATTCATCAGATTGATCTTGAATTAAAAAAGCAAAACAAAAACAAAGTCAAGATAAGCTGAAGGATGATCTAGAAGTAGAGGGAACCATTTTTCCTGGAAATGAACTTTTAAGTGAATATTTTGTGATTGTAGGAGAAATTTTCTGTATCACCAGATAGTTTATTGTATTGTTATATATAAATGGAATAAAGCTACGAAATAATTGTTGTAAAAAAAACCTGACTTTAGTAGTGTTTTTTAAAATTTGGTCAATTTCAAACATTATTCCTTGGTTACAAAAATCATTTTCTATTCCTCCCTGCCCTCTCCCACCCCTCCCATAGCTGATGTGCAGTTCCACTGGGTATTGCATGTGTTCTTGATCAGAACCCACTTCCGTGTTGGTATTTGCACTAGGATGTTCATTTAGTGTCTATATCCCCAATCATATCCCCTTCGACCCATGTCATTAAGCAGTTGTTTTTCTTTAGTGTTTTTACTTCCATAGTTTTCCTCTGAATGTGGATAGTGTTTTTTCTCCTATAACCCTCTGGGTTGTTCAGGATCAATACATTACCACCATGGAGGAGTCCATTACATTCTATTGTACCACAGTGTATCAGTCTCTGTGAACATTGTTCTCCTGGTTCTGCTCCTTTCACTCTGCATCACTTCCTGGAGATTGTTCCAGTTCCCATGGAATTCCTCTACTTTATTATTCCTTTTAGCACAATAGTATTCCATCACCAACATATACCACAATTTGTTCAGTCATTCCCCAATTGACGGGCATCCCCTTGTTTTCCAATTTTTGGCCATCACAAAGAGCGCAGATATGAATATTCTTGTACATGTCTTTTTCCTTATTATCTCTTTGGGGAAAAAACCCAGCAGTGCTATAGCTGGATCAAAGGGCAGACAGTCTTTTATCACCCTTTGGGCATAGTTCCAAATTGCCCTCCAGAATGGTTGGATCAATTCACAACTCCACCAGCAATAAATTAGTGTCCCCACTTTGCCACATCCCCTCCAGCATTCATTACTTTCCATAGCTATCATGTTAGCCAATCTGCTAGGTGTGAGGTGATACCTCAGAGTTGTTTTGATTTGCATCTCTCTGATTATCAGTGATTTAGAACACTTTTTCATGTGCTTATTAATGGTTTTGATTTCTTTGACTGAGAATTGCCTATTCATGTCCCTTGCCCATTTATCAATTGGAGAATGGCTTGATTTTTTGTACAATTGAGTTAGCTCTTTGTAAATTTGGGTAATTAGACCTTTGTCAGAGGTTTTTGTTATGAATATTGTTTCCCAGTTTGTTATTTCCCTTCTGATTTTGGTTACATTGGTTTTGTTTGTACAAATTTATTTTACATTTTGTGACTCTTTCTAAGTCTTGCTTGGTTTTAAAATCTTTCCCTTCCCAAAGATCTGACATGTATACTATTCTGTGTTCACCTAATTTACTTAAAGTTTCCTTTTTTATGTCCAAGTCCATTCACCCAATCTGAGTTTATCTTGGTGTAGGGTGTGAGATGTTGGTCCAAGTCTAATCTCTCCCACACTGTCTTCCAATTTTCCCAGCAGTTTTTATCGAATAATGGATTTTTGTCCCCAAATCTGGGATCTTTGGATTTGTCATATACTGTCTTGCTGAGGTCCCTTACCCCAAGTCTATTCCATGCATCCTCCTTTCTGTCTCTTAGATGTAAAAAATAGACTCGAATACAGGACTACAATCCCCATGAGCCTTTGCTCCACTTCCCCAGAATGCCTTGTAATCTCACCTGGGCCGAGATCAAGAAGATATTTAAGCAAAGGCTTTTGAAGGGCTCGGCCCTTTTGGACTTCCGTTTTTGGAGCAGAGGCGTCTCTTCCATGATGTGAGGTTATTTTGTCTAGGCCTCTGGCCTAGGCGTTTCTTACTTGTATATTCTTAATCTTTAACTTTAATAAACCTCTAAAAAATATATATTCCTTGCAGAGAGAAACTAATTTCTACCTGCCTCAGTCTCCCCCTCTCCCCTAAATTTTAACTGTTACAGTTTTTGGCGACCACTAGATTGGATGAGAACTTCTCAAAAAATGTTTTTAGCCTAGAGAATTTTTTTAAAGCCACGATTCTCCAAGATACTCTTTAGAAAACCATCTTGATCGGCTCCTGTTTCTGCTCCTGGCCTCTCACCTGGTGCCCGAGCTGCGCTCCGGCTCCCGGCCCGACCCACCCCGGCGGTCTGTCTCTCACCCATCTGGCCTCCGACCCAGACAGCTCATCACCCCAGCCCCAGACCCACAAGTGCGACCCAGCCGGCTCATCACCCAGATCCTCGGAGCAGATTGCTGAGGACTCATTGCGACCAGCTGGTAACAGTATTGGCCACGTGGGCGGAGGGGAGAGAAGAGAGGGAAAGGAGAAGGGTAATTTTCCCTTAGGCTAAGCCTTCACTTGGCTGGGGGTATTGGCCACTGGGGTATCAGAGAGGGGAAAGACAGAAAAGACTAAAGAGAAGAAACAGATCTTTTCAAACAGAAACTTAATAGCAATGGGCTGTTTAAAAGGATTTTTGACTCTTCTGGCAGTTTCATTGATTTTACCTGCCTGTCTGGGAGCAGACTCAGCCCAAAGATTCAACTTTACCTTTGGGGAGGAAAATGGGTGGCCCAGCGAACTGGAAGCCAGGCCCAGAGACGGGAGGTCTCTAGTTAAAATCTGGCCTCCGATGCTTCCCAGCTATGGGGCCCTGGACGGATCCCTTGAACCCCATAGCCTAGCCTTTACTACTCTACCTTCGGACAATAGACATTTAAATGGATAATTAAAAACAAACAAACAAGAAAAAAACAACCCAAGGAACTTTGAAGAGACTAAAGGCTACATTCTAAGGCATTTCAGACTCCAATGGTTTATTAAAAAATCTCTGAATTCTATTGCATTTTTTGTTTAAGGTTTAACTTTGTGATTTTAAGTTCATATATTACTGAATTGAATATTATTCTGTGAACTGAAGGTTGATTGAATTTATTTTAAATGTACTGAGTTTTGAAATTCTGTTGTTTTTCCCCTATAACTGTTGAACAAATATTGTTGTGAATAAGCCCATATATGAAAAAACAGCTTTTTTCTATTTTGCTGAGGATAGATGGACTTCAGAACTGGTTATAATTGTATTAACAACCTTGGAAAAATGTAATGTGCTAAATACCTCAAATGATTTGATTTTAAGGGTTTTTTAAATATGATTTTGGAATTTTTTTTTTAACAGTCTGGTTATTTTTGCCTGCCCCTACCACGAGGTAAGGCCCATTCTAGTAGCTGAAGTGAAATGTATTTTAAAACCCCAACCTTCCCACATGTGAATGGAAGTTGGGCAGTTAATTTCAGGGCATTTGTACCCTTGGGAAAAGCCTCCAAGAACAAGGAGCACCCCTTTATTTATGCTCTTCAGCTCACTATTTTACTTCTACCAGGATGATATATAGATTTCTTGATTATGTTCTAAACCCAAGATGAGTTTTACTTTGTTTTAAAATATGTTTAAATACCAAGGTTGAAGGATTGCTATGTTTGTAAAAATTGTGACAAATGTCCATCAATTCATAGGTTTTAAAAATGTCATACAGCAACTTATGTGAAATATGAAAGTGTGTTTGTTTGCTATTGTAATTAATTGGGCTATTGAGAATTTTGGGGATTTTGATATCTACATATTTGTACTACTGTATTTTTAGAGATGAAAAAATTGTTAACCTTGTTCAATTCATTTGCCTTCTACTCACAGTGATCATGGCCAGATACAAAGAGGAAATGGATCTCATTTTTTTGGTGAGAAAGCCTTGTATTTTATATTTTCTTAACTGACACAGAGTGTCAATGGTTATAAGCTATATTTTTGAATTTTTTAAAGCTCTTATTATTATATTTTCTTGCATGTGCAATATACTTTTACAGTTTTTTAATTATTTTTTCTTTCCTTTTTATATTTGAAGCACATGTCACCAGTATTAAGATTTTCTTTAACTTTTTGACTTTTCAGTGCTACAAGTTTGAAATACATTTGCTAATGCATGCCCTAAAAAGCTTGTGACTATAAAAATTATGCCACTAATTATTTAAATAAATTATGGGACTTTGCTTAATGATTCTGTCTGATTCTAGGACAAGATATACACAAAAGAGCCACTGCATAGTGCCAATAGAGCATAAGGTCAAAGAGACCAACCAATCCTGGAGAAATTGACGTCACTTTGAGCCTAGACAAAGAGGACTTGAACGTGTTTGGGGTTCGAGGTTGCGGCTGTTTAACATGTGTTAAAAGCAGGTCTTCCTTGTTCCACATTCTACCAAGTACCTCAAACTTGGCTCCCGGAACCTTGGCTTATATACTCTGGTCCCCTTTTCTGCCTCTCATAGTGTGGTACCTTTCTGTAGTCCTGGCACTGACTGGGTAAATGCATCATTACTTAGATCATTTTGATTGGGCCCTGATTGAAGGACCTGTTATAGATTTATTTTTCTTCTACTTGGAATTTTTACACATAAGACTTGATAGTCTATATTTTCATCCAGAAATTTTTCTTTTCTTTTTGATTTTCTGATGCCTTTTTAATATCTCTTGCCAATTGATTCATATACCTCATACCTCAGCCATGCATCCCTAACTGATTCTGAATCTTTCAATCACCCACAACACGGGGGAATGTAAAAAAAAAAATCATTATTTAAATTGCAAGTTTAAATTCCTTTTGAGAAGAATTTTAGGTGAAGAAGATGCTACCTCTCTGAATCCAGAACTGAACTGTTGGAGAAGCCACCATGAAGAAGCCTCCAGACCACAAGTTGCACAAAATTGAATTTTGGGTGTGGTTGATTGAACATTTATTTGTATGTATACTTTTATGCCAAAGGGGACTGCCCCCTAACGGCTTTTTGTCAATGTGTTCAGAAATTATTGGTTTTATTCTTTTTTCTCTTATCCTCACACTATTGTAATCTTTTAAGTTTATTATGTTTTTATGATCCTTTTGGGGAAAAATTAATTTTTCCACAAATGATCACACGGGGGGATGTAAAAAATAGACTCGAATACAGGACTACAATCCCCATGAGCCTTTGCTCCACTTCCCCAGAATGCCTTGTAATCTCACCTGGGCCGAGATCGAGAAGATATTTAAGCAAAGGCTTTTGAAGGGCTCGGCCCTTTTGGACTTCCGTTTTTGGAGCAGAGGCGTCTCTTCCATGATGTGAGGTTATTTTGTCTAGGCCTCTGGCCTAGGCGTTTCTTACTTGTATATTCTTAATCTTTAACTTTAATAAACCTCTAAAAATATATATTCCTTGCAGAGAGAAACTAATTTCTACCTGCCTCAGTCTCCCCCTCTCCCCTAAATTTTAACTGTTACATAGCCAGTACCAATTTGTTTTGATGACCACTGCTTTATAGTATAGTTTCAGATCTGGGACTTTAAGTCCTCCTTCCTTTGCATTTTTTTTTTCATTATTTCCCTGGATATCCTTGATCCTTTGTTCTTCCAAATGAACTTAGTTATGGTTTTTTCTAATTCAGTAAACAAATTTTTTGGAAGTTCAATGGGTATGGCACTGAATAAATTGATAAGTTTGGGTAGGATGGTCATTTTTATTATGTTAGCTTGTCCTACCCATGAGCAGTTGATGTTTTTCCAGTTGTTCAAATCTAGTTTTAGTTGTGTGGAAAGTGTTTTGTAGTTGTGTTCATATAGTTCCTCTGTTTGTTTTGGCAGATAGATTCCTAAGTATTTTATATTGTCTAAGGTGATTTTGAATGGGATTTTTCTTTCTAATTCCTGCGCGATGTGTTGGAGATATATAGAAATGCTGATGACATGTGGGTTTATTTTGTATCCTGCTACTTTGCTAAAGTTGTTGATTATTTCGACTAGCTTTGTAGTTGATTCTCTAGGATTCTTTAAGTAGATCATCATATCATCTGCAAAGAGTGATAGCTTGGTCTCCTCATTGCCAGTTTTAGTACCTTCAGTTTCTTTTTCTTGTCTAATTGCTACTGCTAGTGTTTCTAGTACAATGTTAAATACTAGAGGTGATAATGGTAATGAAACAAATCCATGTTTCATTCCTGATCTTATTGGGAATGCATCTAGTCTATCTCCATTGCAGATGATGTTGGCTGATGGTTTTAGATAGATACTGTTTATTATTTTTAGGAAAGACCCTTTATTCCTATGCTTTCTAGTGTTTTCAATAGGAATGGGTGTTGTATTTTGTCAAAGGAGTAGCTTTATTTACAGAAGTAGAAAGAGTGAAAATGGAAAAAGGTAGCTAAAGAGTCAGGTTTTAAGAAGTCTACTAGCCCTTCTCCAGTGAAGTGAGACTCAGATCCTCAGGGGATTCCCCATGTCCAGTTGTGTCTTCAACTAGAGTTCCAACAATGCAGCTTCCTCCAAAGCCAAAGCAGGGATCTCTGGAACCAATCTCTACAGAAGCCAGGAAAGGAAGACTAGCTACTCACCCACGCAAGACAGATTCCAAAGGAGAAGACTGAAGGTCAAGTCCCAAGGCGAAGTCCTCCAACACTGAAGTCCAAAGGAGAAGATCTAGGAGCAGTCCTCTAAGAAGCAGTCCAAGAACTGTAAAAGCCCCTTGGACAGGAAGTTCAGGACTTTTTATAATCCTTTTTCCACATCCCTTCCTGTCCCTTGCTCCACTTTATGGGAACCAATTACAGTTTTTAAATTTGCCTCGCACTGTCCAGGGGCAGGACAGTGGCCTCTGGAGTTGTCATCACCCACTTTAGTAAATTACTTGCAAACTCTCTTACTTAGTGTTAAGTAGGGGTATTTAAGTTTTTGATTGATTAATTTAGAAGTTGCTGATTGATAGACAAAGAAAGTTTGATTTACTCTTCACAGGTGGAAGTTGAAGAGAGGTAGATTTTGAACTCAATATAAGGGAAAATGTCTTAAAATTAGACCTGTCCAAAAATGGTTTGAACTGTTCCAAATCTGGTGTCAGTCAAAAACCTTTCATTAAGTACCTAAGGTGTACCATACACTTTGATAAGCAGAGGGAATGCAAAAAGAGGTAAAAGAAAAGTTCACAATATAAAAGTGTGTTTCTTGCCTTTGATGGGTCTTAAATGACCAGTAGTAAAGAATGTTGTAGAGGAGATTGCTGTTTGGGTACAAACCTGAATAGATGACCTCAGGTAACATCCAATGCTGAGATTTTTTTGAGAGGTCTCTAATTCATGCTACCAAAAATCGTTGAGACTTGTGTATCCTTGTTCCTCAAAAATATGCTGAAAAAATTGGAATGCTGAAGTAGATGAATATTTACAAATTGAAAATAACTGGTTATAACAATAACCTACACTCCTCTGGGAGTTCCCACTGCCAATTCCATCAAAGGTCCAGTTCCAATAAGTCCTGGTCTTAATTCCTGCTGGAACCTCCAGAGGAATATGACCATAGTCAAATCATTCCATTTCTCTGAGCTTCTGTGGCCTCAGCTGTAAAATGGGCATAGTACTTAATTCCTGGTCACTGTGATGATCACATTGGCTATATATAGGGAGAGGGAGAAATGTGGATAATATCTATCATGTATATATCATGCATTAAGGTCTGTATCATTTGACGTTCATATGGTGAAGTAGGTACTATTATTAACTCCATTTTATAGGTATTACATCATGAAGTCTAGCATATATGTGGATCTCATCAACTTGTTCAGCTGATGTCACCTTTACAGGTGCTGCTTTAGAGAATTGTGATGGCACAGATTGAAAATATCGTTTTTTTTTTTAATTTTTAAACATTATTTTATTTGGTCATTTCCATACATTATTCACTGGAAACAAAGATCATTTTCTTTTCCTCCCCTCCCCCCCCACCTTTCCCTCTCCCATAGCCGACTCATGATTCCACTGGTTATCACATGTGTTCTTGACTCGAACCCATTTCCCTGTTGTTGGAATTTGCATTATAGTGTTCATTTAGAGTCTCTCCTCAGTCTTATCCCCTCCAACCCTGTAGTCAAGCAGTTGCTTTTCATCGGTGTTTTTACTCCCACAGTTTATCCTCTGCTTGTGGGTAGTATTTTTTAGATCCCTGCAGATTGTTCAGGGACATTGCATTGATACTAATGGAGAAGTCCATCACCTTCGATTGTACCACAATGTATCAGTCTCTGTGTACAATGTTTTTTTGGTTCTGCTCCTTTCGCTCTGCATCACTTCCTGGAGGTTGTTCCAGTCTCCATGGAATTCCTCTACTTTATTATTCCTTTTAGCACAATAGTATTCCATCACCAACATATACCACAATTTGTTCAGTCATTCCCCAATTGACGGGCATCCCCTTGTTTTCCAATTTTTGGCCACCACAAAGAGTGCAGCTATGAATATTCTTGTACAAGTCTTTTTCCTTATTATCTCTTTGGGGTACAAACCCAGCAGTGGTATAGCTGGATCAAAGGGCAGACAGTCTTTTATCACCCTTTGGGCATAGTTCCAAATTGCCCTCCAGAATGGTTGGATCAATTCACAACTCCACCAGCAATGAATTAGTGTCCCCACTTTGCCACATCCCCTCCAGCATTCATTACTTTCCATAGCTGTCATGTTAGCCAATCTGCTAGGTGTGAGGTGATACCTCAGAGTTGTTTTGATTTGCATCTCTCTGATTATAAGAGATGTAGAGCACTTTTTCATGTGCTTATTAATAGTTTTGATTTCTTTGGCTGTGAACTGCCTGTTCATGTCCCTTGCCCATTTGTCAATTGGAGAATGGCTTGGTTTTTTGTACAATTGATTTAGTTCTTTATAAATTTGAGTAATTAAACCTTTGTCAGAGGTTTTTATGAAGATTGTTTCCCAATTTGTTGCTACCCTTCTGATTTTGGTTACATTGGTTTTGTTTGTACAAAAACTTTTTAATTTGATGTAATCCAGATTATTTATTTTGCATTTTGTAACTCTTTCTAATTCTTGCTTGGTTTTGAAGTCTTTCCCTTCCCAAAGGTCTGACATGTATACTATTCTGTGTTCGCCTAATTTTCTTATAGTTTCCTTCTTTATGTTCAAGTCAGTCACCCATTTTGAATTTATCTTGGTGTAGGGTGTGAGGTGTTGATCTAAACCTAATCTTTCCCACACTGTCCTCCAATTTTCCCAGCAGTTTTTATGAAATAGTGGATTTTTGTCCCAAAAGCTGGGATCTTTGGGTTTGTCATATACTGTCTTGCTGAGATTGCTTGCCCCCAGGCTATTCCACTGATCCTCCTTTCTGTCTCTTAGCCAGTACCAAATTGTTTTGATGACCGCTGCTTTATAATATAGTCTGAGATCTGGGACTGCAAGACCCCTTTCCTTTGTATTTTTTTTCATTATTTCCCTGGATATCCTTGATCTTTTGTTCTTCCAAATGAACTTTGTTATGGTTTTTTTCTAAATCAGTAAAAAATTTTTGGAAGTTCCATGGGTATGGCACTAAATAGATAGATGAGTTTGGGTAGGATGGTCATTTTTATTATATTGGCTCGTCCTACCCATGAGCAGTTAATGTCCTTCCAATTGTTCAAGTCTAGTTTTCGTTGTGTGGAAAGTGTTTTGTAGTTGTGTTCATATAGATCCTGTGTTTGTCTCGGGAGATAGATTCCTAAGTATTTTATTTTGTCTAAGGTAATTTTGAATGGGATTTCTCTTTCTAGTTCTTGCTGCTGAGCTGTGTTGGAATTATATAGGAATGCTGATGACTTATGTGGGTTTATTTTGTATCCTACAACTTTGCTAAAGTTGTTGATTATTTTGATTAGCTTTTTGGTTGAATCTCTAGGATTCTTTAAGTAGACCATCATGTCATCCGCAAAGAGTGATAACTTGGTCTCCTCCTTGCCTATTTTAATGCCTTCAATTTCTTTTTCTTCTCTAATTGCTACTGCTAGTGTTTCTAATACAATGTCAAATAATAGAGGTGATAATGGGCATCCTTGTTTCACTCCTGATCTTAATGGGAATGGATTTAGTTTATCCCCATTCCAGATGATATTAGCTGATGGTTTTAGATATATGCTGTTTATTATTTTTAGGAATGACCCTTCTATTCCTATGCTTTCTAGTGTTTTTAATAGGAATGGGTGTTGTATTTTATCAAATGCTTTTTCTGTGTCTATTGAGATAATCATGTGGTTCTTGTTGGTTTGCTTGTTGATGTGGTCAATTATGTGGATAGTTTTCCTAATGTTGAACCAGCCCTGCATTCCTGGTATAAATCCTACTTGATCATGGTGGATGACCCTTCTGATCACTTGCTGGAGTGTTTTTGCTAGTATCCTATTTAAGATTTTTGCATCTATATTCATTAGGGAGATTGGTCTATAATTTTCTTTCTCTGTTTTTGGCCTGCCTGGCTTTGGAATTAGTACCATGTTTGTGTCATAAAAGGAGTTTGGTAGAACTCCCTCTTTGCTTATTATGTCAAATAGTTTGTATAGTATTGGGATTAACTGTTCTCTGAATGTTTGATAGAATTCACTGGTGAATCCGTCAGGCCCTGGGGATTTTTTCTTAGGAAGTTCTTTGATGGCCTGTTGGATTTCTTTTTCTGATATGGGATTATTTAAGAAAACTATTTCTTCTTCTGTTAGTCTAGGCAATTTATATTTTTGTAGGTTGAAAATATCTTAAAGAAAGTTTTAGAGTAAGCATATACACATTACCAAGATGAATAAACTAAAGTGCTGAGACATTAATTTATTTGTCTTATATCATATAGCCAGAAAATATTCAAAATAAGATCCAAATAGAGGTTTTCTTTTTTCCAAGTCCTACTATCTGAAACTACCACCTGCCAGAAATAAGGAAAAGAATGAAACTTTGAAATTATTATCTGTAAGTCAATAGGTATGTGAGAAATTTTTAAAATCCTATTTATTTGATAGTGGAAAAAAGAATCATAATTGTTTATAAGATGGAGATGCCTTAAAAAGAAATATTCAGTGCATTTATGTAATTTAAACTTTTTACATATTACACAAACAATGGTTTTATTCATATTTGTGAGGCACTACTATATCTGCAGTCTGATATAGTAATCTACTACATCAGACAACCTCTTAAGAGTCCTTCTCATTCCGTGATTTTTTGAGTTACAATCAGCATTGTACTTTATTTTTGATTTCCTAAAATCAATTATAATACAACAATGAGTTATTCTCCAGGAAAGGCCAACTAACTAATTTTCAGTGCCTGTAGCAGGAAGATTTGGCCCATTGCCTTCATTTATTTCCAAAAAACGTTTCTAAAAGGTCATAAATATAGTCTGTAGTCTCATTTCACATTCCACATTTTTCTTCTCAGCATAAGCTCTTTTCTTTCAATCCTTCTCTCCACTCTCTACTCCTCCTCACTGGCTACCATGCTCAGCTTGACTAGCTATTTATCAATGTCTCAAGTTTATTATCAGAGAATCCCACATTGTCCCATCAAGGAAGTGACATGGAGTCCAATTCCAATGTTTATATTCAGAATTTTTATTGTTGGCTGAGAGTTTATATGCTGTGCTATTCACATTCTTCTCTATATAGTTTCAATTTCAAAACCATTGTTAAATGATTGCAAGGGGATTGCCAAATTCAGTGTTCAAAATTAGACCCTGTGGAGAACAGGTAGTGTTCTCCTGTAAATAAATTAACCCCTGACAAAGGAAGATACTTAAAATTGACATTTTGTTTTGAAGAAAAAGTTATGAACTATCATATAACTTTAATTTTTTAAAGTTGTTTTTGTCATAGAAAATTATTGAGCATTAATAAGCACAGAGCCCAAGTAATTCACAATGTAATAAAACATTCCTTAGAAAAGTTTCTTGGAACATTTTAATGAAAATTCAGATTTCATGGCATGATTCCACATAGCCAAAATCATAAATACCACCCAAGACTATTCTGGTAATTATGCCTATGCAGCTGGGATTAGGCATGATTTATGCACTGAATATAAATTGTCCTCTGACTCCCTAGAACTCTCACAAATCTGAGTTGGAGGAGACCTCTGAGGTCATCGAATTCAATGTTAATAAGAGACCTTCACCATCAATCAGCAACTGAAGTGTTATTCCCACCTCATTGAAGGGAAAGAAGTTTCTATTGGGAGGTGATGAAGTGCCTTGTCTCTCTCCCATTGTGTTGAAGAGACAGCAAAAGCCTTCTCCAGTCTCCACTTGAATATCTCCAGTTGCAAGGAGCTTGCTATATCTGGAAGCAGCCCATTCATTCCAGTGTGGAAGAGGGATTAAATTCATTGTTCCTAGTTCTAGAAAGAATAAGGAACAAGCATGAAAATAGCAAAAGAAGCAGATCCAAACTTGATAGAAAACTAGGATTGTTAGTGGTTTGCTTTTGGCAGAGGAGAACAGCTAGCTATCCTTTTGGCAGACCCCCTTCCCTTATGTGGGCAGTACCCTTTCCCCTCCCACTTCTTCCATTAAGGTCACAACTTCCTCTTCAGTCAATGTTCATGGATTCTATCCATTTTTTTTTAAGTTTTTTTATTCTAAACTTAACAGAAATTAAAAAATATTATACCTACAACCCAGACATAAAACAATGAGTATTTTATTTTATAAAACAGAACTCCAAAATATCATATATGGAATCATAAATCTTGATTTCATATGATATTTTTTCATTTCAGAGGTAGAATTCTTAAAATTTATATCTGACTTTATTTGTATAAAAAGTGTTTTAAAATTGTATTCATAAAGTTTCTGAATTTATTTTGGTGGGGCATACTCCTAGGTATTTTATTCTATGTATGGTTATTTTATTTTTTTTATTATGTACTTAGTAACCACCACCACCACTGATTATTTAACTAAACAAATGCATAAAAAATTATGTGCAAGACCTCCATCTCCATATTGTCTACAATTTGTTTTAAAATATGTAAATTCTATATGTATGCTAAAATAAACATCCTCTGCTTTGGAGTTCCCTTTGTATTTGTTTTAATTATATATTTTTTCTCTTCATTTTCTCTTCATTTCTCTTCATTTTGTGGTTGTTATATTTTTTAATGTAACCATGGTTTGTATTCTTATTATCTTTTCTTCTCTTTTCATCTCTTTAGATAATACCTTTGTTTTCTTTATATTTCTAATATTTATCATTTCAATAACATAATATAATCCATTTTATTCAAATATCATAAACTAGCCATTTCTCCATTCATTGCATTTGTATTGTTTTCAGTTATTTTGTCATAATTAATAAAGCTTCCATGAATATTTTCACATGAACATAGCTTTTTACCCTCTCAATAATGCCCTTAGGCATTAGTAATGGAATCTCTGGGTCAGTGAGTATGAACAACTTTATAGTTAATTTGTATAATTCCATCTTGTTTCCTAAAAAAAAAAAATTCACAGTTGTTCTAGCAATTCAATATTAGGCTTGTTTCTCCATGTTCCTATCAGTATTTAATTTAGTCCATCTGGTTCTCAGTTAACATATATTATCAAGACCATATTTTGCTAGATTAGATGCAATCTGTTGTCAGGATCATACTCTTTCCAAAACAAGTCTTTCCAGCTTGGTCATACCCATGGAACTTCTGTTCCAGTGCCACAATGCCTCAGGGATTCAAGATTATGTCCTTCATATGATGAGTGTTAAGGTAAGACTTCTCTAGGCCTGGTTCTCAATCCACTGAGCTACCCAGCTGCCCCTGGATTCTCCATTTTCTCCCTCCCCTTCTTCATGGTAGTTCCTCCACTCATTCCTCCTCCGAATGAGATAGCCATTCCACCTGCTGCCTGCTAGTCTATTCCACTACTATTTTGGCTCATTCTATTATGCCCCCTCAACTATGAGTCTTCCATTCATACCTGTCCCTTCAAAATACTTGGGCACTGATGCTATTCCCAGGAACCACACTTAACATTTTCCCATGCCAGAATTAAACAGTTTGACTTATTGGGTTGCTTATGATTAGCCTTATTATCTTTGTATGTTTCTTATAACTCATATTCTCTGCTGAGTTCTGGGTTTATCTCCAGGAATAGTCAAAATTCCTTTAGTTCATTAAATGTCTATTTCCCCCCTTTTATAATTATGCTCATCTTTGCTGGATATATTATTCTTGGTTGCAAGCCCAGTTATTTTGCTCTTTGGAGAGCTCGGTTCCATGTTCTGCCTTCTTTTAATGTTGTGGCTGCTGTCTTCTGCAATTCCAAATGTAGATTCACAGTATTTAAATTTCATTTTTCTTATTGCTTATAGCATTTTCTCCTTACCCTGGGGGTTATGGAACTTAACAATGATATTGCTGGGCATTTTCATCTTTGGGTGTCTTTGAGGTAGTGACTGGTGGATTCTTTCCATTTCTATTTTACTCTCTGTTTCTAAAATTTCTGGGCAGTTTTTCTTGATGCTATCTTGTACTATGATGTTAACTCTTTTTTTAAATCCAACTTTTTAGGAGTCCATCTATTCTTATATTGTCTCTCCATCTATTTCCCAGGTCAGTTATTATTTTGTGATAAGATGTTTCATATTCTCTTCTATTATTTCATTCTTTTGATTTTGCTTTATTATTTATTGTTGTTTTAGGAAATCATTAGCTTCTCCTTTTCTAATTCTGATTCTCAATACATTATTTTCTTCCATAAGTTTCCAGATCTCTTTTTCCATTTGGGTAATCTTTCACAATTTTCTTGATTTTCTTGCTTTGCTCTTATTTTTTTCCCTAATTTTCCCACCACATCTCTCATTTGGTTTTTGAGTTCTTTTCTAAGCTTTTTCCAAAATCTCTTTTTGAGTTTGTGGCCCTTTATTGTATTTCTTTGCTGTTTTTGAAGTAGATGTTTTTACTTTACTGTCCTCTGAGTTTAAGCTAAGATCTTCTTTGTTCCCATAATAGTTAACAATAGTTGGGCTCTTTCTCCTTTGCTTGCTCATTTTTATTTATTTCCTTTTTATTTTTAGCCACCATGCCAATAGACCTAATTACTGGCTTTTTCCCCTCCTGGAATCCTAGGGTTTCTATTATGTTTATATGTCTTATCTAAGGTTTCAGGAATTTTGTGTGTGTCTGTTTTTTCCTTGGTCTTATTTAGTTTTTGTCATTTTTATAGTCCAGAGACAGAGGTACTTCCAGTGCCCTAGTCAAGCTCCAGTCCTTGATTGACCTCAGGTGCTCCAGCCAGAGCCCTGTAGGCAATTCTGCTACTCCAACTGCAAGTATTCAGTCTGCCTCCCCCTATGGCAATAACCAGGGACTTTACTCTCCTGGGAAGGACCACACCTGACAGGCCCCCAGTCCCTCAGCAAAACACTCACCAGTGCTCACTCCTTCCTCACTCCTCCTCTCCCATCATTGCAACTCCAGAGCAGGTGTCCAGTTGGAGTTTCTAAGGCTCCAACATCCCTTGCTTGTTAATAATGAGGCTTGAGTTCCTCTCTTTAGGGTTGGTGCCTTCAGACTCCAAAGAGAGGACCACTCCTTCAGGTCCCATCTGTGGCCCAACTGAACTCTACTGAGCAAATACAGCTGCTCCCACAACCCTCTGTCTGGGAATTCTTTGGATTCCAGTGGTATGCTCAGAGAAGTAGCCTCCCCTGGCTCAGAAAATAAGGTGAGGTTGCTAACCTTATCCTCTAGGGTTGCTTTGTGGATTCTATTTGTTCTATTCCTGTTCCAGGGCCTACAGTGGTGGGACTGAGGCCAGGGAAGTCCGAAACTTTTCTCCCTAGTTGTCCTTTGTTGTTTAGCTTCACTCTAGATGCCTATTTGTTTTTATCACTTTAAATTTTGATTTTATGGAGTCATTTTTGGTTGTATGTGGGGAGTTTTAGGAAGACAAGAAAGCTTCCCACCCTATACCATCTTCCCACCTAGAGGTAGAATTTGGACATGGGCCTTCCTCATCTCAAAACCTCTCTATTGAGCTGCTTCAACTGTCTTTCCGGTGCCTTTCATCAAAGGAAACTTCAATTCATTTTACTTTGCTCTTGGACAGCTACTCTCACTAGTGACTAATCCTTCCATTTCCTGTGGTCTCCATGATTTTGCCCCACATGTGCTTTTTGAGAAAGGATATAATGAACTTGACTTATTGCTATTAAGATTCTCCTGGCTGTCTAGATACTCTCTTCCACCCTGTGTACACTTACAAAAATGTTTGGACGAACCCCACTTCTTTTTTCTTTTCTTATTTTTGAAATACATTTCCTCCCCCTGTAGGGTTATACACAACTTTATAGGTAAAATTATTCTTTAACAGTTTTCTTTCACTTTTGGGAATACTGGATTCCAAAACTGATTCCTCTTAAGTAGCAGAACCTAGCAGGTTTTATGTGATTGCAACTGTAACAGATGCCTGGTATCTGAGCTCTTTTCTAACTGCTGTAACATTTTCTCTTTGATTTAGAAGCTCAGCATTTTGATTATGACCATGATGATTCCTTTGTGCGATTTTTAGTAAGCAACTAATCTGTGAATTCTTTCTATTTTCATTTTGGCCTTTAGTTCTAATAGATCTGGGCAGTTTTCAGTTATTTTTGAAATGAGTTTCAAGGCTCTTTTTTATATCTTAACTTTCAAGAAGTCCATTGATTTTTAAATGGTCTCTCCTTAACCTGTTTTCCAGGCCAATTGACTTTTATATCAGATACCTTACATTTTCTTCCATTCTTTCAAGTTTTTTATTTGATTCTAATATTTCTTACTGTCTCATAGAGAACTTTATTTCTTTTTTGTATATTCAACTTTCCAGGGAGGCCATTACTTGGTAAAAGTTTACCACTTTCTCTTTTAAATTCTTTATTATCCCTCCAAATTTTTCCTTCAAGGCTTCTATTTAATTTTTAAAAAATCTCTTGCTTTATTTATTATAAGTATTTATGTGATCCTTGTGGAAAAAATTCATATTTTTCTTCAAGTGTCTGATTGTAATTGTTATGGAGTTATCTTCCTCTAAGTTGGAATATGGAATATTGCTAGTTCTAGAATTCTTTTTTTTCTCATTTTTCTCATTTCTTATTTTCCCAATTACATGTAATAGCAATTTTCAACATAGCCTTCCTTCCCTCCCTTCTCCCTGAGATGGTAAGCAATTTGATTTGGGTTGTAAATGTATTATCATGCAAAACATATTTCGATGTTGGTCATTGTTATAAGAGAATATTCATATAAAACCAAAACACAAAAATTAAAACACAAAGTAAAGTGCTTATATCTGCACTCAGAATCCAACAGTTATTTCTCTAGAGATGGATAGCATTTTTGGTCATAAGTCCTTCAGAATTGTCCTGGATCATTATATATTGTTGAGAATAGCCAAGTCTTTTATAGTCGATTATCATACAATATTGCTGTTACTGCATATAATGTTCTGGTTCTGTTCACTTCACTCTGTATCAGTTAGTGTAGGTCTTCCCAGGTTTTTTTTTTTCTGAAATCATCCTGCTCTATACTAAATTGAATTCCATCACAATCATATACCACAATTTTTTCAGCCATTCCTCAATGGATTGAAATCCCTTTAATTGCCCGTTTTGGGGCATTACAAACAGCAGGTATAAATATTTTTACAATTAGCTCCATTTCTTCTATCTTTGGGATGATGACCTAGTAGTGGTACTAGATCAAAGGGTAAACATGGTTTTATAGCCCTTTGAGGCAAAGTTCCAAATTGCTCTCCAGAATGGTTGAATCAGTTCAAAAACTCCACCAGCAAAGCATTAGAGTCCCGATTTTGCCATGTAGTCTCCAGAATTTATTACTTTCCTTTATTGTCATATTAGGTTAGAGGTGATACCTCACAATTGTTTAATTTGCATTTCTAATCAATAGTGATTTAGAAAATGTTTACATGACTATTGATAGCTTTAATTTTCTCATCTAGAAACTTCTAATATCCTTTGACTATCCACTAGGGAATGACATTCTTATAAATTTGACTCAGTTCTCAGTATTTAAGAAATAAGGCCTCTATTAGAGAAATTTGCTATAAAAATTTTTTTTACCTCAGTTTGTTGTTTTCCTTCTTATCTTGGTTTCATTGATTTTGTTTGTACAAAACTTTTAAAATTTAATATATTCAAACATTCATTTTATATCTTATAATGTTCTCTATCTCTTGTTTGGTCATAAATTCTTCTCTTATCCATAGATCTGTTATGCAAACTATTCCTAACTCCTCTAATTTGCTTATGGTCTCACCCTATATGTCTAAATCATATACCAATTTTGACCTTTTCTTGATATAGGGTGTGAGATATTGGTCTATACCCATCTCTTGCCACATGTTTTCCAGTTTTCCCAGACATTTTTTTCAAATAGTGAGTTCTTTTCCCAAAAGCTAGGATTTTTGGTTTTATCAAACACTAGACTGCTATGGTCATTTAATTTATTCAAATGATCCACCGTTCTATTTCTTAGCCAGTACTAGGTTATTTTAATGATTACTGCTTTATAGTACACACTTTGATATATAGCATTACTAAGCCACAGTTTTTACATTTAAAAAAATTAATTTCCTTGAAATTCTTGACCTTTGTTCATCCAGATGAATTTTATTATTTTTTCTAGCTCTATAAAATAATTTTTAGTAGTTCGATTGGTATGGCACTAAAGTAATTAATTAATTTAGATAGGACTGTCACTTTTATTATATTATCTCATCTACCTATAAGCAATTAACATTTTTCTAATTATTTATTCTGACTGTGTGAAAAGCATTTTGTAATTGTGCTGATATAATTACTTTGTTTATCATGGTAAACACATGTCCAGGTATTTTGTATTATCTAGAGTTATTTTAAATGGAATTATCTCTATTTCTTGCTGCTGAACTTTGTTAATATATAGAATATGTATATATATGTATATCATATATTTATATATATACATACTATACAGTTTGATTTATGTGGGTTTATTTTGCATTCAGCAACTTCTCTAAAGTTATTATTTAAACTAGTTTTTAATTTGCCTCTCTATGATTCCCTAAGTATATTGTCATGTTATCTCTAAAGAGCAATAGTTTGGTTTCCTCATTGCCTCCTTTAATTCCTTCAATTTCTTTTTCTTCTCTTATTGCTAAAGCTAATATTTCTAGTACCATGTTAAATAATATGGTCATCCTTATTTTATCCCTGATCATACTGGGAAGGCTTCTAGCTTATATTGAGATATAAAATTTTCTGTTCATATCTTATCTCTTTATCAGGGATGCATGGAAATCTTATGTATCATTAAATGACAAATTTTTCCCCAGAAAGAATATGCTAAATTTTGCTGGGTAGGTGATTCTTGGTTGTAAACCTAGCCCCTTTACCTTCCAGTATTTCATATTCCAAGACCTCTGATCCTTTATTGTGAGAGCAGCTAAGTTCTGTTTAATCTTGGCTATAGGGTTCTATGATGTTCAAAGTATTTCTTTCTGGCTCCTTGTAATATTTCTCCTCAACCTGGGAGCTCTGGAATTTGGCTATAATACTGACTATATTATTCCTGGGAGATTTCATTTGGGGATTTATTTCCAGGGGTGAACTGTGATTCTTTCCATTTCTATTTTGCCTTCTTGTTCAAGAGTATTAGGACAGGGAGGCAGCTGGGTGACTTAGCGGATTGAGAGCCAGGGCTAGAGATGGGCAGTCCTAGGTTCAAATCTGGATTCAGATACTTCCTAGCTGTGTGACCCTGGATAAGTCACTTAACCCCCATTGCCTAGCCCTTACCACTCTTCTGCCTTGGAAGCAATACACAGTATTGATTCTAAGATGGAAGGTAAGGGTTTTTTAAAAAAAAAAAGAAAGAAAGAATATTAGGACAGTCTTCTTTGATAATTTCTTAAAATATGGTGTCAAGGCTTTTTTTTATTATTATCATGACTTTCAGGTAGTCCAAAAATTCTTAAATTGTCTCCCCTAGAATTATATATTCCAGGTCACATTTAAAAAGTGAGATATTTCATATTTTCTCCTATTTTTTCATTCTTTTGGTTTTATTTTATTGCTCCTTGATATCTCAAGAATTCATTAACTTCCACTTGTCTAATTCTAATTTCTAAGCAATTCTTTTCTTCAGTGGGCTTTTAAATTTGCTTTTTCCATTTGACCAATTCTAATTGGAATTCTTTTCTTCATTGGATTTTTGTATCTCTTTTTTTCCATTTGCCCAATTTTGATTTTGAGGTGTTCATCATTCAACTGAAGCATCTTTCTCCATTTGAGATTATTGGCCATCTTTGTCTCCTGGGCATTCTCTTTTATTTGGGTTTTGGGGATACTATTCTTTCCTGGCTCTTCTTCTAACTTTCTGACCACTTCTCAGATTCCTTTAATGGCCCATCATTAATATTGCAACTCCATTTGCATGTATTCCTCACAATTATGTCAACTCCCTCTTCTCTTCTCCATCTGCATTCTCTTTCTTGGTAGCCTCATTAGCTCTTATTGGTTTTCTTATCACTAAGAAGATGACATTTGTATCTGTAGCTATAGGTATATCATCTGTATCTATATCTATGTACATATATGCATACATATATAGATATATGTGACATATATATATATATAACTATATCCATAATTTCTCCCTTGAACTTGAACTCTGCAATTGCCTATTGGACATTTCAAATTGGATAGCCTGGAAACAGCTTATACTCAACACATCCAAAACTAAACTCATTACCTTTTCTCCCAAAGCCACCTCTCTTCTAAATTTCCTTATTTCTGTTAAAGGTACCACCATCCCTCAAGTACTCCAGATTTAAAACCTCAATTTAATTCTAGACTTTTCCCCTTTTCTCATCTCCCATATATAATCAGTTGCCAAATCTTGCTGTTTGTGACCATGAAAACATGGGTTTCAAGACTGTGAATTGCCCAAACTGTAAAGATAATTTTTAGCGTTTGATTTTATATCAAAAATAAGTGGTCACCATGGAAAAAATTCCCAAATATGAAATACCCAAGTCAGCTGGGTTTTATGGAGATTTTAATTAATACAAATCAAGGAATTAAGGAAAGGGAAAGAGACAGAGTAAGAGGACATAGTAGGAAAAGGCTAGGGCCTAGGCCAATGGCCTAGACCTTTTCTCTTTAAAAGAGAAACTAAGTCAGTCTTTAATTACTCACTACAAGATCTTTCCAAGCAAAACTCTAGTGTTCAGAGACCCAGCAGCCTCCTCTGACTCCTGACCTCCAACTCAGCTACCAAAGCTGAACTACTTTGAACTGGTTCAGACAGCTCCTTTTAAAGAGAAATTTCTCTTGTGTCACCTCCCCTAAATTTTTATGTCTACCAATCACAGTAGACACTTTTCCTAGGACAGCCCATTCTTAGTTTTTAGTTCTCACCTTCTCTGGGTGGATTATATCTTCTGAGTACTTCACAGCTCTTTGCTAAGCTTGCCCCTTGCAAGTTGCCTGACCTTTAAGTGATTAATTTGACCTTCATAGGTACTTAGCACCCTTTTGTATTATATCTAAAAATAGACCTAGCTTAAGGGCTTTTGCCTCACTATAAGTATGAGTTAAGTACTTTTTCGTTGTTCAGTAAGGAGTTTACAACTTTCTCTTCCCCTAAAGTATGCCCAAGTATGGGTGGAGTAATTTTAAAGTTCCCAATACATTCCTAATCGAGTTTAAATGGGGAATAACCTTAATCATAACCTTAAGATAATGTTCCAAGGTAGAGTCTGAGAAATTTTAAGATTCACATGTTTCTACCTTCACAACATCTCATGCAACTACACACACAACTATCTCCTTAGTTCAGGCTGTCATCACCTCTTGCCTAGATTATTGCAATAACCTCCTAATTGGTCTTCCTGGCTCAAGTTCCTTGTCACTCTCTTCCAATCTACACAGAGCTGTTTTTTAAGCTTTTTCTTAAGTGCAAATCTTGTCATGTGACTCCCCTGCCTAACCAGCTCTAATGTGTTCCTATTGCCTTGTGGATAGAATATAAATTCACCCTTCACAATTTGGCCCCACCTGTCTGTCTAATCTCACTGAACATTATTCCCCCTCCTACCTTGTGTGATCCAGCCAAACAGGTCTTCTCTCTATAACTTTGAGATAATGGCTGACCTTTGGTCTCTGTGCCTTTTTACTGGCCATCAAACCTTCCTAGAATGGCTTCCCTTTTTACCTCTCTTAATTCTCTTCAAGATGAACCTTAAGGAACTGCAGGAAGCCTTGACTGATTGCTATAGCTGTTAATACATTTCCTCCAAAACTATCTTGTGTTTAATTACTCTGTATATGTTTGAATATATTAATTTTATATTTATGCTATGTTTCCTCCTCCATTAGATTATAAGCTTCTTGTGAGCAGGGATTTTTCCATTCTCTGAATTTATATACCCAATGCCTAGTGCATAGTAGGCATTAAATAAATATATACTTATTGACTGAATTGATTGGGCTTGAGTTCTGAAGTGATGTGAGGTTTTGTAAAAAAGAAAATGGCCTGTCCTTAGTCTCAGCTAAGGTCTTCTTTTCCTTGTAAGCTATATTCCTCATTAAGTTGAATGGTAGTTTCAAAGCATGACAATCACTCAGTTATGAGTTTCTCAAATGAAATCTACTGAGAAGAAAGATATTTTGTGTGCATGAGAGGGGAGGATATCAATGAGAATGGAAGGGATATAGGTGGACAGTGATGGTGGAAAGACAAGACAATTCACAACTGGGACCCATAGTCTATGGTCGAATATATGGATAGTCAGGACTGAAGATCAGACTTTGAGGAACACCTGTAGAGAGTAGGTATTTATGGTCATCTTTATTCAATAAGCAAGAAGCCCAGTGCCCCCCAGAGCAAAACAAAGTTGCCATTCTATTTTATCCAAATGACTGAGGACAGGACATTTTGGAATGGTCACTCTGCCCAGGTTTCTTTCCCACTGTATTGGAGATGCTATTGGAAGTGCAGTGGGAATAATGGACACAGCTTCTAAGTGCAAGAGCTTTGGCAAGTGGCCACCTTGTCAAGTAGTGGAGAGAATATTTGCCCCTTGATTTTCAACATGTGATTTATCTTGCATTCTATTGTAAGTAAAAGTCCTCTTTCCTACTGTCAAGTAATAAGTTTAATTGTGCTTGCAAGTCAAAAAGATTCATCAGGAAAGTAGGGGTTCACCAGAGGTGGTTTTGCATAAATGGCAGATCCAAACAGGTTCTAAGAATGTGAATATGGCAGTGGGATATGGATGACGTAGATCTTATAATTCCTCTATGTGCTACCCCCTCTGGGCTATTCTCCCAACTCACACAAGTACGGGCAGGTTGGATTCCTAGAGGGCAATGACAAGTCTTAAAACCCTCAGAGTCCTAAGAGGTAACCATTGGAACTGGGGAGTCTAATCCAGTTATTCACTATTCCCTATCCAATGTGCTTTCCCTGACATTTACTAATCACTTGATATAATTTAGACAGAATTAATTAGCTTTTATGAATGGGTATTTATTAAGCAAGCATATCCAGGGGAGGTATTACAGAAATCTACACTCCCAAGAAGTATGCCTTCACTCTCCTTCTATACACACCACACAAACACATGCACGCATACATACACACAGGTGCATGCACACACACAAATCCATGCAGAGAGAAGGTTAAAATTTGAAGCATGAAACTACTAACACCCCCCTCCCCATATGGGAACATGTGGAAATTACATGTGGTCATACTTCCTCATCCATCCATTCCCCTGGGTCCCTATTGATAACATTTCTATAACATTTTTAAGGTTTTCACTATACATTTTCCTCTATCAAATAGATAGTATAAATATTTTTATTTCTGTCTAGAAATAAGGAAATTGAGACTCTGAAAATGTAAGAGCTATTTACAGAAATCTCATAGCTAGTAGTAATTGGAGTCAGGATTCATATATAAGTCTCTTGATTCCAAGTTCAGCACTTTCCAAAAGATCTGGATTCAAACCCTGACTCTCCCACTTACTGGCTTACTAGACCCTGGTCAGGACTTTCAAGATTTACAAAAGCTTCCACAACTATTCCCTCAAAATAATGGACCTGTTATGCATTTATTTGTTCATTTACTTATTTATTTTTAGGAATGTGGGCAAAACAGTCGTGCAAGACAAAAATAATTTAAAAATACAGAAATGCTGGTCAGTGATTTCCACCAACAATAAGAACTGCTCTCTTAACCCTACTTTAAGCCATTTGCTCACTGTCCTGCAGAATTACTCAGGACGATGCAGAGTTCCTTTATTGTAAGCTGTTAGAGGCAGACACCTCTATCTAATTTGTCTTTGTCTCCCCTTCTGTCCTCCCCTGAGGCCCTGCTCAGATACCTCACTTCCCCTCACATGGAGGTGACTCAGACTTCTGCAAACCTCTGCTACATACACAATCCCTGGGGAAGTCCTATCAAGTTGGAAAGAGTTAGGCAGAAACTTGGAAGTGTACTGTATCTGTTTTGACTGAGTGGGACCAGTCTTATCACACTCAGGGGCTTATCACCAAATTTGGCTCAGAATAAGTTTTTTGGTCACAGCAATTTTTGGAGACCATCTATTAAATCATAGTGGAGACATGAGGTTGTGAATTGCCTCCTTGGAGGTACTAACCACTCTGCAGAAATGAAAAATTCTTTACACTTTTTTATTTTTTCCCTTAATTCCCCAACATATAAAACAATTTTTTAACATACAAAAGTTCTTAGAGTGTGGAAATAATGACCTTTCTCAGCATGTAGTCTAATGTGTTAAACAAGAGGTTAGATTGAAAGGAGGGCTGGGGTGAGTGAGGTAAGCTTGGACAAGAGCTGGCTCAGGTCCAAGGATGGAAAGTCTGATAACACACACCAGGTGGCTTAAAGGAAGCTATGAGGAATGTCTCCCTTCTATCACCCCCACTCCCAACTCCTATTTGGTAGGACATGTGCCAGCATTCCAGAGGTTGATTATTAGCCATCTGGGACTAGATCAGACTGCTCTACTTAGAAGGCAGGGAGTCATGCTCGACAATGGAGGAAAAGTGATACATGAAAAGATACAAAGAAAGATGAGCTGTGGCTGTTACTGATGGAAGGGAAGGAAGGCTACAGTCAGTAAAAAAAAAAATAATAGCTAACATTTATTAAGCACTTACTGTATGCCTGACACTATCCTAAGTGCTTTACAATTTGATCCTCTCAATAATCCTTGGAGGTAGGTGCTATTATTACTTCCATTTTATAGATGAGGAAATGATGGCAACTAAGATGAAATGATTTGCCTAGTCACCTGGCTAGTAAATTTCTGAGGCTGGATTTGCACCCAGATCTTCCTGATTCCAGTCCTAGGGCTCTATCCTGTTGTAACCTAATAAGGGTACTATGTGCCATGAACTATGTTAAGCACTGAGGATACAAAAAAAAAAAAGTCAAACTACTGCCATTACTCTCAAGGGGCTCATAGACTAATGAAAGAGATACCATGTTCAAGTTATTTTCCTCATAGAATAAATAAATTTATTTTATTTATTATATGTTATATTATAATAAAAGCAATATTATTACTTTTAAAAATGATTATTGTTTTAAAAAAGAATAAATAAAAATAATCAACAGAAGGATGGCACTAGAATGAAGAGAAATTAGGAAAGGCTTTCTGAAAATGATAGGATTTTGACTGGGACTTGAAGGAAGCCAGGAAAACTAGTAGGCAAAGATGAGGAAGGAGAGGATTCCATTCATGAGGGGCAGCCTTTAAAAATGCTGGAAATTGGGATATGAAGTGTCTTATTCAAGAAAGAGCAAGAGGCCATGTCACTGGATCACAGAATATATAAGGTTGAGTAAGGTGTGAGGTGTTAGAAACTTGGAAAGGTGGATGTGTGTGGGTGTGTGGGGGGGCAGGTTATTATTTTGAAGGATTTTTGAACTCCAAAGGGAAAGAGATGAACAGTAAAATAGTAACTAAATCTTAAAGAGTATATTTCTGAGTGAGGAATTATATGTGTAGGGAAGCCCTACCTCCAGCTGCCATTTTGGAATGCTCCCTCTCCTCACCTCTGCCTCATCTTTCCCAGTTTCCTTGAAAACTTGGTTCAAATCTCACCTTCTGTAAAAGGCATTTCTGCTTAGCCCTCTCTTTTAGTAGGGGCTTCCCTCTAAGACTACCCTCCATTTACGTGGTATATTTCTTATATGTACAATTTTTTGGCTTGTTGCCTCCCCCCATTATATTGTTAATTCCCTGAAGGCAGAGACCATGCTTTTGCCTTTCTCTGTATCCCTAATGCTTAGAATGGGATTTAGCAAATAGTAAGCTCTTAATTGCATGCTGACTGAGTTGGTCTCCATTTCCATGAGAAGGTTCTGTTTCTGCCCTCTTACTACTGTTTCTATAGATTATCTAATGTCATTCAGTCCTCCTAGACAAGAGACATTTGGGGGGAGGGAGACTAATAACGTAAAAATGAAATCACAGAATTTATGAGTTGGGAGGGACCTTATAGGTAATGGAGGTACAAGCCTTACCAGATCAAGAATCCCTCCTACAATAAGTCTCACAAGTGGCCATCCAGTCTCCGCTCAAGGGTCTCTAAGGAGAAGACACCCACTACCTTTCTTGGGAGTATAATTCATTTTTGATAACTCTAATTGTTAGGCTATTTTTCCTTAGTTACTTTGTTGTTCAATTATTTCAGTTATACCTGACTCTTTGTGGTCCCATTTGGTATTTTCTTGGCAGAGATACTGTAGTGGTTTGCCATTTCCTTCTCTGGTTCACTTGACAGATGAGTAAGCTGAGGCAAACAGGATTAAATGACTTGCCCAGGGTCACACAGCTAGTAAGATTTGAAATCAAGAAGATGAGTCTCTCTGACTCCAGATTTTGGGTTCCATAAACTGTAACAGTTAAAATTTAGGGGAGACTGAGGCAGGTAGAAATTAGTTTTTCTCTGCAAGGAGTATTATATTTTTTAGAGGTTTATTAAAGGTTAAGGATTAAAGAAAATACAGAATAAGAAAAACACGTGCCTAGGCCAGAGGCCTAGACAAGATAACCTCACATCAAGAAAGAGACACGTCTGCTCCAAAATGGAAGTCCAAAAGACCCCGAGTCTATTCACAACCAGGTTTAAATACCCCATCTCACTCTTGGCCCAGGTGAGAATTTAGTGAGATTAGAGGGCATTCTGGGGAAGTGGAGCAAGGGTTTTCTGGGGTTGAAGTCCTAAATTTGAGTCTATTTTTACAGTCCTCCATTTGATCCTCTGGGGAGGACTTCCCCAAAGGATCATCAAAACAAAATCAATTTTAAAGATTACAATAATTGAGTATAAGAGAAAAAAACCCAATAACTGCTGGACACATTGACAAAAAGCCAGTTAGGGGACAGTCCCCTTTGGCATGAAAGTATACATACAAATAAATGTTCAATCAACTACACCCAAAGTTCATTTTTGTGGAGCTTGTGGTCTAGAGGCTTCTTCATGGTGTCTTCACCAACAGTTCAGTTTCTGGATTCAGAGAGGTTGCATGCTTCTTTACCTAAAATTCTTCTTAAAAGGAATTTAAACTTTGTAATTTAAAATAATAATATTTTTTACACTACTGCATCACCATTTTTCCTTATAATAAGCCTAAATCTGCCTTTTCCTCATAATGGGCATTCTAATACCTGAATGTGACAATTAATTCCTCTTTGAGTCTTTTCTTCTCTGCACTACTATTCATTATGTAATTCTCTTATGGAACAATGAGGATGATGGTGGTGATAACGAGCATTTAAGTAAAGCTTTATTTATTTTTTTATTTTGCAAAACACTTTTACATATGTCAGGAAGACCTTGATTCTAATCATACCTCAGATGTTACACTATCTAGGTGATTGAGCAAGCTACACTCTCTTTGGATCTGAGATTATTTGTTTGTAAAATGGCAACAATAATATTCCTATCTAACAGGATTATTGTTAGGACCAAATAAGATAATATATGAAAGTGTTTTGCAGACTTATAGTGCTATGTAAATGTTAGATATCATGATAAATACATGATAATAATAATAAAGATGGTAGGCATTTATATGACTGTTGCATTCCCTAGTGGTGGGCTCTTTGGGACATGCTCTGCTGGCATTCTAGTCAAATACATGGATTACTTCTCACTTCAAAGTGAGTGCAGACATCTCCTGACTAGCTCCTGTCAGCCATGATGATTCAGGAGTTTGTATTGTGTGCTGACAAAAACCACTTACTGTGTCAGAACTTTGAGGATTTTCTAATGGAGCAATTGCCCCATCTACTCTCCTCTTCCTTTCTGATTTAAAAGGAATATTTGAGAGAGTCAGAGAAGTCAGGGAATTGGGGTGGGGAGTATGGTGTGAGCACATGTCCGTACTCTTGAAAGGAATGCCAACCAAGCGTGTCCTAAGGAGTACTGAATGTTTTAAGATTTGCAAAAAGCATATATATATATTCTATATATTATCCCATCTGATCTCTTCAACAACTTCATCCTTAGTCCTTTCTTTAGCCCCATTTTACAGATGAGTAGACTAAAGCTTAGAGAAGTTAACTGACTCATCTCAGTTCACATAGCTAGTAATTATATGAGGTGAGATTAAACACTAAATTTTCTTAACACCAAATCCAACATTCTATCAATTTTGCTATGCTGCTTCTCACCCAGGATTTGGAATCCCAGCTGTGTTCCTCAGTACCAGGTGATCTTAGACAAGTTTTGACTTTTTTGGTCCTCAGTTCCCTGGTGGTGCAGTGAATAGAGTCATGTCTAGTGTGAGGAAGACACATCTTCCTGGGTTCAAATCCAGCCTCAGATACTTCCTAGATGGGTGACTTTGGGCAAGTCACTTAAACTCTGTTTGCTTTAATCCAATGGAGAAGGAAATGGCAAAGCACTCCAGTATCTTTGACGAGAATACCCCAAGGATAGTTATTGTTGTGCTATGTTCCATGAGATCATGAAAGTTGGATGTGATTGAACAACCACAGAGAACACAGATATATTTAGGTCTAGAAGGGATCTAGGAGGCACTCTGGTTTGATTCTTATTTTACATATATGAGAAATCTAAGGCCTGGAGATGGGGAAGTGATTTGGTCAAGGTCATACATGTAGGAGGTGCCAGAAGGATTTGAACCCTTGCTTTACCTCCTAAATCAGTATTCCATTCCATCATGCTTGACAGATTCTTCTCTTTATTCCTGATTTTAATATGTTGACTAGGCCACTTGCTTTTTAAGAAAATAAACAATCTTCCTAAATCCTAGTTGGTTCCTTGAGCTCTATAAGCAGGCAGATTGAAGGGGTATCTAAATGTTGGGATTTGAGATCTAGAGTCTTGTACCTTTTCTGCTAATACTTATCCATGTAATCTTGAATAAATCACAATCTTTATAGCCTTAGTTTCCTCATCTACAAAATAAGAAATAAATGCTTGAACAGTTATGTCTAACTCAAAAAGAAATAAGGCTATTATATCATAAATAAGAGTCCAGGCCACATACTGACTTTGAAAACTTCATATTAACCTTTTCTATGCTCTATTCTATTTTCCTTTTATTTAGTTAAATATTTCTCAAGTATATTTTCATCTGTTCTGACCACTCTACTATGGGTGCAATGCCAGTGAAGACTGGGGGTTTGACACATCTGGTTTAGGTGATTTGAAGGTATTTTTCAACATAAAAATGTTATGGTTTTACAGGGTGTTGTGTACAGTGAAATGGATAAAGTTAAAAAGCATTATATTCACTTTGCAAAGTCTCTAATGACCCACATACCCCCTTTCTTAACCAAAAATTGAAAACTGAAACCTTGGATGCAGATGGAAACTCTAACAACTGCCCTCAGAACTTCATTACTAGGAATTTTGAGTGGATTATAAACTTTAAAAGAGCCACCCCTCAATATAAAAAAGTCTAGACAATTTCCACAGCATTTAATTTGCTTCTGTCTCACTTATAGGGAATGCATCCATTATAGACATTATTTTATTTGATTTCCAGAGCTCTATCTTTAATAACATACCAAACTGATGAATTCTTAGACATTCTTGGTTTTCTTTTAACTTTTCAAGTGAGAGAAACAACATTCTAAATTCTTTAACAAAACATGGCATGATGTTCCTCTTGACCGCACTCCAAACCATATCATCATACTGTTTTTTTTTTAATTTCCTCTGGATTCCCCACAACATTTTCCATCGTCCTAATGAAATAGTTGAGTGACAACTTGCTAAGTCAGTGGATGAAATATTGCCCTGGGAGCAGAGCCAAGCTATCCCCTCTGGCCACAGGGTGGAGTTTTTAAAAAGAGACTAGAGTCTTTAAAAGCAGAACTCCTCTTAAGATGGTTCTTTGAAGGACAGGGTTTCAAAATGACCTTTGAATCAAGATCTAAAGACCATTTGATGAAACTGTAAATGGGATTTGTGACCTGGGGAGGGGATGGACTCTTAGTTTTCTTCCAACTCTGAAGTCTTATGGACTTTCTTTAAGAATATAGGGCCTCCTTCACCTTGTACTATTTAAATATTTGGGAGCCATCTGCTTACCTACAGACCCTGATCCTATATTTCTAAGGGGGAATAATGGTGAGGGTAGCTGGTTAGGGTTCGTTCCCTCATATGTAGTACAAACTATTTATATTTGAGTCAGTGAGGTTATGTGGTAGAGCATTCTGCCCAGAGTCAAGAAATTCAAAGTTAGCAACAGAAACTTAGTAGTTTTGTGGCCCTGTGCAAGTCACAACTGTAAGGGGGAAATGGAGTTAATTTTAAAAGGGTTGGACTTGATTATTTAAGAGTGTGGTCACCAGGAATTTAATTAATTCCAAAGAGATTTTATTTACAAAATGTAGAAAGAGTGAAGTAAGAAATCAGAGAGAAGAATATGGTAAGATATCTAGCCTAAATACTAAGTAATTTCTCCTGATCCCTAGGCAGGGAGAGTTAGTCCTTAACCAGAGGGGCCTTGGCCCTTGTAGCTGAGGCCCTGGGGATGCAAGGGATCTCTTTCAAGAGATTCAAGGTCTCTCTGAGGTTAGTCTCTTCTGCATATCCAGGAGTTAAGAGTCAGCTTTTCACTCACCATGTGTCAGTCTAAAGGAACAGGGTCTTGGGTCCAGTCAATAGATCCTTCTGCCCCTCTTCACCAGCCTCAACTCAAAAACATGAAGAATTCAACTCCTTCAGGAAGTTGTCACTCCCTTTTAAAGACATTTTCTCTTGCATCACTTCTTCTGTCTTCTCAATTTTACATCTACCAATCACAGTTGAAGCTCTGCTCTAGGACTGCCCAGAAGGCAGTCAGTTGATTCTGATTCATCATCCACTATTGCACACATGGGTCACAGACCTCCCACTCAATGATTAAGTGGGATATTTACACTTTTGGTGATTAGATCTAAAAATAGGCAGATCTCCATACTCTACTTTTAAGTAGAGTGTTTACACTTTTGGTGATTAAAATCTAAAAATATGCAGGGGTTACAATTTTAATCTTCACAATCAGGGGAGAGTTAATTTTAATCTTCACACAACTTTTGTTTGTCTCTGTTTTTTATATTGTAAAATGAGGATACTAAAAGCACTTGCCTCCCTAAGTTTTTGTGAGGGTCAAATGAGAAATCTATAATATATAGGCACATGCTAAGTACTCAAGAATGACTTTTGCTTTCTGTTTTCTTTCAATGTCTATGATGAAGTTTTAGTGTATCAGATTGGGTTATTCACGCCTATTCCAAATCTGCTGCTTTGGGGTAGAAATTTCCCAGAGTTTCCCTATTTGATTCCCTTGGGAATTTTGTACCGACTTTGGGACTAGTACAAAGTGTGACTTTGACTTACAAGCTTGCCTTGCCTCCATCTTTTTGGTTTTGAGGAAAGGAGAAGCTGAGAAATTACTTACTTGTAAACTGCTAGAGGTTGAAGAGATAGCTGCCATTAGACTGCCAGTGCTAAACTCTCGAGGCAGATCAGGGTAGATATTTCACATCTGAAATCTGGTGATTTAAAAAAAAATTCTTCTTTAATCCCCTTATTATTCCCAGAACTCAAGTCTACACCTCTGGGTCTGATGGATCTGCATCTCTAAGGAGGGAAGTTTATCTCCATTTCTTAAAAATGTTTACTTTGCCTCAAAACAGCAAAAGAGATGAAACTGTTAACTGCTTGCATTGCTACAATGTGTGTATTATGATTCTAGTGAGCATTCAAAAGGGTGATTAGCCCAAGCACAGAAATAGATTTAAATATATAATATTTTGCCAGAGTGTGATTTCTGGTTAAGGGCTCAGAGTCAGGAAAGAGAGTTAATTGTTAACTCTTTCCACTTTCATGGTGGAGAGAATATTTTTAAAAGAGTTACTATAAGGGAGAAAGTCCTGGAGAGGTTTGCCATTTCCTTTTCCAGCTCATTTTACAGGTGAGGAAACTGAAGCAAATAGGGTTAAATGACTTGCTTAGGGTCACACAGCTGATGAGTGTCTGAGTCTGGATTTGAACTCAGTTATTCCTAAATATAGGCCTGCAATTCTCAAGACTGAGTGGAAGCAGATTTGGAACTCTGCATTGGTAAAGGGAATTCCTTCAACAAAAATTATCTACATCACTACAATTTAAGGTCCGGAAGAAGAAAGATAGAAAGGAAGAGGGAAAATATGTCTATTTTGTAAGTTTCTAGAAGAAAGGGACCTATCCATTTTGTTTTTATCTTCCTATCTCCTCTGATGGTACCTTCCATATTACATATGCATAATAAGCATTTGTTATATTGAATATTAAAAACTTTTGATATGATATTGAATATTGGAATTATTTGTCTAGTTCAGTCAAATACTTTCTAGCACAGTAGATAGAATGTTGGACTTAGTGTTAGGAAGACCTGAGTTCAAATCCAGTCTCAGATACTAGCTATGTGAGTCTAGGCAAGTTACTGAACCTCTGTTTGCCTCAGTTTCCTCAAAACAAATGAAGATAATAATAGCATCCATAAGGTTGTTGTGAGAATCAAATGAAAAAATAAGTGTAAAGCATTTAGCATATTGCCTGGCCCCTAGTAAGTGCTATATAAATGTTAGCTGCTGCTATTACTATTATTTCTAGGGATAAACTTTGGCTGAAAGCCTCCAGCTGATGAGGACTTTTCCCCAGGCCCAGAGCCAGGGGTTTTGTGCTGCTCCATTGCTTTTTTTCCCTTTCACTTGCTGAATTTCCATTTTCTAATTAGGTATTCAGGCCCTTTTGTCTTGGACACTAGCTTTTGCAGTGTCTAGAGTTTCTCCCTCTCTTAGATTTTGGTGATACCTTACAAGATTGAAACTATGCTCCCAGATGAGAGTGTCCTTTTCCTCGAGATTAATTATTCTCAGGAATGGAATATTATTGTGCCAAAAGGAGGGAAGTCCAACAAGACAATCATAAGAACAACACGGATATTTGCTACAACTATATAAGTGGACCTTAAATGTCCATAAAACTCGGGCTAAAAAAAGGAAAAAACCACATCAGATGAGGTTGGTTCTAACCTATAACAAGAACCTCTCCTTTTTTTTAAACACTTACCCTCCATCTTAGAATCAATACTGAGTTTCGGTTCCAAGGCAGAAGAGCAGCTAGACAAATAAGGATTTGGTGACTTGCCTATTGCCACCTAGCTAGGACGTGTCTGAGGTCACATCGGAACCCAGGACCTCTTATGGCTAAGCCTGGCTTTCAATCCACTGAACCTTGTAGTGGCCCCCACCTCTCCTTTCTTTCAACAAATGATCAGTCAGTAAACATTTGTTAAGTGCCTACTATGTGCCAGGCACTGTGCCAAGTGCCAGAGATATGAAAAAAAAGGCAAAATATGGTTTCTGCCTTGAGGAGCTCATGATATAATGAGGGAGACAGTTGTACAAGACAAACCATCTATAGCACCTATTTTTTAGGTTTGTTGTGAGGGTTATTGACCAACTGATTCTTACATTAAGCTTTTTTCTGAACCAAAGGCTGAATTTTTTAATGCCAGCATTCTTCCAGCAATGTTATATGGTTACAAATCAGGGTGTACTAGTCTCCAAATAATGGAGATTGAAAACCACACAGAAGGGAATAGAAAGTTACATTGAGTACAGGAGTGGGTTGTATGAGAATTTGTATCAGAGAAATAGTCAAAAAAAATTATGACTGGTGTGGAAAAAAGGGGGAAAAAAGGCAGACCAGTGAAGAATAAGATTAGTTAGAGTGAGGAATAACCAGTGATGAGCTCTCATGTTCCCACTAGTATTCATGTAATGTCAAAAATTGAAAAGGAAGCTCCTCCACCCTAGCATGTGGAATGGACTTCAAGTTATATTTATGGAAGGACTTGGATAAAATTGGTACGCAAGCAGCAGTTGTAGACAGGTTACTATTGTCATTGTTGGAGATAGTGCCAATGCTGATGACATCACAAATCTATTGCTTGATATCAAAGTACATTTGATGACCTTCTTTGCCTAAATGTTTGAAGGGTACTTAGAGCCCTTTGGAGGAAGCAAAATGAGCCAGATACTCAAGTTCCCAGGGTTTTCCTGCATAAGAACATGAACCAGAAAGTCTTTCAAAATGTCCCTTATTGGACATTAATGCATTGCTGGTGGAGTTGTGAATTGATCCAACCACTCTGGAGGGCAATTTGGAACTATGCCCAATGGGTGATAAAAGACTGTCTGCCCTTTGATCCAGTCATAGTACTGCTGGGTTTGTACCCCAAAGAGATAATAAGGAAAAAGACTTGTACAAGAATATTCATAACTGCGCTCTTTGTGGTAGCAAAAAACTGGAAAATGAGGGGATGCCCTTCAATTGGGGAATGACTGAACAAATTGTGGTATCTGTTGGTGATGGAATACTATTGTGCTCAAAGGAACAATAAACTGGAGGGATTTCATGTGAACTGAACAACCTCCAGGAATTGATGCAGAGTGAGAGGAGCAGAACCAGGAGAACAATGTACACAGAGACAGATACACTGTGGTACAATTGAATGTAATGGACTTCTCTACTAGCAGCAATGAAATGATCCAGGACAATTCTGAGGGATTTACGAGAAAGAATGCTGTCAACATCCAGAGAAAAAATGTGGGAGTAGAAACACAGAAGAAAAACAACTGCTTGATTACATGGGTCGAGGGGAATATGACTGGGGATGTAGACTCTAAACAATCATCCTAGTGCAAATATCAATAATATGGAAATAGGTTTTGATCACACATGCAAAACCCAGTGGAATTGCCCATTGGTTACAGGAAGGGGTTGGGG
This sequence comes from Monodelphis domestica, assembly GCF_027887165.1. NCBI lineage: Eukaryota > Metazoa > Chordata > Mammalia > Didelphimorphia > Didelphidae > Monodelphis > Monodelphis domestica. Next base: position 166,395,723 of record NC_077229.1, read on the forward strand.
GAGGGGAGGGAAAGAATATGATTCTTGTAACCAAGGAAAAAAGTTCTAAATTGAGTAATTAAATAAAAATTTCAAACAAAACAAAAGAAACTGTCCCTTATTGAAGTTACTAGAGATGCCCTGAGTGAGTATCAGAGAAATTTTGTGTAAGATATTTTCACCCTCCACACACACACAAATTTTGCCCAAGGCCTGGCATTGTTAGAGATGTTCTGACATGGGGATTATCCATTTGACACCGTTTCTTCAGGTCTTTGATGCACACATACATGTCTTAAATTGAAACAAAAATCAACCTAGAGCTTTTTTTCCTTACCAGATTACTTACTCATTTCATGTCAAGTAAGTTGAGGAGAAAATATTTCTGTTTGCATAAAGGCTAGAGAATAGTCATAAAGACAAAAAATGAATTAAACTATAAAGAGGCAATGTTGAATAACGGATAGAGTCCTTGCTTGGGATCTGAAAGACCTGAGTTTTGATTAAATCCCTGATATTAACTAGCCATGTGACCCTGAGCAAATCATCTTTCCCTTTCGCACCTCAGACAATTCTCTAGATTTTAGTGAAGAGGTCTTAGATCTGGGGGAAAGAGTTTCTACTCTTAGGGAGACAAAGATTATTGGCATATCAGGGATGATGCATGGGCATTGAGGTGGCTGAATGGATAGAGAACCAGGCCTGGAAATGGGGGGACCTTCAAATCTGTGTGATCCTGGGCAAGTCACTTAACTTTCATTGTCTATCCTTTACCATTCTTTTTGCCTTGGAACCAATACCCAGTTTGATTTTAAGATGGAAGGTAAGGGTTTGTTTGCTTGTTTTAAAAAAATGATGGGTTCCTTGATTTTGAGCTACTCAGTTTAACTCTGCTGCAAAGTAATGGGGTGTAATGTAGGGAAAGTTAGAATTGGGAAGGTATTAGCTGAACACTTAAACTATTTAATCTTTCTGAGATTATTGTGAAATGAGAGTTTGATTCAATGACTTCTGATTTGCCTTCTTGTTTAAATCCATGATCCCCTCACTTTACAACTAAAGTCCAGAGTTTGAGGCAGAATTTGGACCCAAGTCTTCTTAACATTGTCTATTCACTACACCATGTAAGAATGTTTAAAAAATGTCAACTAGATGTCAACTGACTTCTGAGAGAATTTTAATCCTCTCTCCGCAATTTTCAGTTATAGTTAGGTTGATGCACACGAAGCTTTGAGGCTTCTTTTTTACTTGTATTTATATTCCCAGTACTTAACACAGGGTCTAGCATATGAGATATACTTGATAAATCTACTGGCTTATCTTATTGATTGTATAATACTTGACTTTTTCATGTGCAAAGTCATTACACTCTTGTACATTTTCCACACTGGAGGATAACTTTCCTTCTGTTAGTAGGCAAATAAAAAGGCTGTCAAAATCACTGAGAAAATTTTGGATCTCCTAAGCTTACACACGGCCAAATTAGTTCTCTTTTCACTACAAACTACCAAGTGTCCATATTTATCTCAGTGATTGTGAAATAACTTTTATGATGATTTCTCAGGCAAACTATTTTCCTCATCAACAAGATAGATCACCAAGGTACACAGGATCTTGTAACAGGTTCTTGTCTTGGATGAGAGAATACAAAAATTGCTTATGTGAAAAATAGAACATTTTCTCTTATTCTACGCTGATATCCAATGAGTCATGCTCTCAAAGCGGTGTAGTGGTGTAGTTGACATGAATTTCCTGACCTTGACTTGAAACCTCAGGAGAACCTCTGTTCCTTCTGCCTACTGGGATCTTTCTGTTTCTGGAGTAACCATTCAGAGGTTATCCCAACTGGGCATTCTTTTCATTACCTAGGCACACAGAATGAGTGTTTAGACTTTCCAGGGTTCACAGGAAGCTGATTAGGCTCCAATGAAAGCTTTCAACACCTGCTTGGGTGGGAGTTGAGTGGAGGGATGCTGCAAGCTTTGTACTTTATACTCTCAAGTGCTTCATGGGGGTGTTGTTTTTTAAAGCATAATATTTCCCTGCCAGAACCAAATAGCTCTTCCAGTCATATTGCCATATGCCAGTTGAGAATCATCAAACCCGATTGCCATTTTGATTTTATCTCATTAAATGCAAGGAGGGAAAAATCCCTGATTCAAGAGAGGTGAATCAATATTGCAGATGTAGTCATGGGCTTAAAGCCTTGAATGGATTTGCTAGCCATGCCTGTATCGTGGTGTGTGTGTGTGTGTGTGTGTGTATGTGTGTGTGTGTGTGTGTATGTGTGTGTGTGTGTGTGTGTGTGTGTAAAGCTCTAGCTTGTAACAGCAATAAACAGTACTGATGGGACTTGGACTGGTGAAGAAGAGAGTTTTGCTTCAAATGCTAGCCAAGTTTGAACAGTTATCCCTTCCACATCTTTACTTTCCCTATTGTGGTTTCAATATATCACTTGGTTGGCATAAGAAATTAAATGGGAATTTGGGAATGTTACTGATGCCACAGATGACATAAGAAGGCCAGCACATGAAACAGAAAAAAATTTAGAAACTCAGAAATGCTTACTTAATCCAAAATTTACAATAAGATGCTGGAAATACTCCATCAAAGAAAGAGAGAAAATTCAAACTTCTCTGGTACAAAGTAAAGGCTAAAAAATGTTATGAATTTTCCAGATCACAGAGGCACAGCACCACTAATCCTAGAGATGTAGAAGGGATAACTGTATTTGCTTTTAGGGCTTATCTGTGGCTGGGAGCACATAAATAATGTCATATGTTTAAGCTGCCTCCCTTTCATGGGAAACTTGAATTTGCCCAGTTGTATATTTATACTATGGCTCTGTTGTTTCCAGGAAAATCCAACTAAGATCAGTTTCTACTCCATATCTAGCAGGATTCTCACACTCCCATCCTCAGCCTACACCAAAACAAGGATAATGCCTCCTAGCTCTTTAAAAGCATAAACATCTCTTCTCAGATCTCAATGTGTGCTGATGTAGAATAAACAAGGATGAATGTGGCTGCTAGAATTTTAATGTATAAAACCAGAGGCAGCTAGGAAACACAGTGGATAGAATACTGGACCTTAAGTCAAGAAAATCTCAAATTCAAATCCTTATGAGATCATGGGCAAGTCACTTAACTTCTCATGTTCTCGGTTTCCTCATCTATAAAATGGGAATAATAATAGTATCCACTTCTCAAGGTTGTTGTGGGGATAAAATATTTGTAAAGTCTTTGGCAAACCTTAAAGAGCTATGTAAATGTTAGCTATTATTATTATAAACATACATATACACATGGGTACACATAATAATGTAAGTAAATTATAGAAGTAAGATCAGGAAACAAACAGCATAATTGAGACCAGTCTCTCTGAGGGTCAGATATCTGTCCTTTCTGTCTTTACTTTTCCTTTCCAAGGGAAAAATAGATCAGAATTATTAATGAGTGCCCCAGGTCCAGTTCTCACTATTCTCCAGTAGCAGCCCACCAGAGTTCTGGAAGAAGAGATAAGGGATCAGATTTCTAGATGAAAGGTTCCTTTAACTTACTATCTATTAAAATGGAGAAGTTTGTCAAGGAGTTAAATCTGCTTAAACTCTAAGATATACAGTTAATGAAGCAGTTAACCAGTCTCAGAGTTCTGAAACAATTTTGGCTTTTTGAATTTGACAAACTAGTATTATCACAGTTTTATGATTGTGGATACATTGATTATAGACAGTAGCTGAGAATTTATTTATTAACCATAAACTAAAGTAGAGTTTGTTTGCTGAGACAACTCTGAATATAAACCCAGAAAAGACAAGAAAAGTGAAAGGGCAAGCATTGTGGATTATTTTGAAACACATAAGTTTGGGCAGTTAGGAAACCCAGTGGATAGAGCCCCCAGTCTGGAGTCCAGAGGACCTGGGTTCAAATGTAGCCTCAGACATTCGGGGTTACAAAAACCCTGGTCAAGTTACTTAACCCCAGCTGTCTAGTCCTTGTGCTCTTCTCTCTTAGAATTAATCATAAGACAAAAGATAAGGGTTTAAAAATACAACATAGCTTTTTTGAATACTCTGGCAGGTTCCTGTGTGTATGCCTACTTTAATGAATAGATACTGAGTAAATTGGTAGAAGGATGTGATCTGGGTGTATGTGTAGATTGTGATGAATTTACTATTCTTGTATTTGTTTTAATTTTGGTTCTGATGTTAATCAGGTTTTTACCCTTATTGGTAAGCAAATGATTATTTTTGAGATCCAAAAGAACTTCTTATAATGAATTTTATATAAATAGAAGCACGTAGATGGAGACTCAAGACCTGAGTGTTGTTCAGGCATGTCTGATTCTTTTTGACCCCAAATTTTGTTGGTTCTCAAATAACAGACTGGTACAGATTTGTACCTAAGGGGAAACCATAGCTGCTTTTACTCTGAAATGTGAACACTTGTTGGATGTTAAAGGACTCCACTTTCATGCTTGCTTCGGCAGCACATATACTAAAATTGGAATGGTATAGAGAAGATTAGCATGGCCCCTGCGCAAGGATGGCATTCAGTTTCGTGAAGCACCACACCCAACCTCTCCCCAAATATCTTACCCTTCCATGGCTGAAAGCATACTGAGGGCATTTGGGAGCAATGTACCATTTGTGGATACCCAGGTCCCAACTAGAAGCATTTTGTTCTATTCCCTGCCTCCTGCCCCTGGCTTTTGGTCCTTAACTCCAAATATAGTTTGTAAAAAGGAGGCGTATTGGTTGGCCTGGGGATGATGATGGCTCAATCAGTCTTTAAATAGTAGAAAGGAAAATTAGGAATGTTTTTTTTCCACTCTAGTAAATTCCAAAGGAATAATATATATATATATATATATATATATATATATATATATATAGTTCAAAATGCCTTCATATTATCCTTTTTTTATACCATCCTACCAAGGTGTCTGGCATTCTCACTTGAGGCAGCTAGCTAGGTGGAACAATGGATAGAGCATGGACTTGCTAGATTTCATCCTTTCTCTTTCTGATGAAGTGAGCCCTACTTAGCATCCACCTGCCTAAATATTCTGAGAGTCGGGGCCAGCTAGGTGACTCAGTAGATTGAGAATCAGACCCAGAGACAGGAGACCCTGGGTTCAAATCTGGTTCACTTCTTAGTTGCATGACTTTGGGCAAATAACTTAATTCTCCATTGACTAGCCCTTACTGTTCTTTTGCCCTGGAACCAACACATAGTGTTGATTATAATATTGCCATTCATATAGCACCTTGAGTTTTGAAAAGCACTTTACAAAGATCTCAATTTAGCCTCACAATAACCCTGAGAAGTAGGGTATTAGTAGGCAATTATTACATTCATTTTATAGATGAAGAAACTGAGGAAATAAGTGGGTAAGTGACTTGCTCAGTATCACACTAGTAAGAGTCTGAGATCATATCTGAATTCAGGTCTCTCCAATTCCAATTACAGGATTCTTTCCACCAAACTACCTCTTGCTTTTAATTACTTATTATTTCCCCCCTTTCTTCCTCCCCAAGAAAAGGATACAGTATTGGGGGTAGGTAGAGGATTCTCCAGGACTCCATCAATCTCTCTACACATTCTGCAATATCACAAGGATGTTGAATCTCACATGTCCTCAGTATCCCCTGCCCCAGGCTCCTCCCTTGGTCAGCTTGGAGAGAAGAGAGAGATAGTGAGGAGTTCCTCTCAGATCCTCCATTTAAGGAGGGCACCCAGGGAAGTCTTTTCTTTATTTCCCACCTGACTGAACTCCCAGACTCCCTACCCTTGCTCTCCTCTAATGACTTTTAAATTAAAGTTATGAAAATTTAAAACTCTGCTAAGACTTTTAGGACACCCTGTATAAATAACAGTTATTTTTATTGCTGTTGTTTTGTATTTTTTCCACCAGATTCAGGTAACTAACTTGACTTGATAAAGCAATGAGTTATAGAAGTTTCTACCTTAGCTTGAGTTCCTTTAGGGCCATTTACCTCCCTAGCAATTAAACCCATTTTCCAACTGAAAAAAAAAAGTGATTCTTTTCCCATTCAACCATGATTACCCATTTTTCTTGTTATCTTACAAATAATTTTAAAACTCCTGATTCTTTGTGGCGTACCTCTCCCTAGTTACTCTGGGTGTATGCTGCTGAAGGCAAATTAATTTTACTATTAACCTGGGCTCAGCATAATTTACTGAGCAAATCTGATGTTAAAATAATTAGTAACATAGCACAGAGCAAAGCCTAAAAGATTTTCCAAATAATCTCTATCTTAATGATCTCAGCCTCTTACTAGTGTGACCCTGAGAAAGTCACTTAACCATGTAATGCTTCAGTGTCTTCATCCATAAAATGGAAATAATAATACCCTACTAGTACCCTACTTCTGAGGGTTGTTGTGAGGATACATTGAGATATTCTTAAATTGCTTTTTGTTAAAATTTTAATTGTAGTTGGACTTGAATATTTAATTTGGTGGTTATCAGGGATTTATGCTTCCAACTCCGAGAGAGTGGGACTCTCTCTATGCAACGACTTTTCCATTTAAATCTCCTTCACGCACAGGTGTCTTTGTGCACACTCATCTATACACTATAGATGAAAATGCACAAGGACAATCATCATCCTCTGTTACTGAGAGACTACTACTACTACTAATTTCTAAATCCCAAAATGAATTACTAAAATAAAATTGGAATTTATAGTAGTTTATTTACAATAGAGAAGATATTAAGGAATGAGAGAGAGAGAGGAGAGACGGGAGAGAGAGAGAGAGAGAGAGAGAGAGAGAGAGAGAGAGAGAGAGAGAGAGAGAGAGAGAGAGAGAGAGAGAGAGAGAACTCTGGCTTCCTCTGAGCCAGATAGAAATTCTAAGGCCCAAATCAGGGAAAAGAGTCTCAAGATGATGGCCTTTCTCAGAGGTTTACACCTCCAGAAAGGCAGTGTCACTAAATCAGCCTTTCACTCACCAACAGAGAGTCTAAAAGGAAGGCAGTCTGAGATCTCCTGCATGAACTTCCCCAGGAGTCCAGTTCCACAGCCAAGTCTGAGTGTCTGTCTTCCAGTTTCTCCTCCAAGTGATTCTTCTTCACTCTATCACAAATCTCGAATGCTTGAATAATTCGAATGAATCCTTCTGGCCTGTGTGGTCCTCTTTTAAAGATCTTTTTCTCTTGTGTCACCTCCCTTAAATTACCAATCATAGCAGATGTTCCTCTCCAGGAATGCCCACTCTTTAGTTCACACCTTCTTTGGTTAGATTATACCCTTTTTGGTTAGATCACATCTTTAATAGTTAGTTCACACCTTTTTGTGGTTAAAATGGGTAGATCTACTTCAAATACTGAGTTACCACCTTTTGGGGGATTAAAATCTGAAAATAGATTATGGATTACAATTCAATCTTCCCAATAAAGGAAGAGCTAAATACCTTCATTGTTATAATCAGGGGATTACAATTTAATCTTCACAATAAAGGAAGAGCTAAGTATCTTCATTGTTACAAACAGGAGGTAGCTAAATCCAATCTTCACAATTTCAAACCTCCAAGTGCTATATGAATGATAGTATTATTATTTTATGTATTTATTTTTACATTTTAAATTAAATTTTAAATTTGTCCCATGATTACATGATTCATTCTCCCCTCTTCCACATCCTCTCCCAGAATTGACAAGCAGTTCCAATGGGATACATATATATATATATATATGTATAATATATATGTATGTATACTCAAAATATATTTCCTTATTATTCATTTTTTGGAATGAGCTTTTAAAATCAAAACCCCCAAATCATATACCTATATAAACAAGTGATAAATCATGTATTTTCTTCTGGATTTCTACTCCCACAGTTCTTTCTCTAGATGTGGTTTCTCATACGTCCCTTGAAGGGTAGTATTATTAAGTTTAATGACTCTCAGAATATATATTTTTTTAAAACCTTTACTTTCCATCTTAGAATCAATATTATTTGTTGGTTCCAAGACAAGGGAACAGTAAGGGCTAGCCAATGAGGAAGGGTGGTGGTGGTTAAGGTCACACAGCTAAGATAATATACCAACATTTTCTCTTTTTCTCTTCCCAATTTTTGTGTATTGAGGCATCTGGGTGGTACATCGGATAGAGTGATGGCCCTGGAGTCAGAAGAACCTGAGATCAAATCCAACCTCAGACACTTACTAGCTGGGCAAGCTATTTAACTCTGCCTCAGTTTCCTCCTCTGCCAAATGAGCTGGAAAATGAAATGGCAAACTATTACAGTATCTTTGCCAAGGTGACGATACATGGGGTTACATAGACATCTGAACAACAAAAAATTTTGGGTGAAGGGCAAAGAAAAGGAAAGCAAACAAAAGTGAAAATAGTAGAAAGACTATTTTCTCACAAACATATTCTTTCCGAAGGGAAAATGTTGTTATGTTATCCCTAAATCTGATAAGGATGACTTTCTTGACCCTGAGATTAATCATTAGTCTCTCGATGACCTATTTGACTGAAGCAGAGTTTTATAAATCAACAAATTGATTATATATGTATCATAAACCAACAAATTTATGTAGGAGACTTAGAGATCTAGTACAATCCCTTCACTTTACAGATGGAGAAACTGGGGTTTGAAGAAAAGTGCTTTATCTATAGTGGACTACCTTCAGATCCCTCAACTTGTATAGAGGGAAGAACAAATGGTGAGTGATATAAAGAGGACTAGGCTAAGAACAGATAAGGAAGGATGTTTAAAAGAAGTCTGTTAGTAGACAGGCAGCATCAGCCTGGTTTAAATGTAGATATCTTTGCCTTTGAAAATATGACATTCATATGTTTTGTACTTTACTTTTAATTTCCCCCTTAATTCCCTGGTAAAGTAGCTATGGAAGTAGACAATTGAATCAAAGGATTGTGAGTGGGTGTGACTTAATAGTGGTGAAACAGGGCTCTCACAAGCAATTTTTGCACCTGGGGCAAGTGGTAATGACCGAGCATAGGGCAGACTTACATGGAGCATATCTGCTGGGCAGAGGGAGTATTCTCCCAGACATCATGAAGTTTCTAAGTTACTGAAAACTTCCCTTTCCAAGGCTGACACTTTTGAAGGAATGAGACACAGATTGGAGAGAAAATAGGCTATTGATGATCTCTAAATTCATAACCTCAAGTCAAAGTCTCATGTGCATCAACCTAACTATAACTGAAAATTGCGGAGAAAGGATTAAAATTCTCTCAGAAGTCAGTTGACATCTAGTGACAGAGACTTTGGAATTCAGTGTAGAAGCCAGACATTCCCTCTCAACATTTTTCCTGGATGGACAGACAACAAGGAGGAGAAAAGGCTTGCAGATTATTTTTAATTTTTCTTTTCTTTCTACTATCTAGGTTACACATGATGTTTCCATAGCTCAGAGACTGAAAATGGGATGAATATCACATTTTTTCAGTATTTATTCACTTATTTAATCAGAAAAAGCTTTATAGTTTTGGCATCAATCATGGAACCAAGATAATTCACATTGTCTATGCACTGTCTAGAATTATTTTTCCTGACAAGTATACAAGGGCTGTATGAACTTGGCCTTTGGTCTTCCTGCCAGTGTAATTATTATTCACTGACATTTCCCAGTGTATTTTAATCCATAGAAAATGGTTAGGAAAGCAGGGTTTCCCATGGAGATATGAAATTGTATGCAAACAAGGCAGACAAAGAGCTGGCTTGTCCAACACAATTCTAAGAGCTATGAGGAGAAGTGAATGAGCCAAGAAATAAAGATTATAAATGTTCCACTTGAGTCTCCGTTATATTCTAGCATCCCCTTTCTACTTTTTTTGTGTTACTGTGAAGTGTTTGGGGTAATTAAGCACAGTATGAACACTCTTAAGAGCCAAATTTCATATTCACAGACCATGTCCACAGGTCTCAGATTTATTGCTGGAGTATGGCTGAAACAGAATATAATGTAATTGGGAAATGTTTAACAAAATAAAAATTTAAAACCCAATATATAATATAGATGTTGTTAATTTGTGACTTTCTAGGGCTCTTGAGTTTCACATTACTATTATAAGTCACAAATTCAATAGTGAAGTTTTTAATTAAAACATAAAAGCGAAATAACTAGCAAAGGAGTAACAATTGGTCAATAGACTCATTCTAGTTGTAGGTCACACAAGTGAATGCAAACTCTTATAGGTTTCAGGAGGATTTTAATCACACAATCCCTTAATCCCCACCTTTGAACTTCTGGCCCATTAGGGTTTTTTTTTTAATTTAAAATTTATCATACATTGTGTCATAGATTTGCAAAATTCTTTTGCAACAGATGGAAGATATCTAGAAGCCTTTTCATTTTAATCTTAGATAGGAATTCCCCTGGAATCCTTGGGTTCAAAATACCTCTGTAGAACTGCTTCAAGTACTTCTCTTCGAGCTTTTTTGGTGACTTTAAATCATCTAGATAAAGAGTTGACCACAGAGCCAACAAGTTGTGATGAAAAGAATACTGGCTTTGGAGTCAAAGGAACTGAATTAAAATCCTGACTTTGATATTGATGGCATGTGAGATCTTAGACATAATCTCTCAGCTCTTGAATCCTGTATTTCCATATTTTCTATATTTCTGTAAAATAAAAGACTAGATGAATTCTAAGATCTCTTCCAAAAAACATTTTGCATTAAATGGTATCTAGGAAGGAAAGTAAGATTTGAAATGAGAAAATTTGGATTTGAAATTTTTCTTCAGATCAAATGAGATATCACATATAAAAGTAATTGGCAAACTTTAAAGTGCTTTGTAAATATAAATTGTTTATGATGATGATAATGATGATGATGATGGTGTCCCTTAGCAAATCCATTTACCACTTGTAAACCTCAAAACTTCTTAGACTTATAAATGTTGGAAATTTCACCATTGGGAAATTTCATACTTGAAAAATTTCCTATTGATAGTGGGTCTTGACTATTGGAATGTGAACCCCATTGGCATGGGAGGTTCCTTCTCTTCCCTTCTTAAGATTACTTTAGGACAGAAACCTTTTGCTGAACAATGGAAAGGACTTTGACCTATGCTCAAGCATAGAACAGGAATTTCTTTGAGTCATGATTGATTTTAGAATTGATACAATGGAGATACTTGGAATCAATCTCCACCCTATTCAGTCCTAACAGGATTGAGTAAGGGCTGCAGCCTAGATCAAAATTTAATTATTCCAATCTCTACCCTACTCAGGTTAACAGGATTTAGAAAGGGCTGTAGCAAAGGATCAAAGATTTAATTATTTGAAAATATGACCTTCAAGAGACATGTGCAAAAGCCAGAAGACCTCTGGGCGGTCCTGGGTTAAGCTAGAACCTCCATTGGCACAGGGAAATTGATGGACAAGTGATTGGTAGATGTGAGGACTGAGGGGAGGGAACTTGGATGGTTTCCTTAAGGATAGGGGGGTCTGAAGACTGGAGGGGAGTGGTTGAGGAGTTGGTCGGAGTGGTGGGAGTGTGCTCTGAGAAGCTTGCTCGGAAGGAAGCTGAAGGTGGGGGCCTCTGAGACTGTTTCTCCATTTTGGTCACGTGAGTAATAGGGACTGATCTCTTTTCTTTGCCCCAGCTATCTAAGGGCTTGGGCCTTTTGGCCCAGCCTAAACAGAAGGGGTATTTAAGCCCTATTCCCTTCTCTCCCTTTTTCTCTCTCTCTATCTCTAATTTCTTCCTCCTATTGTAATTAAACTCCACAAAAGATTGACTGCTGACTTGAGTTTTCATTTAGGAATTACATAGCTGAATTCCTTGGCGACCTTAAATTAATATATATCAGTCTTTTAAAGTGATTCCCTTGTAACACACTCTGGCCATAGTTTTCTTATTTCTAAATGAAGGGGTAAGACTAGGTCAGTTCTTTTTTTGGTAATTTAAATTTCTTTGTTTATTTGCTACATTAAAATACCCAATTAACACTCTCTATTCTTCCCCTCCTTACACTAGAGAAGGCATCATTTGTCAAAAAGAAATATATATATATGCATATATGTATGTATGTATGTTATAAAACTGTGCCTTATTTCTATTTATCAATTCTTTTTCTGGAAGAGGACATACACAAACCATTCTTCAAACAATGTTTCTGTTATCATATATAATGTTCTGCTTATTTCACTTTTCATAATTTCATGTAGGTCTTTCCATGCTTTTCCAAGATTAACCCACTGGACATTACTTACAGCACAGTAGTATTCCATCACAATCATATTCCACAATTTGTTTAGCTATTCCTCAATTGATGGTTATCCCTTTTGTTTCTAGTTCTTTGCTACCTCAAAGAGAGCTGCTATAAATATTTTAGAACACATAGATTCTTTTCCCTTTTCCCTGATCACTTTAGGAAGCAAACCTAATAGTGATATTCCTGGGTCAAAAGGTATACACAGTTTTCAAAGTCTGTGAGCATAATTCCAGATTGTTCTCCAGAATGGTTGGATCAGTTCACAGTTCTACCAAGAGTGTATTAGTGTCCCCATTTTTCCACGTATGCTCTAACATTTGTCATTTTGCCAGCCAATCTGATAGGTGTGAGATGATTATCTCAGAGTTTTGTTTCAATATGCATTTTCCTAGTCAATAATGGTTTAGAGTGTTTTTTTTTCAAATACCTATATATAGCTTTTATTTCTTCATCCCCAAACTGTCCATATCATTTGACCATTTATCTATTGGAAAATGGCTCATATTTTTTATATTTTTTTACAAAGTTCTCTATATATTTTAGATATGAGACTTCTACCTGAGAAACTGTATAAGTTTTTTTCCCAACTTAAAGACAATATCATTTCTAAGATCTCTTGAAATTTGAAATACTGTTATCCTTTGATCCTATAATGATGAATAACCAGTTTTTCTTTTAAATACTACTGATGCATCCAGAAGCATCTTTTGGAGAGGTTCAAAATTTATACAGCTCTTGGCCAATGGCTCTACTCATTCTAAATCATGAAATCACAAGACTCAGGATTGGAAAAGACTGCGGAGGTCACCTACATGTTTAATAAAGGTTTTTTGAATTAAATTATACCTGTAAGAAAACTGCCCACAGCCAAGATGCAGTCATATGGCCTCCCCTTGAAGACTTCTAGTCATGTGAGACTCCCTCCTTTTTTAGGTTGCCCATTCCACTTTTGGACACCTCTAATTTTCAAGAAATTTCCCCCTTCTTCATTCTCTTGGACAAACAGAACAAGTCTAATTTCTCTTTCACACAGTGTTGCCCTTTAAAAAATTGAAGACAACTAGCATGTCCTAAATTCTTCTCTTCTCCAGGCTAAATACATACCCTTGATTCTTTTTGCCAAACCTCATGTGGCATAGTTTCCAGTCCCCATGCCATTCTGATTGAACTCCTCTGGAATGGAACACTTCATTTGTCAATGTCCTTCTTGGATGTGCTGTCTAGACCTGGACATAAAATTCCAGATGTGATCTAACCAGGGCAAAGTTCAGTGGAGCTCAGTATAGAAGCATAGTGCTGGGGGAATGCTATATTTTAAATCAAAGATCTCAAATTTAATTCCCAGCACTGCATGATCTTGAACATGTTAATTTAATATTTGGGTCTCAGTTTCCTCAAAGGCTGGATTAAATGGTCTCTGAGGTTCTTCTAGCCCCAAGTTTCTGATCCAATGATAATCCCCTCCTAAATCCAAGATAAGGCAGCTAGGTAGTATAGTCAATAGAGTGTGCCTGGAGTCAGGAAAACTCATCTTCCTGAGTTTAAATCCAGCCTCAGACATACATTTATTAGTTGTGTGACACTGGACAAGTCACTTAACCTTGTTCACTTCATTTTCCTCATCTGTAAAATGAGCTTGGGAAGGAAATAGCAAACTATGCCAGTATCTCTGCAAAAGAAAACCCCAAATGAGGTCACAGTTGGACACAACTGAAATAACTGAGCAAGAACAAAAGTTCTAGATATTTCACATCTTTCAGTGTTGTTTTTAAGCCAAGACTTTTAGAAAACCCTTACAACCAAGGTTTCTATAACTGCTGTGTCTCATGTCTTGCCTGGTATTGATGGGTCAGTGTTTCCTTCTGTAGGCATCCCTGGGTAGGAGAATTCCCTTCCCAATGATATGAAAACTAGTATGTGCAGTGCTATGGTAGAGACTGTTGTTGGAAAGGGTTTAGGAGAGAATGGATCTTTGCTTTAAGATTCTAATAGGGAAAGAAGGTAAAGGAGATCAGTAGTAAAATCAATGATCAGAAGCAACCTCAATATTATCTTTGAAGGGAGAGTCTTCTTGGGGAAACCAACTCATTGCATTGTCCTACAGTATCCTGACAAGCTAATGACAAAGAATGAATTGTGTGCTAAACAGTCAGAAAGAGGAAAAACAATGCTTTCTAAATGGATCTTTTCTTGTCTTGCAATTTTATTGGTGTAGACAGCTGACAGGTGAGTAAACTCCCTCTACCAATACAGAAAAATTGCACATAGGATCAGAGATCTAAAGCTTGAAGAGATCATCTACTTCAATCCCATCATTTATAGATGAGGAAAGTGAGGACCATAAAGGTAAAATGACTTACCCAAGGTCACACAAGTTGTAAGCATCAGAGGTAGGATTTGAACCCAGGAACCTTGATGCTGGTACCAATTCTTTGCATTCTGTATCACTGTTGAGTTTATAGTCTTTGGGTGGCCAAAGTGACTAGAGGAGGGCAGGGAAAGGGAAGAAGGAGGGACACTGAGAGGTGAAGTGACTTACCAGGATCACATAGGTGTCTGCACTTCAACCCAAATCTTTTTTACCTCAAAGATCTTCATGCATTATTCCACATTATTATCTATTCTAAACAGACAAAGCCTTTCTAAGTCTCTAAATAATTTTAAGGGAATAATCTAGGCAAAGAGAAAATTAACAAGAAATTGAATTAACTGCTTATATGTATATGGTATAGGATGAACAGGAGGTGTGACAGTACTGAAGTTCAGTCCAATAAGCATTTAATTAGCACTTCATTAGTGTCTACTAAAAGATCACGTGGTTTTCCTAGTTTTTTACTCAAAAGGAACCAGGAAAATTTATGTACTGGGTACTGTACAGGGTGCTAGGAACATAAAAATAAAAATTAAACAATTCCTGCTTGTCAAGAGTTTTGGTTCACTTAAGGGTAAGGAAAAATGCATACATGGAAGAAAATGCAAATCAAGAATAAAGTGAATATGAAGAAATTTCATGGGTCATGGAAAACTGGGGGACTAGGAAAGAATTCATTTAGTTGGTGGCTCTTGTAACAAAGCTTTGAAAAAGGAGAAACAAGTACGTTTCATCTATGGGAGATAGAAAGACAAAGGAGGGAAAGAAAATTGTGCATCAGAGCACAGAAGAGATTTGTTTGGCTGGAATGTAGAAACCATGAGACCTCTCTTCTCTGGGGTCTCTCTTCTCTCTCTAAATTCTCTTTTTTGGTGATGTCCTCAAATCCTCTAGGTTCAATTATCATCTCTACAGATTCTCTCAAACTTATCCTCATCTCTTTCGTGAATACTAGTCTGTCATCACCAATTGCCTAGTTGACATCTTTGCCTGGGTATCCCATAGGAATCTCAGCTTATCTTCCTTACTTGCCAACTCTTTCTTTTTTTAAATTTCCCTACTTCTGTAGTGGACACCATGATCCTTCCAGTCATTCAAGTTCCCTGCCTTAAACTCATCCTGGGCTGTTCAGTCATCCTTACCTCCTGTATTCAATCTCTAGTCATCTCTTGTCGATTCCACCTCATCATCATCTCTCACTTCTATCTCCAATCTCTACTATCATAGCCACCATCCAATTTCATTGCCCTCTTCCCTTCTCACTTCTGTCAAAATGGTCTCCCTACCTTTAGTCTCTCCTCTCTCTAATCAATCTCCTTCTGAACTGCCAAAGGGATTTCTCCTAAGGGGCAGATCTGACTTTATCATTCTCTTGCTCGTTCTTTAGGAAAAAATACAAACTCCTTAGCTTATCATTTAAAGCCATTTACAGTCTAGCTCCAGACTGCATTTCCAGGCTTATTTCATCTTACTCTCCTTCTTGCATTCTAGTTAGTTTTGGACAATCTGCTGAACCTGCTGTTCTCTGTACAAGAAACCCTATGCCTTTGCATAGGCTGTCTGTACTCCACCCCCCAAAACCCAATCCCCACCTGGAATGTTCTCTCTCTTCACCTCAGGCTCATAGAATCTCTAGATTCCTTCAAAGGTCACATTTGGTGTTACCTCCTCTAAGAAGCCAGTCCTGATCCTCCCTCTCCCCTCCAGAAATGATCTCCTACCTAGCTGGTATTTACTTTTTGCCTTTTAAGTTATCCCCAATAAAATTAATCTCTTTGAGATCAGAGGTTGTTTTGTTTTGTGTATTTGTATCCCTAACACCTAGTATAATCCATTCCATACAGATGCTTAATAAATCTTGAGGGAATGGATGGATGAACTGTGAAGGGACAAGAAAAGGATACATTTTTCTGTAGAGGGAGAAGGTAAGATGAATGAATTGATGAGTGTCTTCCATAGTAGACACTGGATCCCAAAATGCAAATTAAGGTCCTGCCTTTCCCACTGCAGAAAAACAGTCGTTGAAAGCCATTTATTTTTGGCTCCAGCTTCTAACAGGACAAAGTAACTCCAACCTAACTAGAGGCTCCAATGCAAGCTTATTACTTTCCTAAAGCCAAATTCTCCACCTCTGAGCTGTGTCTGTCTCACAAATGGATTCTAATGGGTTTCATTGTCAGGTTTATGGAACTTATCACAATAGGAGGTAACCTCATAGTTGACTGATAATAGATCTCTTTGAATTATGGCTTTAAATGGCACCAAAATGACTTTCTCAGCTTGGCTGGGCAAATGAGGTAATTAATCAACAAGTACACTTATCTCCAGTTTTGTATATAGTCCTTAGTGGCCTGACAAGACTCTTTTTTTTACAGTACTTAGTTATTGAAGTTAAGTTGGATAAGGACCAATGGATTGCCACACTGAGGCAGTCTTTTCTGGCAGCTGTCATGTTAACCAAAGAACTTTCAGGCTGGAAAACTTGGAAGAATCACCAGGCTTGTCCTCTTTTTTTTTTTTAGATAATGCTATACTTTTCACTTTTTAGTCTGTACTTTAAAAACTTTTCCATGAGCAATTTATGTATTTAGAGCAGGTTTAGACGCAGGGGGAAAAAGCCTTGGCAGAAATGTGACTGGGTGCAGCCTTGTCCTAAAAAAGGAAAGCATGACCTCTCAAAAGAGGCTCACTTGGCATATGCTTCCATGCCATGGAATAATCTCTCATGACAGAAAAAAAGGAATAATAATAATAATAGCTAACATTTTAAAAACACTGTATGGCTTGCAAAGTGCTTTATTACCCCTACCAGGGTTCCAAAGAACTCATGATGAAACAAGTAATATCCACCTTCGGTTAATAGACTCAGTGAGAACTGAAACATATTTCCCCTCTTCTTTCTTTTTTTCTGCCTTTTGGGATAGGGATAAACATAGCAAGGGTGGGAATTTGTTTTGTATGACTTACATATTTGTAATGAGTTGTGCTTTTGTTTTTTGTTTTTTTCTTTAATATCTCAGTGGGGTAAGGAGGAGAGGGACAAGGGGGAAAATTTAGAACTGAATTTTTATTCATTTTTTATTTATTATTATTTTTTAAACCTGTACCTTTCATCTTAGAATCAATACTGGGTATTGGTTCTAAAGCAGAAGAGTGGTAAGGGCTAGGCAATGGGGATTAAGTGACTTGCCCAGGGTAACACAGTTAGGAAGTGTCTGAGGCCAGATTTGAACCTAGGACCTCCCATCCCTGGGCCTGACTCTCAATACACTGAGCTACCCAGCTGCCCCCTAGAACCGAATTTTTAAAAAGATCTTTACATATATTATCTCCTTTGAGCCACTGAACCTCACTGTAATGCAAGTCCTATCATCATCCCCATTTTGAGGGAAAAGAGGATTGACCTGTGATAGGGAAGTTGCCTATGATAAGCTTCAAACTCAGGGCTTTCTGACACCTCTTCTGAGAGATGCTATATTTACCACACTACTTAGGTACAGGGGTAGCCACATAGTGCAATGAATGTAGACCTGGAATTGGAAAGAAATGAATTAGCTATGTGACCCTAAGAAAATCACATAACCTCTCTCAGCCTCAGTTTCTCCCTCTGTATATTGGGCTAGGACTGTTTCTTTTTTAGTATTTCTATCACTAGTATCCAGCACAATATCTTCCATAAGCTAGATGCTTAATAAATGTTTGTTGAGTTTACATTGACTTGAAAATGGCTAACAAGAGATTTGAAACCCAGGGTAAGTCAATAGAACACTTAGATGCCCTCCATCCATCCATCCATCCATCCATCCATCCATCCATCCATCCATCCATCACCAAGCATTTTATTATATCAAATTAATTCATCTAACTTAAGTGGCTAATTATCTGGCCCAGATGAACTACATCTCAAGGTACTTTTGAGGCAAACAAGAATTTAATGACTAGAGTAGCTGGCTCTGGACCACTTTGAGTACTGATGTCAGTACCCAGATTTAAACCCAGGTCACAGTATTGAGATTTATGAGACTTTAGAGATAATCTAGTCCAGCATCCTTATTTTACAGATGTTAAAACTGAGACACAACGGCATTAAATGACTTTCCTAAAAGCACACAATTAAATGGCAGAGACAGAATTTTAATCCTGGATTAATGAACTTTATTGATGAAGAAATTTTCAATTTTATTTTAAGTATTGAGTGAGATTCACAGACATACCCAGAATTCTTTTGGGGAGTGGGTAGAGGACAGGAAAACTGTGAGACTACATTTAATAGTAGACATTCAATTGTTCCCTTGGAAAGTACTAGCTGCACCTCAAATAGGAATAATCTCTGCATTCTGAGAAATGTGTCATGTTTAAAATGAGGCTAAATGAACTAGTAAAGCTAAGTTTCCTGCTGTGCTTAGCCTATTCCTGGTTATAGGGTAGATGACAGGGAAGTTGACTCATAGAAAGGAATAGATTTCAAAAACTGGCCCTTTTACTTAAAGAGAAATTTGTGGTGCTCCTCTGGTTGGCTGCAGTTATGGACTCATATTCAATAATATTGGTAGGGACATATGATTCACAGGTACTCTTAAAAAATTTATTTTTAGAACATCAAAATGTCCTAAATGTTCTTTTTGAATAGACAAAATAAGCTGAAAGTTTCTGGGAATTATATGAAGTAAGAAGTGTTTTGATCCCCAAGCTATCTCTTCTTTCTTCTACCAACCTGTTGACTTCCTCCTCCCCATCTTTTCAATTAGATTCTAAATAAATTTATTAAATACTTATTATGTACAAGGAAACATTCTGAATACTGGGTTTACAAAGATGAATAATAATAGGTAGGATTTACATGGTGCTTTAAAGTTTGCCAAGTCCCATATAATTTTTTTTTATCTTCACATCAACCCTAGGAAATAGATACTATTATATTACTTCCATTTTACAAATGAGGAAACTGAGTCAGGTAGATATTAAGTGACCTGCCCAAGGTCACAGAACTAATAAGTGTCTAAGACTGAACTTAAACTCAGGTTATCCTGATTCCAAATCCAGTACTCTAATCACTATGGCACTTAGTCACCTAAAGCATTCCCTCACTTCAAGGGGATACCATAACAATATATTAGAGGAATGAACACTGACTCTGGATTCAGAGGATATTATTTCAAATCCAAGGTTTGCTACCTGTGTGACCCTGGGCCAATAACAACTTCTCTGAACCTCAGTTTCCTCAACTGTAAAATGCTCAGATTGGACTAGATGACTTCTGAGGTTTCTTCTAGGTCTAGATCTATGATCCCATTATCCCATGACATTCTCCTGGAAGATACAACACATCCACAGATAAACAAAGGAGGGAGAGAAATATTAATTTCTTTTTATTATGTGTTAATTAATTAATATGTAATTATAATAAGTGGGAATCAGAAAAGGTTTCTCATAGAAAGAACTGAATCTGGAAGGATTTTCAGGATTCTAAGAGGAGTGATAGAGGGAATGTATTCCAGCCCAAAGGTGACATAAAATGAGAAAGCACAGAGATGAGAGATGACATGTGCTGAATTGTCCTTTGGAGTTATGGTGGATTATTGTATTGATCAGTTAGTGTCTTTCATGGTTGATTATCTCTACAATACTTCAATTACTGTGTAGATGATTCACCTGGTTCTGATTGCTTCCCTTTGCAGCAGTTCATATGTTTTCCTAGGTTTTTCTGAAACCAACCCCTTCATAATTTCTTACAGCATAATAGTATTCTATCACATTTCATATAACATGGCTTTTCAGCCATTGATGAGCATTCATTTGGTGGTCAACTCTGAGATTACAAAAAGAGCTGCTATATTTTTAACATTTTCCTTTTTCTTTGATCCCTTTGAAATATAGTTCTAATAATTGTATTACTAGCTCACTATATAAGCTTCTTTCCCCTTATCCATAGATCTGGTCAGTTGTTTCTTCTATACTTCCCAAATTTATTATTGTATCACTATTTTAAAATTATGTATGCATTTTGAGTTTATTTTGGTATGCAGTGTGAGATGTTGGTCCATGGCTAATTTCTGCTAGACTACTTTCCAGTTTACCCAGCAGTATTTGTGAAATAATAACATCTTGATCTAATAGCTGGGATCCTTGTGAAAAAAGAAATCTATATCCCAAAGGAGAGAGATCGATTAGGAAGGACCTAGATGGATTGGTGATGGAAAAAACCCAGCTAGGGACCTTCCCAGGGCCACTAAAGCACAACCCCTTGAGATTATAGAAAACCAAGTTTATTGAGGTTAGGGATGGTAGATAAACTAAAAACTCAAACTCCACCCACTCTTCTATGCTCCTCTCATGGGGAATGCTCTTCTGGTCTTCTCAAACCCTCCTTACCAGCTCCCTGATCTGTCTAGACTCAAAAACTATCTGACTACCTTACTAACCTAAATATCCCAGATTATATCTGTAAAGCTAAGGAATCAGAACTCACAGATGAACTGAGTCCTTTCCCAAAGCCTGGGGTTGGCTTCCTAGGTAAAACCCCAAAGTCACAGGTGTAAAACCCTTGGGTTTACCTTAGCCTAGTTGTCACAGCCAGATTGTTTTTAGCCCTTCAGGAAAACACATATCTCCTCCCAGGTATTTCTCCAAACCCAGGAACCTACTATTTACGCAAAACTAGTCAGTTCCCAGGAGATGATAGAGCAGCTGTACTCCCTTCCAGAGAGAAGGCAAATCAGGAGTGGCAGTAAATCTCAGTTGACTTCCAAGATCCTCCCCTGCAATGCCTTCTCCTTCCAGAATCTTTTCCCAGGGTTTGTGGCTAAATTCTCTTCCTTCCCCTTAGAGACAATCTTTACATTTGTTCCTATCCCTTATCCTTACACTTGCATTTATTAAACACTAGGCTACTGCAATCATTTGCACTGTATGTTGTGGTCCTACTTTATTCCATTGAACACTCACTGTATCTTTTACCCAGTGTCACATTGTTTTGATGATTAATATTTTGTAATATAGTTTGTGATCTGGTACTGTTAAGCTACCTTCCTTCATATTTTTTTCATTGAAACTCTTGATAGACTTCAGCTTTTGTTCCTCCAGATGAATTTTATTATTAATTTTTCTAGTTCTCTTTGTTAGATAGTAAATAAATAAATTTAGGTAATATTGTCATTTTTATTATATTAGCTTAGCCTACCAAGAGCAGTTAAGATTTTTCCAATTATTTAGATGAATAATCTTCAGTTATTTAGATTTCTATTTGTGTGGAATGTTTTGTAATTATATTCATATTGTTCCTGTGTATGTCTTGTCAGGTCAGGTATTTTATACTGTCTGCAGTTATTATGAATGAAATTTCTTATTCTGTCTTTTCCTGCAATTTTATTGATACTAAATAGATGTCGATGACTTAGGTGGGTTTGTTTTATATCCTAAAACTATTGGAAATTATTATTTCAAAACCATCATGTCATCTGCAAAATGTGAGCTTTGTTTTCTTGTTGTCAAGGCTTATTCCAACTTCTTGTTCTTGTCTTATTACCATCACTACTATTTCTAGTAAAATAGTGCATCCTTACTTCACCCATAATAATACTGGAAAGACCTCTAACTCTTCCCAATTAATGATAATGCTTACTCTTGGTTTAGATATATACTACTTACTATTTTAAGAAAAGCTCCATTTTCTTATGCTTTCTAGTTTAAAAAAAATGAATTGTATTTTGTCATAAGTTTTTTCCTGTATCTATTGACATAATCATATGATTTTTGTTATTTTTATTTTTGGCATGGTCAATTACATTTATTTTTTCCTATAATTGTTCTTTGAGCCACTCATTCAAAGGTTCTTTATTTTTCTTCTTTTTTAATACCTTTTATTGAATGCAAGTCTTATTGATTTGTGTTCTGAAAAAAGGTGCATTTAATTTATATTTATCTATATTTTTGTGAGATTTTTATACTCTAATACATGGTCAGTTTTGTAAAGCTGTCATTTATAACAGAAAAAAATGTTATTTTCTATTCCTATTTAATATTCTCCAGAGGTCTAGCATATCTAACTCTTTTAAAATTCTATTCATTTCCTTAACTTTTTTCTTGTTTATTTTGTGATTAGATTTCTCTAGAGGCAAGAGGAATAAACTGAGGATCCCCACTAGTACAGTATAGTTTTACTCCTATTATATTTTTAATATTATTTTACTATTTTCTCCTGTAACTCATTTAACTTTTCCTTCAAAAATTTGACTATTGTGCTATTTGGTGTATATGAATTTAGTATTAATATTACTTCATTGTCTATTATACCTTTTAGAAAAATGTAATTGCCCTGATTATCTCTTTTAATTAGGTCTATTTTTCCTTTGACTTTTTCTGAAGTCATGACTGCTACCTTTGCCTTTTTAACATAGGCTAAAATATAATAGATTTTGCTCTATCTATCCTTTATTTTATCTCTGTGTGTATCTTTTTTTTTCAAGTCTGTCTCTTATCAGTAACAAATTGACTTGGAAAATAAATGGTAAGGAGATAATTTAGAATTATTGGACTACCTAAAT
Source organism: Monodelphis domestica (assembly GCF_027887165.1). Classification (NCBI taxonomy): domain Eukaryota; kingdom Metazoa; phylum Chordata; class Mammalia; order Didelphimorphia; family Didelphidae; genus Monodelphis; species Monodelphis domestica. The sequence goes on from NC_077229.1 coordinate 166,418,839, forward strand.
GCCATGATGAAAAGAAAAAGGATCCTAGGCATCATATTTCAAGCAATTATCAAGGGGAAATGGCCTGATATCCTAGAACAAGAGTTTATAATAGAAATTAAATTAATCTACTGATCATCTCCTGAAAGAGATCTGAAAATGAAAACTTCCAGGAATAATATAGCCAAATTTCAGAGCTTCTTCAAAGAGAAAATATTGACTGGAGTTGAGAGGACCTGGATTCAAATGTGACCTCAAACACTTCCTGGCTGTATAACCTTGAGCAACTCACTTAATCCCATTTCTTTAGTCCTTGCCCTTCTGTCTTAGAGTGGTTAGTATGACACAAAAAGAAGAGTTTAAAAGAGAAAAATATATTGCAAGCAGTCAAAAAGAAATCACTCAAATGTTGTAAAACCACAATCAATCAGGACAACAAAAAATTTTGCAGCTTCTACATTACAGGAATGGAAGCCTTTGAATATGCTATTTCAAAGGGCAAAGGAACAAGGCTGACAACTAAGAATCATCTACCCAGAAATCTGAGTATAATTATTCTAGAGAAAAACAGATGTTTAATTAGAGAACTTTTAGGTATTCCTGATGAAAATACCAGAATAGAAAAGAAAATGACTTTCAAATACAAGACTCTAGAGAAGCATAAAAGGATAAATATGAAAGAGAAAACCATAAAGATTTTAATAAGGTTAAATTGTTTACAGATCTACATAGGAAAATGATATTCATAACTAACTCATAATAACTTTATCTTTCATAGGACAGTTAGAAGTAAACATAGACAGAGGGCATGGGTCTAAGTTCACTCTGATGGGATGATATCTAAAAAAATAAAATCAAGGGATGAGAAGGAGGGATATACTGGGAGAACAGAGAAGGGAGAGATAGAATGGGATAAAATATCTCCCATAAAAGGGGTATAAAAGAGCTTTTATAGTAGAATGGAGATGGGGGTATGGGAGTGGTGGCAGACAATGCTTAAAACTCACTATCATTGGAATTAGCTCAGAGAGAGAATAAAGCACACACTCATTTGAGTATAGAAATCTTTTTTACCATATAGGCAAGAAGGAAGGGAAGAAGATAAGAGAAGAGATGTGTGATAGAAGGGAAGGGCGATTGGGGGAGGCAGTGATCAGAAGCAAAACACTTTTGAGAAGGGACAGGATGAAAAGAGAGAGAAAGAAAGGAAAAATAGGAGGGAAATAGGATAGAGAGAAATATGAAATAATCATAACTGTGAAAAAATATTTACAGCAAGTTTCTCTGACAAAGGTCTCTCTCATATGTAAAGGGAAATGAGTCAGATTTATAAAAATAAAAGTCATTTCTCAATTGATAAATGATCAAAGGAAATGAATAGGCAGTTTCAGAAGAAATAAAAGTATCTATATTCATATGAAAAAATGTACTGAATCATCATTGATTAGAGAAATGAAAATGAAAACAACTGAGTGATTACCTCATACCTATCTGGTTGTTATGATAGAAAAGTTAAATGACAAAAGTCGGAGCAGATATGGAAAAATTGGGACATTCCTCTTTACTAGAGACTAAAATAAAAGAGTATAGGAGATAAAGAAGAGGGTTTTTTAGAAACTAAATACAAATACAATATCCTTCAGGAAGCTTTTTCTGATCATGTTTTCCACTCCCAAACAGTAATGAGCTTTGCCTTACCCCCAGTAGGGTTTCGTGTAGTACTTTTTGCATCTCCTATGCACTTAACATCTATGTGTGTATATGTGATGTCTCCTACACCAGACTGTAAACTTCAGGAGGAAAGAAATGCTATTCAGTCTATGCTTGGCATTCCACCCTGCCTATCACAGGAGTCTAAACACATAGTCCCTTAATAACATTCATTGAATTGAGGTTATCTCACTTAACCTCTAATTGCCTGATAAAAAGATCTGCTGGATCCACTATAGAAGAAAATGCAAACCACCCCAATGTCCTTGCCAAGAAAACCCTATGGATAATAGTTATGGTCCACTGGGTCATGGGGAGTTAAATACAACTGAACAATTGATGAAGTTGATGAAGACAAGATCTGGGTCTGGATTTAAGACACAGACCTAATTAATATAGAAAATGTAATTACAGGGTACAAGGATTAGCTAATTTTGTGCTATGAATCAGGGTAGCATTGGAGGAACCATGGGTCTAGAATCAGAGGAATTAGGTTCAGACTCTACCTCTTCTACTTACTTGGTTGGTAACCTTCATTGAGTTTATTTTACCTTTCTGGGTCTCTGCTCCTTTACCTGAAAGGTGAGGAGGAGGCAAGGATTGGATTAGTTGATCCCTAAGGAAAATACTTTTCATCTATGAAGTTTGAAAAACTCTGTACCTAGGATGTGAATCAGTTTTCTAGACGCAGAAGTTTATGGAGTTTCAGTCTGCACCTGGCTTCAGGTGAGACTTAGTAGGACAATGAGTTGACAGGCAAGTTGGCTAATTGTATTTTCCTCTGCAACTTTTTGTTCTTTGGGTTAGGTTACATAAATACACACCACCGGATTGCCTAGTTCAGCTAAAAATTGAGTTTATTGAAATAGCAGCAGATGAAAGAACCTTTATTCTCCCTTAGGAAGATCCCAGGTGTGGATCCCAGCTTAGAGAAGCATGTAATGTTATTGGTGGGAAAAAAAATGCTTTCAGCTAAATATATACATCTCTCCCTCATTTTATAGGGCTGCCAGAAAATAGTTGCTTACCAAAAGTTTTTTTTAACTGTATAAACTTTCTAAGATGAGTAAAAACACATAAGTCTAATAGCTCAATATGATGACTTCCTAGGTTCCAAGAGGACATTAATCCCTGGAATCTGCTTTAGGTTATTTACCAAGAAGGCAGCAGGGGTGGCTTGTGCCACTGAAATGTTCCTTGGTTTCTTTCTTCATGTGAATGATGAATCACCTTTGATTAGTCATTTTTAGTGATGTCATGTAATTATACTGAGAACCCTTATCCTCAAGAAACAGAGTCCTGGATATGGAGAATTTGACCCTGCATTTAAAACCAAGCCCTCCCCCTTTTAACTTGTATGACTATGAGCAAGTCACACCTCTCTGGGCCTCTGTTTACTCACCTGTAAAATGAGGGGGTTGGATATGATTGACCAACAAGGTCTTTTCTTGTTCTTGATAACATGTTCATAGATTTCAAACTGAAAGGGACCATATAAGCTATTTCATCTAATCCCCTCATTTATATCAATGAAACCCAAGGCTCAGAAAATGACTTATCCAAAGTCACATTGGTTAGCTGTGTCAGAGGTGGAATTTGAAGCAGATCTTCTTGATCCAAATTCAATTTTCTTTCCACTCTTATGATCCTATGGAAGACTGGAGACTTGGTGAACAACAGAGATAAATTCTGTTGTGACAAAATATCCAAAAGGGTGCCCCAGATGGCTAGGTGTGTTCTACACTCTGCAATTACTCATTGGATCCAACATGGAAACAAGTGGAACAACAGTGGAAATCAACAGTCATATAGACTTTATTTAGTGTTGTACTTATGACATTGGAAATGTCTTCCCTTCCTACCAAGGGCTGCTTCCCTGTTGGGGAAGGGGACATCATTATAGCACTGAGCTGGATATGACTCTTTACTCCCATGCTGAAGCAAGGAATAAGAAGGAAAATAGATGAGTTATTGTTTCTTGGCTTCTCCTCTTAGGGAGCTGGAAGAAGGCCAGCTTTGGAGCCAACTGAAATGCTGAAAGTATTGTGACACAGGTATAAAAATGCCATTGGTGTGATGGTCTAGAAATATTCAATGGCAGCTTGTGGGTAATAAGTCTTCCCCACTGCAACTTTCCTTCTCTGATATTTTCCATTTCAAAAAAACTGGCCTGTGGCTGTAATGTAGTTCTGTAACCTCAAACCCTGGAAGAACACAAGACAGAACTTGGAGAGAGAAAAAAAAAAACACCAAATGATCCATTAGCAGTTTATTATCACGTAGGAGTACTGTGCTAACACATTAGATAAAGACAGCTCAGTAAATGTCCAAACATTGATGGCAGCTATTTGCTGCCAGGTAAGAGATGCAAAGTAACCCAAGGCACTCAGCAATTTAGCCTGTTCAATTAGGACCATCATGTTTCTTTAAGTTCCCTTCTGGGATCATCAAAGTACTACCAAATGATACTAGTCATCCTCCCTTTGATTGGAAAGCATGGCTAATTCACTCGAGTCTTCATAATTCTTCTATCTTTGTCCATTGGTCGGATGCTTTTGGTAACACTGATGGTGACTTCTCTTGCTGGCATCTGCTTGCGCTCTTTTTTCACCTGTTAAAAAAGGTTTACAATATTTAGATATGTCTCCATTGAACAGCCAAAGATCTCTCTTTCATAATATTTTGAAGGGTGGTAGAGGGAGGGAAAATGGATTAAGTCACTAGCAGCAAGTAATATTCTCCATCTAGGACTCATTTTTTGGAATTAAATTGTTCAAGTTAGGAGTAATATATAAATGTTCTTCTAATTGGCACAGTTGACCTGGGTCTGGGGCTGAGGTCAGGAAGATTCCTCTTCCTGAGTTCAAATCTGGTTTCAGACACTTAATGGTTGTGTGACCTTGGGTAAGTTACTTTATCCTATTTGCCTTAGTTTCCCCATTTGTAAAATGAGCTGGAGAAGGAGATGGCAAACCATTCCAGTGTTCCTGACAAGAAAAACCCAAATGGGGTCATGAAGAGTTGGATATACCTGAAAATGACTCAACAATAAAACAGCACACACATACGTATGAATACATATATACTATATATTTACAGGGCAGTTAGGTGGTGCAATCAGTTGAACACCAGGCTTGGAATCAGGAAGATTCATCTTCGTGAGTTCAAATCTGGACTCAGACACTTAATAGTTGTATGACCTAGGTAAGTTACTCTACACTCTTTGCTTCAGTTTCCTCATCCGTAAAATGAGTAAGAAAAAAATGACAGACCACTCCAGTATCTTTGCCAAGAAAACTCAAAATGGGATCACAAAGAGTTGGATGTGACTGAAACAACTGAACAAAAACAAAATGAATAAACAATTACTAGGACTTTATCTGACATTTATATAGTATTTTAAGAGTTGCAAAGCACATTGCATAATTTCAGCTATTCTGATCATCACAACAACCTGCTCAAGTAACTGAGTCTGAATGACATTACATGACTTACCTATGATAAATAGTATGTGACTGAGGCCATAAAACTAAGGCTTTTCTGACTTCAAGTTTAACCCTTTGGCTACTCCACTACAGGATTCTCCCTTTCAAAACAATATTTTAGAGGTTGTTGTTACTGTTGTTTTTGTTGATGTTGTTGATGATGATGATGAAATACAGAATCTCCCAAATATCTTAGTGAAATTTTAAGCTTTCCATTCCATGCTGATATATGATACTATCCAGATCCTGGTGATTATTCCTGGACCCCAAGATTATTCTCCTTTATCATATATATGGTCAGTCATTTCCCTTTCTAAATTTCTCACTTTTCCCTTAGATCTACTATTGCTTCTATAGCACATTACTGGAGGAAGTCATACAAAATACTAAGTAGTCCACCACATATTTATCTGCTTTTTCTTCAAGGCTTTACTGCCGCATCACAATCCTTTTACTCTTCTCTGATTGACTTGCTGTTGCATTCCTCACTGTGGCCAGTCCAAACCTCTTCCTCAAGCCATACAACCCACCTTTGTTCTCCTTCTCAGGACAATCTCATCTCATGAGCTTCTTAGAAGAAAATTCATTGGCTCAGCCCAGAGTCAGTCAGTTAGCACCCTGAAGAAAACAACCCTAGATTTTTGTTTTACCCAAACAGCAGTTCTTTCCTAGTGGCATCTAGAACTTCTCTTCACTCAGACTACCTAGTCCCATTGGGCCAGGATAGATATTAGTAGAAAAAACTAACAATCAGTACTCTTGGGAGCAGGGAAGAGACAAAACAACTTCTTTAAAATAAGATTAATTGATTCATACATATATACATACATAATTCATACAAAATTGCCTAGTCTGGACTGGGTGACTGGTGGCTGTAACTGCCATTTTTGGGAGCACCTGGCAAAGTGCCCTAGAATAGTAAAGATTATACCTAAGGAAAAACTTACTTATTCAACTTTATCACTGAAATAACAGTTCCTAATTTCCAAGCTTGCTTTAAGGTTGCAACATTATCATTCTTTGTGGAGTATTAACAACAACAAAGATATAATCTTTATTTGCACTACAGAGATTTTTTTTTAAACCCTTCTGTTTTGGAGTCAATACTGTGTATTGACTCCAAGGCAGAAGAGTGGTAAGGGCTAGGCAATGGGGGTCAAGTGACTTGCCCAGGGTCACACAGCTGGGAAGTGTCTGAGGCCAAATTTGAACCTAGGACCTCCCATCTCTAGGTCTGGCTCTCAATTCACTGAGCTACCCAGCTGCTCCCAGTGATTTTATTTTAAGACTTGTCAAGAGGCTGTTTCTGGGATTTATAAACCACTGTTGTTCTTGTCTTTCCTTGATAAATAAGGAATCTGTTTAAAACCAGACTCTCCAAGGTGAAAGGGAGAATCCATTCAGCAAACGTCATGCCTAAAAATGACCCCCTCCCTCCCCACCCATACATCTTTGAAAAATGATCTTCCTAGTTTTAATGAGAGGGACAAGAATACCTGTCAAGGTGACCATGTGCTTTGGATTAATTCTAATTGCTGGGACGTTTAGGTTTAAATTTAACCTAAATTTGCCTCTTTGCAACTTCCACCAACCTCAAGACTTCAAGATTTGACTTTTCAGTCACTTGACAGCATAATGACAATGAAACCTGTCAAAGGAAGTTAGAAATACATTCTGCAAATAGCATATCTACTTTGGAACTGTCCCAACTATTGCATCTCTCATCCATTTGGGTAGGAATGGGAATGACGGCAGTACCCAAACATTTTTTCAATGACTGGCTCTGAAATCTTAGTATTCAACTCATTTCAACAAGCATTATGTTCCAGGCTCTGGAAATGCAAAAGAAAAATAAAATTGAAGATAGCCCTCACTCTCAAAGAATGTATTGGGGAGGGGGTGGTAATAAGGGAGAGCTACATAGATAAACATCAGATTATAGCTCAGGTCTAGCATTCAGTGTGAGATTGATTACAAGACAGGCTTTATTTCCCCGTCAGAAACTGGAAAACACAAAGGACTCATACCAAGGTTTACAAACTGTCAGCACAATTCTCTTTTCTATGCTGAACTTCATCTCACCCAGGCAGTCTTCCAGACAAATAAGACTAGTCCATGGTTGGGGGCCTCCTTGCCAAAAGGGAAAACAGTAGGAGTAATAAAGAATAGCCTTCTTTCCTTCACTACTGAGAGTGCACATTATTCACAGTAGCACGGGAAGCCAAAGACTGGTTTTTCTTCTTTACATCATGGCTCTCTCCCTTGTCTCTCTTTTGCTCTGGTCACAGAGCTCCTCTCTTTGGTCAGAAAGTTGGTGTTGCCCTTTAATGACTTCTGTGACCATATGGTTCCTCTTCTAAGAATATATCAATTCTCCTCTCTCTCCTGGGGCCATATAGTTCCCCAAAAGGGGAATATGCATAGGTTTCTGTACTAGGGAACCAAGTCTGTAGTCCTTCTGCTATTTGTGTATTTAAGCTGTCATCTCTCGGACTCTTACTTTATCTGTCTCTTACTCTCTCTATCTCTGTCTCTCCCCACCTCCTTCCTTCCCTCCCTCTAAGGAGTATACCTATTACCTCTCTTAAAGGGTAAATCTAAAGATGTAGCTCAGTCGTCAAAGGGCCAATTGTACACAAGGTGAGCGTACTTGTCAACACTTGATTAAGAACTATAATCAATATCAGATCAAGATCACAAATGTGATTTCAATCGGCTTGCTTATATCTTGTATATGGAGACATGAAATGTCCTGACATTTATATATATATATATATATATATATATGTATGTGTGTGTGTGTGTGTGTGTGTGTGTGTGTGTGTGTGTGTGTGTGTGTGTGTGGCTTTGAACTCAAACACAATTTCCCAGTTCATCAAGCATGCTTATACCCTAACTCAAAGACCAAGGATACTGGAGACTGTATAGTGACATTTCTAATTCTATCCTTTCTCTCCCTTCCCCTTCTATACTGATTTCTGGGAATTTAATTACAAAGGGCACAAGAGATTGAGGATAATAGGAGGATGGAAAGATCAAGTGAAGGTTTTTTTCAGATCGAGGAAGATATGAGCATGTTTGTAGGCAGTCAGGAAAGAGCTAATAGAGATGGAGAGATTAAAAATAAATGACAGAAAGGGGTTGGTGGAAGGGGCATGTTGTAGCAGATAGGGTGGAATGGTATTGCTTGAGCAGGGAGAGAAGGAGAGCTACTTCATCATGTGAGACAAGGGTGACTGGCTCAGTCTAAATTCTGAAAAGCTCCTTTGGTTCACAGCAACTGAACCCAATATGTGAAGATGCCTTGCAAGTGATATTCAAGTGAATGTTCTTAAGATAAAAGATTTAAAACTGGAAAGCCTAGCCTCAGATATATCCTAGCTATGTGATCCTGGGCAAGTCATTTAACCCCATTTCCCTAGCCCTTGCCACTCTTCTGACTTGGAATTGATACTAAGGCAGAGGGAAAAGGTTTAAAAAAAAAAGAATTTAAGGCACCTTTGAGATGTATCTAATCTACCTCCTCCTTTACAGATAAGAAAAACAAGGCCCATAGAGGTGAAGGGACTTATCCAATGCTATATAGATAATCAAGTGGCAAACCCAGACTGGTAGAGACCAAGAAGAAACATTCACAGGAAAGAGTTCGGTTAAATGAATAGATTTGAGTGCCATCTGCATCAATGTGATCATTGGACCTGTGGATGAGGATAAGATCATTACAGGAGACACAGTAAAAAGAAAAATGAACAGAGGGTCTAAGCTAGATCCTTAAAGGATGTCTATGTTCAGGGAGTGGATTCAAGGAGGATGAACCAATAAAAGAGATCAAAAATAGGTCTCTAGAAAGCAACTCGGTCATTTTATTTTTACTTTTCTATCTCCAATGCCTCCACAGGGCAAGTGCTTAATAAATATTTGTTGACCTGAATTGAGCAAGATCATTGTTTTGTTATATGAATTGGAAAAGTATTTGTGAAGTTCTTTCTATGTGCCAAGCTCTGGAGTAAGCACTGAGGCCATAAGTAGAAGAGACAGACTTTCTTCAACTCATTTTACAGATGAGGAAACTGAAGCAAATGGGGTTAAGTGACTTGCCCAGGGTCACATAGCTAGTGTCTGAGGTCAGATTTGAAGTCAAGATGATTGGTGTTCCTGACTCCAGCCCTGGCACTTTATCCACTGCACCACCAACATTTATATTATGCCAACAATTATATTCTACCACATTTAATGTTGTGGATGAGACCCTGTAATTTCATTAATGAGAGGAACTCTTGAGAAGGAAAACCTCTCAACCAATGCAGATGATTCATATCAGAGGCTTGCTCAGGACCACAAGGCTTCTTATGTGCAAGGTAAAAAAATGGACTTGGACACTGCCAGGTTCTCCCTGTCTCCAGGTCAACCCTCTGTGCATTGCTTCAAGCTTTCTCCCTCTTGTGGCTGTTTTAAAGCTTGGGAAACTTCCAAGGGGTCTAAGAGGCATTCTCTCCCCATCTTAGCAGTCTATAGATAGATGTAACCCCCAATCCCAAAGCCCATTGGTTGGGGATTCTCTCCTTATTGGTGGAGATTAATGCAGTGCCTGCCAGAAGCATGGGGGGCTAGAGATGGTGAGATCTCCACCAATAGAGTCACATATCAGTGGGCTTTGGGACAGAGTTACATGGAGGGAGGTTAATTGAGTTGTTTCACTTCAGCAGAACCTGGCTAATTGTAATTTCAAGTACAAAGAGCAGGAGGAAAAGCTGCAGGATCATAGTGCATGCAGGTCACATCCTTAAGGAATGCTCTGACAGAGAGTTCTTGAAATAATGAAAAGGACTTCAGGCTTCTAAGAGCTAAAGGTTTCTGGGTCAATGTATAACCTCTCAAGTGCCTAAGGTATTTGAATCAGGCAGGTATTTTCCTTTCTGATGTGGTTTCCCAGCAGTAGTTGTACCCAGTCATTTAGTGAATTATTTTCTTTAATGAAGGCCAACGAGAAAGTGTCACTTCATTTAAATTACTGGCTGCTTTTTCTTGTGGCTCCCATTTTAGAGATCAGTGGTGCCTCTGATATCTTTCTTTTGAGGTTGTTTTAACTACCTTATTGTTCCATAAGCTTAGTGGACTCTCTCTAGAGGGTCAATTGTACCTTGTGTTCTTTTGGTGGCCTTTGACTGCTGCCCTTCCTTTTCCTGCTGTTTGGTTTTTAACATCTGTAGGTTTCCTGCCCCAGGAATCTGGAATTCCTAGGCCTATTAGTTGGACTTTTTCATTAAAAATTATTCTCCAGTCATCCTTTCAGTGAAGAAGCCAAACTAGAAACAATAATGCCCTGGCATCCCCAAATCTATGTGGGTTTGTTTCTCTCAGGATTCAGAAGTCAATTACCCAGCTTTTTAAATTCCAGAGAAAGGGTTTTTTTTTTCATTTCTTAGTATAGACATGGACTCAGTTAGGGTACAGTTAACAGATTGCTAAAAGTCAGGAAAACTGGTTTCTAGTTTTAGTTTGACTATTGAGTGACTCAGAACAGGATCAAATTGATACCACCATTCTTGGAAAGGACACACCATTACTACATTTACCATGTCAGTGACTTCCCAGTTTAAATCACCCCTCCCTAGCCACAAGTTGCTATTTATTATCTTCTATTAGAATGTAAGCCCCTTGAGAGAAAACCTTATATTTTAAATATTTGTATTTCCAGTTAGCATTGGGTCTATAATAGTAAAGGTTTAATAAATGCCCTTTTTTCATCTATTCTGAGCCTCAGTTTCCTCCTCTGTAAAATGAAAGGAATGGGTTTGGTCTGGATGATTTCTTATATCCTATCAATATTCTGATTCAGGACTTGGCAAAAATCCCTTTGGTCACTTTAATTTTCTCTTCAACAAATAGAAATCCAGATGCTATCCGTCTTACCCAGACTCCAAAGATTCCACCACACCCACATGAAGGATTTTCCTACCCCTTGGGCTCTTTGAACGCCAGGTTCAAGATTTTGGAATGTATCCTTTAGGGAGTGGGGAAACCATTGGAAAATTTTGGGCTGGGAGATGATATAATTAAATATTTTTTATTTTAATAAGATTAACTTAATCTGTGAATTTAAGCTACAAGACAGCCAAAAGGCAGAACACAAAAAGTATCTGTCTGTAGGGGGTAAAAAGAGAGCAGAGTTTAGGAAGCTGGAATTTGAATTTCTTCAGCTGACCTCAAAGATAGAAAGGCAGATACTCTTTATGTGAATACTTCCCTCTAATTGAATCCTCTAATTGAAAATCAAATCTATAACATCATATCATGATGAAGAGTGGAGAAAAGCCTAGAAAAAAGTAAACAAGCCTGTTCTAGATAGAATCCCTAGTAACAGAGCCCTTGGCTTAGGTCAATGAACAGATATAGCAATTAGCTGAGAGAGTTTGTTGCAAAGAGCTAGTTATAAGAGTAAGAAAAATATGAAGTTCAAGGCAGGAAGATAGCACAATAGATAGAACACCAGGCCTGGAATTGGGAGGACCTGGGTTAAAATCTGACCTCAGATACAGCCTTGCTGTGTAGCCTTAAGAAATTCTGAGTACCTAGCTTTTGCCATTCTTCTGTCTTAGAAGTGACAGTAAGACAGAAGGTAAGGATTTTTAAAAAGAAAAAGAAAGAAGAAATTCTCTTGCATTGCCTTAAAACTCTCTGTCTCTCTCTCTGTTCCTCTTCTGTTCTCTGTTCTCCAAAAAACTGGCAAAGTGATTTTCCTGAAACCTGTATCTGTGCTGGCAAACCTATGGCACATGTGTCAAAGGGGGCCCTCAGAGCCATCTCTATGGGCATGTATGCCAATGCACAAGCACAAAGTTTGCCAGAGTTCATTACTAGAAAGCCCCAGGGCTGGGCAGGGGGGAGAAGGGGGAGAAGGGAGATTGGGATTCTCCCCTCCCCCTCTCCACAGGCACATAAGGACATTTCTCACATCACCTGAAAAGTGGCTAGACTTCTTATACTGGAGGTGGGTCACTCAGCAACAACATATTCTCCAGCCACCCTGAAGTTGTTTTTTTTAACCAGACCAAGTAATGATCAACAAGTCACTGAAAAACCATGTTGACTTCTTCCATACCAGAACTATATAAGTGGCAACTGGAGACCCCCATAAGCAAAGCTACCACTAGCTCAATTTTAGTCAACCAAAGATATTTGTATCCTATAGTGGTCTGTGTCCAGAAGTACCAACAGTGGAGGATTCACTGGAGAAAGTCACAGGGTTGTCAGAAAGTTCTTTATAAGTCACAGAGAGGAAAAGTAGGTACCAACCAACATGGTGGTCCACTGAACTGAAAGTCAGGAAAACTGGTTTCTAGTTTTAGTTTGATAGATGAATGACTCATGGCAAGATCAAATTGACATTACTATTCCTAGAAAGGACACACACTTAATTCTTCATTGCTCCCTCCACCATCTCAGTGACTTCTCAGCCACAGCACTGAGACCCCAACAGATCAGGCACATGGGCTCTATGGTCAGTAACACTCATATCCTAGGTGCCAGAGGGGGCCCTAAAGATAAAGCACTTTAAACACCAAAGATCCAAATTGGGGAGGTCAGTAAAAAAAAAAAACCACGGGCGACCCAGGGTAAGATTAAGCAAGGCTGATTATCTCACCCAAAAGTGCAGTAGGACACTAGGCTACCACTGGCTAGTGAGGCTCTGGCCACCAGAAGTGACTCCGTGTTTGACCACTGATTGACCATCCCATGGACCAAGAAGTTTCTGTGTATCTATGTCTAGGTTTAGTTAGTTAGATTTAGTCAATGAATGCATGGGGCTACTGATTATAATCAGTTTAATAAATCATCATAATCCAGGTCTACAAGATTAGCACACTCTACTAATCATAATATTCTTGTCAAGGTTGATATAGGATAGGGCAAAGAGTTTGGAGTCCTGGCCACCCACTGATTAACTGGCCTTAAGTGACCTTTCCCAACTAAAATTCCTTGTGAATCTGCCCAAGAAAAACAATCAGATTTAAGAAAAGAGACCCAGAAATCTGGGCTTTCCCTTGGGGTATACTTCCCTTGGGGCTGAAGAGCCATACACTTTCATGCCTGTCAGTAATAAATGTTTGACTTAAATCCTTTGACGAGTTATGCTCCTTCCTGGTAACTCACCCACGTCTCTGCACACTTCTCTACCTGAGCAATGAAAGGTTTGCCAGTTGGGTCCTTTGAGCTGTCCGAAAATGAAATCAGCTGCCCCTTAGGAAATGGGTTTTACTGTTCCCAAAGGTCTTCAAGTAGAGGTTAGGTGACCACTCACTGTGGATTTTGTAAAGGGAATTTCTGTTTGGATATGGACTGGCTAAATGATCTCTGATATCCCTTTAAATTCTGAGTTTCTGTTAGTCTTTTATTTTTAGTTCTTAGCTCCTTCTGAAGATGAGACTTTTTTCAGAGGAAAGAAAAGGTTGCTTTGTGAATGGTACCTTTTTTTGCCTTCCATGGCCTAAATGTCCTATGAACTTTGGAGATAATGTTTCAATTATGCTCAGGACTAACCAATTATCTCAACTTCCCTGTGAAAAAGGTAAAAGGTATTAGGATACCTTTCTTTCAGATGAAGCAGTCAAAGTGACAAAGGCTAAAGCAATTTGCTGGAGCATCTGTCAGAATCACAATGGACCCAGACCAGACCCACAGAATACTGCTAAATTCCCTGTTTTCTATGGGAACCCCATTTGCCTTTCCTACTATGCTATCCAAGTTCATATGAGTGGCACAGTCCCAGTGTTAATCAGCCAGGGTTTCCTAATGAATAAAAGGCAAACCTTAAAACAGCTTTGTTTGTTCAAACCCTGCATCATTTTTTCTCAACTTTTCAAGCCCCTTTAAAGAAAGACAAATATTTAACAAACCTTTGATTTCTCTTGGACTCCATTGGTCTCTTTGACATTGCTTCATGGATTTTCAAGGCACTAACAGGGTCAATGAAGACATTTGATCTTTGCAGCTCAAACAAGAGTCAGCCTTACTTAGATCATTAGACAGGGTATAGACACTGCTAACGTCCAAGATGGAAAGAATTCTGGGAGCCATCAATAAATCCAGTATAGAAGGCAGATGGCCAAAGGACTGCCTTGATTCAGCACAACTTGTAAGTTTTCATCCACAAAAATTGTTTAAAGACAGAATAATGAGCACTCTGAACTTTAGTCTTAAATATGCAACTGATAATTTTGTTCTGGAGGCCTATAAAATGGAGATGCCCAGTGGTTTACACACCAAAATGGATTTCAGGCTTTACAGGGATTGGGAGGTTTGTGTAAGGTTGTTTCCTGGGCTGGTTCTATTTATTTAGTATCAATGGCCCATTAACATGTATAACCTGTTAGTGAGTTAGGAGGAGGTCTAACCCAAGCATGTGAAGACTTCCACTGGCAGATGGGAAGAATTTATTCCAATTGCCATAAAAGCAGTTGAAACAGATGCTGTGGAGAGATAAGAGCTTGGTCAACCATGAAAGGCATCATCCACTGCATCTCTGACCATCACCAATCAACTTGACTTTTGACTTGCCACTGAACTTTGATGGCTCTGTAAGAGAGTGAGATTCACTAATTTGGTGCAACTCTGCCTCATCTAAGTTCAATTTATGTGCAAGTCAAGACATCACCTAGTACATAATGTCATTGGTCTTCAAAAAATGAAGGGTTGAACAATAACCCATGTATAACACTCTGCCCTGAGAGGGATACAAAGAAGTGGGGTATAAGCTCCTAGAGGGCAGAGGCTGTGTTTGCCTTGTTTTAATTTTTTATCTTTGTATCTGAGCAGAGTGGCAAGAACATTTATTGATGTTTGTTGAGTTGGAAGAAATCTAATTTTATTTATCTTTGATCTTCCAAGTTGTTTCCCTGAGGATAGGACTGGTCAACTTTGCAAGTGTGTATTAGTGATGCATAAACATAACTCAGGAGGTGGATCCTAAAATCTCAGGTGACTAGTGACATATTATATCAATAATATGGAAATAGGTCTTGATCAATGACACATGTAAAACCCAGTGGAGGGGGCAGCTGGGTAGCTCAGTGGATTGAGAGCCAGGCCTAGAGATGGGAGGTCCTGGGTTCAAATTTGGCCTCAGACACTTCCCAGCTGTGTGACCCTGGGCAAATCACTTGACCCCCATTGCCTAGCCCTTACCACTCTTCTGCCTTGGAGCCAATACACAGTATTGACTCCAAGACGGAAGGTAAGGGTTAAAAAAATAAAAAATAAACCCAGTGGAATTGCGTGTTGGCTACAGGAGGAGGGTGGGAAGAGGGGAGAGAGAATATAAATCATGTAACTGTGGAAAAATATTCTAAATTAATTAATTAAATAAAATTTTCCAAACTAAAGTCTCGGGTGAGTTGCTAAGATTCTTCTCTCCCTTGTCCATCACACCTCATCAACCCTCCCAGAGGGAGCACCAAGCCATTTTCATGTATCTTTACTGAAAAATGCCTTTTGGATAAGAAGTTCTCAAATGAGAGTATCTCTGTCCTAATTAAAGTATGCTAACTGTTTATAGGACCAACATTTTGTCCCTCAGAAGCTTCTTCTTTGTTCCCTCCTTCTCTCCTTATTAGTCTCTACAGAAGAGTTAGTTGTTGAACAATGGGCAGAATACCAAACAACAAAGGACCTCAGTTCATTATTCCAGCTCTGTCAGGTACATCTCAAGTTGAGATTAATATGTTTAAATGATGCAAAATTTGATTTAGTGCAATTATAAAATGATACTAGGCTGCATTTAAGGTAATTCAAATCATTAATTTAATTAATGCAAAGTATTTGATCAAAGTTTTAATATGCTGCTACATCATTAATCTGAATTTGCCCATCATGAAGGGTGGATGCAATATGCAGCTTTGTGATACAATGAAAACATTTTCCCTTTCTCTAAATCTTCATACATATGCAAATGTTAAAAATGCTATTTTTTTTTAAAGATCCTTTAACAAAATGGGCAAAAGGAAAAGTACTTCAGATGGTAGCATGGCTAATGCAAAACAAAACAAACAAAAAAACAAAAGGATTTTCATTATATTAGAACAGAACTATGATGTATTTGAATGAAATACAAGTGGTCATAGTAACCCAAAAAACTAGGATGTCTGAATGCCTGAATCTATGGTTCATAATATTATGAGATATACAGGAAAAATAAGAGAAAAAAGGCAAAATTGCATCAGCCTTTTTGTATTTTACAAGTAATTATGAGGAATAGAAGTATTACAATGTTAGAAATGAAGGGCCCTTTAGCTATAAGAATTGAAGACTACAGTGAAAACCACATTTCTATTAGCAGAGTTACCGTTCAGATAAAAGCTTCAAGTCTATATAGGACAGTGAAAGAAAATGGAAATGAAGTAAATAGTGGGAAAAAAATTTTTTTTTAAGTAATGGTCCCAAGGCAGAAGTGCAGGAAGGGCTAGACAACTGGGGTTAAGTGACAGGGTCATACAATTAGGAAGTGTCTGAGACAAGATTTGAATTCAGGACCTCCCATATGTAGATTTGGTCCATAATCCACGGAGCCACTTAGCTGTCCCTAGTGACATTTTTATTGCAAGTGTTGGGTGGTTCAAACACTTTAGAAAGTGAGTGAAATATCATAATGTTACAATTCTTTGAAAGGCAGTCAGTGTAGATGACACTGCCACAGCTAAACAACATGATGCTTTGAAGAAAATAATCAAAGAATGTGAATCCATTGATCAACAAAATTTTAATGTAGATGAAACAGGCTATTCTGGAAAAGGATGCCTTCCAAAATTTACATTTCTAAGAAGAAGAAAAAACTCATCTTGGATTTAAAGCTCTAAGACTTGCCTAACATTTTTATTGGAAGGCAATACAGAAGGGGATTTTAAATGAAAGCCAATGCTTGTTTATTGGTCTGGAAATCCTTAAGCTCTAAGTGGCTACAATCATTGAACTCTTCCAGTTCTTTGGCATTAAAATAAGAAAGCTTGAGTGACTAAAGCTGTTTTTGAAGACAGATTTTCATCATTTTAGCCCAGCTGTTGAAAAATTGCAAGGACAACATTATTACATTTAAAGCATTTATATTAGATAATACTGAAGTCATCCAGTTGCACTTTGTTCACAGTGTGGAAATGTGAGCATGCAGATTCACTGACATTAGGATAAAGACTTGTGTACCTATATGGATATGTGTGAAGATTTAGAATAAGGGAAGATATTTTCATTGTAATACAAGTAGAGGCTTAACTTTGTGTATATTTTGTATTTTTTGCTTTCTGTAACTATTCTGTTACTTTGTAAAAAAACTTGAATGAGACATGCATTTTTCTTATGTGCTTTGATGTTGTGTTAATAAATAATTAAAAAAATTTTAATATCTTATTGTAGAGAGCAGCTGGATAACTCAGTAAATTAAGAGCTAGACCTAAAGATTAGAGGTTCTCCGTTCAAATGTGGCCTCAGACACTTCCTAGCTGTGTGACCCTGGGAAAGTCACTTAACCCTCATTGTCTAGCCCTTACCACTCTTCTGCATTGGAACTAGTATATAATATTGATTCTAAGATGAAAAGTAAGGGTTTTTTAAAAAAAATCTTACTTCAAAGGGTCTTTTTTGATATACTGGAACCAATTATATTGGACATCTAACTTCATGTAGTTAATATTTGAATAATGTGATCATTTCATGGGACTCATTATTTGCACTCATCAGGACCTACCTATACTATTTCTGTGATCTTAGGGAAGTCATTTAGCCTTTCTGGCCTCAGTATAATCACTTATAAATCAAATGATTGAAGTTAGATGATTTTTAATCATTTTCATTTAAATTTTATTTTCAATAATAAGCATTTATATTGTTTTTCCTCATCTCTCAAAACTCATAGAAAAGAAGAAGGAATCCCTGTATCATGTAAGCATGGATATACAAATTCCCAAATTGTACATGTTCAAAAATGCTTTTCTTACTTCTTAATCAATTTCCCTCTGTCTTGAGGCAGGCAGAATTCTTCTTTATCACTTTTCTGGAATCATCTCTGATCAGAGTTCTTAAGTCTTTAAAATTATTCATTTTTATAATATTGTCATCACAGTATATAAATTGTTCTCTAGTTCTGCTCAGTTCACGCTGCATCAGTTCTTACAAGTCTTTTATGTCTCTCCGAAACAATCTTTTCCTTCATGTTTTATAGCACAGTATTACATTTGTGTAGTACAATTTGTTCAGCTATTCTTCAATAGATAGACCCCCCTTTAGTTTCCAGTTTTTTGCCACCACAAAAAGAGCTGTTATAAATATTAGGGGACATATAGTCATTGATCTCATTGGGATATGCAGTAAATGGTATGGCTGGGTCACAGAATATGGAGTGTTTAGTAGCTTTTTGTTCATGGTTCCAGATTGCTTTCCATAATGATTGTACCAATTAAGTTCCACATCAATGCACCAAGGTACCTGTTTTCCTGTAATTCTGCCAAAATTTGTCATTTTCTTTTTTCTCTCTAATCTTTGTAAATTTGATAAGTATGACAAAGAAGCTCAGAACTGTTTTAATTTGTGTTTCTATATTGTTAGTAGTTTGAATAATTTTTATAAGTATAGTACATATTGTTACTTGGAAAACTCGTCATATCCTTAGACTTTTTCCATCTGTTGTAAATTGGCTCTTTTTCTTATAAAATTTGAATCAATTCCTTATGTAGTAGTTCTTTCCCTTCTTATCTTAGCTATATTGGACATATTTGTGCAAAACCTTAAAATTTTATGCAGTCAAAATTATTCGTTTTCTCTTTTGTGATCCTTTCTATCTCTTATTGATCATGAATTTTCCCACAAACACAAATCTGGCAAGTAAATAGTTTCTTGTTTCTCTAATTTGTTTGTGACCTGTTGTATCTAGGTCACATCTTTTTGGAGCTTATCTTGGTATAAGTTGTGAGAAGTTGATCTAAACCTATTTTTTTCCATCTTGATATCTACAATTTCTAGCAATGGTAGGAGAGGATAAAGAGTCAAATAATGACTCTTTAACTCATTAGCTGAGGTATGTGTGTCCTTTGAAGATTGGATTCCTAGGCTTTTTTTTTATTTGTGTCCCTAATTGGTTTTACTGATCTAGATCTCTATTTTTTTAACCAGTACTAAATTATTTTTGAGAATGACTGTTTTGTAGTATAGTTTGGAATCTGGTACTATTAAATCCCATTCATCCTTACTCTTTTTTTTCATAATTTGTTTATTTTGAGACTCTAGACCTTTTGTACCTCCTGATACATTTTTATTATTTTTTCTAGCTCTATAAAATATAGTTAAATTAGAGAGTTATACTGGTATAGCACTAAATAAATTCATTTTATTATAGGAATTCTGCCTATTTCATGGGCAATTAATATTTCTCCAATTATTTAGGTATGTCTATTTCTGTAAATATTTTATAGCTGTGTTTATGTAGTTCTTGTGTTTATCTTGGTAGGTAGTCTCACAAATATTTTATATATCCGATAGTTATTTTAAATAGCATTTCTTTTCCTTTCTCTTCCTTCTGGATTTTCTCAGCATAAAAATACTAATGATTTGTGTGGATTTAATTTATATCCTACAACTATTCCATACTTACTTATTGTTAAGGTCGTTTCCAGATTGAGATATGTAATTTAGTTACTGGATTCCTTTAATTCCTTCTCCCTTCTTCCCCTTTGCTCTCCCCTTCACTCCCATTCTAAAAGTCACATTTATTTGCTACATGTGTAATAAATGTAGCTATCTTTTCTTTTTACTTTCCCAGGGACTTTCATGGCTAGACTTGCCCATCTCTTCTTGATGATACTTCCTTCTGTGACTGTCAACCTCAATTTATGAAAGCCCATTTAAATCATCAACATTCCTTCTATCAATTAGCACTCATATCATCCAACAGTGAGTAGATCCCTGAGGAAACAAGAGAGAGTTTTATAAGGTAAAGGACAGAGAAAAATTAGGCACATGGGGATGCTGGTTATGGCCTTTAATCTACTATGCAAATATATGTTTTAAATCGTTAAACTTTGTATCTTTCCCAGTACTCAAGCACAGTGCTCTGCACATAGTAGGCTCATAGATACATATATACATAGAACTAACACATAATATGTGCCAAGCACTAAGTATACAAATACAAGCCCAAAGAAAGACAGCTCCTACCCTCAAGGAGCTTATATTCTTTTATTTCCTTTTTAAAACAATCTATTTGTTTGTTACATTAACTCTCTCCTTCCCTCCCCTCTCCTTATTAGAGAAGGCATCATTTGACAAAAAAAAAAAATCTGTATATATAAAACTGTGTCTTACCTGTTTCCGTGAGCTTACACGTAAAAAAGTTTGAAAAATGGGAAACAGGAAGACGTGGAAGCAAAGATGCTGAAGTAGTGCTGAGGATCATAATCTAATCTAGATTTGAAGTAGGTTTGACTGTAGGTTTGACTGATGTAGTAGTAGTATAGTAGTAGTCTCTCGGTAACTCAGGATGATGATTCTCTTTGTGCACTTTCATCTGTGATGTAGATGAGTGTGCACAAAAACACTTGTGCATGAAGGAGATTTAAGTGGAAAAGTCGATGCACAGAGACAGTTCCACTGTCTCGGCTTTGGAAGCCTGGGTCCAGTGGCATGAAAAGTCGTTACACCTGGAGACTTCCTCAGCTGCATTGGATGGCCATGTTGTCCTTTGTGCTCCAACACGCCCTAAGCACTCCAGAGTGCCTTGCTGCGGCGCCCTCTCAGCCGTTGAACCTTCTTATTGGTTTCTTCCGTCTGTTCAGCCAAAGCAGTCTTCACATGCTGGGTAAGCAAAGCCCTGGTTTACCAGGGGTCGACGACCCAATGGCTACCCTCACAAGGTTTAGCCAGCCTGTCGAAGCCATTGCCCAGGGTGTGGCTGCTGCCGCATGCTAGCAGCTACTGGGAGCCACAAGTGAGAGCTGGGTGTCAGGTGAGGGTCAGAGGCTGGAGAGCTGCCCTAGGAAGGCACGACAAGCCCTCCATACCAGAGCACCCCATACACCCCACTATACTATTTATACTATTAAATATAATAATAATACTATTTAATCGATAAATGTTTGTTAAATTAAATCAAATTAGAGTTACATACAGATTAGTTTGGAATGAGATGCAAAAGACCTGAATCTGAAACCAGGACCTTCCAAATGGGCAATTATATGACTGTGGACAATTCATTTTTTATCTCCAAACCTCATTTTAATCACATATGTTACATGAATATGGAAATACTTTAATTCCCCACCTTATGGGCTTATGTGTTCAGTCATTTCAGTCATGTCTGACTCTTCATGACCCCATTGGGGTTTTCTTGGCAAAGATACTGAAGTGGTTTGCCATTTTCTTTATTTTATAAATTCCATTCATTTTATAAATAAGGAACTGAAGCAAACTGAATAGAGTGACTTGCCCAGACTCATAGATTCAGAGTACTGAGACTGGATTTCAACTCAGAAAGATGAGTTTTCCTGACTCCAAGCTTTGATTCTATCTATTGCACAACTTAGCTAACCCATTCACGGGGTTACTGTGAAGAAAATATGTTGTATAATATAAGGTGATATCTAAGTATGTTATTATAATTTTACTCAGCTCAGGCTTTGGGACCTAGAATCCTAGGAAATTGATTGAAGCTTTCACAGGCACAGACTTGGGGTAAAGTTGGTGAACCAAAGGAATGTTCTAGGGATGCAAATCAGCAGGGTTGTATATGTTGTTTTTGCCCCAGAAGCCATCTAATCCAATTCAGATGAGAAAACTTAACCCATGGAGGAAAATTCCATGAACTTACAATTTTCTTATTTGTAAAATGAAAGGATTAGATGACTTATCCAAGGTCTCACACAGACCAAAAGTATCAGAGGCAGGATTTGAAGCCAGATCCTCTGACCCCAGAAACTATGGAACTCTTTTCACTATACCAAACTACCACCTGAACAATGGTTTGCACAGCAAGAAAGAAATATTGCTTTGTATTCTGAACTTAGATAAATCATTCACTCACTTCATTGTTACCCATTTGGGATAAGTTATTTTTGTTACTGTTTTTTACAAAATGTAGTTTGAGAGGAAATAAACTAAAACAACATGTAAAAAATTAAGTAATTAATTAGTTTAAATTAATTAATTAAATTAATCATTTTCTTCATCTTCAAGATGAGCTAGAAAAGGAAATGGCAAACCATTCTAGTATCATTGCCACAAAAACCCTAAATAGGGGTCATGAACATGACTGAAACATTGAACAACTACAATTTACTATGGTGTTAAGAGTTTACATAAACCATCTCACCACCAATGAATGCCAAGGCGAAGAAGTGAGCTTAAGCTTGGAGAGCAAATGTAGCAAAGAGGCATTTCACAGGTCCTGGAAGTCCTTTTGCTGGAATCCTTATGGTGTTCTTCCTTAGATGAGTTGTAACGTTTCTGTTGCTTTACAAAGCCATCAAGATATTTATCTCACTTCATCCAATCTATCCTTGGGAGACATTGTTGGGAGCTAATTCCAGGGATACTACTAGAACACTCTGAGCGTAGTGCAAAATCCCCCAAGGTTTAGAAACTCACAAGGCTATCTATTCCCATATTATCAGGTTGTTTAGGAAAATCCTTAATTTTAATAGCATTTTCCCTGATCCACCCCCTTTACACAAACAAGCATCGTTAGCTTTTTCCATTTTTTCATCCACTTTCAATGCAGAATAGGAAGGTTTTAGTTACACAATTAAATGACAGCAAAGGTCTTGAAACATATGGGCAACTATTCTTCCCACTACATTATTGATCTAAAGTAGAACTATTCTAAAAGTGGAACCGTTCAAAATTGTATTGAAGTGCTTTTTTTTTCATTGTTTCATTATTGTTCTTTATGGTTGTATTGCCTTCCACATGACATCCCACAGTGAGCCTTCCCTTACAATAAAAGGGAAAAGCTAAGGAAAATGAAAACATCGTTACCATATCTGATAGCATAAGAAACATTTCACACCCATAGATCTCCATCTCTCCAAGGTAAGGAGAAAGGTTCTTCATTTTAAAGAACATAATTTTTGCTAGCATAAACACAAATGGTTCCAATCAGAAAGCAAAGAGTAACTCATCACACAAAGACCCATATGGGAACTCTTCATCTAATTTAGATTTTCAAAAAGACAAGTTCATAATGTGGAAAGTGCTTTCAGAAAACGGGTATACTGATGAACTGTTAGTGGGACTGTAAATTGATATAACCTTTCTAGAAAGCAATTTGGAACTATTCCCCCAAAGTTAATGAACTGTGTAGAACTTCAGAGTTAACCATACCACTGCTATGTCCATACCACAAAAAGATAAAATAAAGAGGAAACAGATCAATGGTACAAAAAGTATTTGTAATAGTTCTTTCTGAAGCAGTAAAAAAGTGAAATTTACAGGGTTCTCACTATAGGGCTAAGATGCTATCCAGACATTTTCAGTCATGACTAGTTCTTTATGACCCCATTTGGGGTTTTCTTGTCAAAGATACTGAAATGATTTGCCCTTTCCTTCTCCAGTTTATTTTATAGAAGAGGCAACTGAGGCAGATAGGGTGAAGTGACTTGCCCAGGACCACACAGCCCAGGAGGTATCTAAGGCCAGATTTGAACTCAGGAAGATGAGTCTTTCTGACTTCTTGACTCTTGGCATTCTATCCACTTCCCCACCTACCTGCCCATACAAATGCAATGAACTATAAGGAATGGTGAAATGAACGGTTTCAGAGAAAACTAAGAAGATTGATATGAACTGACACAGAATGAAGTATGAGAAGGATAATGTATACAATAACATTAGAAAGAAAACAACTTATAAAGTCTGGGAGTTCTGATAAATGCAATGACAAATTGTGATCCCAGAGAACTGATAATGAAGCATGTGACCTCCTGATAGCTTATGTATTCAAAATAAAAAGAGATAGGTTCATTTTACAAGTTGCCAATACAGAATTTGCTTTTCTTGATTATGTATATTTGCTATGAGATCTTTCTCTTTTTCCATGGGAAAAGGGAGATAAGTAGAAGGAGAAAAAATAATGATTGATAATTTAAAAACAAATTTAAAAATATGTGTGTGGATGATTAAGGCTAACATAGGGCACAAAAATGTGACAAAGTCCTTTGATGAATTGTATTAGAAAATATGAAGGCTAGTGGCAAGAAAAG
This sequence comes from Monodelphis domestica, assembly GCF_027887165.1. Lineage (NCBI taxonomy): Eukaryota > Metazoa > Chordata > Mammalia > Didelphimorphia > Didelphidae > Monodelphis > Monodelphis domestica. The sequence continues at coordinate 166,443,245 of NC_077229.1, forward strand.
AATGAGAAAAAGTTTTGTGTGTGTGTATGTGTGCATGTGTTTTAGCTAGTTCATTGTTAAGAGGAAAATCAGGGACAGGAAAGAATTGCTGATTTGGGTGATGATGACCAAAAATGGAAAGCAGGCAGACCTGTTCATTTCCTAGCTTCCTTTCTTTCCCCCCACCCCCATCAAGAAGAATGATTTCTAACATGGGAAGGATAGAAGAAAATTAGTAATGAAGGAGTTGCCACCCAAGATAATTGAGAAGCAGATAAGAAAGTAACTAATGACCCTCAATGAAATTAGGACACCAGGCACAAGTGAACTATACCGGGGATACTAAAAGACACAGAATGATTACAGAGACATTTTCAGTGATCTTTGAAAAATTGTGGATAACAGGAAGTACCATAGGACCAAAGAGAAGAAGGGAAGTGTGTCTCAATTATTTTTTCTTAGAGAAGATAGTATATTTTTCAAACTATAGAGCCAGCAAGCCTATCTATAATTGAAGTTAAAATTCTAGAATCAATTCCTAAAGAACAGTTTATGAGGAGTTAGAAAGGAAGAAGTGATCACTGAGTCAGGATGCTTTCTTCAAGAACAAGACAAATGTTATTTCTTTTTTTTTTAATAGAATACTAAACTGGTGAATTAATGAAATGCTATAGGGAGGGTTGTTCTGGTAAAATGTTTAATAACTGTCTCAGTGGGGGTGAAATGTATGAGAGATGCACTTTTAAGTTTAATTTGATTTATTGACTTGTTATCCCTCACTATCTTAAGTCTAGACAATCAACAAAACAATAAGTCAAGATAGAATATGTAGTTAGCTAATTTCCAAGGTGCAAATGCTCACACTGAAAATGTAGCAATTGGCTCTTGTTAATCAGTTTGAAATGACTCTAGCATTCTCTGGGAAACAGGCAGAGTATATCTGACAAAGATTCTCCTGTTAGCCTTGTGGGCAGATGGAGAGATGTGGGATAAGTAACAGCACAGTTAGACAGATTTAGGTCTGATAGCATGACTACACCCAAAGTATAGTGATTGATGCGTCAATATCATCTGGGGGACATCTGGGGCAGTAGAATACCCAGGGAATTTTCCTTGGTCTAAGAACACTGACCTGGATAGAGTTTATTAGAGATGAAGTCTTATACTTTGGTTTGAAAAATTTGGATGAGGGTAATGTGATTAGAGAGGAGTTTGTGAGGAAACAATCTGGGAGGCTTTAGAAGATGGCAAGCTCAATACAAACAACATTGTGAAATGGTAGTCAAAATAACTAAAGTGAATTTGGGCCACATTAAGAGACACAGGTTTCAGAATTGAGGAAGTAAAATTCCACTATATTCTGCTCTGATGAGATCTCAGCTGGACACGATAATTTAGGAAGATCATTGTTAAACTGGAGAATATCCAAAGGATGATGAATAGGGTAGGGAAGGGTCCCAAGTTCATGCCATGTGACAGTTAGTTTGGACCAAGAGATGTTTAACCTGAAGGTTAGAATGTGGGGGTGGTACAGAAGAGCTATTTGCAACTATTTAAACAGTGTTGTCTTCTGAAAGATAAATTAGTCTTGTTCTTTTTAGCCCTGAAGGACAAGACTAGAACCAGTCGGTAAAAGTTACAAGGAGGCAGATTTAGGGTTCTGGGAAAACCTTTAACAGAGCTATCCAAAAGTGAATAAAGCTGCCTCCAGGGAGTTGCAGATTCCCCTTCATTGGAAGTCTTCAAGAAAATGCAGGATGACTATTTCTCAAGTTTGTTGTACTGAAGATTCTTTTCCCACTAGGAATGGGATTAAATGGCCACTGAGGTTCATAAAGCACTCAAATTCTGTGAGATAGATAGATAGATAGATAGATAGATAGATAGATAGATAGATAGATAGATAGATGGATGATTGGATGGATGGATAGTAAACAATATAGCTAGCATGCTTGTAAAATTTGCAAATGACAGGAAGTTGGAAAAGATAGCTGATATTTCATCTGACAGAATCAGGATCCAAGAAACATCTTGACAGGCTAGAATAATGGGGATTGTAAAAATAAAGGATAGATCATGTGGCAAGACAACAGTTTGTCTAAAAAATATCTGCAGGAATATCTGCAAGCTTTAGGGCTCTGCGAACTCAAAATAAGCCAGTTGTGTAATATAGTAGCCCCTAAAAACTAAAGCAATTTAGGCTGCTAATAAAACCATTATAGGCATAATCATAAAAAAGCTAACATCTACATGCTGCTTGAAGATTTGCAAAATATTGTCTCATTTTATCCTTATAATAAGCCTGACAAGTAAATGCTATCATTATCCTCAGTTTACAGATAAGGAAACTGAGACAGACAGGATAAGTAACTTGCCCAGGATCATACAGCTAAGATTTGAGGTAAGATTTGAACTCAGATCATCCTGACTCCCAAGTCTTTATACATTGTGCTACCTAGCTACCTCTAAATCATTGTTTTCCTGGGAGAGAGTTCTACCATACTCAGTCCTGGTCAGATCACATCTGGAGTATTGTATTATATTCATGGTTACCATATTTTTGGAAGAACATTTAAAAATTGGAGCAGATCCAAGGGCAACCAGGATGGTGAGAAGACTAGAGGCTGTGCCACAAGAAAATAAGTTGAAAGAACTAGGACTATTTCCCTGGGAGAAGAGGGGCCTAAAGTTAATAAGTACTTGAAGGGCTATTAAACTTATGGCATGGCCATAGCTTGAGACTTGTCAGGGACTCTAGTCTGACTATAATTTTACAGAAGAAACTGAGGCACTTAAGTGATTTTCCCAGGATCACACAGTTAATAAATGTCTGAAGCAGGACTTGAACTTAAGTTTTCCTAACTTCAAGTCTAACATTTTATCTGCCCCACTTACTTGTTCTGAACAGTACCCCAGAGAGTAGAGCTAGTGCTAATGGGGTAGTAAGTTAAACAAAAGTAGATTTAAACACAATGTAAGGAAAGAAAATAAAAAGCCTTTCATTTAGAGCTATCCAAAAGTAGAACTGGATGCCACCATAAGATTCTGAATTTTCCAATCACTAGACATTCTCAAGATGTTACAAAAGGGATTCCTACTCAGTTAGAGGCTGGAGAAGATGAACTCTGAAGTCTCTAAAAGACCCTGAACTCTCCAGTGTTTCCTTGATTCTGTGTATAATTCCCTCACAGATCCTGTTCTCTGGGGTGGTAGCTAGATAATTGGATTATTTTTGCTAATCTCCTTATGAAGATTCTGCTATAAGTTATACCTCCTCCTATCAAAAATGTGTGTTTAGTCAAAATAACAAACTAAGTTAATATTTCCTAAGGAGAGTTGAACAACTGTAATTTAGGGAGCAAAAGTAGTATCCCCATTTTGTAGATTAAGATTCTGAGGCTCAAAAAGATTAAATGGTTGACCCATGGTTACCAGAGTTTTCATTTAAACCTGGTCTCCTAACACCAAGTTTAGCTACTTGTACTATGGAGTATTGCTGTATTTCAAAATGCATTTGTAACTTCTGTTAAGTTACCATCTGGAGCCAGTTGTTGTTTAGTCATTTTTCAGACATACTTGACTCTTTGTGACCCCATTTGGAGTTTCCTTGGCAAAGATACTGGGAGTAGCTTGTCATTTCCTTCTCCAGTTCATTGGATAGAAGAGGAAATTGAGGTAAACAGAGTTAAGTAATTTGCTCAGGAACACACAGTTAGTAAGTGTCTGAGGCCAGATTTGAACTCAAGAAGATGAGTCTTCCTTACTCTAGGTCTGGCACTCTATCCACTGCACAGTCCAAAGGAATAACTCCAATGCTGAGAAATGTAGTTGAAGGCATATAGACTAAAGATATTTGGGGGGGAAGATACTCCCTTTAGTATCTTATAATGAGGCATGCCCAAGATGGAGGTACGCATCTGAGGGATAGTAGGGATCTGCTTCTGGGAGAAGACATCCTTGTTCCCCTAACACCTGAGGGATCAGTGTCTTTCTATTGGCTGTGTAGCCAGAATGAGCTGTCTCTAAAAAAAATAGGTTTAATTCTCACTTTCCAGCAGCATGTTGGGGGGTAGAAATTTTGTTTGCCCACAGCAGAGCACTATGAACTGAAGGAAAGGCAGCCTCCCACCTCCCCATTTAGTCTCTGTGACCTCAAGAATGGGCAAGGATTTGGGTCTGTTTTGTTTGCTTTTGGGGGAAAAAAAGTTCTATTAAGTGTTTAGTATGTACCAAGTCCTTTACTAAACACTGGGTTATAAGAAGAAAAGTAAGATAGTCCTTGTTCTCAGCGTACTTCCAGGCTAACTGGGAGATAAGACATACAAAAGGTTTCACTGGCAACTCAGGCTCCTTACTCCTACTTAAGTCATGGGCATGCAAGAAATGGTAAAATAATGACTAGGAATGGGACTTGGAGTCGGGAAGACCTGGGTTCAAGTTCCGCCTTTTACAACTACCAACTAAGAGACTAGGTTCAAATCACTTGACCTCGTGTACCATAGGCAATATTTTTTTCTGTTATTCTATTGTCATGCAAAATACACTTCCATATTGGTCATTGTTGTAAGAGCATACTCATACATAACCAAAACCCCAAAATAAAACCATAAATACACTGAAGGGAAATATGACTCCAACAGTCATTCTCTGGACATAGGCAATATTTTAAGATGTTATACTATGTGATTATGAGCCTCCATGCTCCTGGAAACTCCTTTTTTTTTTAAACCTTTACCTTTTTTAAAAATAAATATTGAGTATTGGTCCCAAGGCAGAAGAGCAGTAAGGGCTGGACAATTGGAGTTAAGTGACTTGCCCAGGATTACACATCTAGGTAGTATCTGAGGCTAGATTTTAACCTAAGACTTCCCATCTGTTGGCCTGGCTCTATCCACTTAGCCACCCAGTCATCCCTGGTAACTCTTTAAAACCATAAAGAGGAAATTTGGCACACTGGAAAGAGCCTTAGATTTGGAGTCAGAGAACCTGGATACCTTTCTAGATTCCACCATGTATTGCTTGTTTAACACTCTTTAACAAATCCTGTGGGCCTCCATTTCTCATCTTTAAAGTGAGAAAATTGGACTACATGAATTCTAAAGTCTTTTTTAGCACTAAATCTATGATCTTAATTTATAAATGAGTTGTCAATCTGTATCAAGGGAAGCAGTTTCCACTTTGGGATCCTTTATGCCTATAGATTTACCGGGCTAAAAAATGACCAGCTTGTGGTAAATGAAATGCTTTCTAAGGTTCTCAAACTCTTTCAATTCATGAAATCTACCACACACCCCATCACCGTCATCTACAATTCTCTTTCTCAGACGAAACATCATGACACCCACCCTCCTTCCCAATTCAATATGTGTTTGTTGTTGTTGAGTCATTTTTCAGTTGGATCAACTCTTTGACATGATGAGCACCAGTGAAAGATTTAGCTACTCTAATCAATACATTGATCCAAGAAAATAATAAAGGACCCATGACAAAAAAAAAATCCTATCCACATACAAAGAGAGAACTGATGAAACAGAGTTAAGATTAAAACATATCATATTTCACTTTATTTTTCTTGCTTTTTTGCAACATGGTAATATGGAAATTGTTTTACATGACTTTGCATGGATAATGGATATTTCTTTCCTTTTCAGTGGGTTGGAGAGGGGATGGAGGAGAAAATTTGGAACTCAAGATTTTAAAAAATAAATGAAAGAAACAAGAAAAGAAAGAAAGGAAGAGAGAAAGAAAGAGAAAGAAGAAACAAAGAAAGAAACAAAGAAAAAAAAGAAAAAAGAGAGAGGAAAAAACATATATTTGTTTTGTCACTAAATGGCATTTGTATGACTTTATACCCATAAAAGTAATCTTGCTTCAAAAACATTGCTGGGTCCAATAGGTCCAGCCCAGCTGGACTGGACTGGGTTGGACCAAGTTCAAAGTAAAATCTTGTGAAGTGACTCTGCATTATCTATAAATGTAGAGTCTTCAATCTTTAAGCATCTATGCCAGCTTTGGGGCATATTATAGGAGAGTCTGCAAGATGGAAGAAAACTAATTCCTTTTATTATTTGAATGTATTTAACTTAAATGATCAGGAATGGGGAATAGTTCTAACATACACACACCCCTTTTCTGCTTCCTTTTGTGTATTGTCTTTTCCCTTTAGATTACAAGCT